>NC_137283.1:116692000-117333500 GCF_054371585.1 Giraffa tippelskirchi | reverse complement strand
CTGAGAAACCTGTGTGCAGGTCAAGAAGCACAAGTTAGAACCGGAAAAGGAACAACAGACTGGTTCAAAACTGGGAAAGGAGTATAACAAGGCTGTATATTGTCACCTTGCTTATTTACCTGGTAGGTGGAGTACATCACATGGAATGCCAGGCTGGGTGAATCACAAGTTGGAATCAAGATTTCCAGGAGAAATATCAACAACCTTAGATTTTCGGATGATACCATTCTAATGGCAGAACACAAAGAGGAATTGAAGAGCCTCTTAATAAGGGTGAAGAGGAGAGTGAAAAATCTGGCTTGAAACTCAACATTTAAAAAACTAAGATCATGGCATCTAGTCCCATCACTTCATGACAAATAGGAGAGGAAAAAGTGGAAGCAATGATAGATTTTATTTTGGGGGGCTCCAAAATCACTGTGGATGGTGACTGCAGCCATGAAATTAAAAGACACTTGCTCCTTGGAAGAAAAGCTATGACAAACCTGAGAGCATATTAGAAAGCAGAGACATCACTATGCTAACAAAGGCAAAGTGTAGTCAAAGCTGTGGTTTTTCCAGTAGTCATGTACAGATGTGGGAGTTGTACCATAAAGAAGGCTGAGCACCAAAGGATTAATGCTTTTGAATTGTGGTGCTGGAAAAGACTCTTGGGAGTCCCTTGGACAGTAAGGAGATCAAACCAGTCAATCCTAAAGGAAATCAACCCCGAATATTCATTGGAAGGATTGATGCTGAAGCTGAAGGTCCAATATTTTGGCCATCTGATGCAAAGAGTGGACTCATTGGAAAAGATCCTGATGCTGGGAAAGATTGAGGGCAGGAGGAGAAGAGTGTGGCAGAGGATGAGATGGTTAGATAGAGTTGCTGACTCAATGGATATAAATTTGAGCAAACTCCAGGAGATAGTGAAGAACAGGGGAGCCTGACATGCTAGATGCAGTCTATAGGGTCACAAAGAATCAGATACAACTTAACAACTGTACACCAACTATCTCCACAGCACTTCCCAGTAGCAAGTTGATGATTTCTTTTTAGCCTTCATCTATCTGGGGATGGGTTATTGCCACTTGCTGCAGATAACAGATATGACAGGTTCTGAAACTAACTCCTAGAAATGGGCTAAGTGACAGACCTTAAGGTGGGAATGAAGCTCAGTTGCCGAGAATCGCTTGTCCTCAGATGGGGGATTGGCTGACCAAGCTACATGACATAAAAGCAGCTGCTTAAAAACAGCCTGTTGACACCTGAGACTCAGGCTGAAACTTTAGGAATTTTGGTGGAAAAATGTCAAGAGTACCATCATTTGTGGAGATTAGAAATGGTGGTTACAATTGTAGAAATCCTGTATGACCCTAAAACAAAGCACAATTGAGGATTTCCCTGGTTGAGAAATACTGTTTTGCATATTTCAATTCTACCTCTGCTTCTACTAGTTGTCCTAGAAAAGCATCATGTGATTTTTGTTTGTTTTGTTTTGCTTCAGTTTTCGGTCAATAGTCTGTGAACACTGCTTGGCATCAAGAGAAATAAGGAGAATTCCAGGAATGTTTCCTTATAGACTGAAACAATCAGAAAACAAATAGGAATCGCAGAAGCACAGAATCTGAAATCAGAAGAGACCTTGGAAATCCTTTGCCCCAGACTCCCAACCAGTGCAGGAAGTTCTTCTAACAGATGTCTGTCCCATTCCAGACTGGTATTAGATACCTCCATGGACAGAGACCATAACACCATAACTCCTGTTATGGCAAGTCTTTCCATGACCTCAACAAATAGGATCTCTTTCTGTCTTTAGAACAATATAATCATTGTGCATACAGCAGTCTGTCAATTTACGTACCTTGTACATCTTCTTTCTTTAAGACTTAAGTATCTTCAGTGCAGATTTTTGTGAAATGGCTGGAGCCATCCGACAGAACGTCATTGAGGATATGGCTCAGGAGGGAGGGCGTGGGATAAACAGAGAGGCATGGGTCTAAGTACTGCTCCACAAGGAATAAGGATTCAAATATTCATTAGTTGATATGGATGGTATCCTGTGGCACAGTTAATACATGACTTTAGCAGAGTTAATGCAGTTACCTGGCAGCAAAGCGTTTCCAAAAATGCCAGCCTTTCTTCTCATTGACTATTGATGACTGCAGCCCAGGGGAAAGTAGTACGTTCATAAACATCAATCAGGGCAGGAAAGGTGCCTTCCAGTCACTGTGAAAGGAGATAATGTATGTGAAAGCTCTTTGTCAACTGTAAAGCAGTATACAAATGTAAAGAATTTTTATCATTGTTTTAAGAGGAAGTTGGAATAGAATTACTGCTGTTTGTTTTAAAGTTTTCTATGTGGCCAACTCAATAGATACCTAACAGGAGCACTTTGCCTGCCTTTCCATTTTCTCTGAGTAGTTATTCAATGAAATTGTTTTAAAATAATGAGTCTCAGGGTTGATTTTTATGTAGGCTACACTCTCTGATATTTTAATTTTTAGCAATTTCCTTTGGTATTTCCTCAATGCACATTTTATTCTAAAATGACAGATTACAAAGACACTCCTTGGACTATGAGATGTGATTCATCTGAATTTACTTGAGCCCTGTTAAAAGATAAACTGAGGTATATTAAAAATTCTAAGAGTTTATTTGAGCAAAAATCTATTGAATTGAGCAGTATCTAATCTAACACATAGAAAGGATCTTCAAGGAGCTGTACAAAATGAAAGACTTTTATAAGCAGAAGTGAACAGGAACAAGTAAACCATACTAGGCAAAAAAAGTGTGTTGGTTATTGCAAGGTTACTTTCCCTAAAGGGATGGTAGGCATCTATCAGGCAGATTACCTAACTAGGACAGATCAGGTGATTCCTGATTCACTGCTTTAAGATTCTATTTCTGGAAGAGCCAAAATTAAGTCTCAGTTTGGTGATAGGCAGCTTAGCATAAGCAACTCCATTTGGGGCTTGTTGGCTTGCTTTTTGGCAAACACAAATCCAAGACAAGTATCTACTATTTGTAGGATAGCTGCTATGTACTAGAAATTGTTAGGAGTTGTGCCTGTTGTCATCCCTGCATATCCATAGGTTCTGTTTCCTCAAATTCAACCAACCACAGATCAAAAATACTCATAAAAAAAAATCCCAGAACTTTCAAAAAAGCAAAACTTGAATTTGCAACACTCCAACAACTACTTACATAGCATTTACATTGTATTTACAACTATTTACATAGCATTTGCATTGTTTTAAATAGTATATGTAATCTTGAGATGACAGAGTATACAGGAAGATGTGTACAGGTTATATGCCAATATTATACCATTTCCTATAAGGAACTTGAGCACCTGCCAATTTTGGTATCAAGGGGAGGGTCCTGCAACAAATTTCAAATGGATACAGAAGGACAACTGTATATTATCTCAATTAATCCTCACAATCACCTTTGTCCTAATTTACAGATGAGAAAAGACTTTAAAACCTTTCTGAGGTTGAAAAGCTAATAACTGGCTGAACTCAGAATTTAAACCAGTTGTCTCATCTTAAATATTTTGCTTCTAGTATCTCTAAAGAGACTATTCTGAAATGTATATGTAAAAGCCAGACTATCATCCCCACAATGATTTTCATATATCCCCCAAAAAGAAAGGACTTTCTAAGTACTTTACAAATGTCTTTCTAACTGATAAAATACCGTATATTATTAATTAAACTTTTACCTACTTAAACATATCACATTTTTACTATAGAATCTTTAAAGTCCTTGCTATTTTGTCATTTGTTATCTTGGTCGTTGGAAAAACCTCTTCATTAAATAATTTGGAATTATTATATCACACTTGGCAAAAGAATTAAGGATTACTTACTTAAAAAACTGAGCAAACATTTTTTTTAAAACATATCCATAGCACATTATCTTTAAAATTGAGGTTGGATTATGACTTCCAAGAAGAGGGAGTGGACATACTTTTCTTTTTTCTTCCCACTAAGTACAACTAAAAATTCTGAAAATTATATGTAAAGCAAATGTAATAAGACTCATAGCATCATTATTTACAATAGCCAAGATATGGAAGAAACCTAAGTAACTATCAACAGATGACTGGAGAAGTAGTGCTCAGTCATGTCCAGCTCTTTGCAGCCCCACAGGCTATAGCATGCCAGGTTCCTTTGTCATGGGATTTCCAGGCAAGAATACTGGAGTGGGTTGCCTTGCCCTCCTCTAGGGGACCTTCCTGACCCAGGGATGGAACACGTGTCTTTTATGTCTCTTGCTTTGGCAGGAGGATTCTTTACCACTAGCGCCACCTGGGAAGACCAAATGAATGAATTAGCCTTGAAACAATGAAATTTTGCCATTTGCAACATGAATAGACCAAGAGGGTACTATGTTTAGTGAAATAAGTCAGACAGATAAAGACAAATACTGCATATTATCACTTATATGCAGAATCTAAAACATAAAACAAAAGAATGAATATAACAAAACAGATATAGAGAATAAACTAGTGGTTACCAATGGGGAGAGGAAGGGAGAGGTGAAAGGTAGGGGTAGGAAATTAAAAGGCACAAACTACTGTGTATAAAATAAATCAGCTACACATATATATTGTACAGCACAGGCAATAGATCCAATATTTTATAATCCCTATAAATGGAATATAATATTTAAAAATCATGAATCAGTATGTTTACTTGAAACTTACATAATGTTGTAAATCAATTACACTTCAATAAAATAAAATAAAAGAGCTGTATAAAAGATAATCAGTACTCAAAATTCATCACCAACTAATAATTTTACTAGGATCTATGCTTTGAGGCTGTTTACATCTACCACAGATGTATGATGGAAATACTGTTTAATGATGTGCTACTATTGCATGTCTCTGTCCAATTTCACAATCAAGGACATTGCATTGGTAGCCTGAAGTCAGCTCTGGTGGGATAATTTACACCATGAAAATCAGCAAATGCTACAAATTGGGACTTTGATCCCCTGGAGAGCTGGTTGTTTAACATCTACCAACCCACCACTAGCCTGGAGATTGTAGGTGCCTCATCCAGTATCACATCTGCTTACTTTCATTGCCTCCAGAAATGCCTTCCTAGTTCCTCTCAACCCCTATCCTTCTGAAACCTCTGCCTTTTGTCGGATGAGTGGATTATTGGCTTCCTTTCTCAGCCGCCCCAGCAAAGCCAGCTTTGCCTAAGTGATCCCCACAGTCCACCTCCAGGCATTCATAGTGTGAATGAATGAATGGATGAATGGGGGAATGAATGAAATGAATGGATGCTTCAGAGATTATTTTTAAGCTATAACAATGCCATTGTTTAACTTCCACAACATATAATCAGGTGATACTATTTACAACTCATAAATGCCAACTTTGCTCCCAGGATTCTTAGTATAACTTCTTTGTATTCCAAATTGCTTTCTGGTTAAAAAAGGCTCTTCTTCTCCTCTCCTTACAAACCTCATAGAATAGTGTGAGCTTAATTATCTCAAAGGCACTGTGAAAATAAATACTGCTATACAAACATATACGAACAAAGCTAGTGGAGGTGATGGAATTCCAGT
Organism: Giraffa tippelskirchi; assembly: GCF_054371585.1. Classification (NCBI taxonomy): domain Eukaryota; kingdom Metazoa; phylum Chordata; class Mammalia; order Artiodactyla; family Giraffidae; genus Giraffa; species Giraffa tippelskirchi. The sequence continues at coordinate 117,327,932 of NC_137283.1, read as the reverse complement.
TGAGCTATTTCAAATCCTCAAAGGTGATGCTGTGAAAGTGCTGCACTCAATATGCCAGCAAATTTGGAAAACTCAGCAGTGGCCACAGGACTGGAAGAGGTCAGTCTTCATTCCAATCCCAAAGAAAGGCAATGCCAAAGAATGCTCAAACTACTGCACAATTGCACTCATCTCACATGCTAGTAAAGTAATGCTCAAAATTCTCCAAGCCAGACTTCAGCAATACGTGAACCATGAACTTCCAGATGTTCAAGCTGGTTTTAGAAAAGGCAGAGAAACCAGAGATCAAATTGCCAATATCCGCTGGATCATTGAAAAAGCAGGAGAGTTCCAGAAAAACATCTATTTCTGCTTTATTGACTATGCCAAAGCCTTTGACTGTGTGGATCACAATAAACTGTGGAAAATTCTGAAAGAGATGGGAATACCAGACCATCTGACCTGTCTCTTGAGAAACCTGTATGCAGGTCAGGAAGCAACAGTTAGAACTGGACGTGGAACAACAGACTGGTTCCAAATAGGAAAAGGAGTACGTCAAGGCTGTATATTGTCACCCTGCTTATTTAACTTATATGCAGAGTACATCATGAGAAACACTGGGCTGGAAGAAACACAAGCTGGAATCAAGATTGCCGGGAGAAATATCAATAACCTCAGATATGCGGATGACACCACCCTTATGGCAGAAAGTGAAGAAGAACTAAAGAGCCTCTTGATGAAGGTGAAAGAGGAGAGTGAAAAAGTTGGTTTAAAGCTCAACGTTCAGAAAACTAAGATCATTGCATCTGGTCCCATCACTCCATGGGAAATAGATGGGGAAACAGTGGAAACAGTGTCAGACTTTATTTTTGGGGGCTCCAGAATCACTGCTGATGGTGACTGCAGCCATGAAATTAAAAGACGCTTACTCCTTGGAAGGAAGGCTATGGCCAACCTAGATAGCATATTTAAAAGCAGAGACATTACTTTGCCAACAAAAGTCTGTCTAGTCAAGGCTATGGTTTTTCCAGTGGTCATGTATGGATGTGAGAGTTGGACAGTGAAGAAAGCTGAGCACTGAAGAATTGATGCTTTTGAACTGTGGTGTTGGAGAAGACTCTTGAGAGTCCCTTGGACTGCAAGGAGATCCAATCAATCCATCCTAAAAGAGATCAATCCTGGGTGTTCATTGAAAGGTCTGATGTTGAAGCTGAAACTCCAATACTTTGGCCACCTCATGCGAAGGGTTGACTCATTGAAAAAGACCCTAATGCTGGGTAGGATTGGGGGTGGGAGGAGAAGGGGACGACAGAGGATGAGATGGTTGGATGGCATCACCGACTTGATGGACATGGGTTTGGGTAGACTCCAGGAGTTGGTGATGGACAGAGAGGCCTGGCGTGCTGCAATTCATGGGGTCACAAAGAGTCGGACACGACTGAGCGACTGAACTGAACTGAACTGATACAAACATATGGCGGTTCTACCATTATTATAGTAAGCTTCAAGTCCTTGAAGGAGCAACTTGGGCCTGTTCCCAAGAAACTAGATATATGGTTGTGATAACTTGCATAGGAAATCATTGTAAAAATAGGAAACCCCATAATGTAAAGTATTTATTGTATGCTTTTTATGTATAGCTGATTCATTTTTTTAACAGTGACTTTTAAATGGCTTTATTGCGTCCTCTATGGATATAATTATTAAATAATAATACAGATATAAGCTAACTGAAAAATAATTGTGTAGTTGTAGCAGTGTTGAAATGTAAACTCTTAGATGTGAAGAACAAGCTTTGTGGTAATTATACTTGCCATTAAATGATAACATCCAATTGGTATCTAATCTTCAGGCTACAAATAAGCATGTAATACTGCAAATACACTCTAATTACATGGCTGTTTGTCCCCTGTAAAAGTAATAAGATGAACTACAAGCAGTGTTGCAAATTCCAATGAAGAATTTTATTCAGACTTTAATGAAAGATGCCAGGTGAAGCTTATGGCTTAATACCCTCCTTATTTCTATCTTCAATACCAATGATTTTGCTACTTAGTTCCAGATGTCAAAGTTTGTATTCCAATATTATTACCATTATTGGACACTGTTGTTACTTAATGAGAACTGACCTAACATTCTGCTAAAGCCTGAACAAATCTTATGGTGGAAATTGAAGCAAAATATAGAAAATGTTTGCCCGATAGGGTTCTAATAAAGAAAAGCAACTAATTTCTCCACCTTCAATCTTTAGAAGACAACTTTACTATCTAAAGTCGTCTACTTGAATATTTATCTAAAACTATAATTCTTCATTTTTGTTATTCTGACTTTAGCATGAAAATGCATCTTCTCATTAAACTTTTGTGTTCCATTGTTCAGGTATTCTATACCTGGTACAGAACTCAGTAACTATTCTGAATGAATGAATGAATTGAATAATAGTTTATAAATCTGTTTATTTCCTGCAAGGAAATGAAGTTGAATATGTTTACCTAGCTCTTTCATGGGCTAATAAATCATTTTGGTGACTTTTGTACACAGATTTAATATGCTACAATATGAAAACCTAGAATACTAAAACAGACAAAACATTACAAATACATGTATCTTAATAGAGAATTCCTATTCTTATGACTTTAAGTGTGTATATACTTAAATAATCCCCATCAAGTGAACTAGGAAGTGATAAAGGAAATGTAACATTAAGAATTAAAACTAGAGGTGGGCGGACACCAGAGAGGTAGCTTCCAAGTTTCATGATTTATGGCCTTAGAAACCTATGTTTTCTATGTGCTTCATCTATGCTTTAGAAATGAAAAATTCTGAAGTCAGTTACCATCACTCTGTACCACATTTTATTTATCCACCTTAAAAATGATTTATTTCTAAAACAACAGCAGTAGCTAATATTTATTGAGGATGTATTTCTCACTGTCACCCTTCAGTGTCCCTATGTGTGAAAGGGCTTTCCCAGGGTTGACAGCTGGTGAAGCAGACCCTTCAACCTGGAGCCAGTCAGAGGCACTCACTGAATCTCTGTGAGTTTCTGGGGGTGATGTTCTTCACACTAATTTCAAACTCTCTGCCTTTGCATGTGTCTCTTCCGACTAGCATTGCTTTCTCTTCCTACCCAATGACTCAAATCCCACTGCTGAGGACTGTACTCAAGTTCTGTCACTCCACAGTATTTTATCGTCCCTGCTGCCTATATCATGCACTATGAAAAGTCTATGCACACTGTGTCCGTCCCATGTAAGTAATCTCTAACTCATGAGGCAAGAACTTTCCTCTGATAACTCTCTCTTACCACCCCCTACTTCTCCATCCTGCTCACACCCCAGCATCTAACACATAGCACATAACTAGAAAGCAACTCTTTGTTGTTAAATGATATCTCTGAAGTTCCTAAAAGAGCTCAGCAATAGTTGATATATTTTCAGGATTTAAATATATGTGCTTTGTAGTTGTGATTAACAGAAACAGATAAAAATCTAGATTCATTTTTTTATAAGACCCACAATTTAACAGCTAAAAAGTCACTTATTATAGAAACTTCCAGATACTAAAGGGTATGAACGAAGATGTGGCTCTCTTTTCAGATTTTTGCTTTCACAATATTCTGCTTTCCCAGAAGATTAAGCCACTCAAATGTGTTGTCAGTTATGCAGATAGATCCTCCTGCTCCTGTGTTCCTGAAACATGGCAGGGTGTGACTGTTCTGTTTCCAGGGACACTGTGTATTAAGGATGGAATTTTAATCAGATCAACAGCCACAGAAAATCAGTATATATTATGTATATATAATGTCTTTTGCTTGATTCTCTATCACACCAAAAAGATGTTTAGGAATCTGAGGCAGGTTAAAGTAAAGTATCCCCTTTTCCAGCTGGTAACAGAAGAAAAACCTAAATTTAACAAAAGAAAGCATTTCTCATGCCAAGGCACCTCCTTTGAGGTTTAGAAAGCAAAGATTAGGCGAGATTTGCTCTTGACAGAAATATTCAAAACACTTTAAAGAGTGGCTTCTCTCTCTCAGACAGACAGACAAGCACACACACACACACACACACACACACACAACCAAAAACCCCAGAAACTTCTCATTTGATATCTTACTTGGTTTGCTGGTTGTTCTGTATCTAAATCTGAATTTTTCTCACAACAGACATGTTAAATTTTTTCCCCTACACACCTCTTGGGAATTAACATCTGCAGTAAGCTTGTGCATTTACCAATACTAGAATTTACTGATCCAAATTTTGGTCTGGGTTGTATTTGTCTCTTCCTTCTCTCTCACATTTATCATCATTTTCTGCTTGTATATCTGTCCATTTGTCTTTCTTTCCTTTAATTTCTGTTCCATGGTCCCTAGATAGAAAATGAAATATTAAGTTTGTCAAGCGTATATCATTGTTTAAATGCCTGGAGATGATGGGTTAAACAGACCAATCAATGAAACAAACCTCCAGTGCACTGCAGGGGCTGCAAGGATATTCCCTTTGGCTCTTTAAGGCCTAACAAGTCAATAACCTATTAATATCATATTCTGCCAGTCACCTCTCCACAATTCACATGTGACTTTTTAGGACAAAAGTTTACAGTTTTCTTAGTGAATTAAATAGAACGATGTTGTGGCAAAATCCAAATTAAAAATAAGACTAAATAAATTTAGAAAATGAAATGGAAATAATAATCACAAGATATACCACAACTGTTACAGTTATACAGCAAATATTACCAAAACATAAAATAATTCAGATTTTTAAACAGTGAATCATGCCATAATTTTTCAGCATGTTATCACATATAATGCCCTACTAGTTAAATACCCAACACATAAAAAGGTAAGACCATTGCACTTTGAGAGTTTACACTGAAAAGAGATGATTGACAGAAAAAAAATATTATTTTGTTTTTCCTGTTTTATATAATTTTATACCATAAAGGATAAAAAGTAATCTAAATATTAAAGAAAATACACCTGGAAAGCATCACTCATTATGTATAAAGCAAAGTGTTTAATGGATATATCTGATAGTCCTTTGCATTTATAAGATCATCCATGCATGCCGTGCTAAGTTGCTTCATTCATGTCCAACTCTTTGTGACTCCATGGACTGTGGTCCTCCAGGCTCCTCTGTCCCTGGGATTCTCCAGGCAAGGATACTGGAGTGGGTTGCAACGCCCTTCTCCAAGGGATCTTTCCAACCCAGGCATCAAGCCTACCCCTCTTATGTCTCCTGCATTGGCAGGAGCTTTCTTTACCACTAGTGCCACCCTGAAAGCCCTAAATCATGCCTGCATATATTTAAATATAAGATATTAGGGATGACAGTATCTCAGTTGAAAAATTGATGGCTTACTTTTGATGATTTATATTATGAACTTCTCTTACCTATTTGTTCTTATTTCTGAAGTGAAAAAAAAAGCATAGGAATATTTTAATGTAATTCAAAAACTTCTCCAAATATTAACTCATGAAATCCCAAACTGTTCTTGCATCATTACTTTACATAAAAGGGAAATCGGAGTCAGTTAGTCTATTTCCTAGAAATAAAATCCTTCACTGCAGTATATCTAAAGATTGAATGTGTTCTATGACATTAGAAAAATTTAATTCATGATGTTGTATGGCAGAAACCAACACAACATTGTACAGCAATTATCCTCCACTTAAAAAAATTGAGAAGAGTTTAGTATTAACCTTCCCAAAGAGAACTACTACTAACATTATGGTTAAGGGCCCAGTTTTGGAGTCAGACAGAGGTTAAAGAGGAGACTTTAACCTCTACCTCAATGGCTTTGGTGACAATTTAATGAAATGTTGTATCATAATGAGTGCAGAGTGTATTGCTCAGTATTGGGCATGGAAGAACTATTTAATAAATGGAAAAGAATGGAGTTCATTCAACTAACCCCAGTCATTCAAGGATGTGAGAATAACTTGTTCAAATATCCTTTCCCAAAAATTCTTTATGTATCCTGGGTTCATCTATCTGTCTTACTCTGGGGCTGTTTTTTGAGCTAAAGAAACCCACGATTTACTTTTCTTTCATGTTGGTATTAACCATATCAACTTGTAGTAATGAAAATAAAGGATCATCTCCCAATCCAGATGAAAGCAATAAGACAAGCAATAAAAGTAGGATTCATATTTGAGAATTCATCAGTACTGTGTCCTGAAAGAAAGAAAATTATGAGTACGATGACCTGGATTCTAAGAGAAGTAAATAGCTTTTCTTGCCAGCTTCTCTCCTGAGTACGCCCAATCATTCTCATTCATTCAATAAATGTTTATTGAGCACCTCCTGTGTTCAAATCCATGAAATAGGCTTGAAATTGAATTGCCAACCTTCCCTGGTCTCCCAGAATGCTTGCCCTCTCATTGCCTGGCACCCCACACATCTATCATTTGTTAATCAAGTGAATATCTATCCAAGGGCTTCAACAAGAGTTTAAGTTAGATTTTAATTTTTTTTAAATTTTACTATCTTGTCTCTTCTTTCATTATTTTTTAAATAACTTATTTTTATGTATTTATTTGGCTGCACTGGATCTTAGTTGCAGCCCACGGGATCTTCGATCTTTGTTACAGCATGTGGGGTCTTTTGTTGTGGCAAACTCTTAGTTGCAGCATGTGGTTTCTAGTTCCCCAACCAGGGATTGAACCTGGGCCCCCTGCATTGGGACTCTTAGCCACTGGACCATCAGGGAAGTCCCTTTTTTTTTTTTTTTAACCCAGCTTCCCATTTCACCCTACACTTTGACACAGCCATATTGAGCTTGTAGCTCCACTCTGTTTCACTCTGTCTAAAACATAGTCCTCAGCTTTGGAATCACCTAGGTAGATCATTTTAATCTTTATGCCCAGGTTGCAATCAGACAAATTATGTCAGAATCCCAAGGAATGGGGCCAAAACATCAGCTATGTTTAACTCCCCAGGTAATTCCAGTGTGCAGTCAAGGTTGAGACTCAGCTCCAAAGTCTTTCTCTGCAGGTACCACCCTTCCCTTACAACTCACTTCTTTCTTGCCTCACTCCTACTCATCCAGCAAGACACAGCTCAGCTCGTCTTTCTTCCTGTGAAGCATTTCCTGAATTCAAACCACCTACACTGACATAGGGTCATGCTTTGGTTTTCTACTGCTGTGTAACAAATACCACGGACTTAGCCTAAAACAACACTCATCTATTATTTCAGATTTCCATAGGTCAGAAGTCCAAATATGCATGGCAGCGTTCTCTGCTCACGGTGTCCACAAGGCTGAAATCAAGGTGTCATCCAACTATGTCCTCATCTGGAGTCATTATTAAGGTGAGATCCACTTTCAAGTTCCCCAGCATGTTTGCAGAAATCAATTCCTTACAGTTGTAGAACTAGGGTCCCTGTTGTCTTGTTAACCAGGAGCCAGGGAGAGTTGTTAGCTTCTAGAAGCTACTCTTGGGTCCTTGTCATATGGCCTCTTCCATGGGTCCTCTCACACTTCCAATATCTCTGACTTCAAAAGGGCCCAGTTCCCATAAAGTGCTCTCCTGATGAGGTCAGGCCCACCTGAATAGTCTCCCCTTTGGTTAATTCAAAGTCAGATGATTAATAACCTAATTATAAGAGTGCTATCTGGTGGCTCAGTGGTAAAGAATCTGCCTGCAATGCAGGAGACCCAGGTGGGCTACAGTCCATGGGGTCTCAAAGAGTTGGACACAACTAAGTGACTGTTACCAGCTGGAAAAGGAGATACTTTACAATAACCTGCCTCATATTCTTCAGAGGATGATATGATTGAATAGCATCACCAACTCAATGGACATGAATCTGAGCAAACTCTGGGAGATAGTGAAGGACAAAGAAGCTGAGCATGCTACAGTCCATGGGGTCACAAAGAGTCAGACAAGACTTAGCGACTGAACAACAACAACAACACAGGCTCAAAAAAATGGGACTTGTACCAGAAGGTAGAAATCTTGGAAATCATCTTTGAGTTCTGCCTACCAAGTGCCCCTATGATGGCTCCAGAAGTCTGTCACTATTATTTCTCCAAACATCTATTCCTAGGAGGGCAGGGACCATGTTAGATTCATGTTTGCCTGCCCAGCATACATAACTGACAGCCTGGAATCAGTACTTGTTCACCAAGTGTTTATTAAGTATTCATGTGGTACATATGCATAAGTCAGACCTTTTGCATATTTGAAAATAGAGCAGGCACAAATTTGGATAAAAGTTGGATCCAGGGTCTTAGGGAAGATGCAACTAATTCAATACTTTCAAAAGTTAAGAAAGGGTAACTTCAAAAGCAGGCTAATAAACATAACAGTACTTTTTTCTTTGAAGATTTTTAATTAATTTCATTGTTTCTAAAATCATTGTTGTTTCAAAATATGTATGAAGTTTTTTTAATACTCACTGACTTTGAACCCAATTCATCCCTTTCCATTTTTCATCCTTATTTTCATGGTTTGAGGAATCATTTTTCCCTCTGTTGGCCAACATGCCAAATACATCGTATATATGATGTATAATATACATGCAAATTGATAGTAATTAATTGATCTTTACATTATGATCATAAAGTTAATCATGTAATGCCATTCTTCTGCCCTAATGGCACTTAGCACAGTGAAGAATGGAGACTTTGGCACTTGCATTGCAATTCCAGCACCTCTAGCCTCTAGACTTGTGTAAGTCACCTCTGTGCTGTGCTTAGTCACTCAATTGTGTCAGATTCTTTGTGACCCCATGGACTGTAGCCCACCAGGCTCCTCTGTCCATGGGGATTCTCCAAGCAAGAATACTGGAGTGGGTTTCCATGCCCTCCTCCAAGGGACCTCACAATCGAGGGATTGAACCCATGTCTCCCTCATTGCAGTCAGATTCTTTACTGTATGAGCCACCAGGGAAGCCCAAGTCATCTCTACCATCTCAGTTTTCCCTTCCCTAAAAATTAATATCTTTTTGAATGTATATATGGGAGAAATTGAGGTAAGTTATCAGGAACTGGCAGAGAATAAACAGAAATGCTGTGCTGTGTTTTGTCACTCAGTTGGGTCCTACTTTTTGTGACCCCATGGACTGTAGCCTGCCAGGCTCCTCTGTCTGTGAGGATTCTCCAGGCAAGAATACTGGAGTGGGTTGCCAAGCCTTCCTCCAGGGGATCCTCCCAACCCAGGGAATGCACCCAGGTCTCCCACATTGCAGGCAGATTCCTTACTGTCTGAGCCACCAGGGAAGTCCAAGAATACCGGAGTGGGTAGCCTATCCCTTCTCCAGGGGAACTTCTCAATCCAGGAATTGAACCAGAGTGTCCTGTATTGCGGAGAAGGCAATGGCACCCCACTCCAGTACTCTTGCCTGGAAAATCCCATGGATGGAGGAGCCTGGTAGGCTGCAGTCCATGGGGTCGCTAAGAGTCGGACACGACTGAGCGACTTCACTTTCACTTTTCCCTTTCATGCACTGGAGAAGGAAATGGCAACCCACTCCAGTATTCTTGCCTGGAGAATCCCGGGGACGGCGGAGCCTGGTGGACTGCCGTCTATGGGGTCGCACAGAGTCGGACACGACTGAAGTGACTTAGCAGCAGCAGCAGCAGCAGTCCTGTATTGAAGGTGGATTCTTTACCAGCTGAGCTACCCAGGAAGCCCATAAATAGAAATAGTGGTAATTGAATGCCAGTAATTTTCTCTACCTCCACCCTACCCTACATAGAGACATTTACTTCCCCATCTACTTACAGTAGGGAGAAGGAAGTGGCAACCCACTCCAGTACTGTTGCCTGGAGAATCCCATGGAGGAGGAGCCTTGTGGGCTACAGTCCATGAGGTCACAGAAGAGTCACGACTTAGTGACTGAACAGCTACTTACAGTAACATATTAGGAGAAGGTGGTCCACCTACCTTAAAATTTAATCTGACCTAAAAATAAAGATAAAATTGTAAATTCAAAGCTTATTCTAAGATACATTGTTGATCAAAGTCTGAAAGCAAGAGAATGAGAAAAGGGTAACTCAAACTACTTTATATAAAATTAAACAGGAGAAAGTGTTCCTGATTATATTGCTGTTAGGAAAATCTCTTCTGTTATATAGCTCTGCAACTGTGCTGTCTAATAGAAATATAACACAAGCTACATATGTAATCTTAAATGTCTAGAAGCTACATTGAAACAAGTAAAAAAAAAATTAATTTTAGTCACATTTTTTACTTAACTGACTATACCGAAAATATTACTTCAACATATAATCAAAATACAAATTATTAATGAGGTATTTTACATTTTTCAAATCCCAAATGTTCAAAATTTTACACACCTTTTTTTATGGCACTTTGAGAAACTAACCACTATTCACGGGCTCAATAACCACGTGACACATCTGTAAGTGTGTGTTTCTGTGTGTATATTTGTGTCTATGTATATGTTTTAACCTAAAGACTCTTAAACTACAAGAAAAATGAAGGCTATATTTTCCCTTTACGCAAATGAGAAGGAAACTGATTCAGCTCACTAACATTCACCTTGGACCCCATGCTAGACTTGAGCACTCTTGTGATCTCCCAATTTTTCTCTCTCTCCCTCTCCTTCTCCCCTTTCCCCTTTCTCCTCTCCCACTCCCACCCCCCATCTCTCTCTCACTCTTTCTGTCTCTCAAAATGTGCCTTCAGATAGGGAAACAAAACTAGGAATCAGAGCCCCCATGAGCAACTATCCTTGTGAAGTGTTTGATACTTTTTGTTCCATGAGAAGTCACATTAAAACTTGTTTGGTTTTTTTTTCCCCGTTGTTTTTCTCATCTCACTGTAATAACCTCCCAAACTCTACTAAGGGCTCTAGCTTTGTTCTGGTGTAGTGAGGAATTTTTTTTTTTTTTTATAAATTTATTTATTTTAGTTGGGGGCTAATTACTTTACAATATTGTAATAGTTTTTGCCATACATTGACATGAATCAGCCATGGGTTTACATGTGTTCCCCTTCCTGGACCCCCCACCCACCTCCCTCCCCATCCCATCCCTCTGGGTCATCCCATTGCCCCGGCCCTGAGCCCTTGTCTCATGCATCGAACATAGAATGGTGTTCTGATTCACATATGATAATATACATGTTTCAATGCTATTCTCCCAGAACGTCCCACCCTCACCTTCTCCCTCAGAGTCCATAAAATTGTTCTATGCATCTGTGTCTCTTATTCTGTCTCGCATAAAGGGTTATCGTTACCATCTTTCAAATTCCATATATATGCATTAGTATACTGTATTGTTGTTTTTCTTTCTGGCTTACTTCACTCTGTATAATGGGCTCCAGTTTCATCCATCTCAGTAGAACCAATTCAAATGCATTTTTTTTAATGGCTGAGTAATATTCCATTGTGTATATGTACCACAGCTTCCTTATCCATTCGTCTGCTGATGGACATCTAGGTTGCTTCCATGTCCTGGCTATTGTAAACAGTGCTGCGATGAACATTGGGGTACACGCGTCTCTTTCAATTCTGGTTTCCTCGGTGTGTATGCCCAGCAGTGGGATTGCTGGGTCATATGGCAGTTCTAGTCCCAGTTTTTTAAGGAATCTCCACACTGTTCTCCATAGTGGCTGTACTAGTTTGCATTCCCACCAACAGTGTAAGAGGGTTCCCTTTTCTCCACACCCTCTCCAGCATTTATTGCTTGTAGACTTTTGGATAGCAGCCATTCTGACTGGTGTGAAATGATACCTCATTGTGGTTTTGATTTGCATTTCTCTAATAATGAGTGATGTTGAGCACCTTTTCATGTGTTTGTTAGCCATCTGTATGTCTTCTTTGGAGAAATGTCTGTTTAGTTCTTTGGCCCATTTTTTGATTGGGTCGTTTATTTTTCTGGAATTCAGCTGCAGAAGCTGGGAAAACTGGTCAACCACTTGTAAAAGAATGAAACTAGAACACTTCCTAACACCGTACACAAAAATAAACTCAAAATGGATTAAAGATCTAAACGTAAGACCAGAAACTATAAAACTCCTAGAGGAAAACATAGGCAAAACACTCTCCGACATAAATCACAGCAGGATCCTCCATGACCCACCTCCCAGAATATTGGAAATAAAAGCAAAAATAAACAAATGGGACCTAATTAAAATTAAAAGCTTTTGCACAACAAAGGAAACTATAAGCAAGGTGAAAAGACAGCCTTCAGAATGGGAGAAAATAATAGCAAATGAAGCAACAGACAAACAATTAATCTCAAAAATATAGTGAGGAATTTTAAAGGAAGGGAAATTTTAAGGGAAGGGTAAGGCATGGCCTTCCCCATGTCACCCCTCTGCTGAGACCAGAGTATCCTTTTGAGGGAGGAAATGGTCTTGAAGTTCCAGGAGTGATCAGCCACCCACAGCAGGCCCCAGGAGGATGGAAAAAGAGAGCAAGAAGAGACAAGCAGCTGCACTGAGTGTCTCGACTTTTCCCTGGTGTGTTATATGATACTTAAAGAGAAGGCAGACACTTGGGCTATTGCTTTGTTTTTATTGATATTAAAAGGTAATTTATACACTTTTCTCCATTGAAGGAAAGAGACTGATCAAATAGATGAACTAAGAATCTGTGGTGCTGCCCAGTGATGGGTCACAATTCTTTTTTTTTTTTTTTAATTAGTTTATTTATCTATTTTTTAACTTTACAATATTGTATTTGTTTCGCCATACATTGACATGAATCCACCATGGCTGTACATGTTTTCCCCTTCCCTCCCCATCCCATCCCTCTGGGTCATCCTGGTGCACCAGCCCCGAGCACCCTGTATCATGCATCGAACCTGGACTGGTGATTCGTTTCACATATGATAATTTGCATGCTTCAATGACATTCTCCCATAGCATCCCGCCCTCGCCCTCTCAACTCTTCTTAGACTATGCCAAGAGAGTTTTCTGTGAGAAGTCTGATTTGATAAAGCATCCAAATCTCCATGAAGAACTTGGAAATATCCAGGTGCTCAAGACTGGCATCCCAGGGGGCATTAGTGGAAAAGAACTTGCCTAACAATGCAGAAGACACAAGAGTCATGGGTTCAATCCCTGGGTCAGGAAGATCCCCTAGAGATGGAGATGGCAACCCACTCCAGTATTCTTGCTTAGAAAATGCCATAAGCAGAGAAGCCTGGTGGGCTGTGTCCTATGGGGTTGCGAAGAGTCGGAAATGATTGAGCACACATGCACACAACCAGGTGCTCAAGAAATAGCCTGAGGGGTAGAGGATGTGAAATATTTGTCCAGGTATTCTGGTTAGCAATTTTTGAAAGCTTTCCTGGTGCAGGATCCCGCCCCCACCCCACAAGCACACACACGTGAACATGGAACGCAAATGCCCAATAAGAAGCGAGACAGAGAAATATAACTGTGAATTAGGTAATTTAGTAGTGTCTTGACTTTTTTAGGCTACCAGGTTTCCATTTCCTCAACTAGAGCAATGTTAGTAACCCCCTAGTGATCCAATTAAAAAGAGAATGAATGTACTATGCAAAAAACCAAACCAAAAAAAAACACCAAACTTCTTTAGCCTTCATGATCCGATCCCGTGGGAAAAACACTCCACCAAACACATATTCAGTTTCAATCAATACTGTAACCTTGAAATAATTGAACATGATATTTGACAAATAGCTTGCATGCATGGGTATATGAACACACACACACACCTCAACACACACTAACACATAAACATGATATTCATATGTAGAGATGAACCTACTCACACAGATTGCTGCTGGTGGCTACAAAATGAGGTCAGAGGGCCACTGAGAGGCCAAGTGTCCTGTCCATGTGCAAATACTGCCCTTTAACCTGTAGCTACAGCTGCTGTTTTCAATGCTTAGAAGAGACAGGACTATCCACAGACAAAGATGCTGCCCAACCTCCACCCAAGGAGTGCTTGGGACCCTAAGTCAAAAAATACTTGGAAAGTATTTCTGACCTGTCAAAAAATACTTGGGAAGATGCTGGATCAAAAGGAAGACCTTTTTGCATAGCTTGTTGAGAAAACCACAGTTTAAAAGTATAAGTCATAATTAATGCAAGAGGATTCTCTCCTTGCAGACAGATAAAATCAGGCTAAAATCATTTCATTAGAAGTAAAATAGCTGAAGTCTAGCTAATGAATCATGTTGCAGCATAACTGAAAAAAGGGGTATGAAAATCTGTGATCCCTATTGAAAACATTAAGGGAAAAATTTGAGGTTCCTATTCACCGAACATATCTGTAAAGTTTATTTTAACTCCAAAGTTGCCTGTTTAAATTGGCTTCTTCCTGAAGATTGGAGTGTGTAAATTGCATAGAAATGGAGAAAGAAGCGTTGTTTCTCACCAAAAATGGAGCTCAATTTCAAAGAAGCTAGTTCATAACTTGAATTATTCTATCTAATAGAAGCTACCTTCCATGAAATAGGGTGAGGTGTGGCAATTGCAGGTCGTGTGTACCCTCTGTCAAAATATTTTCTCAGATTCTTTCAGTTAAATATATATTCTTGATTTCATCTGTGTCCCTGCTCTATGTAAAAATTGTGTTTCCTGTGCTTTAAAATATGAAAGCTAAAAATGCCAAGAATGTTTCCATGTCAGTACATTTAACGGTTTTAAAGTTCTGCTTTATTTTTTTCCATACAGGGAATAACCAAAGGCTTCCCTGGTGGCTGAGTGGTAAAGAGTCCACTAGCCAAAGCAGGAGACACAGGTTTGATTCCTGGTCCAGGAAGATCCCACATGCCAGAGAGCAACTAAGCCCGTGCGCCACAAGTATTTAGCTAGTGTTTTAGGGCTCAAGAACCACAACTTCTGAAGCCCACACACCTTGAAGCCTGTGCCTGGCAATAAGAGAAGCTATACCACAACTAAGAGAGTATCCCCTGCTCCCTGCAACTAGAGAAAAGCCTGAGTGGCAATGAAGATCCAGTACAGCCCTAAATAAATAAATAAATAAGGAATAACCAAAAATGTTGACCAATTTGTATAATACATATTTTATGCATCCAAGTAAATATCTTTAATCTACTAACTATATAGTAAATATATATGTATAAATGTATATTTACTATATACTGCTATCATTAATATGCAAACATATTCCTATACATCCATTCATAAGTAAATGATATAGATATACATTTTCATATGAATGATGGGTCTTTATAAGAATAGTTTTGAAAATGAAAGAAGATACTCTAGAAATAATCTGCCTTCAATGCGGGAGACCCTGGTTCAGTCCCTGAATTGGGCAGATTCCCTGGAGAAGGGAATGGCAACCCACTCCAGTATTCTTGTCTAGAGAATTCCATCGACAGACCATGGGGTTGCAAAGAGTCAGACATGACTGCGTGATTGACACTTTCACTTTCACCAACAAATTAAAGACCTAATTTTAAGAATTATCACCTCTCATAAAAGAATAACCAGGGAAATTTTGAAAAGTAAGGAGATTATCTAATATATTCCACCAACAATTAAAACATATTAAAAATCTACCATAATGAAAGCAGCTTGATATTTTCAATTGTTTGTTTCTTCCTTTGAATGCCTTTAACATTTAGTTGTGATCTCCAGTCTCTGTTCTCCATGTCTGCTGCCGCTCTCATGGTTTTCATTTATTCACTGCAGTTTCTCTCTTTGAAAGGAGTTCTTTTGGGAGTTTAAGAAAAATAATGCAGGCTACTTCTAAAGTTGTCTAGCCTCACTAAATTCCCTTTCCCTATCACTACTGCAGAATTGACACTTGCAATTTACAGAGTAGATGCAAAGTATCTGATGTTCCAAAAACTGCACACAAGTCAGTGTGGAATATCAAAAGCATTCGAGTAGGAAATTCCCTGGTGGTCCAACGGTTAGGACTCTGCGCTTCCATTGCAGGTGGCACAGGTCTGATCCCTAGTTGGGGAACTAAAATCCTGCATGCCCATGGTGTGGCCAAAATAAAATAAAGTTAAAATTAATTAAAAAATTATTTTTTTAAAAAAATGTTAGAGCAGCAATGCACCAACTCTATTAGTGCCAACCAGAAAACACAGTGCCTGCATGATTCAGCATCAGGCCAATTAGAGGTTATCTGCCAGAGCAGGCTGGTCATAAGGTTCATTTTCCAAAAAGCTAGTTAACCTGCCTCCAGTCATGTAATTAAACTTGTTGTGTACAGCCTAGTTACCACAAAACCTTCATATTATGTAGTACAATTGATAAGATTTGGGAAGTACCAAAAAGCATCAGATTGTCATCATTGGCAACTTTATTTTACACCAAGCTCTCCGTGCCCAGGAGTTTGCATATGATGTGTCCTCTGTTTGGAACATACCCTTTGCACCCCTGCCTTCTCTGTCACTCTTTCCTTAATAATGCCTATTCACTGCTTGGGTTTCTTTCAAACAATATACAATTTATTCCTGTGTGTAAATTTAATTTACAGTTCTTTTTCAATGCCAATGCATACATGACTTACTGCAAATCCTTTCCTGGCTCCCAAAACATTGTGTTCATTGGTTATATGAATCATCACTCCTCTTCATAGACAGCACCCTGTGCTTCTATTTATTGCAACTCTTATCACCAGACAATGTGTGGGCCTGTTTGTTTCTCTATCTACCCCACTGGACTATACATTCCAAAGGCTGAGTACTAAGCAAGTCTTAGCTAATGATACCTTCTGAGCACCTAAAACCAAACAACCAATTCCTATTTTAGCTTCTTTGGGAATGTATGACATTAAAAACTACCCTTGACAGGAAGTGAAGTGAAGTGAAGTGAAGTCGCTCAGTCGTGTCCAACTCTTTGTGACCCCATGGACTGAAGAGCCTGATAGGCTACAGTCCATGGAATTTTCCAGGCAAGAGTACTGGAGTGGATTGCCATTTTCTTCTCCAGGGGATCTTCCTGACCCAGGGATCGAACCCGGGTCTCCTGCATTGCAGGCAGACAGACGCTTTACCGTCTGAGCCACCAGGGATACAAAGGGTACCTACCAAAAAAACAGGTTATGTCACAAACTTTTCCTTAAAATCCATCCACTTTTTCTATTTCTAAAACCATGACCAAGCCACCATCCATCCCTGAGCACCTAGATTCTGAGGACCCTCCTTATTAGCAGCCACTTTCCATCCTGCTCACCTTTAGTTTTAAAATGCGAATTGGATCATGTTGCTCACCTATTTAAACCTTTCACTGGCCATCCACTAAACTTAAGACTGTTGTTTAGTCACTAAGTCATGTCCAACTCTTTGCAACCCCATGGACTGTAGTCCACCAGGCTCCTCTGTCCATGGGATTCTCCAGGCAAGAATACTGGAGTGGGTTACCATTTTCTTCTCCAGGGGATCTTCCTGACCCAGGGACTGAACCTGTGTCTCCTGCATTGGTAGGAAGATAATTTACTGCTGAGCCACCAAGGAAGCCCAAGATATCAAGTCCTAACCATGACTCCATGAGGTTGGGCATATCTGGCCACTATCTACCTCTGTAGCTCTAGTTCTCTCAAGGGAACCTAAAGTTCACCAAGTGTGTTCCCAGCCTAAGTGTTGTTCTTGCTATACCTGGGCTATTCCTCTGTTTCTCCCACTTCCCTCAATACAATCTTCTCCACCTGAATGACACATTCTCAACCTTCAGAGGCCACCCTGTTCCTTAATATGAAAACAGCTTCACCTGTTATATTTTCTCAAGGAATATGCATTTTTGCCTTCAAAGCATCTTTTCCAATTCATCATTGTATTCCTCTAGTAAACTTTAAGTGCTATGAAGGCAGAAACCACATCTAATTTTCTTCACAGCTGTGTCCACAGTGCTCAACTTGGGGCTTACCTTCTAGTAAGTTTTTGACATATATTTTGAATAAATGAGTGAGCAATAAAGGTAGAAAGTGTAGGAGAAGTTCAGAATAGAGTAGTGATTGAGAATCAGCCTTTTCTCCAAAATAGCTAGCCCATGCGTTGCAGTGTAAAAGATATCGTAGGGTTAGAAGATGATTCCCAGATTTCATGAAACAAGTTTATTAAGGGAGACTTACAGATTGCTGATAACTCAATTTTTCCAAGTAATGCTATTAAAACTGAAAATAATTCCAACTGGATAAACTATTATTTTATTTAGAAAAATATATTTTAACACTAAAACCAGGGGGGGGAAACTTCAAAATAAAGGGCAGTTTTTTTTAAAACTGGATGAATCTCGCCTTATGAGAAATAAATCATACTGCTGTATGTGTGTGTATTTCCTTGTTTCCCTTCAGAAAATCCCAGCAAGGACTGGCTCAAATCCATGGACCAGCCCTTGTTACACACTGACCTGAATGAGAGGAGGGGATGCAGAAGGCAGACAAAGTCCCCAGGAGCGCTCCAGGCACATTCAGGAAACAATAACTAGATAGCCAAGACACAGGTTTCGTGAAAGAGAGGAAATGTTGACTAGATAAACAGTAGAGGCAAAATGCCTGGACCATTCAACAAAAAAATGCTCCCTTTCATCATGCTTGGCTCACACACAGAGAAATACCAGTGTTTTCAATAGGAGGAGAGGCCAAAAGGAAATGGGGAGGGAAAGCCCCTCAACTGTTGATCAACAGCTGAGACTGAATATCTACTATATGCCTGTGCCAGAGGCAGGGAGAGAGAAAGTAGGAGAAATATCTGCTTTGCTTCCTTCACAGGGGACTGAGGAACAAGATGAAAGACAATGAAACAGCAGTGTGTGGATTCAACACCAGCAGAGAGGCTGGAAGTAGACACAGCTGTTCAAGTTTACAGTTACAGAGAAGAAAATGAAGGCTACAAAGTAGCAAATAGGAGTGACCCCCATTTTCTTGATGACCCCCTCCTGGCATATGTATTCCAGGAAACATCCAGGCCCTAGGTGCCCAGAGGTTTCAGGGAGAAAGGCAGATCTCCCTGGGTGGGGAACAATGAAGAGCTCCAGAATAGATCTCTGACCCTTGTTTTCTCTTTACTTCCTCCCAAGCCCTGCAGAGTTACAGAATGTAGAATCACCCAAGGCATCTTCATCTTCTTTTGGACAGTTCACCTCAGTCCCATCCCTAAAGAAAAGACTGATGATCACATTTCTTCATTATACAGAAAGGGGGATTAGCATAGCTACCACCTACCTCCATTTATTAAGATTTAGAAAACAAACAAATAAGGGGGAAATCAGTTTGAAATAAGATTATCAACTCAACCTGAAGTCAAGATTGAAATTCTAATTGACCAGCATACTTTCCACTATTACTTTTATTATTCAATGTATTTGCCACATTTGAATTTTCCCTTTTCAGAGAAATCTTCCATCCTTGCAGGCCTAGTGCCGAAATACAGATGCATCTTACTTTGCCCTAAATCTCTTTTTTTTCTCTAAATTGACTATATTTTAAATGCACTTCCAGAGTTTTCTATTTCCAGGAACTGTTGGCTACTGGCTATGCCAAGGAGTGATAAGTCAGTGTTACAGTTTGTTCATTCTGAACGTGCATAATTACAGATGCTGAGATGTAGGGTGGGTTAGTCTGGAGTCCCTGCTGAAGCTCTGGACACCAATGTCATGAAGCATCACTCCTGGGCCATTCACTGTGCATCAGTTACTCCTGGAACTTACGTAAAGCAGAGTGCTTTGTGAATATAGATTATCATCCCATTTGCTCCTATTCAGAATTTAGACTATTGAGTGTTCCTCAACCAGTATACATGTTCTTCTTTGAACATTAGAAGACTTGGTTTTTAACTCTTCACTCCTCCACTCTCTTTGATATTTTAGTGACCACATCTCCAACTTAAGGTGAACAGGATGACTGCAAAGTCCTCAGCCCTTGAGGAAGAAGGTACCATAGAAATACAAGTTCATGCTTAAGCTGTTAGTTTTTGTTCAGTGGTTTCCTGAGTTTATGAAAATCTTGTTTCAATAATGCAAATGTATATTAGATTTAGACCTCTTTTTACAGCCCTTTACATAAGAACCTCAAAACCAAATTCCTACTCCAAATGTACCTAGAGAAGCAACTATTGAGGCTTTCTTGATTTCCAGCTATGTTTCACATGAATTGACTTAGAGTCTTCTAATACGAAAGAGTGAAAAACAGTATAAAATATTTCAAGAGATTTCCCATAACACTTGGGGGAAAAAACGGTATGAAACAAGTGCCCATCAATTGAGAAATGGTTGGGTAGATTCCATGCTGTGGAATATTGTTATGCAGCTGTTATAAAAACAATGATTTGAGTGTGCACTTAACCAAAGGGGATATTCATGATATGTTACTCTGAGGTTAAAATGAAACCAAGTTTCAGGGAAATTTGTACAAGATGACATCATTTTTGCAGAAAGCAAAAATATGTATGCATACATGTGTTTGTTCATGCTAGTAGGAGCATGAAGAAAGGTCTGGGGAAAAAAGCACACCAAACCTTTGTAAGATTGGTCCCAATGAAATGGCAACTGGGGTAGAGGATGATAAACTTTTTCATTATTTATCTTGGTACTGTTTCACATTACAACCAGTACATGTTTCTTATAATTATAAAAATAACATAATAAATACAGCTTGAAAGGAAAATATTCGCCTTATATTGTGAATCTATAATAAAATCCCAAAGCAGGAGAGTTTGTCTGATTTAGCATTTGTGAATTCTGATTGCTCTATAGATAACAGCTCAAAGATCCTCCGCATTTAGACGGGAACAACCTGACATTGTAAGCCAGTTTTGGTCTGGAACATTGTCGAGGATGATTGAATGTTGCAGCTTTCAATACAAAGAAGGGAATTTTGATACCAGCTAAGCATTTCCCAGCTCCTGCTCTCTGATACTTTTCCTATGACAGGAAAAATCAGAAGCTTGTAAATCATAACCAGGATATTCTGAGAAAATTTCTGTTCTTGGTTTCTCTGCCAATTATCTGTCCACTGACAAAGAATTTAAAAAATAGTGTAAGTGATGTGACATTTTAAGGAGCAAGAAAAATAACAGACAAGCCTGTAGTAGGCTGCCAGGTGCACGGCGCCTTAGCACCTTTACAGTCTTGTCAGGAAGTGAAGTTATGACACCAAGTTTTCCTACAAGAGTCTTCTTTCTCCGTGGACTTCTGATTTCTACAAATGACTCTGTGATGCTTCCCGCGCTTCCACGCTGTAATCTATCCTCCACTGAACATCCCATCCCCCCACCGACCATCTCATTCCCCCACACCCAACCAGAGACACAGAAATCCAGTTATTTCACTTCCTTCATAGATGAACTGCAAACACAATTTTGCAAAAAAGGAAGCAAGTGCTTTCTAAAATTCCCAGCAATAGCGTGAGACATCCCATAGATTAAAAATGATACTCTCCTGTAGTTCTGAGACTCGTAACTGGTACTCCAAGAAGGAGAAGCCAGCTACCAGGTTCTTCAGAAGGATTAAAACGATCTTCAGACAGGCACAGCATCACATAAATTCAAGTTTACTGAATAATTAATCATAATCGAGTTAAATGGAATTTTAATCTAATTTTTACTTCTGTTGTTGTTGTTGTTTAGTTGCTAAGTTGTGTCCAATTCTTTGCGACCCCATGGACTGTAAGCCTCCAGGCTTCTCTCTCCAGAGGATTTCCCAGGCAAGAATACTGGAGTGGGTTGCCATTTCCTTCTCCAGGGGATCTTCCTGACCCAGGGATCGAACTCCCGTTTCCTGCATTACAATCAGAGTCTTTACTGCTGAACCACCAGGAAAGCCTCCCCCCTTTTTTTTAAACTATATTCATATATTAATGTCATCTTGCCTTATTTCAGAAAACTTCTTTGGACTTTTCCCTTTTCTGGCCAAGGTGATCATCTGCTACTCATCTGTATGCAAAACAGTTAACAAGGTCAGATTGCCATGTGACCCATCCTTTACTCCAACACTTTTCTACCATCACTCATCCTGCACTCTATTGTTCCCACCTTTCTTTCCTGTCTCCCTTTGATTTCCCTCTCTGTGCCTCATGTTCCACTCCCCCACAAAGGTCTCTGTTTCTGCCCATCCGTTCTTTCTGAGGCAGCACCATTTTTGTCTCAGATTCAGTGATGTCCTTCAACAGGAAACCCTTGTTTGTGCTTCTGGGCTGACAATAAAGCTTTGATGCTGAGGTAGAGAAAACTCTCACGCACAGAGTGTTCTAGTGTTCATGGAAAAGGCACTATGACCAAGTTCTGTGCTTAGTTGCTCAGTCGTGTCCGACTCTTTGCAACCTCATGGACTGTAGCCCACCAGGCTCCTCTGGCCATGGGGATTCTCCAGGCAAGAATACTGGAGTGGGTTGCCATGCCCTCCTCCAGGGGATCTTCCCAACCCAGGGATTGAACCCAGGTCTCCCACACTGCAGGCAGATTCTTTACCATCTGAGCCACAAAAAAAAAGGAAGCCCAAAGGACCAAGTTAGGGAGTTTCAATTTGACTTCCCTTGGAAGGGAATGGAAAGGAGGTTGTAATATGTGGTCATGTTTCCCTTAACAAATGTCCCTACTTAAATGCTTGTATTGTTTGTGTGTGAGTGTGTGCGTGTGTGTTGTGTCTCTTTGAGACCCCATAAATTGTAGCCCACCAGGCTCCTCTGTCCATGAAATTTCTGAAGCAAGAATACTGGAGTAGCTGCCCCTTCCTACTCCAGAGGACCTTCCTGAACCAGGGATCGAACCTGTGTCTCTTGTGCTCTTGCATTGGCAGGTATATTCTTTACCACTAGCACCACCTGGGAAGTCCCAAACTCTTATAGATGTTATCACAAACATGTTTACATTTGCCTACAGATTGTTTTTTAAATCTTCAAACATATAAATTCATATGAAAGGCAATAAATGAATAAATAATAAAATAGCAACAGTTATTCAAGAGATCCTTTGGGGGTGTTGAAAAGGAGAGACAACCCCATTCCCTTACCCACCTCACTGTGAGAGGGACCTTAGAAATACTTGACATTGCTGGCAGGATCCTGAGACAGGGAACTGGGGTAAACCACAGCCCTTGTCCTTGAAGTGTTTCTAATATCACTTGGTAGATGGATCAAAGGATCTCCTCCATACCCTTTGGTCAATTATTAAACACATAAAAATAGCATCTTCTCAGAATTTGAAGACCAGATACACATATATGTATAATTGAATCCCTTGCTGTACACCTGAAATTAACACAACATTGTTAATAAACTATATTCCAGTGTAGAATAAAAAAAGGTAATAACAATATTTTTTTAAATAAAAGTAAAAAATAGCATTTTCTCTCATCTTGGTTTTCTGGCAATGACAACAAGAGTGCTATTTTTTCCCTGAGTTATCTAATCTCCAAGAATCGGTGATCTATATTTTGAATATAGAGGTTCTTTATTAGCAAATAGTTATTTTTAATTCAAGAATTATTATTTTCATTTTATTTGGGGGTTTTATGTATAAAACAAACTAGAATTATATATTTAAAATCTTAATGGAGTAATTATTCATGCAAGTCATTGAGATATTTGGGGAAAATATATTATACTCTGAGCAGGATAATCTTCTTTTACTGCAGATGGAGGAAAGTTGTAAAATCTTGAAAAAAAATGTATTTGGTGAACAGCTCCGGGGTATGTGGGCCAACCTCAGCCAATTAGAGGCTATTCATTAAGGTCCCAAAAGTGTTGCCTGGGTAGCAGATTAATAATGGCACAGACCTCTTTCAGGTTTCATGACAAGGCCTATTCTTTGCCAAATGTATCACATTTGAGAGTCTGTAGCCTGTTAAGTGTATTCATTAGGAAAAAATAATCAAAATTTCCCAAGTTTTAAGGATTACTTTTTTGAAATTCACCCATGTCCACTAAACTCCAATTTCTTGATAACTTTACAAGAAAAGAGCATAAATTCACTAACTAGTAACCCTTTAGAAAAAATGTTATATTTATTGTATTGGCAAATGATTTGGTAAATTTGAAATATTGCTCACAATTAAAGTCACAAATCATATTTTCCTACTTTCTGAATTTTCCTCTTCTCATGCCTTCTGTTTTCCTTTTGGCTTAAACAAGAGAGCAGTTTGAGGTAATTTGAGGGGGGAAGTTAACTTTGAATTTGATTCTATGTTCTAAATTTTCCTTTCTTTTTGCTTTTTCTCCATCTTCTTTTTACTTGCCTCTATGGCTTCCTCCCTTCTCTCTGTCTCTCGCCTCCATCGTTGGTCATCCTCATCGCCATCAGATGTTTCCTGTCTCTGTCCCACGTAACTGGTAGTAGCAGAGTCCTAGGCACCAGAAGCTGAGCACCAAAAGCACAGTATGTCCCCTCCGTTCTCCAAGAGCCAGCAGCTCAATCTAGGAGACCAGTTGTATACATATATCATCCTGCCCTCATTCCTGCACCCTGAAAATATTTATTGAGCACCTGCTTTATGTCAGGATCAGTATTAGGTAATTAACAAAAGACTCCATCCTAACAACAACAACCAAAATAAAAGAGCTAATCCAGAAAAATGCAATCATCACCAAATGTCCCATAGGCCAAAAGTGTTATGGAAGACCAGAAGAAAAGCAATTTCAAATAGAAGGGATCCTAGAATCTAAACAGAACAGATAAAGTGGGAAACTGTAGTCCTAACTCTATGAATATTGAAATTTGTTCTATATAAATCAAAATAAATTAGAAATTTGAGTTCTACATGCCTTCTCTGCCATACATGAGATAGCAGACATATTTCTGTGGTTGATTTGGACTTGGGGATAAAGAACCAGAATCCAAAAACCTAAGTTTAAGTCTTATCTCTGTTCATATAGTTAGCATTAAGTATGATCCAAAATTTCAAGTTGCGTCGTATGTGGTTTTATTTGTCCTTAAAATGTTAAATGATTTTGCTAAATTTCATTTATTTGTCCTTTAAAAATGGCATTTATTAGTCTTTGAAAAAGAGAATTATTGAGAAAAGAGGTAATAGCATCATTTTTAAGAGTCTCTGTAGTACAACAAAACTAAAGGGTTTGTATTTACAATAATTAGCAGAACCAGAAAGGGAATTCCAACTGTGAATGTATTTTATAACATTTTTCTTTCTCACTCATAGGTGGGAGACTAAGTTAAACGACACATTTTTAAATATCACCGCACACATGTGTGTGTATGTGTGTGTGTGTGGTGATATAGTCACCAGATACTATATTCTTTATGTAAAGAAATGTTTTAATTCTGATTCAGCCTTCTTGCAATATTTTTTTAAAGAGTCCTTGCACAGTTTGGGAGCTAATTATTTACCAAGTAGAAATTGGAGAGGATTCAGTCTGGAAGAAGTCCATTTTAATGTAATTGTCCTGGTGTTGGGCACATCCTAGTATTTGTCATCTGTTGCTCTTGCTTTGCATTCAAAGGGTTTGGGATATGATGCCCTTAAAAAAAAAAAAAAAAAAAAAAACCTGCAGTATTGTGTAACACGGCCCCACTTCATCGTAATGCAGAATGCATAGCTTCGAGTGTTTGCAACACTCTCCAGCCAGTTCCTTTCACACTGAAAATAGACACAGGGCCAATGTGAGTGCACACTTTTTTTTCCAGCTCCACTAATCTTGCAGCTGACATCTTAGCAAACAATTAAGCATTCAAGAAAGTTTACGAAATTTAAAGCCAAATTGCCAGCCACTCCCTACTGATAACCTCAATCACATATTCTGCCAAAAATTGCAAGGAAATAGGATCACTTTAAAGGGACAAAATTATTATTCAGGAGCAGATACACCTGGACCAACCCAGGCTGACTATTTCATTTATTAAAATTCTTTTTTGTTGTTGTTATTATTGTTATTAGAAAAAGCAAAGACATTTGGGGGAACCCCCAACAGGGCTTTACCTGAAGTTTTTGTCATTTATAAACCATTAGATATTTATTTTAAATTTTTAAATTTTTTAATTATTTTTTATTTTTATTATTTATTTATTTTGAGTGTGCTGGATCTCAGTTCCCTGACCAGGGATTGAACTAGCAACCTTGGCAGTGAAAGCACAAAGTTGTAACTACTGGACTGCCAGGGAATTCCTTTTTTTTTTTTTAATTAAAAAAATATCTATAAAGGTCACAATAAATCTCCCATGCAACTTTCTTTGGGAGATTATACATAAGAATATTAAATATAAGAGGCTATTAGAATTTTCCACTCCCAAGCAGACTATAAAGAGATTGTCTTCAAATTCCAATCTGGGAGAAGGGGAAAAAAAGATCCTTTCTCTGCTGTTTTCTTCATAGTCACAATGCATTGTACAAGAGTTACACAAAAGTCCTTTTCTGGATCACAACTTCACCAGTCTGCAGCCACACCAAGTTGTAGCCCAACCCACTGGGCTACGTGGTCCTAAAGGTCATTGATACTGAGGTCTTCAGAGGAACAACCCTTCCTGGTTATTTCTTTCATACCTTGGATAATTGACAAGTCTCACCTTTCCTTCTCCTAGATTGTACTGCAATATGTGCTCCATCTCTGCCCTCAGTCACTTGACCATTTTCTATGATCATTTCAAAGTCAGCCCAAGCCATCTCATCATGGCTGACAACTCTCAGGGGCTCCACTGCCCCTGAGATAAAAACGAAATCATTACTCAGGAATTCTGGCTCCAGCTCTTCTGCATCAGACACACAGGTTTCCTGAGCACTGAAATAGCAATCAGAATAGGAAGCACTTTCTAGATGCCCCTGCGAACATAAAGTGCTCATAACATTTTAACTACCTTTGCCATTTCCAAAGGTGCATCTGCTCCTTACCCCAGGCCGGCCCTCCTTCTCTTTCTTCAGTTCTCAGGACATTCTCTAGGTTCGTTATCATCTATTCAAGTCCTGGATGCCCCCTCAGAATTTCAGCAGCATGTTATCTTAAATGTTAATGACCATTTTAGGCAGAAATCTTTTCTCCCCCAACTAAATTATAAGAAAAGACAAGGATCCAATGGCAGTTTGTATTCCAATGCCTGGGCAAGTGCATTCTTGGTATTTCATAGTACTTTATTAATGACATCTTTTAAAAGCTACACCTTGAACGGGAGAACAAATGCATGGCTTCAGAATTGATGGTCTTGTGGGGACTGTAAAATCTTCAATAGAAAACCACATTAAAACTGTGTGGCTTGTGGAATAAGGAAAGCTGCTCGCTGGTTCTTCATGTGCAGGATGGATTACATGAAATGAAATTATGAACAAGGTCAAGCCCTGTATCATCCTGCCTTGATCCAGACTCTTGTCTGTGGTCTTGGGAAAGTTGGTTTATCTTCACTTTCTTTCAGTTTGCTCTTTTTGGGAAAAGGAAATTAAAATGTGCCTTTCCCAGAAACATGGTGACACATTATTATTTTGGAAAATATTTAACTAATGGGAATCAGGCATATAAAATGCTCCTTGTTATTTTCAGAAGGTATTTCAGCAGAAACAAGAATGATTCTGATTGAGTTGATTTCACTCTATGACCACCTGTCTTCCCAAATTGGAAGTTTCCAGAGTCTCCACGTGGGTCTGAATTCCTGTCAGTTACTCAGTTCTTATCACAGAGACTGAGCCCGTTCCAGGCAATCTAGCAACTGCCAAGACATCAAAAGATTTTATCTTTTTAAATCTTTCTCTACATTCTACATGTAGCAATTTATTTGTTTTCTTTTTTTTTTCCACAGAATACTTACAGAGCTCTAATGGCATTAGATACGCGACATTCAATAGGTTGATGGCACTCGGTGGCACTGGCCTCCGAGGATTCAATGAGAATACTGTTTGGTTCTTTTTCAATTGCTGGAATGGCTGTGGATATAAGTTGCTTTGCACAAAAGGGTGACAAATAATGATGAAAGACACCAGAGTGCTCTCATGTGTGGCTTCGTCAAGAAGGAGAAAAGAGATTATTGCAGCTGAACTGATCACATGGAATTTGCTGGGCCTTCCTTTCCACCCACCCCCACCCCCATGGCCACCCCATCCCTCGACTGAAAATGTGTTTCTTACAGCCTAGGAAGGATCCAGCTGAATAACACACAAAAATTGATCCTATTAACAATGATCTTTAGAATGTTCAAGGACATAACGCCGCTTTTGTGAGGTTCCAACATAAGCATTCTCCAATCCTTAAAGGAGCAAATTGTTTCTGGTCCTGTCGTTTTCTTCCTGGGGAACTGTTGCCTCTAAACAGAGCTGCTTCTGGGGGTGGGAAATGGGGGGGGGGTTGGGAGGATAAGGGGTGGGGGGAGAGGGGAGGAGGGGGAAGGAGGACACAGCCTCCAGTTTAAAATAATGCTCAGGCCACTTCCTTCCTGTAGCAGAGACACCACTTATATTTTTAATTAACATTTTAATCCTTTAAAATCATTTAATACTAGGCAAATATGTTAATGCTACAAAATCAATGCTAAGAAAATTGTCAGCAGAGATAATAAGTAAAATTAGTTATTTTATGATCTACCGGGTTTTCAATTGTTCTTTTGCTGGTTTTTTTGTTTGTTTATTTCTTCATTTGTTTGTTTTTAAACTCTTCATTACTCTTACAGAGAGTATTAGGGATCTTAAAGGAAAGAATGAATCTGTGTCCCAAATTACTGAACATCTATGTGCCTGATAAAGTGGAGATTTCAACCCCCTTTCTCCTGGCAAAGTGGCTTTTTCTGTTCCGTAGCACTGAGGGAACCTGACTTCCTTCCTTCCTTGGAAGTTACTCCTTTTCTCTCCCCTCTTCCTTCTGTTTTAGGAGATGCCTCTATTACCTAAGAGGCTGTTTTCCAAACAGTCGCATCTTGTGCCTTCCCGGGGCCCTCCTTCTCCAGCTCAGTGTCCCTATCCTCAGCAGCCAGCCTACAGGCCCTCAGGTCTGTGACCTTCACCACCAGCCCTTGCCACAAACTTTCTTTGGTAGTTTTCTTATTTCAGCTGCTAGAAGCATCCTGTGAAAGCTCATGACTCTTTACAGGATAAATGACTGTGTGCATATTGCACAAACATCTCAGCAGTGCGATGCTGGCTGTTTCATACCCTGGTTTTAGATCTTTCAAAATAGAAACACTTTCTCTTTCTCTCTCTCCTCTCTTCTTCATTCCTAATCAAGCTGTTACTTGCAGCCATTTTCATTATGACGTGGGGAGTCTTATACACAAAAATGTGGGCTTTCTAGTCATAATATGCTGCTGGTGCTTCCAGAATCCAGAGAAAATTCACTGATGAGGACAGATAAAGGTAGTGGTTTTCAACTTCTCTCAACAGGCACTTTATGAATACCACCAATAGTGACAGTTCTCTGTTAAAAGAGAACACCATAATTAGGCCTCAGACACACAAGTTTAATAAGTGAGTTTCAGCTATGCCTTCCTACAATAGAGCCCCATCATGTCCATTACAGAATCAGAGGCAGAGAAATGTTGTCCTTCATTAAATTCTACTCATTCTGTGGTGGCTTTTTAAGTCCTGCAAAATCTGGGCAGCCTCTCTAACCCCCCTCCCCAAGCCAAATTCTGAGCATAGGAAAAATGATGGGCCTTAATCATCTTCTCTAACCCAGGGTCCCTTTGTGTGACAATATGGCTTTCTATTGAAGGGCCCAACAGTGGGGGAGGGTTCAGGTCTGTGTACAGATGAAGCCCCCACAGGCAGGCAAGATGAGGTTTAGTATCTTAGCTCTGCAAGGCTTTTTTTAGAAGATGGAAATTAGAAAACTAGGAAGAATCTGACCAGAATTGAGAGAGTAGCTCTCAGATTTAAGAGGACACCTTCCCATCATACTCAAGTCCTCTGTGTTGTGAGATGGTATAAAAGCCCCCAAGTGGAAGTGCCTTTTATGCTGAGTGACCACAGTTCATATCTGGGATAACCAGTTTCAGAGTCTCCAATTATCCACTGCAAGTAACATTTGATATGTAAAAATCACATATACACAGTTGCTGATAATGAGTTAAGTGGGGTGTTTGCTCCTTGTTTGTTTTTATATATATCGAGAGAGAAACATTTAGAATTAAGGATTTGTTGTTGTTAATCAGACTTCCCCAATTCCCATATTCTAAAGTAGAAAGCATGAAAAGTCTTCATCAACAGTAATGAACACTTAGATAATGAAAGATGTCACCAGCGTCCGCTCTCATATTGCTTGGGTCAGACACTTCTCTTTTGGAAACAGAAAACCTGGTTTGTCACTGAGGTTGATGCTATAGTTTTTAATAGGATCTTTCAACATTTAATGAATTGAGTGCAACCAGAATGTTTCCAGTAAGTGTTCCCATAAGATTTTCTTATAAGTGTAAATTTTATTTTTTTCTACCAAAAAAAAAAAACCTTGATGCTCTGAATAGTTTAAAATCATTTTTATTGAAAGTGGAAGGGACAGCTCTTCATGTCAGGGACAGGTCTTTTAGGAAGCCTCTGAAGAGTCCAGTATTTTATTCTTATGTCCCATGTACAGTGGGAGGGAAATGGAGAAATTTCAGTGGGCTCTGAAAGAACTGTTCTTTGTGCATCGTACTCTCTCCTGATGTGGTATGTGTTCCAGGAAAGAGGACAGGCACAGAGACTAAACACAAAAATCAAAATGGATTTTCCTGCGCCTTCAGTACACAGCGAGGCACAAAAGTCCATTGTGCTATGAGATAACTGCGAAGATGAATGGAGTGGGCTGTCAGGGAGGTGATTGTGGGGCCGGTCGCTATTGGATCACAGTCCAGGGCTGAATTCCTTTCTGGTTCATCAGGGTCTGTTGGTACCACAGGAAGTGTCATGGTCCTTTTTTTCACTAGGGCCAGATGGTGTCCTTTTTGAGGCCTTACTAATGCCCAGT
This sequence comes from Giraffa tippelskirchi, assembly GCF_054371585.1. Classification (NCBI taxonomy): domain Eukaryota; kingdom Metazoa; phylum Chordata; class Mammalia; order Artiodactyla; family Giraffidae; genus Giraffa; species Giraffa tippelskirchi. Next base: position 117,297,219 of record NC_137283.1, on the reverse strand, counting down.
TTTCCACATGTAAAACTCCTGGGAAAATGACCTAACTCACAGCTGCTTAGTGAGGCTTGAGCAGATCTTTAGAAAGACTTCTGTCAAGAGCAAGAAGATTGTACCACTAGCAGGATAAAGGGGGAGGCTGTGGCCAGAAATGTATCAATTACAAACTATTTTTAAACTACTATCATAATTTGAATTGTGATTTGCACAATGTATGTGTTCATAGGCAGTGACTAAAAGGCTGGTTCACAAAAGCTGCTAATTGCTAGAGATGCTGATTGTTTTCCTAGCAGAAGTTTTACCTTCCTTGAGAGCAGATGGCCTGAATAAGAAGAGAAAATGTGGTCCAGAAGGTCGGGAAAGGACAAAAAGTGAAAGATTCCCTAGATAGCTGCAAGGAGCCTGGGGAGAGGGGAGGGACCCTGGTGTTAAAAAGAGATGGAAAAAGTGGAAACTTTTGATGTATGTGGCTTGTGTTTACCAATGAATTGAATGATTCCCAAGGGCGGACGACTGCAGGTGTGATATTCAGAAAGCAAGACGTCTTTTCTATTAACTAAGTTATTGTGAGAAGACATCCAAGTTTGTTACAGGGGTCAGTGAGATTCACTGAAAGTTACTGTCTAACTGAAAGTCTCTCTAATTCCAGAGAGCACTGGTAATAATTACCTTTGAGATAATACTCCTCTTAATAATGTCTTTGAAATCCTTGCTTATTTTTGTTATTTTGTTGTATAGTAATGGATTCCTGCTTCTTTGTGTATTTTCCCTTTGTGAAATTTTTTAAATCTCGATTGTTGTTTTTCAACTTGTTTAAAAGAGTTCTTTCTTTAGCCGTTAGAGTTTTCAGTACCATTTTAAATAATGTGTGGCAGATGACAGATTTTTCTTGTCATGTTTGAACAGTATGTTGAGTTTTTTTAAAAGACCTAAAGCCATGCACACAATAAGTTTGTATATTTTTATTCCAACCCATACCAAAAAAAAATTAGTTCCATCTCTCTGCAAACAAGTGAAGTTATCATATAATTACCACGGGGATCTATTTCTATAAAGTTACTTTTTTAGGTGTGAAATATTTATACAAATTTGCTTAACTTTTAGGTCACAAAAATCTAATAATATATTACTAGGGAAGAGAAATAAACCGATGTGAAACATTTGACTTGTGTTTTCAATCAAGTACTTAACATTAAGGCTACCGAAAGAAAAGTCTCATTCACATGTTTTAAACCTAATAGGTTGTGTAGCAAATGGCAGATTAGTATCATGAGAAGGAAACAATACCTTTGCAATTTTTATTCTCTATGAGATTTTTGATAAAAGCATACAAGGTGGCGATTAGCTATCTTTACTGCTCAAAATCTGAAGAGCATCAATATCCATAATTTGAAGATTACTGACTTAATCATTTGCAAATATTTCACAGAACCTTGCCTCCTTATGTAATTTATTACAGATTATGTCTGGATGTGAATTGTCATAAAGTAAAGCAACATCCCTAGAAAACACTCCAGCGAGAGGCTGCCAACCTAAGATGATGCTTGATATTTTGCTCAAATGTTGCCGGTTTTGTTCACACTTAAAAATGCCCATCTCCATGGGGAACTTGGAATTGTATGTTTAGGACATGAATCTCACAGAGTAGCAGAGGAGGAAGGATATTTTCCTCTGGTTAGCAACCAATAGCATTAGAACAAAGACCCCAAAACTTTAATTAAGGCACAATTTGCTTATTTGCTTGTCTTTAACTTTCTCTTTAAACAGTAATACAGCTCATTAGAAACAGCTTCAAATACAATTCTGCTGATTGGTATTGGTTTCTCTTTTCTTTTCAAAAGCAGAACAGACACAGGTATCCTATGTACACATAGGATCCATGTTGAGCAGCTAACGGGCTCTAGAGATAGAACCAGGATCTCCTCTGCTGGGTCAGTTACATGCAGCCAGGCTTTTAGCAGAAACTAGCCTTCTGTCTCCTTCCTTTCATGGGCAGGGTTATGTTTTGTTGTGACACAAAGAAATCTCTCCCTCCCTTGTTCACAAAGCCCCACAGAACTAACTCTCCTTTATTACTGCTCTTTTCTTTCTCTGAATGCTATATCTTTTTATTTACATAAGAATTCTTGTAGATGTTTTATTTACATATGTATTCACTCATTTTGGATGAATGAAAGGAAGTGAGGAAACCCTAAACCCGAAAGCACATTTTTACTAAGACTAAAAACCATCTCTGTGGCTGTCAGTGTCCCAGAAAGTAACTAATCTTGCTTTCATTTGTCTTAATTGTTGAGTCTTAGTCTTCATATCTTGGGTAGAAATTCAGAAGGTATTCATTGTCTTTCCAAGTATCAAGTTTGATGCTATGTAGTTTTGTTCTGTGGAGACGAGGAGGAGGAAAAGTATGTCATGTGAAGAAAGACTCTTTAATTTGAAAGATATTATTCAATTATTACAATGGATCATCAAAGAAAGAAATAATGATGCTGAGCTACCAATGAGTGATTATATTTCTATCTATGAAATTTTTAGATGTGACCTGAGAAAAGCAAAGGCTATTCTTCAAAAGCAATCAAAAGTTAATCTTTAACATTATTTGTGATTCAAATAAATTATGATCTTTGTTTCAAGATTATCCATTCAATTTACAGAGTTTGGAAATTCAAATGGTCAGTACAATGTTAATAACTAGAGCCTCTAAATATTTTTCACTATTATAATTTCTGGGGGGAGTGGGGAGAGACTCCCTTATTGAAAGCTTTAACGTCATTTCTCAAACAAAAGACATAGTTAATCTTGAAAAAATTAACTTCAATTACTTTTTATGTATGGGAATGTGCAAAATAATTTTTTCCCATTTTTAAAAAGTGTCCTAAATAAAGAGATCATTCTTCTTGCCCCCTCAGGTTTTCCATGTGGTTAAAAAGAATAATTTCTGAAAATTTACCCTAGGAACTAGTGGAATCTCGGCTTCCCTGGTAGCTCAGCTGGTAAAGAATCCATCTGCAGTGCAGAACTGGGTTTGATTCCCTGGCAAAGGGACGATCCCCTGGAGAAGTTCAATTCCTGGGTCAGGGAGATCCCTCTGGAGAAGGGATAGGCTACCCACTCCAATATTCTTAGGCTTCCCTGGTGGCCCAGATGGTAAAGAATCTGGCTGCAACACAAGAGACTTGGGTTTGACTCCCTGGAGGAAGGAGAAGTGGAATCTTCCAAAGGAAATTTTACTCTTTTTGTTATCACAGCAACAAACAGAACAGACATAGACTTCTTCTATGATGGTTGTGGGTGCGTGTGATGGCAAGCCAGTTCTGGTGGCTTAGAAGGTAAAGAATCCGCCTGCAATGTGGGAGATCTGGGTTCAATCCATGGGTCAGGAAGATCCTTGGAGAAGGGATGGCTACCCACTCCAGTATTCTTGCCTGGAGAACTCCATGGATAGAGGAGCCTGGCAAGCTACAGTGGGCTATAGTCCATGGGGTCGCCAAGAATTGGACATGACTGAGCAATATTCCATTCACTCACATGACGGTTGGGGGTGCCCATGATGGCAAACCGATTAGGGACTGCTGCTGCTGCTGCTGCTACTGTTGCTAATTCGCTTCAGTAGTGTCTGACTCTGCGTGACCCCATAGATGACAGCCCACCAGGCTCCTCTGTCCCTGGGATTCTCCAGGCAAGAATAATGGAGTGGGTTGCCATTTCCTTCTCCAATGCATGCATGCATGCTAAGTCACTTCAGTCGTGTCTGACTCTGTGCGACCCTATGGACAGCAGCCCACCAGGCTCCTCTGTCCACAGGATTCTCCAGGCAAGAATACTGGAGTGGTTTGCCATTTCCTTCTCCGATTAGGGGCAAACAGTATAAAGATTGGAGGAGGTGGAACGACATCCTAGACCTTAGTATCCCAATCCCATCACATCCTTTCCCTCTCCTTTAAGTTCTTGAAGATTCTATAGAAGGCTCAACGCACAACAGGAGTTCAACATACATAATGGTTGTTGATTAAATTCTAGCTATTGCCACTCAGCATACCACTATAAAGGGTGCTTGATTCTTTTTTATAATATTCCTTGCTGAGTCTCCTATCACTGCTGCTACTGTTATTGAATCTGTTTTCTGGATTCTTTGGGTTACTCCAAAATCTTTATATTAACTCAAATTGTAAATCTATTTTCAGTTCATTAAAATTTCAGATTTGTCATTCCACTCTGGGTTGTAAAAATGTCTGGAACCTAGGTCATCTGCTCGGTCTTTGGACCACATCAGTCGCTATCACATTCATGGCCAAGTTAGCTAAGAGAGACCTAGTGACAATGCTGGTAACCGCATTTCAAGAGCATCATTAAGAAAAAAGGGGCTGTAAATCTATGTTTTGAAGCTGGACGGAAGTTTCAAGATCATCTGACAATTTCATTCTACATAAGAGAAAAGTCAAAGGAAAGAAAGTACTTTATCCTACTCATCAACAATAACTGAAAGAGTAAAATGATAATAAATAGCATAAAGCTTGTGCCTAGCATAGGGTTAACAATTCTGCGGACCTTATCTCATTCTTACCATAAAATCTGACATGGTGCTAATTTCTGTATTTTTGCATATGAGAAAACTGAGACTCTTAGAGGCTAAGTAATGTGCTCTGGTTCCTTAGTCAGTAAAGAGTAGAACCATGACGCAAATCTGACTCCAAAGCCTTAATCTCTTTTCCCATCCATTATTATAATCATATATAATTTTATACTAGATGCGAATAAATGGGTTGAATTTATAATATTAGAATTTCCTGGTTGAGGTACTCAATGAATGTAGAAAGAAACAGAAAGGAAGAGAAGGGCAGAGTGAGGGAGGATAGGGAAAAAAACCTCATTCAGAATACCCCCAGAGTATGGAAACTTCCATGACTTCTAATCTGGGTCCTTTGCTTTCAGCTCAATATTACAACTTGTAAAACTAGGTTCTACCAGATTATTATTCCATGACTCTTAATTAGTAAACTCAGGGGATTAAGTAAACTGTACCATGTGACAAGGATAAAAGTTATTACGTGATATAAAAAGCTTCCTAATATTGATCTAAAAGTACTAACATTGTTACTTCACCACTCACTGGAAAAAGCACATGAAAACCTCTGCAGTTATATAGACATTACAAACTTTAAAATTCAATAATGTAAATACACTTTACAAATTAAATAGATTATCTTTGCAATGCATAAACATTTTACATAAATTCATTAGCTAAAGGTATTTAAAGAAAAACCCATTGGCATAAATATTTCAGAATTTATTTCTATCTGTGAATGAATGTATTTTTTTATTTTTCATATATATTTAAACTAATGTTTTGTTTCTTTATGCTTACTTTCTAGTGTATATGCAAAGAATATGTATAATATATTAATCTTTAAAAATAAAATCAACATATTCTTCTCATAGTTGTTCATGATACAAGTTTTGTAGCATATTATATATTAAGATTTCACTACAGTGTAAAGCATTGATGAACACTTTGTCATAAATAACTGGCTTTTCTCCCATGCAGGTATACTTTATAAAGCATTGGAAATTGCCAAATAGATTTCAAACTCACTATTATTGCTATTATGTTTAATAACACATTACTGTTGCCATTATTTAATAATTAGCTTTATACCCTGCATTAAGTACCTACTATGTGCCTGACCTGAGCCAGAAAATACAACATAGTTTAATACAGAAATGAACATAGGGCTTCCTTTTATTCCTTTGGGGGTTTATTTTCTGGTTGTGTAAGAATTCAATATTTTAAGTTTCTAGTGACTAGAGGAGAAAATGACAAAACCAGCAGCCACTATTTTATCATTTGTTTCTATTCAGACTTTATCTCAAGTTAGATTTTGGACAAAGTTTTCTTACTGACTATACTTAACTTACTTGGTTTTACAAACTTAGGCAAGAATACTTCCATGTGAAAGAGGAAAATGTTGAACTAAAATACCTTTGGAACATTTGATCCATGAGACTATGAGTTTAGAAGACATTTTATAAAATTAGATCAATAATCTTATGTAAATTCTTACTCCATCCATATCTTTGTCAGATATCCGCCACAAAATTTTTTACATTCTTGTGAAAGCAAAACAAATATTTTCTTCCTCTAAATAACTTCTTAGGTGACTCTCTTTAACAGGATTAGAAAAACCTTAGCCCTAATTGTGGCAGTTAGAAGATGGGCCAGCTTACATCAGTCATACTCTGTGCAGAGGACTACATAATGTGATGGAAACAATCATGCCCAAAAGGTCAATGAAACTGAGATTTCTTCACTTGAAAAAAAAAAGGAGAATCCTGGCAAAGAGGTCTAATGATCAATTATCTTCAGTAGCATGTACAGTGTTAAGGAAGAAACCAGATGCATTCTTTTTTTCAAGTAAAAACTAGGATAAAGAGCAAACAGACTGAAATTTCAAGAAGAGAAAATTTAATTAGAGATAAGATATAATGCCTTGACTATAGGATAATGAAATATTGTAACAGAGTCAATAAAAAGGTATTTGAAAACTCTATATTGATGAAAGACTTTGATTCATTTAGTAGAGAAGTAAACCAGACAAACTCAATTCAACAAGATAATTATGTAAAATACAAAACATCTGCCAATAAATTTCTGTCCTAATAAAATCTCGAGGAAAAAAAGTTTTTTATTTTATATTAATGACATCTACAGGTCTTTTTATCCTTCTCATATTACATGTATTACTGTTACTGGCAATCTGGTCAACTTATAATTGATGAGTGGCTAGGGACACAAAATTTGACCATGAAGTTTACCGTTTGACATGTCAGTGGAAACTCCTTTGATGTAGATCTGATTTTTATTTAGCTTATCAGTATGGTAAGCTCCTCCCTATAATCCCCATGCTGGAAGGTTTCTATAGCTAAAAAGAGCCATATTCTATCAGATTCTTCAATTATTTTGTATCACATTATTCCAAAGATAGTATGAATCAACAGTGATGTTGTAGAGCAATAGTTCCCAGACTTTTCCACCCATAAACTCTTACATCAGTCAATGTCTACACATTAAAACAGAAATGACCCCAGGTATTTTAAACATCAGTATTTTAATACAGGGAGTAGATCACAAACTAATTGGAGGAAGTGGAAGAATAAGAAGAATATGAGAAGGAACTAGAAAGGTACAAGGTATTAAAAAGTTTTTACATAACGAGTAGGAAGTTGCTACCATCTCTAGGATGATGACCACAAGCCCACCCTTGCTGCTGAGTTTCCAGGAGGTGTGGCGTGGCCTCTGCAGGCTCCACAGCGGTTGAAATCAGGCTGCTGCCACAAGGCAAGACATCAAGAATCTGAAGTCCTATGGAGACTACTGAAATTAGTGCTGTTGCTGCCGAAGCTCATAACCATTTGCTATCATTCCCAGTCACCCAAAATGCCTGCTGATGAAAACTGATGGAAGAGAAAAATAGCTTTTCCCCTTTTTTTCACCTTCTGATGAGAAAGTGTATTCCACTGGCCAGAACCTAATAGCAAGCTAGGTCAAAGGAACTGGGAACATATAGTTTGCAGACTTCCAACTCCGGCAACACAAATGACAGTATAAATGGTGAGGATTGTGCTGATACCTAGCACAGTTACTGTCCCCTAGCTTGTGCCCAAGGATATGTATCAAATGAACCACTGATGGGAGAAAGGAATGTTCAGACATTAATAGGATACCTTGCATTTTTAAAATCTTTTAGTCATTGTCTTTCTACTTCCTCTAGATGATTTGAGGTTGCTTATTATAAAAGATATCTGTACAATCAGACAATGGAAATGAAGATAAAATAAGATCCACTTAATAAGAGGATCAAGAGGACAGTTTTAGAAGAAAGCTGGGTTACAATTCATCAAGGCTTTAGATTTTTTTATTGATGCCAAGGTAGGCTTGCCAGATGAAATACAGGATACCCAGTTAAATTTTAATATTATATGGGATATTTTTACATTAAAAATATTCATTTATCTGAAATTAAAATCTAACTGAGTATGTATATTTTAATCTGCTGTATTCTGCAACCCTATGCCAAAGGACACTAGCTTCTCTTCTATATTCTATTTCTTGCTATTTAACGTTACATCATGAGACAAGTGTGCAGAATTTATGGCAGAACTTATTAGTTACCAAACTTTCATATTTCTGAATTAAATTCTCTACTTTTTGTACAAGACCTTAATGTTAAGATCTCTCCAAAGGGAGGGGACAAATTATAATTCACATTTAACAGCATTTTATATATTACAAATAGCATCACATATATTCTCATTTAAAATGTATCATAATTTTATGAGATCAGCTTAACTATTCTTATAGTTCAACTTTTTAGAAAATAAGAATCAGAATGTAGAAGTAATTTGCCCAGTCATAAGATTTAGCACACATGCTGTCACTTGAATGTTTTTTCCCTTATCTCCATGAACTTTCTGTAGTTCAACATATTTTGAAACACTAAAGCTAAAGCTTTGTTGGTATAAACATGAGGGATAAGCCTAGCAGAAAAAAAAATCCTAAGAGGCCAACTAAACATTAAAGAGAAGGAATTATACATGCTTTTTCTTAGGAAACATCAGTTTAAGTTTTATTGGTTGATTATTTGAGTACTTTCAAGCCTAAGTGTTCTTCAAGGTCAACAGGTATAGCTCTACAAGTTGAGGACACAAAAACAAGTAAAATATTGCCTGTGAAATTGTGAACTTACAGTCTAAGGGGAAAAAAATGCTTATTGAGAGAAAGTTGTGTTATTCAACCATTCCATACTATTTTGCTAAAGAGACATAAATTGGCCATTGTTGAATAGGGCTTCACTTAAGCTCCCTGAGGGATCTTGTCTGCACGAGTCCATTCCCCAATTCAGTGTTCTTGTGGGTATAGAGTTAAAGATATAGTTTATGATGAAATATAGATAAATATGTTATGAATATATAAATATTCATACATATATATAAATGCATGTGTGCATGCTAAGTATCTTCAGTCGAGGCCAACTCTTTGCAACCTTATGGACTGTAGTCCACTAGGCTCCTCTGTCCATGGGATTCTCAGCTGGAGTGAGTTGCCATGCCTTCCTCCAGGGGATCTTTCTGACCCAGGGATTGAATCCATGTCTCCTGCCTCTTCTGCATTCGAGGCAGACTCTTTACCACTGACCCACCAGGGAAGCCCATATATATATATATACAAGCTCCATTATTACTCAAGCATTTCATATTAACATTAACTTTACAGACCAATTGTGTAACAATGGGGTTTTATGTATGTAATTATTACCATTTGGATGCTGAAATTTCACCTATGATGAGTCAGAGCAGCTCTGTGATGAATTTCAAGCCATATCTAAGTTACTGCTATTCAGAACCAGAGCTCTCACAGGACTTGCAGAGATCGTCTGTATAGTCTACAGGCCTCAGACAGGCTACTTCCAATAATCCAAGACAGATTCTTCTTCTCCGTTTTTAAAAATTACCGCACATGGCGATTTGGTCTACCTCCTCTACCTCCTCCAGTCATTCTCATTTCAGTGCAGATCATTTTGGAAATCCAGATTTCACTTAAAAATAGGAAAGTTTTTGCCACCTCCCAATAATTCAAAAGAACCACAGTTGTAGGCTTGCACTATCATTTAAAACTCATGCTTAACCAAAATCTATTCCAAAAACAAATGATGGTGGCCAAGAGTATTTGATAAGTACACGTTACTTGCTAAGTCATGTTCAACTCTTTGCAACCCCGTGGACTATAGCTCGCCAGGCTCCTCTGTCCAAGGGATTCTCCAGGCAAGAACACTGGAGTGGGTTGCCATTCCCTTCTCCAGGGGATCTTCTCGACCCAGGGATCAAACCCAGGTCTTCCACATCACAGGCAGATTTTTACCATCTGAACCATCAGGGAAGACTGTATTTGATAAGAATTTCCTATTGCAGTTCAATAAGTGTTATTCTTTTCCAGGTTAGCTTTCTTTGGATGGCCCATCTGTGATTAAACACATTGTTTCTTCCTTTTGATAAACTTCCCTTTGTATAATCATCTTGTGTCCACCCAAGTTTATCAGGATAAACGGTTGACTAAAAATTTTGTAAGGTATTGTGTTTTTCACATCTGCTTGTTGAGTGAAATCAGTGTTTTTTCTTTTTTGGGGGGCTCATTTCCTAGGTAGATTGCATCTAGTCTGTGGGTAAACACGGAGGAGTTGCCCCCTCTTCCCAGGCTTTATAATGAGAATATTCTGTCTGATCAGGTGCATGCACCCTGCTGTCATTTGCAGCCTGACCTCTAGGTCAGGGGTGACGTGCGCTAGCTCAGGGATGCATACAAATCACATCCTCTTGTCTGTCTGTTTTGTTGACTGGTTCTCCTCAGGGTCGTGGCTATCTTAAGTAGCAGCCTGAAGGATAAAGTGTGCCCTGTCTGAGCTGTAAAACTTTGACTGTGGACCAATTGTATCTGACATACAGCAGCATGAGGTTTGGTTTAGCCTTTGGATTTGGAACAAATCACTGGCTATCAATGGCTGATAGTGACATGCAGTTTACCGAATCTCTCCTTTCTTACATCTCTACATGGGGGAAGAAATGGATTGTTTTTAAGGTAGGGACTTTGTGTTTCCAAATATAAAGCATACTCTGCATGAAATTTTTTACCTGAAAATGAAACTACTAAATCACATTTTTTTTAAGAAAAGGAAATATTTAATTTCCAGACTCTGGTTTCAACATGCAACTTATAGGCTACAAGAAGGCATGTTTATGATAGAATTCAACAGGGACCTGGGAACACAGAAGGCTGTTAAATGTTTTTAATAATATTTCTCTGTACTGACTTGTGTATATAAAAGTTATAACTTTTACTTCTTTCAGTTAAATGACTCTTTAATCACTGAATGTATGTAGGAGACAAGTTTAATGCTTTTCCAATGTCACTCCACCTACTGTCAAAATTTGTTATACTGGATTAAATTAGGATTTCTCTCTAGTCTGCTCTAATATTAATAGTTACGCAAAGTTAGCATAATTCAAGTCTTAAAAATTTAAGTCCTCTTCCTCTTCTATAGGTAAAGACATCATACCAGTTGCTATGAGGGACATAGAAAGATAAGTAAATGATGTGATCAGAGCCCTCAACAAGCTCAGAATCTTGCAAGGGAGATAAAATATAAGACAGAGAAGTCTGTCATAAGTGCTATGAAAAAGTGCAAACATTTATGGAAGCTTGGGAGAAAAAGTGTTTACCCCCAACTAGATTTTGAGAAAACAGCAAGATTTGCAAATATGGAAATGAGGGATGGGCAAGAAAGGATGTGTCAGGAACAAGGTAAACCCTTAAGAATGTAGCTTAGAGGAGGGTAGATGAAGAGATCAAGATACAGTGAGGACACTGTGCTCCAGGAAAACTGAAGTGCCAATAATTGGGAAGGGCAGGTTGTAGGCAGGTGAAATTGGAGATTGGGAGACTAAGTAAGGGTCAACTTCAAAAAGGCCAAATACAAGGTAGTAAGTCCTCAACTTGCATCACTGCAGCCATAGTAGAGAAGAGAGAATGATTTCCAAGAAACATTTTAGAGATGAAGTGAATATAATCCTTGTTTGGAAAAAGGGAGTAAATTTTCTCTGGAGCACACTCCCCTACAGACTTGTCCACATACAAACTTTTTTGGTATCTTCTCCAGACTTCAGCCAGACTTCAGCAGCTCACTGAGAATAGAGCTATTGTGGGGTTTAAAATGTTGTCAACTTTTCCATCATGCCTTCTAGACTGATCTCCTTGTGACCCACTTAGCCTCATTTCTCATCTCCAGGATAGTCATGCTTGATAAATGATTATTGATTAAACAAATGGATGAATGCATCTTTTTAATGTTTTGTTTGTGGGTAACTGGAGAATTATTACATCTTTGATAAAGATTAAAAAACATACAGGAAGGGAAGCAGTTTCATCAAGGACTGTGAGTTTAATTCTAGACCTCTCTTCTCACATCAGGGACCCCCAAACAGAGTGAGTCATCATGAGATTTTAAGGGAGATTTCTGAGTCAAGCTTTTGGATTATTTACAACATCAATTATGTATTAATGATATAATAATTCCAGCAGATAGATGGGGAAACAGTGGCTGACTTTATTTTTCTGGGCTCCAAAATCACTGCAGATGGTGACTGCAGCCATGAAATTAAAAGATGCTTACTCCTTGGAAGGAAAGTTATGACCAACCTAGATAGCATATTAAAAAGCAGAGACATTACTTTGCCAACAAAGGTCCATCTAGTCAAGCCTATGGTTTTTCCAGTGGTCATGTATGGATGTGAGAGTTGGATGGTGAAGAAAGCTGAGCGCCGAAGAATTGATGCTTTTGAACTGTGGTGTTGGAGAAGACTCTTGAGAGTCCCTTGGACTGCAAGGAGATCCAACAAGTCCATCCCAAAGGAGATCAGCCCTGGGTGTTCATTGGAAGGACTGATGTTGAAGCTGAAACTCCAATACTTTGGCCACCTGATGCGAAGAGCTGATTCATTGGAAAAGACCCTGATGCTGGGAAAGATTGAGGGCAGGAGGAGAAGGGGATGACAGTGGATGAGATGGCTGGATGGCATCACCGACTCAATGGACATGAGTTTGGGTGGACTCAGGGGGTTGGTGATGGACAGGGAGGCCTGGCGTGCTGTGGTTCATGGGGTCGCAAAGAGTTGGACACGACTGAGTGACTTAACTGTAACTGTAATTCTGAGATGTCCAGCTCAGTCTCCATGTCTATTGGCACTGTAACTTCTCTACTGATATTTACAGTGAAATTACACTATAGTGTCAATTACATGTAAAGAGTGAGTTGAGATTAAAACATGAACCTAAGCTTTTAAAAACTTAGGCTTCAAAAGCAAATGTGAAGAGAAAAACATTCAGCTTCAATGGTTCTAGACTAAGTTCCTATGAATGTGGACCAGATTACAACAAGTTTATTCCCAACCTTTCATGTCATCTAGTTTTCTTATGTGTATATTTTCAGCAAACTGCTACCAAACTGTTTGTGTGTGTACCTATGTCTGTGTGTGTGTGTGGGTGTGTGAGTGACACATGGCAGGATAGGTTTTTATAAGAACATGAAGAATGCTTATAAGAGGAAATACTTGATACTTTGTGTTCAGGACAGGTTTGTTAGGTACATTGCTAAGTCAAATCAGCATGGTAACAGAGTTCTATTAAATAAATTTACAAAGCTATGCTAAGACAAGCTCTATTTTTCATGATCTAAGTAGTATCACGTAGCTGAGTTTACTCTAGAACCATATGGCAATTCTGGAAAAGAAGCAAAAGGGAGAGAGAGATCTGTTTTGCTGGAAGGTTACCTGTAAGAATGAATTCATAGATTACTTTGTTTTCTGACTTCCCCTTGGGAAACACAGGCAAAAATAGAAGGGAGGAGTGAGATGAACTCTCTATGGGATCACTGTGGGTGCCTGTCAGCACCTGGCCCCCTTTGTCTCTAGGCTCTTTTGCCTCTTCAGGTTTAGGAGTAATAATAATGCATTGAACCTCTAGCCCCAATGTAGAACAATATCTCCTGCAAAAACACTATCTTTGTAAATTGTCTTCTCATTAAACTTCTCTTAAATTACATCATTTGATTATCCTATTTCATTGCTACTGAAATACTTATCTATTGTCATAAGAGATTGAATGTACTGGTTTCAAGAGATTCTATAATTTTATTCATATTTAAATTTTACTCAGATTGAAAGTGTTTTTGGCTTTAAACCATGAATGAAATCATTAACAAGAAGAAAATACCACATCATTTTAAAAGAGAGAAGAATAAAAGGGGACTAAAAGAAACAAACCTTTAGAGGATCTAGATATTGGAGTTAGGTGGGAAAATATTTTTAAACAACTGAATGCCATCTATAATGATTATCCTTTAAAAGATATCACCAGCTTAGATATCTGTCCCGACACCAGACTTACAGACAGAACTATCGACATCACATCCTCAGTTACATGGCACACTTCAAACCTAACAGGTACAAGACTCCTAATGCTACCACTCAAAAGTCATTTCTTCCATAGCCATTCCCATCTCAGTAAATTACAGCTCCACCTTTTGTACCAGTTAAAAACACTGAAGTCATTTTTAAATTTCCTCTTTCTCTCATATCAAACACATCAGAATAGTCCATTTGCTTTTTTTTTTGTCAGAATATACCTAAAGTTCTGCCATGTTTTGCTACCCTTGTTGCTATTTCCTTGATCTGAACAAGTCATCTCTTGCTTATATAAATGCAATAATCCTTTTCTCATGTCTTGTGTCTGCCTTTACCCTCTATGGGCTAATCTTAACACAGAAGCTAGGATTACCCGCTTGATACAGAATTCAGAGTAGTAATCCCTATGGCTCAAAAAACTCCAAAGATTGCCTGTATGAGGAACTCCATTAAGATGTAGTAATAAACCAACCCCCAAATCTCAGTGCCTTAAAATATCAAAGGCTTAGTTCTTATTCCCATTATCTTCCTACTATAGATGAGAGGAACACTATTTCATATAAATTTATCTTAGACACCCCAGGACCCAGGTTATTTTAGGATCCACCAACTGTAACACTGTCAGTTACAGTTCAGAAGAAAGAAGAGGAATGTGAAACACACATGAGTCCTCAGAGTAATGACCTCAAAAGCTGCTCAAATTTCACTGGCCAAAGCCAGTCACATGGCAAACCAAAGACTGTAAGGTCTACAACCCTCTACATTATCTTCTTCGTGTATCATCTTATCTCTATCATTGTATCTTATTACTCTTCCCCTCATTCATGTGGCTCAAGTCACATCAGTCTCTTTGACGCTCCTCAAGCATACCATACATGCTCCTGACTTAGAACTTGCTATTCCATTTGCTTGGAACAGTTTCTGCCCAGTAATCGCTTCCCCAGCTCTTTTAGATCCATATTCAAACCCTTATTCTATTTTAAATTTCAGCTCTTAATATTCACCCTATCACCCCCTATTCCCTCTCTCTTCTTTATTTTGCTTCTTTATAAGCTGTCTTCCTCACTAGAATATAAGCTTCATGAAGGCAGGAATTTCTTCTTCAGCAAGCATATCCTCAGTACCAATAGGAATTCTTGACACATAATGGATGCTAAATAAATATTCGTTCCATAAATATTATGTCCCATCTTATTTTTTACAGAACTTTAAAATGTACAAATCATTCTGATATACATCTTCTCATTTAATATTTACAGCCATCTAGAGAAGTACTAACACATGAATATATATCAAAAAAAAAAAAGATGCCTTAATAAGATGCCAAATGTGTAGCTTGGGCAACTGGTCTGAAGTACCCACTGATAATCACCAAGTTTAACATAATGAAGAATGTGTGAGAGAGATGGTGCAAATCATCTACTGAAATGTAAACATTTTACTGCCTGCACATCTCTAATAAGAATTGATGTGGTGTGTCATCTGTAATTTAATCACCAGCATTACATCTTGATAGTAAATGAGGATCACTAAGCTATTCCCTATAAAGTTAGATTACCACACATACAAAATATACACCGAATTTGAGTAGTATTTCAGGTGTGACACAAGATGATAAATAGAAAGAATTCAAACTTAAAGTAGCACTCTTATAGCTGATCCTATCAAGCCTCTAAATTTTAGTGCTTACTGCAGTGTATCACCAGCCAGGTCCAAACTCGACTCACCCTGAATAACTGGTCAGAGGAACAAATTAAGTCTTGAGCTTTAGTTCTGGATTTAAAATCATTTTATGTATTTGATGTGTTGTTTTCATTGATATGAGGAATTTTTATCAGAATTTATGATATAATGACTGGAAATAACTGATCTAAACAACATCACTATCAAAAGGTTCAACACTTCTTTATAGATTGGAATACTTCAGTTTTTAAAATACTTTAAAGGAGATGTGGCTATTTTACTATTGCAAATTTTGCATGTATGTTGTGTGTAAAGGCTTTTTGTTGATTTCATTGACACCTTGTGTACAACAAAGTAACAGAATCCATCTGAGTGCAGAAGCTGGACAAAAAAAGAGACACACACACAGCAGAGATTTACCAAGCTGCTCTGGCCTTCTGTGGAGTTAATTTGTGTTTCATTGTTCTACTGTTACACGAAGTTTATTTTTCAGCTATATAAAACTATACCATAATATATATGACATTAAGCAGTTGATACAAGAAAGGTCAGTAGCTTATAGTCTATATAAGTCATAACTTTATATGCAAATTAATAAGTAAGAAGTTAAGCAAAATATTCATCCCTGAATCAAGTGGAAAATTAAATGGCTATAAGAAGGTATTGCACAACAAAGTCTTTCCCCTTATTTTATATCTGAGATTTTGCTGCTTTTACGTCATATGAGCATCAGGACCATGGACAGCATCTTGGGTTTCCACAGGAATATGTTTTTGTAACGGAAATTAAGTGGATTCTTAAAAATGCATTATAAGTAATATCATTTGATGTTTGTTCCATTACTATAAATTAAAGCTCAATTATTATTAAAAGCCTTCGCAAATTCACAAAGAACACTGGAATACCAACATAGCAGTTTCTTTCCTGAAGGGATGCGAAACCATATTTTACATATTCCCATATACAGCAATGATCAAATAACCACTTTTAGAGAAAGATTATTTGATTTTAAACAAAGGAAAATCTGGATCATCAATTGTTTCTAATTTGGTTTGAGGGGAAAAAAAGTGGATAAAAGGGGGTCACATAACATTTCCTCTGCTTTCCTCACCCTCTTTTCATTTTAGTAACACAAATATGTTCTTACACATAAAATGATCTCAGATCGCCTCTCAAACTGTGTATCTATTACACTTTTTCTTATATTGATCTTAGGAAGCACTCTTCTGATCTTGGTTCAAATAAGAAAAGTGAACTTATTCTGAACTTACAGAATCAGGCATTCAAATCACAAGTCCCAGGTAGGGAAGCTGATGTTTGATAATCTTCACTGCAGAGCTGGTGATGTTTGCTTGAGAGCATGTTAGCATTAATGTATTTGTCCTCACATTTAATTCAAAGCATCTTACACAGACACCATTAATGGTATTTTGCTAGCACTTTCAAATGACTTCTAATGTAATTTAAATCAATTCAATTTAATAGCCATTTATTGTGCAAAGATCTGCACTTTGTGTGTTTTAGGTGATACAAAAGCATGGTCCCTATCCTAAAGGATATTTTGATCTATTGAGGAAAAAGGAAGTAGGCATCACTCACATTACATAAGGGATATTATAAAATGTACTATAATAGAGGCTCAACATAGTCCTCAACATATAGGCTCAACATAGGGGACTACAAAGGAAATAGATGGATTCTGATGGGATATTTATAAAACGGAAAGTTTCAAGGAACTGATTAAAGATTTGAAGGAAAGATAAGATTTCAACACCCACAGATATTGAAGGTAGAATGATTTAGGATAAACAGATTCTATGTTTGACATACCGAATGAAAGTGCAGGAAGAGTGTTATATATAATGTAAGGAAACAAACAGTAAGGTCATCTTGTGTAAGGCACAAGATGTATCTTGCATTCTTGAAGATGTATCTTATGTACCTGGAGAGGTAAATTGGGCCAAACAAAGGAAAATTTCAAACACTCAACTATAGCTGGAGTTACATTCTTTAGACAATACAGTTATTGGTGGTTTTGAAGAAGGACATTATTAAAAAATAAGCCTAGTATTATATGATGGATGAATTGGGGAGGCAGGAGAGAATTCTGAGGTGGAATTTGTCTGTGATTTTAAATATAAAACAGTATTATGGACTCTATGGGAGAGGGCGAGGGCGGGATGATATGGGAGAATGGCATGGAAGCATGTAAATTATCATATGTGAAACGAATCACCAGTCTAGGTTCAATGCATGATACAGGGTGCTCAGGGCTGGTGCACCGGGATGACCCAGAGGGATGGGATGGGGAGGGAGGTGGAAGGGGGCTTCTAGAAGGGGAAAACATGTACAACCATGGTGGATTCCTGTCAATGTATGGCAAAACAAATACAATATTGTAAAGTTAAAAAATAGAAAATAAACTAATTAAAAAAAAAGTAAATTAAAGGTACAATAGTTGATGAGATAAAAGACCTTCAAGTTGCCCAGAGGAGGAATCCTGCATAAACAGTTACAAAAAAAAAGAAAAAGAAGAAGAAGAGAAAAACTTAGCAGACAGCACTGCAACTTCCAGATGCAAGGAATGATAGAGAACAAGTATAGATGGGAGAATGGCCACTTCAACTTCAGACTGTATGAGTTTCAAATTGTAGCCTAATATCTCTGCAAAAACAACTAGTGGGCATTAAAAAATAATTATCTTCAGAGGGAAGTAATTTGTCACAAATAGTTTTAGATATTTATTGTTTGTTTCTCAAGAAAAGAAACAAGTTTGTACCATTTCTGGAGATTTTCAATAGAATTTACCAATTAAAAAAAAAACTATTTATAGTAGATATTTTGGTGGAAATTTTTTAAAAGCTAATTTTTTTTTTCTTTCAGTGAAATAGTTTCCATTGCAGAATTTTGGACAATTCATATCAAAAGATAGACATAAAATTGCACTTCTTTCCAGAGTTCAGAGTCAATGACTATTGATGTTTTGGGTAAGATGTCCAAGTTTTGTCCAAGGTTTGTCTCATGTGTGTGGGGAAGATGAGTGAGGCACCTATACATGTGCCCTCCTCCAGGGGTTCTTCCAAACCCAGGGATCAAACCCGTGTCTTTTACATCTCCTACATTGGCAGGCAGATTCTTTACCACTAGTGCCATCTGGAAAGCCCTAAATAAAAACAGGAGCATAGAATTTTGTGATCTGATTTATCTACTTAATGTATTATGAACATATTTTATAACATTAAACAATCTTCTGTAACCTCATTTTTAAAAACTAATAGACACTGTGGAAGAGTTTAACATTTCCAGAAAAACTGGGCAGAAAATACAGAGGATTCAGTTATACAACCATCTCCCCCACAGACACAGTTACATATTATATTGTTTCAATATGGTATATCTAATAGTATGCAGGTCAAGAAGCAACTGTTAGAACTAGACATGGAAAAATGCACCAGTTCAAAATTGGGAAAGGCTGTATATTGTCACCCTGTTTACTTAACTTATAC
This sequence comes from Giraffa tippelskirchi, assembly GCF_054371585.1. Lineage (NCBI taxonomy): Eukaryota > Metazoa > Chordata > Mammalia > Artiodactyla > Giraffidae > Giraffa > Giraffa tippelskirchi. The sequence goes on along the minus strand of NC_137283.1, from coordinate 117,278,035 downwards.
GCAGAGTACATCATGCGCAATGCTTGGCTGGATGAAGCACAAGCTGTAATCAAGACTGCAGGGAAAAATATCAATAACCTCAGATACGTAGATGACACCACCTTTATGGTAGAAGGCGAGGAGGAATTAAACATCCTCTTGATGAAGGTGAAAGAGAAGAGTGAAAAAGCTGGCTTAAAACTCAACATTCAAAAATCTAAGATCATGGCATCTGGTCCCATCACTTCATGGCAAATAGATGGGGAAACAATGGAAACAGCGAGAGACTATTTTCTTGGGCTCCAAAATCACTGTGGATGGTGACTGCAGCCGTGAAATTAAAAGATGCTTGCTCCTTGGGAGAAAAGTAATGACAAACCTAGACAGCATATTAAAAAACAGAGACATTACTTTGCCAACAAAGGTCCATATAGTCAAAGCTATGGTTTTTCCAGGAGAAGGCACTGGCGATCCACTCCAATACTCTTGCCTGGAAAATCCCATGGACGGAGGAGCCTGGTGGGCTACAGTTCATGGGGTCACGAAGAGTCGGACACGACTGAGTGACTTCACTTTCACTTTTCACTTTCATGCATTGGAGAAGGAAATGGCAACCCACTCCAGTGTTCTTGCCTGGAGAATCCCAGGGACGGGGGAGCCCGGTGGGCTGCCGTCTATGGGGTCGCACAGAGTTGGACACAACTGATGCGACTTAGCAGCAGCATGGTTTTTCCAGTAGTCATGTATAGATGTGAGAGCTGGACAATAAAAAAGGCTGAGCACCAAAGAATTGATGCCTTTGAACTGTGGTGCTGGAGAAGACTCTTGAGAGTCCCTTGGACAGCAAGGAGATCAAACCAGTCAATCCTAAAGGAAATCAACCTGAATTTTCACTAGAAGGATTGACGCTGAAGCTGCAGCTCCAATACTTTGGCTGGCTGATGTGAAGAACTGACTCACTGGAAAAGATCCTGATCCTGGGAAAGATTGAGGGCAGGAGGAGAAGGGGATGACAGAGGACGAAGTTGTTGGATGGCATCACTGACTCAATGGACATGAGTTTGAACAAACTCTGGCAGATGGTTAAGGACTGGGAAGCCTGGCATGCTACAGTCCATGGGGTCACAAAAAGTCAGACACAACTGAGAAACTGAACAATAGCAATGGTATATTTGCTATATTCATTGAGTCTATATTGATATATTATTATTAACTAAAATCTAGAGTTTATATTTAGAGTTCACCCTTTATAGTGTGTTCTATGGATTTTCACAAATACATAATGTCATATATCCATCATTACAGTATCATATACAATAGTTTCACTGTCCTAAAAAATTCCTGTGCTCCACCTATTCATCCTTCTCTACTCTTCCTTCAATCTTTTTTTTTTCTTTTACTGTATCAGTAGTTTTGTCTTTTCCAGAATGTCATATAGTTTGAACTACATATCATTTTCAGACTGGCCTCTTTCACTTAGCAATATGTATTTAAGTTTCCTCCATCTCTTCCCATGACTGATAGCTCAGTTCTTTTTATCACTGAATAATACTCCATTGTGTGGAAGTACAATGTTTGTTTACTCATTCATCTATTTAAATATCTTGGTTAATTCAAATTTGGGAAAATTATTGGGCTTTCCTTGTGTCTCAGCTGTTAAAGAATCTGCCTGCAATGCAGGAGACTTGGGTTCAGTCCCTGGGTTGGGAAGATCCCCTGGAGTAGGGAAAGGCTACCCACTCCAGTATTCTGGCCTGAAGAATTCCATGGACTGAATAGTCCATGGGCTCACAAAAAGTCGGACACAACTGAGCCACTTTCACGTTCACTTTTTGAATGAAGCTGTTATGAACATATGTGTACAAGTTTTTGTGTGGACATAAGTTTTTAATTCATTTGGGTAAGTACCTAGGACTATGATTACTGAGTCATGTGGTAAGACTATATTTACACTGTAAGAAACTGCTAACCTGTCTTCCAAAGTGGCTGTACCCTTTGGCAGTCCCACCAGAAATGAATGAGAGCTCCAGTTGCCCCACGTCCTACTCAGCACTTGGAGTTGTCAGTATTCTGGATGTTAGATATTCTATTTGGTGGGGGGTAGATTTTGAAAAAATATTTCATGTTGTTTTAATTTTATTTCCCTAGTGACATATGATGTGGAGCATCTTTTCATATGCTTGTTTGCCATCTGTGTCTTCTTTGCTGAGGTGTATATTCAGATCTTTTATCCAGTTTTTAAAGGTTTGGGTTTTTTTCTTATTGTTGAGTTTTAATTGTTCTTTGTAAATTTTGGATGCAAATCTTTTGTCAGATACGTGTTTTGCAAATATCATCTCCCATTCTGTGTCTTTTCATTCTCTTAACATCATCTTTCACATAATGGTTTTTAATTTTAATGAAGTCCTACTTATCAATCTTTCTTTCATCAATTGTGCCTTTGATTTTGTATCTAAAACTCATTGTCAAACTTAAGGTTACATAGATTTTCTCCTAGAGCCTCATTTTTAATGATTTTCTAATATTTTAGAACTAATATTAAAACTTTATTTAGTTTTTATTTTATATTGGAGCATAGTTGATTAACAATGTTGTGTTAGTTTTAGGTGTACAGCAAAGCAATTCAATATGTATCTGATCTTTTTTGAATTCTTTTCCCATTTAGGTTATTACAAAATATTGAGCAGAGTTCCCTGTGCTATGCAATAGGTCCTTGCTGGTTTCTACTAGTATAAACAACACTGTGAGCTACATTTTTGGACACATCCATAATTATTTCTTTCAAATTAATTCCTAGAAGTAGAATTGCTTAGAAATTGAGGGTTAGCTTATCAATATTCTCCTCCCTGAATGCCTTCTTATATTGTAAAAGCGGAAAAGCTATGGCTTACTTCACCAGAACCCAATTCAGCTAGAATTCTGGATGTCATTCAGATTCTGCTATGAGAAGCACTGCTGTGAATTTTGAATTCATAACTAGGAAGAGAAAAGAGGTTTGAGTCCCCCATTAGTGAAATCACAGGTGACACAGCAAGAATGACAAGATCCTGGAACCAACACCAAGCGTAGTCTTTTCTCGCTTTGATATATCACCTCGATGGCTTGCCCTCGGTAATCAGTTCTACTGTGTTTTTGCGAGTCATTTTAGGAAACTCAAACTTGAGTCTCCTTAGATGTCTTAATAATTCTATAAGTTGCTTAACGCCCTGTAATAAATCCCTTCCTGCTAAAGATAGGTATTCTGTACTCTGTACCTGGGATCATAGAGTATGTATATTTTTACAGATTTTTTGGTACATGTTGCCAAGTTGCCCTCCAGAAAAACATTCTGTTATGTCAAATTTTCCCTTCAACTATATGAGTATGAAGTGGTGCCCATTTCCCCAAGCCATTTCCTCAAGTCCATGCTAATGTTGAGTATTATACTTTTAAGCAAAATTTTAAAGTTTACAAATTGAAAATTATATGTTTAGATATTTTTTCACTTTTTTATTTGTTTGCCAGTGACATTCAACTCTGTTTTTCAAAGTTTTTTTCAGTTCAATTTCTTTTTCCACTTTTCTATTGCAGAATCAGATAGATTTTTTTTAAAAATCAAAGATATAAATGGAGACATCAGTTCAATTCAATTCAGTCACTCAATTGTGTCCAACTCTTCACGACCCCATGGACCACAGCATGCCAGGCCTCCCTGTCTATCACCAACTCCTGGAATCTACTCAAACTCATGTCCATTGAGTCGGTGATGCCATCCAACCATCTCATCCTCTGTCGTCCCCTTCTCCTCCTACCTTCAATCTTTCCCAGCATGGGGGTCTTTTCAAATGAATCATAACATAAGTAATAACTGAATCATATATACACGAGTAGCTATCCATCCCAACATTTCTATCTCACTATTTTTGGAGGAGAAACTAAGATGAAACTTTTGTAATTTTTTAAAAAGTCAAGATAATAAATTGAAAAAAAGAAGCAAGCAGCTATTAATATATAGTTATTAATAGAAATACATGTGGAAACAAGTTAACACAGATATATAAGATTAGATGAGTACCATCACTAATAAAATATTTTAATATTTTTGATTAAGCTTCCCTGGTGGCTCAGATGGTAAAGAATCTCCCTACAATGCAGGAGACCTGGATTGGATCCCTGGGTCGGGAAGATCCCCTGGAAAAGGGAATGGATACCCACTCCAAATACCATGAACAGCAGAGTCACATAGGTCACAGAGTTGGACATGACTGAGCACTTTTGGGCTTCCCAGGAGGCTCTCGTGGTAAAGAACCTGGCTGCCAGTGCAGGAGACATAAAAGATGCAGGTTCAATCCCTGGATCGGTAAGACCCCCTGGAGGAGGCCATGGCAGCCCACTCCAGTATTCTTGCCTAGGGAATCCCATCCATGGACAGGGGAGTCTGGCAGGCTACAGTCCATAGGATTGCAAAGAATCAGAAACTATAGAAGCAACTTATGCCATGCTTACATGGAATGAAGATCATAATTTTTGACTGTCTCCTTTCATGCTCCCCAGGATGCTGAAGTGAAAAGGGATCCCAGGCTTTAAAGAAGACTTGTCTTCATTTAAATCCCAGATCAGTCCCATATCAGCTGTGCAACTGTAGCAAGAGCTTAATTTCTCTTAGCTTCAGTTTCCTCATCATAGAGTAGTTGCCTTATGATAGTCTGGGGATGAACAGATATAGCATGAGTAAGTTAACTGTGCCCTCTTTGTTCCTTCCTTCATGATTGAAGCTTACTTCAATTTCCAAGTATCCATATCTCAATAACATATCTTCTTATAAAACTTAAATTTCTTTCTCTTTTTAAAATATCCTTTTTTAAATAAAGTATTTACCTGTCTTCTATTTAGGAACTAATTGGCAAACAAACTATTCTGTGGGATCATTATATTGACATGTTATCTTTACATTCTTTATACATATATATGACTTTCGGGGTATTGACTTAAGAGTACAAAGCCTCCACGTGGCAGTGAGAGAGAATGGCCCTTCAGCTCTAAACACAGGTGATCACTATGCTTTAGTTAGACTTCCCACAGAGCCCAGACAGTTTACATTCTTGCCAGTGTTGATACAATAACTGCTTTTTCACAACCGTGTACCACACAACTATTGAGCCTGTGCTCGGGAGCCTGGGAGCCACAACTACTGAGCCCGCAAGAGGTAACTACTGAAATCCACATTCCTAGCATCCATGCTCTGCAACAAGAGAAACCGCTGCAACGAGAAGCCCACACCTGCAACAAAGAGTAGCCCCTGTTCTCTGCAACTAGAGAGAAGTCCGCAGAGCAACAAAAACCCAATACAGCCAAGGATAAATAAATAAATGAAATTTTAAAACATGTCAGATAAAATGTTACCTGAAAAAGGGTAAATGTCAGATGCCTATGTTTTTATACCAAAATGTCCACGTTAAATTTTACAGTAATTGTAAGAGTCAACTCTTAGATGGTGCTCACAATAGGTCAAGCAGTATTCTGAAGTTTTCCGTGTAGAAATTCACTTAATATTATTCACAACTTTATCAGATACGCACTCTTACTATCCCTATTTTACAGATGAGGACACTAAGGCACAAAGATGTTAACTTGATCAGTGTCACTAAACTGGTAAATGGAAAACCAGGCAACTTCTGCATTTTTTCCTCTCTTTTACCACATTGACTTATTCTTTGGAGTTTATTACATTTCAAAACTCAAATAGCTAGTCTTCACAATCACCTAGGTTCATTTAGCAAGCTCTAAGTACTCTTTTTTGTTTCTAAATAGCATTGTACAAAAAGAAGAACTGAAAATAACAAGTGTACAAGAAATCTGTAACTTCAGATTTATATGATATCCTATCAAGTGGTCACGGTAGATACTGAAAAGTCAGTGTCCTTGGAACATTAAAGTGCTTCCTTAAAACAAATGTAGACTTTGTTTATAATTCATGTGTAAATTAAAGAGATATTTTTTAAAAGTTGATATAGGGTATTACTTACGCATACTGCTTTTTTATGTGTATCACTTTTTTCAAAAATCAATTTATTTCAGATATTAGCCAAAATTGGAGCAGAGGAACAAACACACACACACAAACACACATATATATGTACATTAAATATATGTTAATACATATAATTTTTTTCTTTCTCTGGTTCAATGAACGTATATATGTAATATTTCCTTGCACCCTGGGACAAGCATGCACTGAAATAGACAGAGAGCTGCAATCTGAGTGTCGCTTTCTGTGTACTGGATTGGATTCTCAGCTCTTTAACCCAAGCTGTAAATTTAGATGTCTTTGTTCAGTCTGCTCTTTGGTCCAGCACACACGGACCGGCCAAGCCCAGACTGTGGAAGGCATTTTCTCCGCCCCTTTGAGAGCTGCCGGACTGATTCCTTATGCTCCAAGCCGGAGGTAATGTAATGTTCAGGGTTTTATTCACTGAGTCAGTCAACCATCCTTTCAGCCTTTGACTTTCTGGCTGCTGCTAATCTGCAGACCTCACAGAAGTCTCTAGACAAGGAAGAGCTTTGAAAATGCACCCCAGACTCTGCAAAGAGGCTGCGGGTTCGTGCAGCCAGGCGGAGGCCCAGGCCTCTTATGTATACCGGCCATGCTCCTCGGCTGCAAGACAATCTAAACACAGAATTGACTATGAAAGTCAGGAATCACCATGATTCCGTTAAAAACTGCAAATAAAACACTTTTATAACTTTTCCCTAATGTTGCAAACAAGCAATTGTCCCACAGTACAAATATTTTCCAATCCCTAATAAATGTAACCTTTTTTCTTCTCTTTTGCTCAAGGGGACAAGAAGCTTATATACACACCACCACTTCAAAGAATTACTTCTATTCTTTTTTTTTAAAACCAGTTTCAATGTGTTAAATTGTTCAATTTAAGCTACAAGCACAGTGTATGTGATGGTCTTACTGCACTATTTTCCCCAGATTTATTTACTGTCTAAAGGGTATATAAAAATATGTGTGACTTTTTATCCTTCAGAAACAGAGAATTCCAAAAATAATTTTGACCCTTTTTGTTCTCCCTGTTACTATTGAGGTTTTCTAACAATATGCCCTAGAACCTATCTTCAAAGAATATGATGTTTCACTATATTTGATATACACCCACAAATATTATCACTTGGGAAAATATCACCATTGCTAAAGAATAGTCAAGTCTAGAACTTAAAATCTTTAGTCATAAAAGCTGTTTAATTGAACTAATGTCTATTTATCACCAATGCTGAAAAAGGAAAGACATTTATGACATAGGCCTTGCCTTCATTAATTCATAGTCTCATTGGTGAGATAAGAGACAACAATGCAAAAGAAAAGAATAATAAAATCCAGGCTTAGAATAGGAAGGCCATAGTGACAGTGTTTGTAAGTAAATACCCATGCAGGCATGCTAAGTCGCTCAGTTGTATCTGACTCTTTGCAACCCAATGGACTGTAGCCCGCCAGGCTCCTCTGTGCATGGGATTCTCCAGACAAGAATACTGAAGTGGGTTGCCGTGTCCTCTTCTAGAGGATCTTCCTGACCCAGGGATCAAACCGCGTCTCCTGCAGCTCCAGCATTGCAGGTGGATTTTTTTTTTTTTTTAACCATTGAGCAACCAAGGAAGCCCCCTAAGTAAATATGTTAATCTATAAATGGAGAAAGATAAATAAAGAAAGTTGAATATACTAGAAAAATTTGCTTTCTGACTCCATCTCTGCCATATGGATGTTCAAACTATGTGAGGGGTGTAGAATGGGGATCGAATGACCACCATCTTTTGCCACTGGGGAGCCTCTAAAACACATCTTCTAATAGAACTGTCTGTGATGATGGAAATGTTCTTTATCTGCTCTGCAATGAACCACAAGGGTAGCCACAAGCTACCTGTGGCTGCTGACCACTTGAAATGTGGCCATTGTAACTGAAGAACTGGATTTTCCATTTTATTTGATTTTCATTCATTTTTATTTAAATAGCCAAAGTGGAAGCAGTGACAGACTTTATTTTCTTGGGCTCCAAAATCACGGTGGACAGTGACTGCAGCCATGAAATTAAGAGATGCTTGCACCTTGGAAAAAAAGCTATGACAAACCCAGAAAATATGTTAAAAAGCAGAGACATCACCTTGCAGACAAGGCTCCATATAGTCAAAGCTATAGTTTTTCCAGTACTTACGTATGGATGTGAGAGTTGGACTATAAAGACTAAGCACCAAAGAATGATGCCTTTAAATTGTAGTGTTGGAAAACATTCTTGAGAGTCCCTTTGACAGCAAGGAGATCAAACCAGTCAATCCTAAAGGAAATCAACTCTGAATATTCATTAGAAGGACTGATGCTGAAGCTACAGGTCCAATACTTCAGCCACCTGCTGGGAAGAGCAGACTCATTAGAAAAGACCCTGATCCTGGAAAAGATTGAAGACAGAAGGAGAAAGGAGGGGATTGCAGAGAATGAGGCAATTAGATAGCATCAGTGACTCTATGGACATGAATTTGAGCAAATTCTGGGAGACAGTGGAGGACAGGTCAGCCTGGCATGATACAGCCCATGGGGTCACAAAGAGTTGGATGTAACCCAGCGACTGAACAACAATAAATAATGGCTACTGGATACTGCATTAGCTAGTGCAGCTCTACAAGTGTGTTCAGTATCATTTGAGCAAGAAATTGTGCTGTTGCTTTCATGCTGGAAAGTTGACAGCCAGCCCTAGAAGGTGTCCAGCCTCTGAGAAGAGCACAGCTCTAGAATTTCACATTAGAAAATGATCAGACTTGCCCATGTACTTATATAATGTATTCTCTTGATCAATGTTTCTCTTCTTCAAAGTAGAATGGTAAATGTTAATTTTCTACTCTTCAGATGGAAAATGGTAAAATGGCAAAGCAAACTAAGCTAATAATGACAAATTTTTCCAAAAAGTATTAATGACTTTATAAGTTTTTTCAGAAGAAAATAAAACTTGACTTTTTATATAAAACACATTAAGAAGACAAGAACATGAAATGTGTTTATAATCATTTACACTTGGGGAAAGGTTTTCTTCTAAACCAATGCTATACTGAACATTTCAGCTATAATGATTTAGAAATGTTGAACTAAAAGGGTTGAATGTAACATTACAGATAACTCTCAGCTAGGGCCAGGCCCCTTATGGCAAATCAATGGCAAAGGTACTGCTTCCTACTTGGGGACAATGAGGTCAGCAGAGGAGTGTTTGCCAGCTGTCTCCATGTTCAAAGTACTGTTTTAGGTGGCACGGGTAAAGAAGAACACAACTCTTGAAGGCTAGAAGAAGGCCAAAAAGATGCAAATCTGTGGCCTCATTTTGAAATGCCTCCCTGAAAGCCTGTTCTAATGAGCCAAGCAAGAGTAGCCAGCCTCCTTGGCTCCTGCACGCATGGCAGACATTGCTAATGAAATGTACTATTTTTTCTCGTTGATAGTCTCAGTACAGGGCCCCACTAACAGTCTTTTGGGATTGGCGCTTCAGCTGAAATCTATTTTCCAACTCCTGTGCTTCTGTGCATACCTTGGTCTTTCTGAAGTGTGTCATAAAAGTGGTAAACAAGTAGCAAGGTCTCATTATGTGTTAAATTGTGGGTGAAAAGCTCTCTGGAGAATCTGGGTACACTTTATCAAAACACTTCAAAAGCAAAGTTTTGTTGTCATTTTCCACAAATTGTTTCTAAGCAGGCACCCCATCTAAGCTTCAGAAACAGCAGGAATTGTGAGTTGAATCAAGGAATTTCCCACCAATGAGGACAAAAAAAAAATGAAGTGAGGTTTTTAGACTCAGTAAAACAGAAATGCTTTTTCTCTTAAATCTCTGGTGCCTGTAAGCTTGGGGAACTTCAAGGTAATATGACTATAACAATTTTTTTACAGTAGAAATTGTAATTGAAATTTGCTACATACAAGGGTAACTAAAACTCAATCATTTCACACTCTCCCATCCATGCCTGAGGATACTTGGGGGTAAATAGATTTCTTGGAAGCAGCCACTGACTATGGCTAAATTACATCTTACCAAGTAAACTCATTGGCTTTTTAATTATTCTGCTGATGTCCACAAGCTGTAGCCACTATCTCATACTGAAATGATATTGATTCGATTTTTAACTCTGATGCACCAAGGGGAAAAAGGCAGAGAGTAAATTTTATTATTTTTTGGTGTATACTTCCTAAGTAAGAGCCAATTTTTAAAAGCACAGGTATTTGTTTATGTTTCAAAAATCTGTCTCTACTGTAAGTTGTCAACATCTGATACTTGTTTTAGATGGTTCTGTTTGTGTGCAAGCAGTGGAGTGAGAGTCATGTGATCACCGTCCTCTACAGAATCTTCACAAAAACAAAAGGCATATCTCCAGACACCAGAAACCAAATGTGTAAGTAAAGAAAACATTCACAGGTAGAAGTACCCATGCACAAGGCTCTATTAGGAGATAAAGACAGAAGAAAAGGAAGTTGGCCTCATTCAGTATGGGGTACTTTAAAATTCTGCAGCAATTTAAGCACAAATAAAATAGCTGATTTTCCTTAAAATAAGAAATAATTTTATCTCAGATTGACAGCATTAAAACTATAGTTGTTCACTTTTGGAAGTCACCCTATAACTGCCATTCCCACTCTTACCAGGTGCCCTTTGAAATCATTTTTGATCATCTTTGCTGAAAACTTCATTTCTTTTTTGGTGGCATGTTTAGTCCTGATGTTGCAGCATGCTGGCAAAGCAACATGGGGAATTGTAGGCAACCAAAGAAATGGCAACACACTCCAGTATTGTTGCCTGGAAAATTCAATGGGCAGAGGACCCTGGCGGGCCACAGTACATGGGGTCGCAAAGAGTCAGACAGGACTAAGTGACTGAGCACAATAGTATAATTAAAGTCAAAAACCTCAGGTAGTTCATGTCAACAAGAGTTCTGGGTATTAATTATCCAGACAGTTATCACAATCCTTCATTTCAATAGAGTAACTCTATTTGCTGATTATCCTCAATTAATAATAGTGCCAGATCTATTAGTTTTAACTTTTTAATTTGCTTCTATATGTTATACATCATTCTAATTCTTCAAGTTTCATTTTTAAAAAGTCAAATTCTTGAATATTGACCATCGTGATGTCACATAATTGAACAATAAATAATTTTATATCAACTAATTGCCTATTTTGGGCTTACCCTGTGGTTCAGCTGGTAAAGAATCTGCCCACAATGTGGGAGACCTAGGTTCAGTCCCTGGGTTGGGAAGATCCCCTGGTGAAGGGAAAGGCTACACACTCCAGTATTCTGTGCTGGAGAATTCCATGGACTATACAGTCCATGGGGTTGCAAAAAGTCAGACGCGACTGAGCAACTTTCACTATATACTAATTGTCTATTTATTATCCAAGTCTTAGGCATAATGAAACAGAGATTCCTAGAAAGAATCACAACTTTCCCAATACTCAGGTTAAGTTTTTGTTGCACAGCCATTAACAAGTTGGGTTCAAAACTGAGATTTCCCTCCCTCATTATAGCATAAAAGTTCCTTCACAACCTGGCCCCATTTTACCTCACAGGCTGCATATCCCACCAATTCCCCACCCTCAAGAATCTGAAGCCCAGTCATTCATGAGAAGTTTCTCACTATTTCTAAACAATGCATGCTCATGTCCAACTCTGTGCTTTAGAAACTTGGACAGCTCTCTCCTGTAGTAAACCTGTATTGATGCCTTGACACCAAGGTTTCTGTGAATCTCCCTGTTTCTGCTCCCTTAGCACTTTCTGCATATCTCTGGTACCTGTCTTAACACTTATTGCTCAAGTATCAAGTCCCTCTCCTCTACTTCTCCATGAGCTTGACAAAGGACCCAAAGCTGTGGCAAACTCTGGGGAGACATCCAATGAAGAAGTCAGGGATGAAAAACTAATTAAGGATGGTGGAACAGGACTCCTTGAGGAATAACTAGGAATTGAGCTATTCGGCACTCTAGGGTTCTGGGATTTGCTTCAAGCAGAGCATGAACCCCTGAGCTGTGCAATGCAGGTATTTCTCCAACTTTCTAGTTGGAGCTTAATCACATGGCTCTCTGGTAACCTAGACCATTCATTCATAGATACAGCAAACTGAAAAGTGAGATGAAAGAATCCCTACCTGTTGAATGAACGTTATTTAAGTAAAGGGAAGGAAAAGCATGAGTTGAACTCTCAACTATGAAACCTTGACTCCAAACTAATTCATCTAATGTAGACCTAATGCTTTGTGCCAGAGGTGACTACAAGCTTGTTGTTGTTGTTTAGTCATTAAGTCATGTCCGACTTTTTGCAACTCCATGGACTGTAGCACACAAGGCTTCCCTGTCCTTCACTATTTCCTGGAGTTTGCTCAAACTCATGTTCATTGAGTTGGTGATACTATCCAACCATTTCATCCTCTTGTGAAATAGAATTTCTCTCCTTCCTTGGTTCCTGGGATTCCAGCAGGTAGCTAGAGCACTTGTTACTAGGACCCTTCTCCATTTACATTCTGCTATGAGACTTTATGGGGCTTCCCTTGTGGCTCAGCAGTAAAGAATCTGCTTGCAATGCAGGAGACAAGAAGAGTTTGATCCCTGGATCAGGAAGATTCCCTGGAGGATGAAATGTCAACCCACTCCAGTATTCTTGCCTGGGGAATCCCATGGACAGAGGAGCCTGGAGGGCTACAGTCTATGGGATCACAAGAGTCGGACAAGACTTAGCAACTAAACTACCGCCAACACATGAGACTTTATGCAATATATTGTTTTTCTACATTTTTGATAGAATTTATTTAATAGAGTGGTAACAGGATAACAATGTAATACACTAATCACATTTTTGTGATTTTGTTTATAAAATGAATTATATGTATTCATGACTCAGATGGCTCTATTTCCTATGGCATCCATCTATGTTGACTACATCAGAAGGTACTTTGAATGTTGGTAAATTTTACTGTAACATAAAAGAAAGGAATTAAATAATATGTAGCATGAACTAATTCAAAATAAGTTACATATGATCTTATGTGTCTGCTACATGGAAATAAGGAATGTATATAATTACACATAACACTTCCAGAATTGAATTATGACTCACTTAACCAGCCTTTCATAAATGCCAGTTGACATATACACACTATTGGTACTGTGTATAAACTAGATAACTAATGAGAACCCACTGTATGGCACAGGGAACTCTACTCAATGCTCTGTGGTGACAAAGAGGGGATATAGGATCAGTTCAGTTCAGTTCAGTTTCTCAGTCATGTCCAACTCTTTGTGACCCCATGGACTGTAGCACATCTGTCTTCCTTGTTCATCACCAACTCCCGGAGCTTGTTCAAACTCATGTCCATCAAGTCAGTGATGCCATCCAACCATCTCATCCTCTGTTTTCCCCTTCTCCTCCTGCCTTCAATCTTTCCCAGCACCAGGGTCTTTTCCAAAGAGTCAGTTCTTCACAGCCGAGGGCCAAAGTATTAGAGTTTCAGCTTCAGCCTCAGTCCTTCCAATGAAAATTCAGGACTGATTTTCTTTAGGATTGACTGGTTGGATATCCTTGAAGTCCAGGGGACTCTCAAGAGTCTTCTCCAACACCACAGTTCAAAAGCATCAATTCTTTGGCGTTCAGCTTTTTGTATAGTCCAACTCTCACAACCATACATGACTACTGGAAAAACCATAGCTTTGACTAGATGGACCTTTGTTGGCAAAGTAATGTCTCTGCTTTTTAATATGCTATCTAGGTTGGTCATAGCTTTTCTTCCAAGGAGCAAGCATCTTTTAATTTCATGGCTACAGTCACCATCTACAGTGATTTTAGAGCCCCCAAAAATAAAGTCTCTCACTGTTTCCATTGTTTCCCCATCTATTTGCCATGAAGTGATGGAACCAAATGCCATGATCTTAGTTTTCTGAAGGTTGGGTTTTAAGCCAACTTTTTCGCTCTTCTCTTTCACTTTCATCAAGACGCTCTTTAGTTCTTCTTCACTTTCTAATTCACTTTGCTGTACAGCAGAAGCTAACACAACATTGTAAAGCAACTATACTCCAATAAAAATAAAAAGTAAAAAAAAAAAAAAGAATGAATTGCCAAAGTATAAGGATGGCATGGAAAGTTTAAGTGCTATTATCATTCATATTTTACTTCCTCTATTTGTGGTCCAATATTTAGTCATTATTTTCCATTTTCCTCATACTTCCTCTCAGGAAGACAAGTTCTAAAAATTAAGTGATATATGAGCTATTACATAATTGTCCTTCCACAGCCAGCAGATACACTGCCCTCCAGTACATTCCTGGTAAGAATGGTGCCAAAGTGCCCCTTCAAAAGGAAGGCCAGTTGTGATTTCAGAAAGAACTGATATAAAATATGAGGCTAAGTTTTATGCATGTGTTTTGTCTGCCATTTTCTAAAATTCACATTTAAACCATGTTACATAAAATTTGCTCACAATGTATGAGAATGGTTCCAGCTACACAGAGGAGAACATAAGATGGTGTGGAATGATCTTTTTTTTTTGAAATAAGTTTATTTATTTTAATTGGAGGCTAATTACTTTACAATATTGTAGTGGTTTTGCCATACATTTACATGAATCCGCCACGAGTGTACATGTGTTCCCCATCCTGAACACTCCTCCCCTCTCCCTCCCCATCTCATCCCTCTGGGTCATCCCAGTGCACCAGCCCCGAGCACCCTGTCTCATGCATCGAACCTAGATTGGCGATCCATTTCACATATGATAACATACATGTTTCAATGCCTTTCTCCCAAATCATCCCACCCTCGCCCTCTCCCACAGAGTCCAAAAGACTGTTCTATACATCTGTGTCTCTTTTGCTGTCTCTCATACAGGGTTATCGTTACCGTCTTTCCAAATTCTATATATATGCATCAATATAATGTATTGGTGTTTTCCTTTCTGGCTTACTTCAGTATAATAAGCTCCAGTTTCATCCACCTCATTAGAACCGATTCAAATGTATTCTTTTCAATGGCTGAGTAATATTCCATTGTGTATATGTACCACAGCTTTCTTATCCATTCGTTTGCTGATGGACATCTAGGTTGCTTCCATGTCCTGGCTATTATAAACAGTGCTGCGATGAACATTGGGGTACACGTGTCTCTTTCATTTCTGGTTTCCTTGGTGTGTATGCCCAGCAGTGGAAATGCTGGGTCATATGGCAGTTCTATTTCCAGGTTTTGAGAAATCTCCACACTGTTCTCCATAGTGGCTGTACTAGTTTGCACTCCCACCAACAGTGTAAGAGGGTTCCCTTTTCTCCACACCCTCTCCAGCATTTATTGTTTGTAGAGTTTTTGATAGCAGCCATTCTGATGGGCGTGAAATGGTACCTAATTGTGGTTTTGATTTGCATTTCTCTGATAATGAGAGATGTTGAGCATCTTTTCATTTGTTTGTTAGCCATCTGTATGTATTCTTTGGAGAAATGTCTGTTTTGTTCTTTGGCCCATTTTTTGATTGGGTCATTTATTTTTCTGGAATTGAGCTGCAGGAGTTGCTTGTATATTTTTGAGATTAATTGTTTGTCTGTTGCTTCATTTGCTATTATTTTCTCCCATTCTGAAGGCTGTCTTTTCACCCTGCTTATAGTTTCCTTCATTGTGCAAAAGTTTTTAAGTTTTATTAAGTCATGTTTGTTTATTCTTGCTTTTATTCCCATTACTCTGGGGGGTGGGTCATAAAGGATCCTGCTGTGATTTATGTTGAAGAGTGTTTTGTCTATGTTTTCCTCTAGAAGTTTTATAGTTTCTGGTATTACATTTAGATCTTTAATCCATTATGAGTTTATTTTTGTATATGGTGTTAGAAAGTGTCCTAGTTTCATTCTTTTACATGTGGTTGACCAGTTTTCCCAGCACCACTTGTTAAAGAGATTGTCTTTTCTCCATTGTATATTCTTGCCTCCCTTGTCAAAGATAAGGTGTCCATAGGTGCGTGGATTTATCTCTGGACTTTCTATTTTGTTCCATTGATCTATATTTCTGTCTTTGTGCCAGTACCATACTGTCTTGATTACTGTGGCTTTGTAGTAGAGCCTGAAGTCAGGCAGGTTGATTCCTCCAGTTCCATTTTTCTTTCTCAAGATTGCTTTGGCTATTCGAGGATTTTTGTATTTCCATACAAAATGTGAGATTATTTGTTCTAGTTCTCTGAAAAATACCGTTGGTAGCTTGATAGGGATTGCATTGAATCTATAGATTGCTTTGGGTAGTATACTCATTTTCACTATATTGATTCTTCCAATCCATGAACACGGTATATTTCTCCATCTATTTGAGTCCTCTTTGATTTCTTTCACCAGTGTTTTATAGTTTTCTATACATAGGTCTTTTGTTTCTTTAGGTAGATATATTCTTTTTTTAAAAAAATAAATTTATTTATTTTAGTTGGGGGCTAATTACTTTACAATATTGTAGTGGTTTTTGCCATACATTGACATGAATCAGCCATGGGTTTACATGTGTTCCCCATCCTGAACCCCCCTCCCACCTCCCAGGTAGATATATTCTTAAGTATTTTATTCTTTTCGTTGCGATGGTGAATGGAATTGTTTCCTTAATTTCTCTTTCTGTTTTCTCATTGTTAGTGTATAGAAATGCAAGGGATTTCTGTGTGTTGATTTTATATACTGCAACTTTACTATATTCATTGACTAGCTCGAGCAATTTTCTAGTGGAGTTTTTAGGGTTTTCTATGTAGAGGATCATGTCATCTGCAAACAGTGAGAGTTTTACTTCTTTTCCAATCTGGATTCTTTTTATTTCTTTTTCTGCTCTGATTGCTGTGGCCAAAACTGGAATGATCTTTTATACCATGAGTTACAGAAACCTATTTCCCTGAATGAGAATATCCAGGTGATATCAGCCTTAGATCATGACAAGGGATTTGATCTGGAGATATTTTATCATAAAGAATCAACTGGAGGTAGAGGAGATAAACTTTCAAAATTCAAATTTTTAATGATTTTTCCTATATAATGTTTTAGATTTAAGAGGATGTATTTTTAATAAATTATACCATAAACTCTAGTAAGGAGCCTTAAAATGATGAAGAAGAGTTACAGTTTCTTGTGCCCATCTCTTGTGGTATCAACAATGACATGTATCATGATATGAAAATAAAAAAATGAACTGACCAACTTCTGTAATAAATGCATTTTGCAGAAATGATCAGGTTTTACCTCAGTAAAAAAGTAACACAGACTTCTCCACATAGCACATAGTAACACATGTTAGAGAAGGTCACTTAAGTAAGACGAAACCATATCTACGGTGTTCTAAACTATGTAGCTTTACTAATATAACACTTAAACAATATTGCATTTAACATGGACCAACTGTAAATCCTTTTAAGATAGATTAATGTATTAATATCTTCATTTTAAATCATCAAATATAGTTCTATGTAGACGTTCCATCTTTAAAAAATAAAAAAACTAATTCTAGCTAATTATGGGAAATTTCCTTTTTTAACTTCAGGTGACATAAAAGGAATCAGATTGCTGGTAGTTAGCATTTAAATTCATATTTGATTTGTCTTATTTTCAATTTTATTCATATCAAATGTCAAATTCATATATGCCAAATCATCTAGAATAATAATTTCAACTTTCAATCATTCAGTTATTCTGGAAACCAATTTTTATTGGGCACCACTCTTACAAAACAGTATGTTCAGATCACAGGATGATGCAATGATAAATATTATCATGCCAGAGTTGCACAACTGTATTACGTTCAAACTGCTCACTAACAGTTTTTAATCATTAATACCAAAGTTTAATTTAACTTTGTTAAAGAAATTAAACTCAGTTAAAGAAATTTAACTGGATTTAGTTGTGAAATTGAATTCAGTTGCTGTTTTCCTTATATAATCCTGCATTCTCAAAGATTTATTTCCTATGCTCCTTTCCCTCCATGTTCTCTTCCAAAAGTCAAATCTTAAAGGAAAGTTCAGATTTGAAATTTGGTAATAATCAATCAGATTAAAGACATGTTGTGCCGTTTTAAAAAATAACCAAGGCAAAAGTCTTGGAGCAACTTTGTGGGTTGCAAATTATTTTCTGTGAAAATGATTAGTCCCCTCAAAAAGTGGTTATATACATACACACCTGGCCACCACTCTCTTCTACAACACCTGAGACATTACCACAATACTAGCTTTAGGTACTGGCCAGAATCCCTTTATAAAGTCCTTTTAGGGTTTTGTATGAAGCTAGGAATAAAATTTATTTTATTAAAAAACTATTGTTATTTATTTTAATAAAAAATGTAGTTTTACTAAAAAACTACATTTTTATCTCTGCAAGGTTAAATAGACTATACAGGAAAACTCAGCCTCAATATCATGATTTCAATAACTGAATTAGCCAGCCAACACACACACACACACACACACACAACCGTATTATTTAATTAGGGTTTTGTATTTTTTTTAAATAAGTAAAGCATAATTTATAAAGCATGAATGCTATATAGAGACTAAATGGTAGGGAGAGGAGGTGAGTGACATGATTTTAGGAATTCTAAAACACACATTAACCAAAGAATATTAAAATATTCACCAAAATGGGGAGATATTTTCTCCAAGGTCACTAGGCACAGGATGCTATCCTTCTTTCATGTAACCTGAAGAACTGGCAGAACCCTGTAGATTCTAACTTTTAGGATGTGAGAATAAAGAAAGCAAAACTACAGCTAATTTGAATTAAGGCAAAGCAAAGGGAAGGCTTGTGCAGTTGAAGCCAGAGCAA
Organism: Giraffa tippelskirchi; assembly: GCF_054371585.1. Taxonomy (NCBI): domain Eukaryota; kingdom Metazoa; phylum Chordata; class Mammalia; order Artiodactyla; family Giraffidae; genus Giraffa; species Giraffa tippelskirchi. The sequence continues at coordinate 117,259,251 of NC_137283.1, read as the reverse complement.
GATCCCCAAACTATGAGAGAAAAGCAGAGAGTGATGAAGCAGAGATGAATAAGATAAATGCCCATATTCACTAATTCATTTATGGCCAGACCCGTGTGCTCAAAAGACAGGTCATTCCTTCCCTCTACAAACCTGACATCCTCTCCAACTCTTGTGAGGCTGGTGTCCACCACTCTTGATGATACCAACATGCTCCAAATCTGCTTTCCAGATAAGTCCACTAGCTCCACCGGATCATCAGTAACAGAAGTCAGAGCTTGTCATTCAGCCCGTGACTCTTCTAGCTTGTTCCACAAGTCAGGGCACTCCATAAGTTTGTTGTATGTTCATTTGCTTTGATTCTTCAGCTCCAGCTCAGTTGATCTCTGCCAGCCCATGACCATACCATATTCATTTCCCTTCCCAGCCTCTGCTACAGTTGTGTCTTCCTTGATCCAAATACATCCTTTCCGTTAGAGTCCAGATCAAGGACCCTCAGTCCCATAAAGTCTTCCCCAAGGATCCCAGACTCTGATGCTGTCCCTCCCTACTCTGAGCTCAGTCCGGTGCTTTCAATCAGAGCCTGACCATTAACCCTTAAGTGGCTTCATGACTGCTGGACAAGCTTGAACTTCTATGAATTTAATTTCTGAGGTATGGAACCATGACCTCCACTACATCTGATATAGCTGTGCACTCCCCCCAACAAAGAAGCTATTTATTAAACATTTACTGATACATGTTTGAAGTGACTATTGATAAAGTGACTCTTAGCCTGTATTTCAGTTTCTATCTCAATTCCAATTTCCCCTTCAAAGAAAACTTCATGATTAGAGCAATGAAGTTTAGAATCGGATTTCTTACTTTCCACCTGCATGTGTGTTACTTCAGTTATGTCCGACTCTTTGTGACCCTATGGACGATAGCCTACCAGATTTCTCTGTCCGTGGGATTCTCCAGGCAAGAATACTGAGATGGGTTGCCATGCCCTCCTCCAGAGGACTTCCCAACCCAGGGATTGAACCCGCATCTTTTATGTCTCCTGCATTACCACAAGTGCCACCTGGGAAGCCTATTTTCCACCTATGTATACATGAATAGCTAAACTTAGTAACAAAATGCCACCCTGAAAGTTGTCATATTGCCAACTAAATATATGCTTACAAAGCACATACACACCTATGTGCTTTAAAGGCTTAATATTCAATGAGGGGGGTTTATAGTTCATTAATTGGTATATTACATCCTTTTATCTAAATTGTTAGTGTCCTTCTTACTCAATTAGAAGATACTGCTTTGATATTAAGGCTGCAATCCAGACCTCTGTTTCTAGTGTAAATTCTATTCAAAAATGTAAGTCCTGCACAGAGCAGAAAGAATTGCTTTGAGATCTTTGCAACTCACTGTGCCACAGGCTCAAAAACAGGGACCACAAATCCAATCCAATGACTGACATATATAACAAATGTTGCAATAAAATACAATTGTCAGAAGGGCATACAGTTGGGAATCGAAGCTACATAATTCCCTTAGTAATAGCTCTGAGTTTCATTTTTGATTGAGAATCACATTCACATTCTCAAATATTTTTAAAGAAAAAAGAAGCTACTGGGGAAAATGGGAAATAAGAAGTTAATTAGAAGAGCCAGATGATTGTCAATAAAAGGTAAGTTGTATTTCAGTAAGCTAAGTTTTAGTCTGAGAAAGATGCCATGACATTTTATATTGAGATGTAATCAGAAGCTAATGAGCATTACAGTGAGAGTAATGTTTCAGGAGAGGTAAAGTTTTTTCTTCCGATTATATAATAGAAATAAAAAGTAGATTCCTTTAACTTAACTTACAGTATGTGCATTGTCTCCTAACCTTTAGAAATACTATTCATTCAAACACTTTCACCTTCTCTTATTACCCACAATTGGAAACTGTAAGGAAAACTCAGACCTTACAGTCCAAGTTTACATGAGGATGGCTCAGCTAATTTGACCAATTTCTAGTTAATGTATCATTATATTATCTGGTAAGACTCCAATGACATCATTAATTAGGGATTATGCAACTAATCTAGTATAACTATGAAGTAGATAAGAAAATAAATATGTTATAGAATCACTGATATTATCATATTATACATAGAAAATCTGTTTCCTTACATATCTAAATTCTCTGATAACTATCTATAAGAGAACAAAGCTTAATACATATAAACATTTATATATATATTATATATACTTATATATATTTATTATAAATATATATTTGTCATTACTCATTAGGCATGCTGCCTAACATTTTCAATCTACTCTAATTTCTTTTAAATTCTGGGAAATCATGCAAGCAATTTTAGCAAGTAAGTGAACAAACCCATAAACAATAAAAAGAAGATCTAAACAATGCTAGGGCACAGAAGTTGAGACTTGAATAGAATTTGAAAAGAAACAAAAAGCCAGAGAAAAAGTCAGAGGACCTGAGACAGTGAGTTCTTCTAAAACTGAGAGAATAATTCGTCTGGAGCATTTTGGTTTCCCCTGAAGGGAATTCTGAATGTAATGGCCAAGGAAGATTAGGGGTAGGGAGATGGACTACAACAGCAGTAAGTAATGATTAAGGGCCAAATACAGATTTCAGTATTTGGGTAAGGATAAAATTCTAGCATCATTTCTAAAGCAAATGCTTCTTTCTTCCTTTATGCATGCTTATTTGTAAGTGTAAGACCAGAAACAACGTCAAGATTTTTGACCTTGGATGTGGTGTTCTCTGGAGCCGTCCTCAGGGATTAGTGAGCACCCACTCCCTCCCCCTCAATGGACACGGACCTCAGGGAGCATGAGCACATTGGGCTCAGATTAGAGCCTCGTGGGCTCAGGACAGAAGGTTTATTTCTCTCACTGACATCTTTCCTGATTTGAGGTTCCTCCTAAAGCCTACCAATGTTTCTGAAACAAGACTATCACATTTCTTTGCTGGTGTTTTATATTTTTTTTTTCCCAGGGACATTGATAATAAAAGTCATAGGGGAGAAATATATGGTTTCTAAAGAAATATTTTAAAGTAGTGTGGATGGCTCAGTGTACATGGTTAGTGGATATGGGTTTAAAAAATAAACAAAACACTATGCTATTTCATAAGGACATATCAATAGCTTGGTCCCAATATAACCTATACCATTCTGAAATAAGTCAATAAATAAAAAGGCAATGGCATTTTTAACCACATATGCTAACTAGGTCATCTAATAATGATGACATGATTCCAGTCATGTAAGGGTATCATCTACTCATTATGATTCAAGTTATGGCCGATGACATTGATATAACTTAGAAGAGTATAAGATAGAGGAAATATTTCATAGTAAATAGACCAAGAATGATTCCCCTTGGAATAGTAAAGGTACAAATTGCTTTAGTTTTCATTTCCATGGTGCTAAATTTGTATTTCATGTGAGGGTCTATAATTGATGACTGCTTACTTGTCTGGATGAAAAGGGATAAAAAAAAATAGATTATTATTGTCAAGGTTGTTTGTGTTAGTAGCTAAAATGGTAAGCAGCACCCTGAAATCTTTGTAAACAGAACAGAGATATTTTTCTTTTTAAGGAAAACAAAAAAGCATTGGGAAAAAAGTTACAAGCCAAAATGCCCCACATTGTCCAGCTGACATGGTTCACAGTTTTTCTTGGAACAATGACTGTATCAACTAACAACAAAACAAGCTCCAGTGCCTCTGTCCAGGATTAGCCTTAGATTTTCTCAAGAGGTTTACACAATTGAACATTTTTTATTCATTATATTTTTTTAGAATACAGAATACCTGCCGATGCTCCACATTTTGGTATTCTCCTTAAAAAAAAAATTCTAAGTTGGTTAACAAAAGCATCTCAATGTTGCTATACTTAGTAAATAATTTAAAATTCATAATAATTACTTCCATATGTCAAATTCTCCTCTTCCCCAAATTCCCAATTGCCTCTCATTATCTTAGATAGTCCTATTTCTAAATTTCTCTTGATGTGTTGAAGATACTATTATGTCCTACTTCTGAGAATAATTCATTATCATTCTGTGTATTGAAGTATTAATTTATATAAGCAAAGGGATAATCATATTTAGTTAAGAAAAATAAGAAGCTATTGTTGTAGTATTCATTTTGGTCCCTAACCACACAAGGGGTGTGTGTGCAAGTGTGTGTGTGTGTGTGTGTGTGTGTGTGAACTAAATAATGGACAAATCCTCAAACAACTTTTCCAAATAACCAGTAGCTTTATTTCTCACACTGTGACAACACTATAATTTTTAACTGAAAATTTGGAAAATAATAGTCAACTCTATAGTGACTTTCTTACCACCACATATTTACCCTTTACAGCAGTGCTTCTCAAATCACGGTTTTAAAAGAGAAAAAAGTTTTTTTTCCAAATTTCCAATTCATGATGGACTAATACTTTCTTAAAAGACAATACAAATGAATGTTGCAATCACGACTAATGATTACGGAAGTTTCTAAATGCTTGCTCTCAATGTCTATATCATCCCATGGCAGACCAGCAATCAACAAACAACAGAACTGCTTAGAGCCTGGTGCCTGGTACCTAAGAGGCAACTTCTATGTCTTCCTCAAATGGAAGGTATAGAATTCTGTTTTTAGAAAACTGGATTAAATGTTATAGAAATACCTCAGGTTATTTTTTGTGAAAGCAGAAAAACATCAATCTTTTTTTCCTTCTGGCATGCAAGAATAGAGGTTAATGGTTGAGAGAGAATTCTGTATGAGTGACCTGAATAAAAACCAAACTGGATGGCATTTGGAAGAGGCAACAGGTAAGGAGGGGAATCCACTGAACTTTGGCAACTATTTAAAGTAACAGGGCACAGGGAGCAGAGGGAAGTGTGCCTTGAATTGTATGGCATAAGTTACTGACACCACTAAAAGATATTTACAGGGCAGCTCTATTTGGGTAGTCAATAATATTCCTAACAGATCTTTTAAAAATTACATTCAATATTCACAGAGTTAACCCCCATAGTTGTTGTATTGCAACCAATCTATATGATTTTTTTATTACTGATAAAAAATCTGATTAAAAAGTGGATTAAATAAAATAAAAACTAATTTTTTACTTAACTAGAAGTTGTCATGATAAAAAAAAGTTGATGGTAATTGGTTCAGTGGTGAAAGGATATCTATGCTAATACCTCTGGATTTCTTGTCCATTTTCTCATGGTCACAAAATGATTACCACAGCTCCAGCCATCAAATCTGCATACCAGGGCTGCATTGGTGGCTCGTTGGTGAAGAGTCTGCCTGCCAGTTCAAGAAATACAGGTTTGATCCCTGATCTGGGAGGATCCCACATGCCGTGGAGCAACTAGGCCTCTGAGCCACAACTACTGAGCCTATGCTCTAGAGTCCAGGAACCGCAACTACTGAGCCCACATGCTACAACTACTGAAGCCTGAGCACTCTAGAGCCTGTTCATGTACCACAATAAGAGAAGCCACTCAGAAGCCTGTGCACTGCAACTAGAACGTAGGCCCTGCTGTCCGCAGCTAAAGAAAAGCCTGCATGGCAATAAAGACCCAGAACAGCCAAAAATAAATAATAAAATAAATTTAAAATGTTTTTTAAAAATCTGCATACCAGGTAGGGAAGAGAAGGAAGTGAAAAAGAGGAAGATACGGTCCCATTATCAGCAAAGTAGATGGCTTCCATTTATGTCACACTGGACAGAACATGTTAAATGGCACTCATATACTACAGGGAGGCTGGGAAATATAGGTTTTTTTTTAACAGGAATTGGCCTAAATCAAGAAAAAAGGAGGGGCTTCCTCAGTGGCTCAGATGGTAAAGAATCTGCCTGAAGTGAGGGAGAGCCGGGTTCGATCCCTGGGTTGGGAACCCACTCCAGTATTTGTGCCTGGAAAATCCCATGGACAGAAGAGCCTGACAAGAAAACGGAGAGAGGGGAAATTAGATAGGCAACTAACTGTGTCTATCATATATGCCAACTCTGGCCTGACCCAAGAGAAAGGTAAGTGACAATTATTTAGCACTAACTCTTTTTTGAAGAACTGTATTAGATGCTTTGGTTGCATGATCTCATTTCATACTCTCAATAACCCTACAAAACAAGTGTCATAATCCTGGAAACACTGAGTTTTCTAAAAGTTTAAGGGCCGGTTACATCATTTAAATGGCCCATCTACAAAGCAGAGTAGTAATCACTCAGTCATGTCTGACTCTTTGTGACCCCATGGACTGTGGCCCACCAGGCTCCTCAATCCATGGAATTCTTCAGGCAAGAATACTGGAGTGGGTAGCCATTCCCTTCTCCACAGGGGACCTTCCTGACCCAGGAAACAAACCCAGATCTCCCACATTTCAGGCAAATTCTTGACCTTCTGAGCCACCAGGGAAGCCCTTTTAATTCAAAACCATTGTTTCTCCACTGAGCCAATCAGAATTAGTCCGACTCTGCCAGAGCACGGTTTGGAACCAAATGAGTTGGTGGGATTTCCCCCCACTTACCTATGAGATACATCCTATTCACTCTAAGTTTCTTAATCTGAAGATATAAACTATATTGAAGAATACATGAAGTTTAATTCATACTTTAGACTGACCTCCCCTGAGGAAGAAGGAATTTTGCCTTTGGTCTTGAACTGCAACATCAGTTTTTCAACAGATCTCCAGCTTGCTGGGCTACCCTGCAGATTGCAGACCTGCCAGCCTCCACAATCAAGTGAGCCAAGTGCTTAGGATAAATATTAAAATCAGTTTCTCAAGAATGGGAAGATAGATAAAGGACTGATAGATAGTAGAGAATAGATCATGTGATATACATCCTATTGGTTCTGTTTCCCTCGAGAATCTGACTAGTACACACTCTGATGCTCCACTTTCCTGTCTCTCTCCCTCCCCTTCCCATTCCTTGTTGTTGTTATTTTCTTCACCTGGATACTTTGTACATTGCAGTACAAAGTCTGTTTTCTCTAGGCTTAGGAAGGTATTTATATCTTCCTTCAAAGCACTTTATTTATGTAAGAAAAGATTAACCTACAACCAAGAAGATCACTCCACACACTTCCTCTAGACCAAGGATAAACACACACTTATACATACACACACTCACAGTCACCCTTGTTTGTATTGCTTTCTAGCTCATGTCCTGGTAATAGAACCGGTTGGTTTTTTTCCCCCATAAAGAATAGGCCACAGCAAGGATCAAACCTCTCCACTAAATAGCAACAGAAATGGTGTCAAAATATTCTCAGACCCTTACTATCCACTGTACAGTTTTCACCTGAAGAGTTTAGATTTATACAGTAACTTACTGGCTATGTTAGGAAAATAAGAGAAATGGCCTTTGGGCTCCCTCTGACATACAGGAGTTAGAAAGCCAGGTCAGAGTACCTGCCCTGCTGGCTTCTCCATCAAGTGTAACTGCTCCATCCTTCTGTCACACATGCTCCTGAGGACCTGCTCTAGACAGTACCATGCACCTCGATGCTCCCTGCTCCCAGCACTGCAGACTTCTTTTGCCCCTGAGGGAGCTGACAAGAGCTCACCTCTTTCACAAAAGCAACTGGACTAAAGCACGCCAAATGAAAGAACCATACCTCTTAAAATATGTGTTCAGTTCAGTTCAGTTCAGTCACTCAGTCATGTCTGACTCTTTGCGACCCCATGGACTGCAGCACGCAGGACAGCACCCCAGCTGTCCATCACAACTCCCAGAGTTTGCTCAAACTCATGTCCGTCAAGTCGGTGATGCCATCCAACTATCTCATCCTCTATAGTCCCCTTCTCCTCCTGCCTTCAGTCTTTCCCAGCATCAGCGTCTTTTCCAATGAGTCAGTTCTTTGCATCAGGTGGCTAAAGTATTGGAACATAAATATGTGTTACCAGTTTCCAAGGGCCTGCTATCAAGTTCTTAGAGTAATAACACAGTCTTTTTGCTTATCAAGCTCAAAGTTTCAGAGTTGTGTTAAACATCCCAGTTACAGGGAAACATCTACATACACATATATATGCACACACACACACACACACACACACACATATATACACGTACATATACATTAACTCAAAGCATATTTATTAAGTCCCTACTATGAGCAAGAGTGTCCCCAGCACTGAGATGTTCTGCATTGCTTCCTCTGAATTTCTTCACACTCTTGTGTCACCTAAAATGCTTTTCAGAGGAACTAGAAGTGATAAACATGCAAAATAGGTATCATCATTAATTCAAAGCTTTTCTCAAGGCAGTTAAACAAAGGATCCACTAGAAACATTTTATTCAGCTATTTATTTCACAAGCAGATATTGAACACCTAAATGCCAGGTACAAGGCTGAGTGCTCAGGAAACAGAGGAAATGGTCATATTTTCTATCCACCAGCTGCTCCCAGTTTAGGCCAAAGAAGGTGAGGATTCCGTTTTATTTCTCCAACTGAAGTTGTATTGCAGGATAACCTTTCATTGGTTCACAGGAATGGAAAATGCAGCGCACTAAATAGTCACTGATAACTAAGCAGAAATTATACAGATGGTAAGAATATTGTGAGGTCTCCCTATCTTTGGTTCTTTTTTTTCAGTGTGGCCTCTTCTGGCCCATCTTTGAGTTTGTTTTTTGTGTGTTTTTTTTTTCACAAGTTACACATGTATTAGTATAGGTAGATGCTAAATTTTTTTTTTTAACTGAGTCATGAAAAGATCCTAAGAAAATGCTTTGATTAAAATTGTCTTTGGCCTAATGAGCCAAATTAGCCAAATCACAAAGTGATTTTTAACCACTTTGTGGTTGGAGGAGGAGATGGAACCCAAAAGAAATTAGACCTTAACGCTTTCTTCAAGTAATCTCTTTTCTAGCAGAAGAGCTTAAACTGATGTCTTGTACACACTGTGTATCTTTGGACTCTTCCATGTATTTGCCTTTGTACTAGAACAAAGTGGCGTACGGTCAAGACAGGTGCTCACACAAAGTTCGTTAAGAAATATCTCATCACAAAGTGTCTGCTGAGATGCTTTGCCCAGAGTGAACAGGGCAGGACTGGAATATTCAGTTGTTCAGCTACTCTCCACTCCCGTGTATTTATGAAACAGCTATTTCTAAACTCAACATCTTTCAAGGTCATTTTTCCCTTTTTTTCTGTAAGAGATTATAGTTTTCCAATTAAAAAACTACCCTAGACATTGGATATAACCACGAACATAAAATTCTGATATGTGCCCACACAAAACTTTCCCTCCCCAGATCCTGCCAGTTTAAAGGCAAGAGTTTCCTTATTGAGATGACTACCCTATGAACTTTCTTCCCTAAGTCACAGAATTGGACATGTACCATGCGAGCAGTACGGTGGAAGAGTGGTCTCTTGCATCTTTTTTTTAAATATATTTTTAAAATTTATCTGGCTGCATCAGGTCTTGTTGAGGCATGCAGGGCCTTTAGTTGTGGCATGTGGGATCTAGTTCCCCAACCAGGAATCGAACCCACGCCCTTTGCATTGAAGCACAGATTCTTAGCCACTGGACCTCCAATGAAGTTCCAATTTCCTCTATCTTTACGCATCACAGAGGCTGCTAGACTGGACCTGAGCAGCGCTGGTTTTGGTCTCGGACTCCTCAGGCTAGGCTGCCCCTCAGCCAGCCATCTCACCTATCAAATCTCCAAGGAAGAGATTCACAACTTCCTGGGCTATTTGTGACACCATCTGGCAACTCTAGTAGATGAAGCCAGCTCTAGGTGGAAGAGAAGAATATTTCCCTTACTCTTCTCACCACTCCTTCCCACAGGTTTCTTGATCCTGCATACCTTCACTTTCAAACCTAAACCCCCAAATCTAAAACTTGAAAAGTGTTCAAGATCTTATCTATAGATGTATTTCCATTTGAATAAGACAATCTGAAATACCTAGAAGCTTCCACGGGAAACAGAAATAAATCTCTAATAGCAGAATATGCAGAATGTAGGATATGGGAGTGATATTTGGGGGAAGGGCATGGCATTTTGTCCGTGCTCCTCGAGTCACAACATGTCAACGGCTGTGTACGACACCTCTGCCATCTGTAAGATTATTTTCTGGGGCAGTCATAATCCAAAATATTCCATCCATCTGTCAGATCGTGTGTCAAGCCATGTGTCTCAACTTCTAGTTCAGAAAATAAGGCCCCTGTACCTATGTCAGTCCTGTTAACAGTCACTTCTAACCCAGACGCCACCGGGTTTTTGTGTTTTTGGCCTTACACTTAGGTGACGTGAAGAAAGCTTCTCACCACCTTACAGGTAGTTCATCTACCTCACCTTAGGCTGGAAAGCTAGTGCTAACTTCTCTTTTTATTTTTAATTGGAAGCTAATTGCTTTACAATGTTGTGTTAGCTTCTGCTGTACAACAAAGTGAATCAGCTATATGTATACAGATATTCTCTCCCTCCTGAGCCTCCCTCACACCCACCCCCCCATCCCATCCTGCTAGGTCATCACAGAGAACTGAGTAGAGCTCCCTGTGCTATATGGCAGCTTCCCACATATACAGTGAAATATTACCCAGCCATAAAAAGGAACGAAATTGGGTCATTTGTAGTGATGTGGATGAACCTAGAGTCTGTCATACATAGTGAAGTAAGTCAGAAAGAGAAAGAAAATATCATGTATTAACGCGTGTATATGGAATCTAGAAAAAGGGTACTGATGAACCAATTTGCAGAGCAGGAGCAGAGCCTCAGACATAGAGGACAGACTTGTGCTTACTTCTTGCTTCTGCTTTTCTTCTCTTGCTCAAGGACCCCCACGCATCTGGGCTTGCAAATGGATCCAGCATAGCCTCTGGCATTAAGAAACACTAAACAAATATCTCACACATAAACAAGTGGCAATTTTTTTTTCCTTTTCTTCCCCTTTTCCCTCTCCTCTGAGGAATAGATGCTTTAACAGATCTCCAGAACTAAGTAGAATTTGTGAGAACAAATCACTGAGAAGATTTCAGTGAGGGGAGAAGAAAGAGGAAGTCTTTACTGCCATGTGACACATATCTGTATGCACCAGCAGAGATCAGGCTTCTAAATGAGTGAGGGTGTTGTGTGTTGGACATTAGTTACCTCCATTGCTACTAGAATGTCACTTAGAATCATGACGGTGGATCCCAACTGAGGGAATGATTATGAGATATCGTTCAGTCGTGTCTGACTCTTTGCAACCCCACAGTCTATACAGTCCACTGAATTCTCCAGGCCAGAATACTGGAGTGGGTAGCCATTCCCTTCTCCAGGGGATCTTCCCAACCCAGGGATCGAACGCAGGTCTCCCTCATTGCAGGTGGATTCTTGACCAGCTGAGCCACAAGGGAAGCCAAATAGCTGAGAATAATAGTGTGCTTGGAACTTGAATTAATTATCCTCAAATATTTCTGTCCATACAATGAACTGCACTTCCCTGGAAGCTGTTTGGGGAAGTATGCAGAAGATTCGGGCTCTGACCCTTCTAGGTCTCAGGCTCTCAGTTTGTTCTCTGGGTGTATCTAGATGCTACACAGGGGTGAATGGACAGAGCAACACGACCTGTCCCTGATCATTTCTAGCACTTGTTAAAGACTTTGTCTGAGTGAACATAAGTGCTGTCAAAACAAATCAACATGAATTCTTTCACATATTAATTAAAACATGCCCTTATTGAATACCTACTATATGCCAAATACTATATGCTATTTTTTCCTGCTGAGGATAAAGTAGTGAACAAGATAGATGAGGCCGCTGCTCTCATGTCATTCACAGCCTAGTACATGAAGCGCATTTAAACATATAAGTAAAGAAATAAGTCAGTGATAAGAGGAATGAAGGAAAAATGGAGGTCCTGGGACTCTATCCTGAGATGTCAATGAGCTCTCTCTTATTCTCTCTCCTCCCACGAGGCTGTGGGGTTGGATGAGGGTGAGGATGAGGCCAGAACACTTTATCTGCCTTGGGAACCACAGGGTCCACAGTGGCCCTTGGAGCCAGCTCTGCTCAGGATTTCAGGGCAAAGAGCCCCTTATTCTTCTGCCAGAGTCTTCTCATCTCTCCTCAGAGCAGACGAGCTGAGGAGAGAGGACAAGGAGGCGACAGAGTCCTCAGAGTTCATGACCAACCAGTCAGTTACCCTGGGTGGAGCCAGGAACAATGGATCCTTTTCATTTGTTAGTCCCTGACCTCTCTGAGATGTGATTGAACTGATAGGCCATCTATACACACACACACACACACACACATACACACATTCCATGTGCTGGCAAGTAGGTAATGATTAGGAATTGCTGCCTGTCATATGGTTTAGAGCATGATATATATTTATTACCTGACAGGCTTGTCCATAGGTGATCCTCCAGGGCCACCCCCAACTGCAGAAGGCGTGGACCCCTTACTAAGAAAGCCTAATCCAGGCTCCTTCAATCATGGGGAGCACTATCCAAAAACTAAGATCAAAATCTCACCAAATGACAAAGGAAAAATAGCATTTTGTAATCAATATCCCATCACCCTCATGATCAACAGACACTTGCTGAAGGCCCACCAGGATCAGCTGTGTGCTAGGCCAGCCACAGAGTAACAAGGACATTTTCCCTGACCTCCAGGAGCTTAGAAAGGAGTTAGGGAATTACAACACATGTGCAACAGTGATTAACACTAAAGCTCTAAAGCAAAACAGTGCAACCATAGAAGCACAAGAAAGAAAATACAGGAGAGCAGAAGATGGCGGAGGAATAGGACGGGGAGACCACTCTCTCCTCCACAAATTTATCGAAAGAACATCTGAACGCTGACCAAACTTCACAAAACTACTTCTGAAGGCTGGCTGAGGACGTCAGGCTTTCACAAAAACTGCGCATTATCTTCAAAAGAGGTAGGAGAAATTATAAAAAATAAAAAGAGAGACAAAAGAGTTAGGGACGGAGACCCGTCCCGGGGAGGGAGTCGTAAAAGAGGAGGAATTTCCAAGCACCAGGAAACCCTCTCACCGGCGGGTGTGGGGGAGGATTTTTTATCTCGGAGGGCAACGTAACTGGGAGGAAAAATAAATAAAATCGACAGATTACGTGCCTAAAGCAACTCCCAGCAAAGAACCCCAGACGCTCGCATCATCCGCCACCAGCAAGTGGGGGCTGAACGGAGAGGAGCGGGCGGCATTGCCTAGGGTAAAGACCGGGCCCGAGTGCCCCGAGGGCAATCTGAGGGAGCTAACGTGAGATAGTAACCTAAACTGTGGGACAGCGAGAGAGAGAACTATCCCGCGAAAAGCCCAACTCTAAGGCACTGCCGGCCCGCTCACAGAACAAAGGACTGAGCGATACCAGAGGAGAGCTAGCCGGCTGCGGACTGCGCCATCCCCCGCCGGACACAGCGGGCAGGCGGGGCCCGCCAGAGCCGGAAAGGGGCAAACTCGGCTCCAGAGAGGGCACCCCCTACCAAACTGCAAACAGGCTCCCAGTTTTTTAAGCAAAGACTGCCTGAGATCCCGGAGGGTCGACAGCAGCCGGGAGGGTCGCAGCCAGAGACCAGCTCCCCAGAACCGACACAAAGCACACCGGAGCCGGGCGCGCCCGTAAACCGAGGCGGGGACCAGGGAGGTGATAAGCCGCACCGCCCCAACAGGGGACAGCGCCCTCGCCAAACTCCTGGCCGCCTGGGCAGCTCCGACCGGGAACGGCACAAGCCGCGGGCAAAATCGAGTCTGCGCCTTTGTGGAGTAACCGGGAGCCTGAACCTGAGCGGCTTAGTCCTGGGAAGTGCACGCAGCTCAGGGCCCGCTCCCCGGCCGAGTAACCTGAAGCCTGAGCAGGGTAGACGGGGAAAGCACACACGCCGTGAGCGGGGGCGAACCCAGTGCGGCCGAGACACTGCGAGCTTACCACACACACGCCAGAATTGCAGTGTTCCTTCCTCCCCACAGCACGATTGAACAAGCGAACCTAAAGAGATCACCTCCACCGCTTTGATGCAGGGCGGAAATTAGATACTGAAGAGATCTCCAAACAGAAGCCAAATAAACAGAGGGAAGTGCTTTGGAAGGGACAGGCCAACAGATTAAGATCCCTGTAGCTAATACCGACTGCATTAAAAAGGACCTACAGATCTTGAAAAGTATAAGCAGGAATAAGGATCTATCTAAAACTGAGCAGATCCCACACTGCTCACAACAGCTCCAGAGAAAGTCCGGGATATATATATTTTTTACTATTATTATTTTTTTTTAATTTTTTTTAATTTTTTTTTTTTAATTAAAAAAATTTTTTTTTCTCTTCTTTCCTTTTTCTTCAAGTCCTCTATTACACCTTTAAGTTTCATTTTCATAACCCACTATTAACTTGCAAAAAAAAAAAAAAACCCTATTTTTGAAGCAAACTACATACATATATCTTATACCTTTTGTGTTTTTTTTTTTTTTAATGTTTTTTTCCTGTTCTACATTTTTTTACTGTTTCTTTTTTTACTGTTTTACTGTTTTTTTTTCTTTTTACACTGTTCCCTTTTTTCTTTTTTTTTTTTTTTTAGATTGTAAGTTTTATGAGTCTAACCTCTACTCTAGATTTTTAATCTGTGTTTTACATATTTGATATCAACTTTGTACATTTAAGAACCCAATCTTTAGGACCCATTTTTACTCAGGAGTGTGATCACTGGCCTGATCACTCTGTCCCCCTATTGATGCTCTTTCTTCTCCCCCAGGGAACCTCTATCTCCCACCCTCCTCCTTCTCTTCTCAACCCAATTCTGTGAATCTCTGAGGGTGTTCTGGGTACCGGAGAACACTTCAGGAACAGGATACTGCCCAGATCTCTCTCTCCCCTCTTAATTCCTCCCTTTCTACTCATGCTCACCTCTGTTACCTTCCTCCCCCCTCTCTATGTATCTCTGTGAATCACTCTGAGGGTTCCAAACTGTGGAAAGCACAGAGGGAAGTGCTTACTGGCTAGATTGCTCTCTCCACATTTGAATTCCCCTCTTCCCCTCCTGGTCACTACAACCCACCCCCCCCACCTCATCTCTCCATGTAACTCAGTGAACCTTTCTGGGTATCCCTCACTGTGGAGAATCTTTTCACCATTAACCTAAAAGTTTTATTATTGAGGCTGTATGGAAGGAGAAGTCTTGAGGCTACTGCAAGAATAAGACTGAAAGCCAGGGGAAACATTAATTAATAAGAGACCATCCAATAGCCTCCATAAATTCACTGAAACCAAGCTCCACCCAAGAGATAATAAGTTCCAGAGCAAGACATACCACGCAAATTCTCCAGCAACGCAGGAACATAGACCTGAGCATCAATATACAGGCTGCCCAGAGGCACACCAAATCCATAGACATCTCAAAAATTAATACTGGTCACTCCATTACACTCAAGAGAGCAGAAATCCAGCTCCACCCACCAGAACACCGACACAAGCTCCCCCAACCAGGAAACCTTGACAAGCCACCTGTCCAACCCCAACCGCAGTGAGGAACCTCCACAACAAAGAGGAACTTCATACTACCAGAATACAGAAGGGCCACGCCTAACACAGCAATCTAAACAAGATGAAAAGGCAGAGAAATACTCAGCAAGTAAAGGAAAATGAGAAATGCCCACAAAGCCAAACAAAAGAGGAGGAGATAGGGAATCTATCCGAAAAAGAATTTAGAATAAGGATAATAAAAATGATCCAAAATCTTGAAAGCAAAATGGAGTTACAGATAAATAGCCTGGAGACAAAGATTGAGAAGATGCAAGAAATGTTTATCAAGGACTTAGAAGAAATAAAAAGGAATCAATATAGAATGAATAATGAAATAAAGGAGATAAAAGACACTCTGGAGGGAACCAACAGTAGAATAACGGAGGCAGAAGATAGGATAAGTGAGGTAGAAGATAGAATGATGGAAATAAACGAAGCAGAGAGGAAAAAAGAAAAAAGAATCAAAAGAAATGAGGAAAACCTCCGGGACCTCTGGGACAATATGAAACGCCCCAACATTCGAATCATAGGAGTCCCAGAAGAAGAAGATAAAAGGAAAGGCCATGAAAAAATACTCGAGGAGATAATAGTTGAGAATTTCCCTAAATTGAGGAAAGAAATAGTCACAGAAGTCCAAGAAACCCAGAGAGTTCCAAACAGGATAAACCCAAGGCGAAACACCCCAAGACACATATTAATCAAATTAACAAAGATCAAACACAAAGAACAAATATTAAAAGCAGCAAGGGAAAAACAACAAATAACACACAAGGGGATCCCCATAAGGATAACAGCTGATCTTTCAATAGAAACCCTTCAGGCTAGAAGGGAATGGCAGGACATACTTAAAGTAATGAAAGAGAATAATCTACAACCCAGATTACTGTACCCAGCAAGGATCTCATTCAGATATGAAGGAGAATTCAAAAGCTTTACAGACAAGCAAGAGCTGAGGGAATTCAGCACCACCAAACCAGCTCTCCAGCAAATGCTAAAGGATCTTCTCTAAACAGGAAACACAGAAAGGATGTTTCAACACGAACTCAAAACAACAAAGTAAATGGCAACGGGATCATACTTATCAATAATTACCTTAAATGTAAATGGGTTGAATGCCCCAACCAAAAGGCAAAGGGTTGCTGAATGGATACAAAAACAAGACCCCTATATATGCTGTCTACAAGAGACCCACCTCAAAACTAGGGACACACACAGGCTGAAAGTGAAAGGGTGGAAAAACATATTCCATGCAAACGGAGACCAAAAGAAAGCAGGAGTCGCAATACTCATTTCAGATAAAATAGACTTTAAAATAAAGGATGTGAAAAGGGACAAAGAAGGACACTACATAAAGATCAAAGGATCAATTCAAGAAGAAGACGTAACAATCATAAATATATATGCACCCAACATAGGAGCACCACAATATATAAGGCAAATACTAACAAGTATGAAAGGGGAAATTAACAATAACACAATAATAGTGGGAGACTTTAATACTCCACTCACGCATATGGATAGATCAACTAAACAGAAAATTAACAAGGAAACACAAACTTTAAATGATACAATAGACAAATTAGATTTAATTGATATTTACAGGAGTTTCCACCCCAAAACAATCAATTTTACCTTTTTCTCAAGTGCACATGGAACTTTCTCCAGGATAGATCACATCCTGGGCCATAAATCTAGCCTTGGTAAATTCAAAAAAATTGAAATCATCCCAGCCATCTTCTCTGACCACAATGCAGTAAGATTAGACCTCAATTACAGGAAAAAAACTATTAAAAGTTCCAACATATGGAGGCTAAACAACACGCTTCTGAATAACCAACAAATCACAGAAGAAATCAAAAAAGAAATCAAATTATGCATAGAAACGAATGAAAATGAAAACACAACAACCCAAAACCTATGGGACACTGTAAAAGCAATACTAAGGGGAAGGTTCATAGCAATACAGGCGTACCTCAAGAAACAAGAAAAAAATCAAATAAATCAACTAACTCTACACCTAAAGCAACTAGAGAAGGAAGAAATGAAAAACCCCAGGGTCAGTAGAAGGAAAGAAATCTTAAAAATTAGGGCAGAAATAAATGCAAAAGAAACAAAAGAGACCATAGCAAAAATCAACAAAACTAAAAGCTGGTTTTTCGAGAAGATAAACAAAATTGATAAGCCATTAGCCAGACTCATCAAGAAACAAAGGGAGAAGAATCAGATCAACAAAATTAGAAATGAAAATGGAGAGATCACAACAGATTCCACAGAAATACAAAGGATCATAAGAGACTACTACCAACAGCTATATGCCAATAAAATGGACAACTTGGAAGAAATGGACAAATTCTTAGAAAAGTATAACTTTCCAAAACTGAACCAGGAAGAAATAGAAGATCTTAACAGACCCATCACAAGCACGGAAATCGAAAGTGTAATCAGAAATCTTCCAGCAAACAAAAGCCCAGGACCAGACGGCTTCACAGCGGAATTCTACCAAAAATTTAGAGAAGAGCTAACACCTATCCTGCTCAAACTCTTCCAGAAAATTGCAGAAGATGGTAAACTTCCAAACTCATTCTATGAGGCCACCATCACCCTAATTCCAAAACTAGACAAAGATGTCACAAAAAAGGAAAACTACAGGCCAATATCACTGATGAACATAGATGCAAAAATCCTTAATAAAATTCTAGCAAACAGAATCCAACATCATATTAAAAAGATCATACATCATGACCAAGTGGGCTTTATCCCAGGAATGCAAGGTTTTTTTAACATCCGCAAATCAATCAATGTAATACACCACATTAACAAATTGAAAGAAAAAAACCATATGGTTATCTCAATAGATGCAGAAAAAGCCTTTGACAAAATTCAGCATCCATTTATGATTAAAACCCTCCAGAAAGCAGGAATAGAAGGAACATATCTCAACATAATAAAAGCTATATATGACAAACCCACAGCAAACATTATCCTCAATGGTGAAAAATTGAAAGCATTTCCCCTAAAGTCAGGAACAAGGCAAGGATGCCCACTTTCACCACTACTATTCAACATAGTTTTGGAAGTTTTGGCCACAGCAATCAGAGCTGAAAAAGAAATAAAAGGAATACAGATAGGAAAAGAAGAAGTAAAACTCTCACTGTTTGCAGATGACATGATCCTCTACATAGAAAACCCTAAAGACTCTACTAGAAAATTACTAGAGTTGATCAATGAATATAGTAAAGTTGCAGGATATAAAATTAACACACAGAAATCCCTTGCATTCCTATACTCCAATAATGAGAAAACAGAAAGAGAAATTAAGGAAACAATACCATTCACCATTGCATCAAAAAGAATAAAATACTTAGGAATATATCTACCTAAAGAAACAAAAGACTTATATATAGAAAACTATAAAACACTGATGAAAGAAATCAAAGAGGACACAAACAGATGGAGAAATATACCGTGTTCATGGATTGGAAGAATTAATATAGTGAAAATGAGTATTCTACCCAAAGCAATCTACAGATTCAATGCAATCCCTATCAAGCTACCAATGGTATTTTTCACAGAACTAGAACAAATCATCTCACAATTTGTATGGAAATATAAGAAACCTCGAATAGCCAAAGCAATCTTGAGGAAGAAGAATGGAACTGGAGGAATCAACCTGCCTGACTTCAGACTCTACTACAAAGCCACAGTCATCAAGACAGTATGGTACTGGCACAAAGATAGAAATATAGATCAATGGAACAAAATAGAAAGCCCAGAGATAAACCCACGCACATATGGACACCTTATCTTCGACAAAGGAGGCCAGAATATACAATGGAGAAAAGACAATCTCTTTAACAAGTGGTGCTGGGAAAACTGGTCAACCACTTGTAAAAGAATGAAACTAGAACACTTCCTAACACCGTACACAAAAATAAACTCAAAATGGATTAAAGATCTAAACGTAAGACCAGAAACAATAAAACTCCTAGAGGAAAACATAGGCAAAACACTCTCCGACATAAATCACAGCAGGATCCTCCATGACCCACCTCCCAGAATATTGGAAATAAAAGCAAAAATAAACAAATGGGACCTAATTAAAATTAAAAGCTTTTGCACAACAAAGGAAACTATAAACAAGGTGAAAAGACAGCCTTCAGAATGGGAGAAAATAATAGCAAATGAAGCAACAGACAAACAATTAATCTCAAAAATATACAAGCAACTTCTGCAGCTGAATTCCCGAAAAATAAATGACCCAATCAAAAAATGGGCCAAAGAACTAAACAGACATTTCTCCAAAGAAGACATACAGATGGCTAACAAACACATGAAAAGATGCTCAACATCACTCATTATTAGAGAAATGCAAATCAAAACCACAATGAGGTATCATTTCACACCAGTCAGAATGGCTGCTATCCAAAAGTCTACAAGCAATAAATGCTGGAGAGGGTGTGGAGAAAAGGGAACCCTCTTACACTGTTGGTGGGAATGCAAACTAGTACAGCCACTATGGAGAACAGTGTGGAGATTCCTTAAAAAACTGGGAATAGAACTGCCATATGACCCAGCAATCCCACTGCTGGGCATACACACCGAAGAAACCAGAATTGAAAGAGACGCGTGTACCCCAATGTTCATTGCAGCACTGTTTACAATAGCCAGGACATGGAAGCAACCTAGATGTCCATCAGCAGACGAATGGATAAGGAAGCTGTGGTACATATACACAATGGAATATTACTCAGCCATTAAAAAAAATACATTTGAACCGGTTCTACTGAGATGGATGAAACTGGAGCCCATTATACAGAGTGAAGTAAGCCAGAAAGAAAAACAACAATACAGTATACTAATGCATATATATGGAATCTGAAAGATGGTAACGATAACCCTATATGCGGGACAGAATGAGAGACACAGATGCATGGAACAATTTTATGGACTCTGAGGGAGAAGGTGAGGGTGGGCCGTTCTGGGAGAATGGCATTGAGACATGTGTATTGTCATATGTGAAACAGAGCACCATTCCATGTTCGATGCATGTGACAAGGGCTCGGGGCCGGGGCAGTGGGATGATCCAGAGGGATGGGAGGGGGAGGGAGGTGGGTGGGGGGTTCGGGAAGGGGAACACATGTAAACCCATGGCTGATTCTTGTCAATGTATGGCAAAAACTATTACAATATTGTAAAGTAATTAGCCCCCAAGTAAAATAAATAAATTTATAAAAAAAAAAATAAAATAAAATAAAATAATGCTTCAATGGAAAAAAAAAAAAAAAAAGAATAGGACTGAAGAAAAGACGTATGATGCATTAGGCTCTGGGGAGATTGATGCAATGAGAGTGAACACAATTTTATATACTTATATATAACATAATTATACTTTGCAATGTGTAATGACATGATGTATGTACTTTGTAAACTGTTAAATACTGAAATTCATACTCAAAGCATTATTATCAACAGGGTGCATAGAAGAATGGTTGTCAATGAAGTAGATGACCATGGAGGAATAATACTGCACCAGAAGCCTTCTGGGTTTTTTTATCCTAGTTTACCTAGATTTTCTGACATTTGTCAAGTTAGTTTCTCTGGATGTGTGTTTCTTGCCCTTGGAAGAAATGCAGTGACAAATCTAGACAGCATATTAAAAAGCAGAGACATTACTTTGCCTACAAAGTTCTGTCTAGTCAAAGCTATGGTTTTTCCAGTAGTCATGTATGGATGTGAGATCTGAACAATAAAAAAGGCTGAGCACCAAAGAATTGATGCCTTTGAACTGTGGTGCTGGAGAAGACTCTTGAGAGGAGGCAAAGGGGGCAACAGAGGATGAGATGGTTGGATGACATCACCAACCTAATGGACATGAGTTTGAAAAAAAAAAAAAAAAGAAAATACAGACAAATATTTTTCAGTCTCAAGATGTTGAAGGTCTTACTAGACATGACAACAAAGACAGAAGCCATTACTAATAACATTTACAGGAGTTAGTATACTAATGATGACAATAATGAAAGTTGTAGACTATCAATTCTAGTCCACTCAGCAGGCACAGCCCTTCCAGTGTTAGCAAAGGCAAGGGGTAGATCAAAACAAAAAGGAGTGTAAACCACCCAGATCCTGAGTTGATGCCCACTGCCTCCAGGTAACACCACTGCCTAGTCCTGCCTGATGTGACAATGTCAACTGAACAAAAGATCAGCAGGAGGAATCCTGAGTACACAGCATCCCAGAAATGTTTGACCAGACCTGCTGATCTACTAAGTCAGAAAGAGACAAACAAATATGGCATATTAATGCATATTTGTAGAATCTAGAAAAACGGTACAGATGATCTTATCTGCGAACCAGAGATATAGAAGTAGAGAACAAACATATAGACACCAAGGGTGGAATGGGGTGGGTGCAATGAACTGGGAAATTGGGATTGACATATAGATACTATTGAAACTAGGTATAAAATAGATAGCTAATGAAAACCTACTGTATGGCTCTGGGAATTCTACTCGGTGCTCTGTGGTGATCTAAATGGAAAAGAAATCCAAAAATGAGAGGATATACGTATACATATAGCTGATTCACTTTGCCTTACAGTAGGAAAGAACACGACATTAGCAACTGTACTCCAACACAAATTAATTAAAAAAGAAAATCCACCTTCTCTGTTCTCACTTTTGATGCCAGGTCACTTTTACCTTGGAATACCACACTTGAGGCAACCTCGACCAATCCCTCAGTGCTGCCGGTCTCATTGCCTCGAGTTGACACATACAATCACCTCTATGTATGACTGTGATGTTGTGATTTATAAGAAATACATGTTTTCCAGATAAACGGTCTTTGCCCTAGTTTCTGGCACAGAACTCCCAAAACTCTTGGAATATCCTAAGTGAGGAGAGATATTGAGGAGTTTTTCTGTTTTGTTAGTAAGGTGACTTTTGGAAAGCACCTAAGGATGGGGCTGGTTTCCAGTGAAACCCTGTGATTCCAATAATCACCATCAGATTAGAGAGTTGGAATTTCCAGTCCCACCCCCAGACCTCCAGGAGGGGAATGGGGCTGGAGATTGAGTTCAATTGCCATGGCCAATAACTTAATCAGTCATGCTTTCATAATGAAACCTCCATAAAAACCCAGAAGGAGAGGGTTTGGAGAGCTCCCAGGTTGGTGAACATGTGGAGATGCGGGGAGAGTAGTGCAGGCATGGAAGCTCTGTGCCCCTCATTTGCCACATACCTCACCCTATGCATCTCTCCCACTGACTGTTCTTGAGCTGTATCCTTTTGTAATAAACTGGTGATGTATTCTGTAAAATGTTTCTCTGAGTTCTGGGAGCCCCTCTTGCAAATTAACTGTACCTGAGGAGAGGGTTTGTGGGAATCTTGGACTTACAGAAGCACAAATAACAGCTTGGGCTTGTGACTGGTATCTAAAATGTGTGTGTGTGTGTGTGTGTGTGTGTGTTGGGGGGTAGGGAGGGGCAAAAAGTCTGGTAGGACCAAATTTTTACCCTGTAAAGTCTGATGCTCTCTCCTTGTAGACTGTCACAATTGAGTAAATTCTTGGACACACTGCTGTGTCTGAAAATTGTTTGTGGATGTTGGGAATCACCCCACCCACACTGGAAGTTGAGTATCAAGAGAATAACCTTTTCAATATAATACAGTCATGTTTTGATGTCCCAGATTTTCTTATATGGAGCCTAGACACTTCTTAGGAGATAAGGCTAGCTAGTTTTCTTCCAAGTGTGGGTAAACCATATTTTGCTTCTGTAATTAGAATGTTCTAAGTACCAGAGATTTATTTTCTATTACAGTTTATAGACAGTATTAAACTGAATTTTCTGTTTTCTACTCTCCTTGAAATTTTTTGGTCCTGGAATACAGCGCAACGTTTTTCTCCCCAGATGGTTAATTTTACTTATTTCTAAAATACTATTTGAACTTGAGCTTATGAATACATTTTATTTACAATTTCATTTGTCATATTTACACTCCAGTAACAGCAACAATAACTGTAATACTTACTGACTTATACATTTATTGTGCCTAGCACTATTCCTTCTGTCAATTATTTAATGTCCATAATGAGGTAGGTGCCACTGTTCTCCTTATAATACAGGAAAGGGAATTGACACACAAATAAGGTAAATGATTTGCCCAAGACCATACAGGTAATAAGTGGCAGAGACAGGATTCAAACTTGGGCAGTGTGATTTGAAAACTTAAACACTGCATTGTACTGATGGAAAACATTGACAACTAAAATTACATAAATATCTAAAACCTTTCTAATGGCCTAAAACAATCACAGCAACACCATGAATAAAGTTGCAAGACAGGCAACAAACTGAGGGGAGAAAGAATATACATTTCAAACAATGTGTTAGCATATAACCAAAATGGAATAGGACTCTACGGTCCTTCCCCACCATGTCTTCTGCCTGCCTTTTGTCTGTGAAAAAACTTTAGCCAAATAAGTTTAATCAGAGAAGTGGGAAAATGTGGAAACAAAGGAAAATTGTCTAACAAGACTAAAAAATACTAATACTTCAGTTATTAAGCATAGTCAAGTCCCTTTAGTTCCTCCACAAGGGCTATAGGTAATATTCTGAGCCATATCCTATGAGCTATCTTATAAACGTTAAAACCTCCAGTAGGTAGAAGTTAACTACATGATGACCAGACGGTAGCCATGACATAAGCTGCCACAATTCCAAGAATTGGCTTCAAGGAAATGGGAACAAACCAACTCTAGAACTGAAAATTAACTGTACCTAAAACAATCAAGATGATGCAGGCCAGATCATCGATGACCAATTTCAAAATAACTGTCAGAGCTGATTGTCCTGTTTCTACACAGCCCCCTCCCGCTGCCTATAAGAAAACTTGTTCCCTGATTGTCACGAGGGGGAAGGAATCAGCCTTTAGACAGAAGTCCGCCCTCCCCCTGCCAACCCCAGTTGCTGGTATCCTAAATAAACTTTCCTTTTCACCAAACTTCCCTTTTTATTGGCTTTTGAACAGCGAGCAGCCAGACTCCTACTTTCAGTTACATAACAATCTTTTATAAATGAAAAAATAAAAGCTTCTATATGGACAGAGGAGCCTGGTGGGCTACAGTCCACGGGGTCGCAAGAGTTGGACCCCACTTAGCAACTAAACCACCACCATGTAACACATCAAGAGCTCCTGTCTACAGGAGACAGGCAGAAATGATAATGGGTGACTCCCAAATGAGAGATCCCAAAAGGTTTTCGGAGTTTTGCTTCCACCCTCTACTGTCTTGAAGCCCCAGACCCAGCTCTTCAATTGCTTGCCCAGCATTTCCACCCACATGTCCCAAAGGCACCTGAAAGTAGAGTGTCCAAAATCCAGGTTCCTGGATCTCTTCCAAGTGTTGATAATTCTCTGTGAGTATTCTACTGACCCTACTCTACCCCAGTG
Organism: Giraffa tippelskirchi; assembly: GCF_054371585.1. Classification (NCBI taxonomy): domain Eukaryota; kingdom Metazoa; phylum Chordata; class Mammalia; order Artiodactyla; family Giraffidae; genus Giraffa; species Giraffa tippelskirchi. Next base: position 117,234,359 of record NC_137283.1, on the reverse strand, counting down.
TTCACTGCAGCACTATTAACAAGAGCCAGAAAAAGGAAGAAGCCTGAATGTCCATAAATAGAGGAATGCATAAAGAAGATGTGGCACATGTATACAATGGAATATTACCCAGCCATTTTAAAAAAAAGGTAATGCCATTTGCAGCAACATCAATGGAAACCTCAGGCTTCTTCTGGACACTGCCTCCACTCACCTCCTGTATTTCATCCACCAGCAAATGCTGACTCTGTTCTCCTCTCTCAAGTCTGTTCTCTCATCTCTTCTCCACTGTCTCCACCTTTTGTCCAAATCACTGTCTCTCACCACCCCCTGTAACAGTTTCTACCTGGCTCTGACATCTACGCAGATGCACCCTTTTGCACCATGGTTCCATACATGGAAACGTGTGACTCTCACCCTGCCGCCCTGTTCCCCACCCCAGACAAACCGCTTGGTGCCTGCCCTCGGACTCAAGTCCACCTTCTGGCCCACATGACTGGCCCTACCTTCCTTTCCAGCCTCACCTCACCCTCCTGGCCCTTGCTCTCTGCACTCTGGTCACACCTTTCCCCTATCCCCACATTGCCCCGCCCTGCCCTCCAGTCACCTTTGTTCTGCTGGGAGCCCTGCTGGTGGCTCTTCCTCCTCAGGCAGGCTGATTCAGCTCTTCTGTAATGTCTGATATAAATCACCCATCCCAGGGATGCCTTCGCTGAGCTTCTTAACTGGGTGGCCTCTCTGTCAACCCTTTTCTCTCTTAGCTCCGTCGTGTACCCCGCCTTCAGGGCAGGACTCCAGATGAAATTTTTTGACTACTTACTTCATTAATGTCTGGGTCCTTCTTTGAGCTCAATTATTCTACCAAAAAAAAAGAATATATATACATATATGTATATAAATCCTAAATCCCAGTACTGCAGAATATGACCCTACTTGAAAATAAAGCTCTTGCAGATGCAGTTAGTTAAAATGAGGTTTCCCCGGAGTGGGTGGTCCCATAATCCAATGAGACTGGTTTCTTTACAAAAATATATCCAAAAGAAGACAGGGACTCAGGGAGAGTACCATGTGAAGATGGGGGACTGGGTGATGAATCTTCAGGCCAAGGAACATCAGAGGTGACCAATGAACAACAGATGCTAGAAACAGGTGAAGAAAGATTCTCAGACAGGCTTCAGAGGGAGCCCCGGCCTACCAACACCTTGATTTCAGACTTCCATCCTCTAGAACTCAGACAATACATCTGTGTTGGTTTAAGGCCACCTGGTGTGTGCAGCTTGTTGTGGCAGTCCTAGGAAAAGAACACAGCATCTCTCAGACACTAAGCCCCATGAAGGTGGGAATTCTTTTTTTTTTCCTCACTGTTGCTTCCCAGGTCTTACCACAAGGGCTGCAGCATTTGTTGCTGTTGCTTAGCTGCTAAGTTGCGTCTGACATTTTTGCAACCCTATGGACTGTAGCCCATTGGGCTACTCTGTCCACAGGATTTTCCAGGCAAGAATACTGGAGTAGGTTGCCATTTTCTTCTCCAGGGGATCTTCCTGACCCAGGGATCAAACCCACATCTCTTGTGTCTCCTACATTGGCAGGCAGATTCTTTACCACTTAGCCACCTGGGAAACCCCCAGTGCCTACACATACTAGCCATTAAATAGATAATTGAAAATGAGTGAAAAATAAGCTAATAAATAAATGAATGGCAAGACCTTAAATGTCACTGATAATCAAAGTGAAATAAAACAACAAACTCATTGGCAAATTTCAAAATGTTGTTAACACCTTAGTTTTCACCAGACAGGCATATAGAGAAGAAGTTCTGGTGAGAGTTGAGAAAATGGGCACTCATATGCTGCTGCTGGCAAAAAAGAGAAAGAACTGAGGCAATCTCTCTGGAGACTGTCATATACATTTCAAGCCTCTAAAGAGCTTATACACTTTGAGCCAGAAATTAGACTTCTAGGAGTTTATTATAAGGAAAAATGTTGCAAGTGAAAAAAGTGTATTTACAATGGTGTTCACTTTGATTATTTAAGATCAAAAATTTTTAAATATCAGAAACAAGTCAAAAACCCACCAGCAATGGAGAGCTTGAGTCAATTACAGTTCATCTACATTATGGAAACTTTGAGTCCATAAAATAGTAATTAAGATCTGTATTCACTGATACAGAAAAAAATAAAGGTGTTTCCTAAATAGTTTGTATAGTATAGTCAAATTTTTAACAAATGAATATGTGTGTATTAATATAAAGTTAAATTTTAAAGAATAAATCAAACATATTAATATAGTTACTTCTAGATAATGAAATGACAGATGATTTTTAATTTATCCCCTATAGATTTTTTTGTCTGTATGGTCTAAGATTTTTCAGAAATATAATCAAGAAAAAACTATTTTCAGAAAGGTAAGTAATAGTGAAAAGTATTATGTAATAAGTGTCAAATGAATGATATAATTCATGAACCACAGGCATTATCTTCTGTACTTCTGCAGATAATGTACTATCTGCATTATCTTCTGTACTGAGAAAGAGCCTCAGTTTTTTCTCTTTTTTTGCCAGCAGCAGCATATGAGTGCCCAGTTTCTCAACTCTCACCAGAACTCCTCTATATTTGAGTGTTAAAAATGCAAAAACGGGAGGCGGTCCTAAGATGGCAGAGGAATAGGACGGGGAGACCACTTTCTCCCCCACAAATTCATTGAAAGAACATTTAGACGTGGAGCAAATTCCACAAAACAACTTCTGAATGCTGGCAGAGGGCATCTGGCACCCAGAAAGGCAGCCCATTGTCTTCAAAAGGAGGTAGGACAAAATATAAAAGATAAAAAGAGAGACAAAAGAGGTAGGGATGGAGATCCGTTGGGAAGGGAGTCTTAAAAAAGAGAGGTTTCCAAACACCAGGAGACACTCTCTCTGGTGGGTCTGTGGTGAGCCTTGGAATCTCAGAGGGCAAAATAACTGGAAGGAAAAAATAAATAAATAATTAAAACCCACAGATTACGTACCTAACAGCAACTCCCAGCGGAGCAGCAGCCCAGACACGCGCGCATCCCCCACTAGCAAGCGGGTGGGTGGGTGGGGCTCGACAGGAAGGGGCGGGCTGCATTGCTTTGGGTAAGGACTGGGCCTGAATGCCCCGAGGGCAATCTGAGGGAATGAGCTTGAATAGCAACCCAGATTGTGGGATAGCTATCACTCGAAAAGCCTTAACCTAAGACACTGCCAGGCCTCACAAAACAAAGGACTGAGCAGAGCTAGACCGCTGCAGACTGGCCCATCCCCCACTGGAGATGGGCAGGCGAGGGCAGCCAGAGCCAGAAGGGTGCAATCGTGGCCCCAGAGAGGCATCCTATACCAAACTGCAAGCAGACCTCATTGCTAACCAAGACTTCTTGGGATTCTGGAAGGTCAACACCTGCCAGGAGGGTTGCAGCCAGAGATCAGCTCCCCAGAAGAGACACACAGCACACCTGAGAAGGCACGGCTGTTGTACACCCAGAAAACCGAGTGGCTGGGACGGGGGAGGGGAAAAGTTGCAGCCCCCGACCACGCTAGCCAAACACTCGGTCACATGAGCTGCTCGGACCTGGGAAGAGCACAAAACCCAGGCTCAACTAAGTCTGCGCCTTTGTGAAGTACCTGAGAGCCTGAACCTGAGTGGCTTAGACCTGGGAAGTACAGGCAACCCCAGAGGCCTGCCTCAGACAGTTCCCGGCAGAGCAACCTAGAGCCTGAGCAGTGTAGACTGGGAAAGCACACATGCTGTGAGCGAGGCAAACCCAGTGTGGCTGAAACATTGTGAACACACGCCAGTGAGATTTGTTTGCAGTGTTCCTCCCTCCCCACAGCACGACTGAACAAGTGAGACTAAAAGAAAAAGTTACCACCACCACCCCCCCCTTGTGTCAGGGCAGAAATTAGACACTGAAGAGACCAGCAAACAGAAGAAGCTAAAATAGACAGAGGGAACCGCTTTGGAAGTGACAGGTGCAATACATTAAAACCCTGTAGTTAGCACCGACTACATAGGAAGGGGCCTATAGACCTTGAGAAGTACAAGCCCGACCAAAGAACTATCTGAAAATGAACTGACCCCACACTGTCCACAACAGATCCAGAGAAAGTCCTAGATATATTTTTACTATTCATTTTTTAAATTTTTAAAACTTTTTTATTATTTTATTATTTTTTATTATTTTTAAGTCCCCTATTACTCCTTCAGTTTTCATTTTTATAACCTACTATTACCTTGCAAAAACAAAAACAAAAAGATTCTATTTTTAAAGCAAACTTCATATAGATGTATTTTATAATTTTTGTGACTCTTTTTTTCTTCTTTTTCTTTTTTTTTTCTTAATATTGTATTTTTGTGAATCTAACCTCTACTCTAGATTTTTAATCTTTGCTTTTTGGTATTTGTTATCAACTTTGTATCTTTAAGAACCTAATCTTCAGTACCCATTTTTACTTGGGAGCGAGATCACTGGCTTGATTGCTCTCTCCCCCTTTTGACTCTCCTTTTTCTCCACCAGGTTGCCTCTACCTTCCCCCTCCCCCTTGTCTTCTCGACCCAACTCTGTGAATCTCTTTGTGTGTTCCGGCCTGTGGAGAACACTTAGGGAACTGATTACTGGCTGGATCTGTCTTTCCCCTTTTGATTCCCACTTTTCTCCTCCTGGCCACCTCTGTCTCCTTCCTCCCTCTTCTCTTCTCTGTGTAACTCCGTGAACATTTCTGAGGGATCCAGGATGTGGAGAGCACATAGGGAAGTGATTACTGACTAGCTTGCTCTCTCCCTTTTGGATTCCCGTCTTCTCCTCCTGGTCACCTCTATCTCCCTCCTCCCTCTTCTCTTCTCCATGTAACTCTCTGTACCTCTCCGGGTGTCCGTCACTGTGGAGAAACTTTTCATCATTAACCTAGATGTTTTATCATCAGTGCTGTATAGATGGAGAAGTCTTGAGGCTACTGTAAGAATAAGACTAAAAACCAGAGGCGAGAGGCTTAAATCCAAATCCTTACAACAACAGAGAACTCTTGAATTCAGGAAGCATTAATTGATAGGAGCTCATCAAAGCCTCCATACCTACACTGAAACCAAGCACCACCCAGGGGCCAACAAGTTCCAGAGTAAGATATACCACGCAAATTCTCCAGCAACACAGGAACATAGCCCTGAGCTTCAATATACGGGCTGCTCAAAGTCACACCAAACCCACTGACATCTCAAAACTCATTACTGGACACTTCATTGCACTCCAGAGACCTAATAAGCGACCTAATCAAACAATGGGCCAAAGAACTAAACAGACATTTCTCCAAAGAAGACATACAGATGAGTAACAAACACATGTAAAGATGCTCAACGTCACTCATTATCAGAGAAACACAAATCAAAACCACAATGAGGTACCATTTCACGCCCATCAGAATGGCTGTTATCAAAAACTCTACAAACAATAAATGCTGGAGAGAGTGTGGAGAAAAGGGAACCTTCTTACACTGTTGGTGGGAATGCAAACTAGTACAGCCACTATAGTGTGGAGATTCCTTAAAAAACTGGAAATAGAACTGCCATATGACCCAGCAATCCCACTGCTGGGCATACACTCTGAGGAAACCAGAATTGAAAGAGACATGTGTACCTCAATGTTCATCACAGCACTGTTTATAATAGCCAGGACATGGAAGCAACCTAGATGTCCATCAGCAGATGGATAGATAAGGAAGCTGTGGTACATATACACAATGGAATATTACTCAGCCATTAAAAAGAATACATTCGAATCAGTTCTAATGAGATGGATGAAACTGGAGCCTATTATACAGAGTGAAGTAAGCCAGAAAGAAAAACACTGATACAGTATACTAACGCGTATATATGGAATTTAGTAATTGGTAAAGATAACCCTGTATACGAGACAGCAAAAGAGGCACAGATGTATAGAACTGTATTTTGGACTCTATCGGAGAGGGCGAGGGTAGGTTGATATGGGAGAATGACACTGAAGCACGTAAATTATCATATGTGAAACAAATGGCCAATCTAGGTTTGATGCATGATACACGGTGCTCGGGGCTGGTGCACGGGGATGATCCAGAGGGATGGGATGGGGAGGGAGGTGGAAAGGGGGTTCTGGAAGGGGAACACATGTACACCCATGGCAGATTCATGTCAATGTATGGCAAAACTAATACAATATTGTAAAGTAAAAAATAGATAAATAAATAAATTTTAAAAAATAAATAAAATAATATAAAAGCTTAAAAAATGCAAAAACGGTGATACACTCTCTCAGTTTGGGATTGTTATGACAATGCAATTAAAAAGGGTTCAAGGAAGCTCCATACTATTCTCCATAGTGGCTGTACCAATTAAGATTCCCACCAACAGGGTACGAAGTTTCCCTTTTCCTCCTTAAAAAATTCAAAATAGAACTACCTATCATATGATCCACCAATCCCACTCCTGGTGATAATTCAGAGAAAGCATAATTCAACATACATGCACCCCAAGGGGCTTCCCTAGTGGCTCAGATGGTAAAGAACCTGCCTGCCAATGCAGGAGACATAGGTTCAATCCTTCAGTCTGGAAGATCTTCTGGAGCAGGAAATGGCAACCCACTCCAGTATTCTTCTCTGGGAAATCCTGCGGACAGACGAACCTGGTGGACTACAGTCCATGGAGTCACAAAAGAGTTGGACAGGATTTAGTGTCTAAACAACATCAACAAACATGCACCCCAATGTTGACCTCAGCACTATTTACCATAGCCAGGATATGCAAGCAGCCTAAATGTCCATCAACAGAGGAATGCATAAAGAAGATGTGGTGTGTGTATGTATGTATATATATATATATACATACATGGTGTGTGTATGTATATATATATATATATATATATATATATACATACATACATATACGTATACACACACACAATGGAATATTACCCAACCATAAAAAAGTAATGCCATTTGCAGCAACATGGATGGACTTAGAGATTGTCATATCGAGAGGTAAGTCTTACAGAGAAAGATAAATACCATATGATATCACTTATATGTGGAATCTAGACAAATGGTACAAATGAACTTAGCTATAAAAGAGAAACAGAGTCACAGAAGTAGAAAACAAATTTATGACTGTCAAGATGAACAGCGTGGGGGAGGGATAAATTGGGAGACTTGAATTGACATATACACACTATTATATTTAAAATAGATAAGTAATAAGGACCTACTGTAGAGCACAGGGAACTCTACTCAATAATTTTTAATGATTCGTATGGGAAAAGAATCTAAAAAAGAGTGGATATATATGTATGTGTAACTGACTCACTTTGATGTACAGCAGAAACTAACACAACATTATAAATCACCTATACTGCAATTTTTTTTTGTTAATTAGGGCTTCCCTAGCCACTCCAGTACTCTTGCCTGGAAAATCCCATGGACGGAGGAGCCTGGTAGGCTGCAGTCCATGGGGTCGCTAAGAGTCGGACACGACTGAGCAACTTCACTTTCACTTTTCACTTTCATGCATTGGAGAAGGAAATGGCAACCCACTCCAGTGTTCTTGCCTGGAGAATCCCAGAGACAAAGGAGCCTGATGGGCTGTCGTCTATGGGGTCGCACAGAGCAGGACACGACTGAAGCGACTTAGCAGCAGCAGCAGCAGCCATCCAGTGGTTAGGAATCCACCTTGCAATGCAAGGGACACCAGTTCAATCCCTGGTCTAGGAAGGTCCCACCTGTCACAGAGCAATTAAACCTGTGTGCCCTAGAGCCTGTTCTCCGCAACAAGAGAAGCCACCACAATCAGAAGCCCATACACTGCCACGAAGAGTAGCCCCCACTGATCTCAACTAGAGCAAGCCCATGTGTAGGAACGGAGGCTCATCACAGTTAAAAAATAAAAACAAATAGATAAATTTTTAAAAAACATTTTTTTAAAGCTCAAAAGCCAAGAACTGGTCCCAGAGCTTTCTCAGAGGTTTTATAGCAACTCCTCAGGCAAGCTGCAGGGAGAACCCAAAAAAAGATGCCTAATCCCCCAAAGGCAGTGGCTCATCAACCACAGTAAGGACAAAACTGGGATGCTGGCTTTTCTAACCCAGGGACCCAAGGTTAGGGATGGGAAACAGGCCAGGGATAAGGGGGAAAATATCCCATTTTTCAAAAGTCTTATTATTGCCAGTTTTTTCACTGTGTACTTTTTCATCTCTCAGCTGGTCTTCTTGCTCATAGCAAAAGGCCAGACACTGTTCTTAGTGCTTCATGAATGCAGAATTCAACAAAAGGACGCTGGTGAACTGTCAAAACCCCAAGAACCCCAGTGCTTCTTCTTACATATGTGTCTTTGTTATCCTGGGCACGTTCTTCCAGGCCTCAAAGTGACAGTAGTGTCGCTGCAGCTCACGAAAGCCAGAGCTGCTGGGCATGGAGGCCGGACCTTGCAAGGACTCAGCCTAGGAGAGCAGGAGGGGCTAGCTGTCCTGGTCACGTGTCCTCCTCACAGTACTGCATTTTGCACTAAAGGGAAATCTTTCTCTCCTAATATTCACTAAGGTGAAAATGACATTATGGCACACTAGATGCCATCAAAGGGGCATTTCGGCTGTGCCTAAGTAAACCCGCAGCCAGAGAAACAGCTTCCTTTGGGAAACTTTCCCATGAGATGGTGTCACAAAGGCTGCCTTGGACCAGCACCCCTTGGAATGAGTTATCTGGAGCGTGGGTCTTCCCCTCCAGAGGAGAGGGGTGGTCAGTTCTTGATTTTTGCTCTTCATCTCTTCTCTGCTAACATGCTCATATAGAATGCCTTAAGTGCTCCAGAAATATTTTCAACATTGAATGAAACTCATTTCTGGAATATCCTTCTTGTTTTGATGTGAAGTGCAACCTGAACATCAGACAAAATGAAAAGAAAAATTAAGTTGCCAATCCAGAAGAGACATTCATCCTTTTATAGAAGAGCAAGAACCGGTGCGAATTTCTGTCTTGCTCCTTGTTCATGAACAGAGCTGCCCTGACATCTACCTGCTGCTGTCCTTTCCCCCGCCCCTCCCCCATGCTCTCTGCTCCATCATCAAGAGCAGCCCAATGACTGCTGGCACACAAGACAAATCGACTTTGTTGTCTCGGTCTTCACTATAAACTGAGTTATCCTCAAGTCTCTCTGCAATTCCCAAATTCATCCAAAGCCATCGAGCCATAGTGGAGGGCTGTGTGTGTGTGTGAACGTCAGGCTTGGCAAAGCTGACATGAACAGGTGTACCCCTGTGAAACCACCTGAAATGCTCCAGTACCTTTTCTTATTTTTCATATCAGATTTTCAGAGTAAGCTATTTAAGATTCATCTCCCTGTTTATGCCATAAACAGTTGCGTTCCTGACACCTTTCCAGAGGATGGTTCTACGCAGTGCCCTTTTAGCAGAAGGCCCTGCAGCCTAAGCAATTTTGGTCACAATACCAACTGCACTGATTAAATTAAAAAAGACACCTGTGAGGTTCTTTTTTTTCCCCCTTTTGTTTCTTAGCTCCAATAAATAGACTAAATTATCTGTGTCTGAAGGAGGAGGTGATACTGACTCCTCAGCCTCTTCCTCTATTACTCTGCTTTAATAGAAACCAACCTTCATTCCCCACAGTGCCCTTCATCCAATTAACAACCTCCCAGCATCAAAATTCTTCTCATAATTAACCGATAACTATTATTTCCCACCCCCAAAGTCACCTCAATGCACTTACTAGCCCTGTGTACTTCTACTCTCATCACAGACCTCAACTAAATCAATACTAGAGAGCATAAAAGGTTGTTTTCCACTGCACTGGCTTACTTATCAGTAGTTCTTTCTGGCAACTTCCAGAAACTTGCCTGGGTGCCGGCCTGAACTCGGCCAATCGTCACAGGTGAAACAGACCAGTGCTTCTGAGGACAATTTGATCAGCTTGGTTTCTCCTGGCTCTCACTTTCTGGTTAGAATTTCACAGGGCTTATATGAAGCAGCATTTCCTGGGGACTTCAGAGCTGTTACTTTCTCTAGGAGTGCAGAGGAAAGGGCAGGAAGATGGGACTCTAATCAAATTCAGACTCTATGAGCTTGACAATCAGTGGGTTTTCACAACTGGGTCTGGACTGTTTGCTCAGCTTCAGTGTTAGGCCTGCGGATAACAGTGGCCGATAAAGTGTAAAAGCATATGTTCTATGACATTGCTTCTCCTTGTTATCCAGAGGACCCTGGAGAATCATGTCATTAGTAGGAATGTGCCATTTACAGAAAGGATAAGAGCAAAGGAGACAAGTTTATTTCCGCAAATAAGTAACTTAAGTACAGCTTAATCCAGCAGCCCAGTGGACCATCGGAAACCCTTTCACACCAAAAGCAGGAGCAATGGAGTCAAGAATTAGAGCTAATTGAGAGGCAGGAAAATGGAAAAGTTGTGTGTGGCCTAATGGGTATATCTGAGTCAACATTGTATCTTTGCCAAAACATTTTCATTTGTGGCCTCTTGGAAGTTTTTTTGTGAATATCAGTGTACCGTGTAAAGAAACATGCTTCGATTTTACAGTCACAGAGGACAGCCTTGTGGGAGGGGAGGAGCTTCAAATAACATAGAAGAAAGTTGAAATGTGTTATTTTTGCCCATGAAAGTGCTAGCTGTTCAGTCGTGTCCAACTCCTTGCTACCCCATGGACTGTAGCCCGCCAGGCTCCTCTGTCCATGGAATCCTCCAGGCAAGAATGCTGGAGTGGGTAGCCATTCCACTCTCCAGGGGATCTTCCCAACCCAGGGATTGAACCTGGGTCTCCTACATTTCAAGCAGATTCTTTACCATCTGAGCCACCAGGGTAATACCCACTACAACAGGGTAATAATAACACCAGCTAACATGTGCCAAGATCCTCCCTTAAAATACTCAGTCTCCACCTAATGATCACAGCAACCTCATGAGGCATCCTCTGCTGCGATCCCCCACCGTCCAGATGAGGAAACTGAAGCTGAAAGAGGATAAATAATTATCTCAGGTCATAGCACTGGGAAGGGACTGGACCAGGAGGTGACTCCAAAGCCACACAGTGGGTCACCATCCTTTACATCCCTTTACATCTTGACTCAAAGGGAGGTTTTAGAAATGGATGTTTTAGTGAAGAACTCCTCTGGTAGGAGCATTTATTGCAACCCTATCAGCAAAAATATTGGCCTAGAAAAGTGTGGGGATGACCTTAGTGAATAGGTTTTTGCTCTCACTGGACCACAGGGAAATACATTGCCTGGGAGCCTCTCCTTCCATCACTGTGACCTTGTATGCTTATCCCACGATCCCTTCTCCTGACACTTTCATCTTCTCTGAACTTCCATCTCAGAAAAAAAATACTATTGTAAACCGTACATATCATCTTATGCTCAGCATTTAAATGGAGAGGAGCATGTTGCTAGCGATTGTATTTTCCTCCCCACAGCTGCCTCTTCTGAGATTTCTCCCGACGTGTCTCGGATGCTCCCACCCACTCTTCTCATTTTATTATCTTTTCTGCCACACTGTTCCTTGCTTTTTCCTTGATTTTTCTCTCCTGAAATCATGGCCGCCAGAGATTACATACACGATGCATTCATTAAGTTCATCTCTATTCTACCCACTCTCCTGGGCCCATCCCAAGTTGTTTGCTTCTTTGATTTTAAAATTACATTCTCAGCATGAAATCCATCAGAGTAAGGAGTCCAGAAACTGTACATGTGTAGGGTTATCCTTTCTTTAAGTACATTTCCCATCATGTGGAATTCTTCCCGAGTGGCTCTGTTCCTTCTTTCTGCTGTTATTTTCGTTTGTTAATTTAGTGTTTTTCTTCTTTTTATTATTATTATTTGCAAATTTGAAAGAAAGAAGTGAAATGAGAAGGAAACTTATTAAAAAAAATAAGAGACACTGGATATTGAGGGTTAGCAAGGCAGTTTCTTGGGCAATATCTGATAGTCCTGATTTTCTCACTCTTCCAGGCCCCGTGCATAACCCATTTTCTTGGCATCCACACATTCAGACAGAACATCAAATGTGATCCAAAGTGTTAGTGAGTTGATTTCATAGATAAACTCCTCTACACTGAGATACAAATGGAAGTCACAAATGGACCACAGGGGAGAAAATTAGCCCTCAGTCTTCTGTATTCTACTTTGCTTTTTACCTAATGCCAAGTAATAGTATCTGTGAGGACAGGGATTTAACTAGGTATAGGATCTCAGAAGCACAATTCACCTGTCCATGGATACAGGCTTCTCCTTAAGCATCTTGCAGATCATTCCCACAGATGACTACCCAGGCTAGTTCTAAAATACTGAATTCAAACAAAGGACCAAACTTTTCCTTCCACTGAACCCATCTTCTATGCCCTATTTATGGTACTTTGGGAACAATTAGGGGTGTGTGCCTGTAGAGTGAGTTCACCACACATATTTACAGTCTGAAGATCCCCTCAGTATCACTGTGGGTATTTGACAAAAGCCAAGAATCCGGTTTGGTCAGAAATTCTCAAAAAATTCTTGTTCTATGATGGTTTTAGTCTCCAAAGTCGGCTCCCCAATGAAGCAAAATTTCAGGAATTTGTACCCTTATGTAAATCCCCTCCCCTTGAATCTGAACTGGCCCCTTGTGACTCATTCTGGCCAGTAGAATTCAGCAGAGGTGATCCTGCATGACTTTATAGCTGCTGCTGCTGCTAAGTCGCTTCAGTCGTGTCCGACTCTGTGTGACCCCATAGACTGCAGCCCACCAGGCTCCCCGTCCCTGGGATTCTCCAGGCAAGAACATTGGAGCGGGTTGCCATTTCCTTCTCCAATGCATGAAAGTGAAAAGTGAAAGGGAAGCTGCTCAGTCGTGTCCCACTCTTCGCGACCCCATGGGCTGCAGCCTACCAGGCTCCTCCGTCCATGGCATTTTACAGGCAAGAGTACTGGAGTGGGTTTCCATTGCCTTCTCCGAGACTAGGTCATAAAAATACCTGCAGCTTCATCTGGGTCTCTTGGAATTCTTACTCTGAGGAAAACCAGCCACTGGGTAAGAAATAGAATAAACTTTGAATAAGCCCAAGCTAGCTGGACTGAGATGATACACAGAGAGAGAGGTAAGCCCAGCCAATCCTGGCTGGGCTATTCCCACACTCCAGGCAGAGATGCCATCTTGAACATCCAGAGCCTTTAAATGACTCCGTCCCAGCCTGGCTGTAACTGCATGAGACATGGAGCCCAGTCAATACAAATAAGTATGAGAGACCACAATAAATAAATAATCATTTTAAGCCACTAAGTTTTGAGTTGAGTTATTACAGTGAAAATTAACTAAAACATCTGCCTTTCATCAAAGCCAGTCCTCAGACCCAAAATGGACTCAGAAATGACTGTTTCCCCCCCAAGGCCTTCTTTCAGTCCCACAAGGATTCATAGCATATCAAGCTCCACGCTGGGGGCTAAGAAAGAGCCCTATGGAACACCTCTATGATGGGGCCTAAAAGGTCCAAAGGGAGGCAGTCATAAGACCCAGTAAGTTAGCCTCACTGGTCTACCCCTTTTTCTCTGTGGCTAATGCCTAATATCAAAGCATCAAAAAATCAGTCAGATTTTGGGAAAAACAAGCCAATATAGAGACTTTATGATACCCAAGTTTTTTCAATCTAGGTTAATAACTCCATTTGCATCTCATTTGCATCATTAGAATATATGATTGCTTGTTGAGGGCATCATCATCAGAAATGAAATGAGGGCTCTTTGTTTGAGACACCCAACCATGTGCCTCCCGTTCTTAAGAGGGTCAAGATACAAACCCTCCAAGTGTCTTTTATAAAGCTGGCCAAATATACCTTCTAACCCCACTTTTGGTTGAGGGTCAAAGGAGATCTCCAGTGATCTAGAAGGGTCTGATTAAAGATACCATTTCTAAACAGCATCTTTGTTGTATGTTCTATACACAGGATTCAATAAATTTCTGCTCAAAGCTAACTGTAAAAGAAAAGTATTTTTCTTATATTGATTATCTCCATAAATAAATGCATCTGTTGTGAGCAGTCAGAAAGTGAGACTTCTATAAAGTGCCCTTGTTTGCCTTTGCTTCTAGAAAACAGAGCCAACATAATACCTGAAACCCTTGTTGTCTTCTCCTGCCTTGAGAGAGTTGATTTTATCCTGAAGCATTATACCAGGTTTAGCCTGTAAACCCTCTCAAGCATTGTTGAAAATAGGACAGTGTCCAAGTTTAATACATTCAGTAGGCTCTAGCTACAAGCCCATCAGCAAAACTAAATCATCTTTAAAATCTTGATGCTGTGTGCACCAGTACCAGTGCTAGATGGGTATTTCTGGGGCTCCTGACTATTCATGAGGTCTTGAGGATACCTACTGAAATCTGGACCCGGTGCCTCCACAGCAAGGCCTCCCACTTCCAGCCTGCTGCCTCCCGGATGGTCTTTCAAACAAAACATTTTTTAAAGGGGAGGGGTATCCCCTACATATTTATAACAAAGTTTCTCTTTCAAAATGCAAATACCTCTATGGAGAATCGGTCTATGAGGCTCCCACATTTTAAAAACAGCATCTGTGATCAGACTCTCCTGGATCACTTCACTCTCTGCATTATCTCCTTTACCCCCTACTTTCTAGAAGAGTATGAGAGGAGGCGAGAACAGTCATTGTGCCGCTAGGACAGCTTGCCAAGTGTGTATGGTTATCCCTTTCTTTGTGTTCAAGGAAGATTTGGCTCGGGTGCTGCCATGCACAAGATCCAGCCTCCCAGGGTCTGCTCCTCCAAAAGAATGAGAGTCATGATAGACACTCACCAAGCACAGACACAGTGGGCATTCAGTGAGAGTTTGCAGAAGGGTTCGAGACAGGATTAAATTAACTTTGGAAATTAGTCGCTAGAATCTGGGCTTGTCTAATACCAGAAACGATGGATATATTGGGTCTTAGGGACTTTCTTAAACTGTACTCAGTAATTGAACGGAAGTAAAAGAAAGTAGCACATATTAAGCATTTAATAAGATATTCATTCTTTTTCTTTCATATCAGAAAGTGTGTATACAGGCGTGCATGCTACAGACAAGCACAAAGCACCATGAGATTGAATAATGGGTGAAAAGGGGCAAGAGCAGATTTAGAAGACATGGAAACTAAAAGTAGCATGACCAATATTTTCTAGTTTCAGAAGTTAGGAAAGTCTACTTACTTAAAAGTACTCCTGTCTTCTTTATATATGGAGTACATTCCAATGTAACTGACGCTCATATTACTACACATCAATGTGATTTTGCTATTCTTATTGAGCTAAAAAGAAACCAGGGCACGCTCCAGGGTATAACATCTGCAGCAAAAGCCCATATGTGCTATTTATTTTTATGAATCAAGCACTCTGTTTATAGTTATTTGCCCTTAATTTGAGCCCTGAACTAGAATTCTTTCTTTTGAAGATATCTAGTTAATTATAAGAGCACATAAACTAGAGACTGAAACACATCCCAAGAATATTATGTATGTTTGTAATTTGTGTCGAAAACAACTCATTTACTTTCTGAAATCTATAGAAACAAAGGCAAAGGCATCTATATCAGAAAGAGTAAACATTGAATTAGAATTTGGTATTCTTCGTAAGTGTTAGTGTTAGGCACCCAGTCGTGTCCAACTCTTTTCAACCCCATGGACTGTAGCCCACCAGGCTCCTCTGTCCATGGGATTCTCCAGGCAAGACTGCTGGAGTGGGTAGCCATTCCCTCCTCCAGGGGATCTTCTTGACTCAGGGATTGAACCCAGGTCTGCCACATTGCTGGCAGATTCTAACTGTCTGGGCTACCAGGGAAGCCCTTAATCTTCTTTAACTAGACGCAAACTGTGACTACAATCGCAATTCCCCTCAAAAAAGAATACATTTATTTACCATAGATTCATCTCAACCAGATAAAGGTTAAAATGAACTCAATGACAAACTAATGATGGAACAAAAAAGGCACCTGGCAATGAGTTTTGACTTTTGGTTTGGCTGGTTTTCTGCTGATTACTGATTTCTGGTAGGTCATAATACACTGATTCTAATTTTCTGATTAGTATCATTCTTCAAGCCATTTTACCCCTTTAGTAAAACTGCCTTTAATTAATAACTTATCATCAAGACCCTAGTTTTCATTATACTAATTTTAAGGAGAAAAACAAGGTTTCTCAGCCAGAGACCCTACCTAACTCAAGTCATGTTCTAAACATGCTTTCAAATATCTATTCCTCAACCCCCATAGATGTCTGGACTTGCCAGACATATATCCTGATTTATTTTAGGTCTAAATGTTTAGTCCTAATTACAAAAAGGACTGAGAAAGAGTTTATATCTAAACTTGTCACCACCACTAAAAAAAAATAAATTCTAAACCAAAAACTAGAATGAAGAAAGTAAAGTTTTTAACTATTTGCCTTTTTCTTTAATTTTCTAAATACTTAAATATCTTTACAATATAAAACTTTCTTAAGAACAGTCAACAATATGCTCATCTGCTACACAGCCTTGATATCCTTGAACAATTTCTCCAATGTATGCAGTATATACATTGTTATGTATTCTTTCCTAATCTTCACTTAGCCCAACACTGGAATCAAATAATGCACCTTGGTTAAATATTTCTTAAATAGTCTTGATAAACACCAATGGCTTTAAGAAAAAACAAAAACCTTGTATAATTTCCATTTACTATGCAACATAAAGTGATTTCTTTACAAGGTATTTTTATTTGAGGGTCAAATGAGATCGAGTATATAAAATGCTATTTTAAATTGCAAGCTGGTCTATTGACAGATTTTTTTTTATCAATATCATCAGCTAATTCATATCACTGAGAATCTCTGAGCATGAGTTTAAAAGGAAGAAATAAAAGTTAAAAAAAAAAAAAAAAGATTTCCTACTTGAAAGTAGATTACAGCAAAAAAAAAAAAAAAAAAAATCCTTGAACCTCGAAGTGGGCAGAGAGAGCTTCTGCAGGTGTTTGGGCTGCACAGTGGGTGTCTGCCAGGGACCCCCAGTTACAACTTAGGGGCACAGCTTTAACACCACACAGCCGCCAAGCCCACCTGCCTCTCACCAGCCTTGGACTCTACCATCTGCTGCCTCACACAGAAGAAACAGGCTTTCCAACAAGTCAGGAAATAAACTAAAGTGATAAAGAGCACAGAAGGGCTTTTTTTCCCCCTTAGGAAAATCTCTGTGACCGTGAAAAGATAAAATGTAGCATCAAGCGAAACTAGGAACAGTGGACTATCAATAGTTCAGAAAATCAGGCTGCTGAGGCAAAGTCTGATGTAACCTACATTCAGTCCCTCAAGGAAATTGATTTTTATTTTCTGTGATTGTTTTCTGTGAAACGTGTTTGGCATCTCGGCTGAGCACTGCGGAAGGTACCTACTTCAGGAAACACCATCCTGCTCAAGCTCGATTACGGCATTCGGCGTTGGTGCTATTTCAGATTTCGCCGATTTCTCACAAACTATCAGAACTAAATTTAAAATGTGAGAGGCTGTTATAATTCAGTTCGGATGACTAGGCAGGCTGGAGGCCCAGCATCCTAAAACTGGCTTCGTCGACACTTACCAAATCTGCTTCTCCAAAATCGTCTCAGTCCCACTTGGGGTTATCTAGCTTAGTCTGTCTCCATTCCAGTGAAGCCACTTCGTCTGTCCTCTTCATGTCCGCATCTTTTCAGCCCCCTCGTCCTCAACAGCACTGCTCACCATGCTTACTTCACTGAGTCTCTCCCTGAACTTCTGTGACGGACATGACCCCATTCTTACTTTCCATTCTTTCCTCTGCAAATTCCTGTCTTCTACCTGCCCCCTTAAATGGTGGTATTCATCTAGTTTCCTTCCTCCATCTTCAGATCTTTCTTCCCTTCTTCTTCGTCAGAAAAACTATCAAATCACAGGAATCCCAGGATTTGGATATCTGAGGATTCAGCCTGAACTCTATCTTTTTCATCACTATGCCCCTTGAGACAACTCTTCCCTTCAAGTGACTCAAACATCACTTGAACACTGATAAACTCCATATTCAAATCTCTCACATCCAGTCTGTCATGCAGTCCTGCCTAGTGTAACTCTTCAGTCTTTCTGACTACCCCTTTCTCTCCATTCCCACTGATGCTGCCTTAAGTCAGGACTTTCTCATTTCTGCTTCATAACTGAGGTAGTATTGTCTCTGGTCCCCCACCCCACCCTTGACTCCAGCCTTTAGTCCTTCCGATCCTTCCGATCAAGTCATCCTACTACTGACTGAGCAGTCTTTCTTTTTTTTCCATTTTAAAATAAGATACGTATGCTTTCAAGGTGTGCCACGTGATGATTTGCTGTACATATAGATAGTGATATGGTTACTATAGTTAGGTGAATTAATATATTGTCTCCTCACATAGCTACTATTTTTGTGTGTGTAATGAGAGCACCTTAAATCTACCATCCTAGCAAATTTCTAGTATTCAATACAGTATTATTAACTATAGCCATTATTCTGGACATTAAACCTTTAGACTTATTCATCCCATATTATGGCCACTTGGTACCTAGTATCTCTACATTTTCCCCACTTCTCCAACCCCGGTACCCATGTTTCTGCTCCCTGCTTCTATGTACAGCATTTGACATTTTTAGATTCCATGTTTAAGTAAAATCATGAAGGCTTTTTTGTCTGTGTCTGACATTTCACTTGGCATCATGTCCTCCAAGTTCATTAACTGCTAATCTGATCACACTGCTTTCAAGCTTCGACTAGCTGGAGAAGCCTGTTACCCACGGGTGGAGTCCAGGGCTGTTGGGCATCCCCATCTGGATGTTCTGCAAAGTAGCTCAGAGTCATCCAGTGCCCTGAGAGGCCCTCCATAGCTTCTGCTTCCCTCTCCAGCTTTATCCTTTTTCTTTCCCTCACATGTATTCATGTCTCCAGCCCAAATATTCCAAGATCTCTCTTGCCCCTATATCTTTTCATATGCTGTCTCCTCAGCCTTTAATACCCTTTACCTACTTTTCTTGCTGATTAACCTCTACTTGACACTCCTCCAAGAAGCTTTCCTAGCACACCCCACTCTGGGTTGGGTGTCACTCCACTGTACTACCATCCTAGCACAGATGTGATTCTCTTAGCCCTCAGCAAACTGTATTACACCATCCGCAAGGACAGGGACCACACTTCTGTGTCTTTGAATCCCAAAGCCAAGCTTAGCATCTGACAAACTGTTGATGCCAATCACTTCACAAATGAACAAATAAGTGAATGAGCTGAAGTGTAACTTCACTGAGTGATGTCCACATCTATGTCCTGAGCCCTGAACTCTCCTGGTAATCCTATATTTCCAACCAAATAGCTGTACATATCTACTTTGGTATCCCACTGTCACCTCAGAATTCAAGTACCTAAAAATAAATTTGTCATCTTCTCTCTGAAACAAGCTCCTTTTCTGTCATCCCTATTTCTATTCCTGGTAACAGCATTCTATCAATCAAGCCTCCTCGAAGCCGTCAAGTCATCCCGGGCAGCCTCCTGCTTTCCCCTTGCATATGAAGTCTGTTTCCACATCCAGTCAACCCCTCTTTTGGACACATGCTCCTCCTTCCCCAACCCCAGGGCCCCCATCCAAGTCTTTCACATCCAAACCTGAAAATCTCAAGGGCTCTCTTGTTGATTTTCCCAGGCCATTCCCTGTCATGCACATGTAACACACAATTGCCGGAGTCTTGCTAAAATATAACTTTCATTTCAGCAGGTCCTTTGCAAGAGCAGGCAATAGATCCCTACTCTGTAGGGAATGAAGTGAGAACTCTGAATCTGGACTTTGCTTTACATATAGGGCTTGCACTAAAAATTAGTTCCTTGGGACAGAAATGTGGGATCCTCTGTAAACCCGCTGTCCAACACTCAGCAGCAGAGTTAGACCCTTGAGGTATATGAGTCAAATAGATAAGCCTGGCAGAAAAGATATGTGACACCCAAAAAAGTTACAAAACATCACTGAGAAAAATTAAGAAACACCTAAATAAATGCAAAGACCGATGATGTTCGCAACCCAAAAGAGGTCAGTTTTCCCAAAATTGTTCTAAAGAGTCAACATATTCTCAGTCAAAATCTCAACATGCGTTTTTAGAGAAATTGACACGCTAGTTATAAAATGCATAGGGAAATTATATGGACCTAAAAATATCCAAAACAACTTTGAAGAAAAATTTAAAAACTTATTCTACTTCAGATTTTTGAGAGATTTGTTTTATAGCTATAATAATCAAGACAGTGTGGTATAGATACAAAGATAAATTAATAGATTAATGGAACAAAACAGAGAATTCAGAGATAGCCCCCTACAGGTGTATATACAATTGATTTTCAACACATATGGAAAGGCAATTGAGTAGAGAATTGATACAGAGTCTTCAACAAATATTGTTGGGAAAATTGAATATCCATTTGCAAGGAAAAAAAATTAGCTTCATTCTATACCTCACAGCACATACAAAATTTCACTCAAAATGGATCATAGACCTAAATGTAAAAACTAAAATTCTAAAACTTCTCGAAGAAAACTTCTGCAACTTTAGGTTAAGCAAAATGTGTAACATGATCCATAAGAGAACAAATCTGTAAACGGACCTCATCAAAGTCAAAATTTCGGTTCTATGAATGACTCTAAGAACCACAGAAAAGGATAAGATAATTTTAAATCCTATATCTGGTAAAGAATTTATACCCCCAATATTTGAAGAGCTCTCAAAACTCAAAAAACAATTCAATTTTTTTAAATGGGCAAAAGACTTGAATAGATATTTCACCAAAGAAGATATACAGGTGGCAAATAAGCACAAGAAAATATGCTGAGCATCATTATTCAACTGGGGAAATGAAAATTAAATCACAATGAGAGACTACTATTTATTTGTTTTTAATTCTGAAAAATGGAAATTAATCTACAGTGACAGCAAATAGATTAGTTATTGCCTTGGAGGAGGTGCAGGGAAGATGGGGAAGGAGAGATTACAAAGGATCAAGGGGAAACTTTAGGGAATAATGGATATATTCATTATCTTGATTGTATGATATAGGGATGATATTGTGATGCCTGACTTTGTATACATTTCACAAATGTTAACATAGCTCAAAACTCAGCTAAAGATACACTCTAAGTATGGACAGTTTATCGTTTGTCAATAGTACCTTAACCATGCTGTTTTTTAAATCTCTTTTTTACAAATGATTAGAATGTCTACTAGTCAATATGGCTCCCAGTGACCTCCTTTAGAAATATGGAGCATTTGGGGTGGTTTCAAGTCCTATTGCCTCATTTAGCACAGTAAATTGTGAAGAACAGAGAGAAAAGTAACTAAGCTAGGACTCTTCAGTCAGACTCGGTTCAAATCCAGGTTCCAACCTCTTCATTCCTTTGAATCTCAATTCTTTCAAATCTAAACTGAGGCTAACAGAAGTTGTCTCTTAGGGTCTTTGTGAGGGTGAAGTGTAATGATATCTGTAAATTACTCCGCCAGCAAATAGAATGTACTCTAAAACTGGCAGCTATTATTAGGAAACTGAAGCCCGGGAAGATGAAGGGCCTTGCTCAAGGTCACACAGTGATGTTAGAGCAAGAAGAAACTTGGAGCCACCTCACCTGCCTTCAAGTCCTGTGGGTTTTCCTCCATGAGCTGTGATTCTTCAACCATAGTTTGCAAAGTCAAATACATTAATTAACAACAAAATGAAATGAAGAGAATTACAACCAGAACATACCACCAAGTCAATCCAGCTGCAACATCAAAGAGTAATAGCATTGGCAACCAAAATTCTGAACAACCATGGTGCAGTGCAGCGAACATAGACATCATGTTGGGGCCACTTATATGTGATACTTAACACAGCCTTAGCTGGGATTCATGTGGGGGCCTCCCTGGTGGCCCACAAGGTAAAGAATTCACCAGTAATGAGGGAGACCCAAGTTCAACCCCTGAGTTGGGAAGACCCTCTGGAAAAGGGAAAGGCTACCCACCCCAGTATTCTTGCCAGGAGAATTTCATGGACAGGGAGACTGGCAGGCTACAGTCCATGGGGTTGCAAAGAGTTGGACACAACTAAGTGACTTTCACTTTCACTTTTCACATGTGGATATAGGTCAGAAAGTGGGGTGGTAAATTCAAGAATTTCTATATCACTATCATGAATCCATCATCCGAGGCGCAAGAACCTTAGAGGGTTCATGCACAATCTTTCAGGGCCCGAGGGACTTCCTGAAATATAGTGGGGAGAAAGTATATACAAGTGTATAAAAGAAAGTATAAATGAGAAAGTATACATATACACACACACTCATTGATATATATATACTTCAACTTTATAGCTTTTATAAAATTCTTCAAGAGGTAAGGGATCTTCTTAAAACATTAAAGATGGTTATCATAGGGAGTAAGTAGAGTCAAGAATACGTTAGAAAAAAATCATCACCATTAAGAAGTCATATTGAAATATGACTTGAAATGATAAATTTGATCTGTTTCCCTTGACTCAGTGTGAAATGAAATCAATAAGCTGCACTAATGCAGCCTCGAAGTTTACAAGCAGAGGGAAGACTCCATCAAAGGCGGGCACCACACAACTGGCCTGACAGTTTGGGTTGGCTTAAACAGTAGGTAGCTGGTTAATTGAGTGAAAACAAAATTGGTTTGATTTTACTACCTTAAGCCTAATTCAATCTTAATAAACTCCCTGTTTCTAACAATAACCCAGAATTGTTCAAAAGAGCTTCCAATGACTCTGGAATACACAATCTTAAACAATTTTAGGCTGCTTAAAAAAAAAATCTATGAGAACTTTCTAAGTACTCATCTAGCAACGTATAGGGTAAATTCTTCACAGGATGAGAAAAGGAAAACACCCATAGAAAGGAGTCATGATTAAAGCTTCTTTTCTTCAACATGGATAGTGAAATCAAAGTTTAAAATGCTTCTACAGAAGGGACTAGTGGAAGATTAATAATTAATGTGTGGCAGCAACACAGAAATTTTGAAATGTAAATTTGATGAACAAAACGTGGCATAATATGATAAACAGGAGCAACAAGGGGGTGGTGGGAGAAGGAAGGTCTTTTGCTCAGAGACAGAATAGAAATACTGGTTGGAGTTGCAGGATATCTTTTTTTTAAGTGCAAACTTTTCATTTGGACATGAAGAAGGGCTGAAAAGTTAGGAGAGAGTGAGGAGAGCAAACACTCTTTAACCAAAACAAATCAGGTTCACTTGTAGCATTCCCAAGAGTTTTTCTCTTAAAAAAAAGAAAAAGAAGTTTAACACATGACTTTGATATGTGTTTTGCCAGGCAGTTCCCTACACTTTCTATTTTCTTCCCATCCCCTTTGCTCCCGTTCTTACTGTCAGACTCTTTTTTTAAAATCCATTCCAATTTTCCTCTAATATTTGTGTATAATTTTTCCTCCTTTTAACTAAGCTCCTTTTGAAATGGCTCCCTTTGTGTGTCTCCAGGCAGGGGGCAGGGTCTTTGCTCTCCTCTTTGGCCCAGTTTACGGGGCTTGGGGCTTCACTGGGAGCTCTCAGAAGAATTGTGCAAATTGCACCCGGGCTTCCGTTGGAAGAGCCACTCATCCTGCGACCCCGTGCTGTGCCCGAGTGCATCAAGGCCATGTCAACCCCTTGATGCTGCCTCACGCTGTGATCTTCCTTTACACTGTGTCATATGTCACGATGGGTTTTCCCACAATGCATTCTTTAGTTCAGTGTCAGGGAAAAAGAACAAATAATGTGCTCCTGTGGCAGCCAAACATGCTACCTGCAAGGTTGAGGAGCAGGACACATTTTCTTCCTCTAGAGTGAATTCCCTGCACTGAAGCTGTCTTTTCCTTCCCATTATTCTCAGTCTCCCCTCCCCTTTCCTACCCAGACTTCAGCTCCTCTGCAAAGTGCTTTCAGCGGGTTGGAGCATTCATCCGGCAGGAAAACTTGGAATTGCAGACAACCTTTGAGAGTTCATTAATCAATCTGTTTGTGCTGCTAAATGTATTTACACAAGAAATAACAATAGAAAGTGTTCTACACTGTCTGTACAGAGCTTAGTCATGAAACTATGTGAAAATATGCAGAGGGCAGAAGATTCTACAGGAGAAAGCTACTGAGAAATCATCTCTAAATGCATAAAAATGTCTATTTTTCCTTGCTGGTTCGTCATCCCTTAACTTTTTAAGTCACCATCATGGAGACGGGTTCCTTTGCTTTTTAAAATAACCCAATGCCATTTTGCTGCCCTTAATCTGCCTTTCTGAGAAAGGAAAGAAGCCTTCTCTCTGATGCTTATATTTACTAACTGACCACATACAGTCTCACACATGTCACACATATTTGGATGCGTTCATGCAAACATCTTATACCCACCTGCCTAGTCAACAGAAGGAAAGAGACAAGCAAAATGTTAATCCTTAGAGCATCTGAAAGGATCAATGAAAAAAAACCCAACTTCCTCCAGTCTCTTACTAGAAAGTGTAAAAAAAAAAAATCAGATCAGATAACAGTCACAGAGTAAGGGTGGGGGTCTCCTCTGTGCCCCTGCTAGGCAGCATCATCCCCACCAGGAAATTTGTTAACAATGCAGGAGCTCAGGCCCCTCCCTAGAAATACCAGTTCAGAATCTGCATTTTAACAAGATCTCCAGATGGTCTGTTTACACATTAAAGTTTGGGAAGCCGTGCACTGCAGTATGGTGCTGTGCGAGTTTCTGAAAAGACTTAACCTGAGCCAATTGCTTCTAGAACTTCTGTCCCGAGAGGACACACAGCCATTTTGTCTGGGGAAGGTACAAAGCACCCTTCTAAATTACAAACAGTATTCTCCATATCAACAGAGGAAGAGAAAGTGAAATAGAAACACTTAAAGTTCAAGCATCGCTTTCCTATTTATAAAATGTGTTTGAAGTATATACAATTTTGTATACATTAATGTTATGAAAATGCCTTAACATCAAAATAGAGACAGATCCTGGACTGCTATAACACTAAATGGAGGATGGAGAACTCTGATAAAGGTTAAACCAAAACAATTCAAATTTGCAGGTTGTGCTGACTGCATAATTCCGGAGAAATTTGCAATATAATATTCTATGTTGGATCATTTAAATATGTACACTGTACATACATTGAAAACTGTTATTTTTTCCTCTGAAATGAACTGCTGAATATATGTGAGCCCAGCTTTAAAAAGCTTGCTTGCTCTGTCCTCTCCTCTCTCTCTCATCACTCTCGTTGTCAACCCATGAACGGCTGATGCTATAGCATGCCTCCTCATCCCACTGAAAGTGTTCTTTAAACTCCTCGGTAGAATATATCCCCCCCTACAGCTCTGTTTCACCCCTGCCCTTATAAATACACTTACTTTACCAATTCTACTCTAATTTGTAACAAGGTGAATTCTCAGGCAATGTTTATTGTAAGGTTCATGCCTACTTATTGATACTTGTGTTTTATCTTATGTTTCTGAACATAAAAATCTCATTTCACTAATGAAACAACTGAGTTCAAAGAGTTCTTTGGAAGTGCTCCATATAAACAATCATGAAAGCCTGTTCCCTACCATAGCAAGCCAGGCCTGGCTTTTCTGTACTTGAAACATCACTCATGACAAGCATGGGGTGAATTGTACTGATTAGCTTTATTTCTTACTACTTCACCTTACTCATTTCCTTTTTCTCTCTCTCATTACCAAAAATCCATTTTTGATATCTTTAATTAATAGACATTTGGAAGGTAGTTTCAGGTTACAGAAAAATTAAACAGAAAGTACAAACTTCTAATATATCCCCTTAAACTCCTCCCATTTAGCTTCCCCTTTTGTTAAGACCATGCTTTAGTGTGATGCAATGGTTACAATAGTGATACATAATTATTAACTAAATTTTATAATTCATATTAGAGTTTCTCTTTGTGGTATACATTCTATGGGCCCAAATACCCATTTTTCATTGTAGCACTGCTATAATCATTTTTGGATTTGTTCTCTACCTTATGAAGAGAACTATCTCTAAAGAAAAAGACTGTGCTCCAATTGATTGCCACATGACCAGAACTAAGTAGCAGCTATTGTTTCTCCTGGCTTTGTATTCTTCTCAATCCTACATGCCAGCCCTTTCTCAATAGAGGTTCCCATTCTCTCAAATTTATTGAGCAGCTATTGCCTTCAAAGACCATGGTGGTACAGAGAGTTATCTGCTATGGATATCCTTTGTGTAACCGAAGCTCAGTTAGGAGAAATATGACATGCGCTTCCCTGGTGGCTCAGTGATGAAGAATCTGCCTGCCAATGCAGGAGACGTGGGTGTGATTCCTGATCTGGGAAGATCACACATGCCTCAGAGCAACTAAGCCTGTGCGCCACAACTATTGAACCTGTGCTCTAGAGCTCAAGAGCTGCAACTACTGAGCTCACATGCCACAGCTAATGAGCCCAGAAGCTGCAACTTTGAAGCCCGCACACCCTAGAGCCGAAGCTCCACAAGAGAAGCCACCACAATGAGAAGCCTGCACACCGCAACTAGAGAGTAGACCCCACCTGCCCCAACTAGAGGAAATCCCAAGCAGTGACAAAGACTCAGCACAGCCAAAAATAAATTCAAAAATAAATTTTTTTAAAGAAAGAAAACATGTACATAAACAACACAAGGATTGAAGAAAGTTCAGGAGAAAAGTCATGGTAAGTTGAGTCATGGTAAGTTGGGTGGAGAAAGATGGACTTTTTGTGGATAAGGCAGTATTTGAGAGCCTGGAAGGACCAACAGTGTTAGAAGATGTGACAATTCAGTATAAGAACTGGCTGAGAATATAGCTCAGTGAAAACACTGGAGATAGAGAAATGTGGGTCTTGTAAGAAACCTAGAAGGAGTTCAGACTGATTGACCATGAGATGAGTGAAAGGCAGGAGTGGACAGTAAAGTTGAGAGATTATCCATTTCTGTAGTGAATATTCTTGGAGCCTCTAGAGCTATGCTTCTCAAAGTGAGATAATAAGACACCCAAGATTGCTTCCTAGAGCCAAGTTTCTCATAGCATGAAACTTGGATTACCCAAACAGAGTCAGTCTCCTACAGTGTGTGTTTTCAGATCCTACATTACACTCACCTAATCAGGATCTGGGAGATGCGGAGCAGATGTAGAGACCAAGAATTCACATTTTTAACAAGCATTTCAAGTGCTCCTTGTGTACACTAAAGTATGAGAATTGCTGATAATTATCTCAAGACAACTGAGAAATGGACAAGAGCAAAATAATATTTTATAATCATTTTGGATCCAATAAGAAATCCGTACAAGTTTTTAAAAAATACACACAAGACTTCAAAAATTTACCTGTGAGTAGACACACATACACTTTTGGCTCTCGTTAGGAATATTTGGATGGAAATGTACAAGGAGTGCTGTACCAAAAGCAGACAAAAGACTCCAAAATGCTCCTAGTATGTTGAAACATATTACAGTTTCTTTGGCACACACTCTGCTGTACGTATGTGTATAAACATCATCTTTATCTGCAATGATCAGCTTTGGCCTCCTTCACAGCACCCCTGGTTTGATGGCAAACCATAATAATGTCACTTGGCTATTCTTGAAAAACAGCTACTAAATGTTGATGGTACTTACTTCAACAATATTTATGTGAGGATCCTAAAATACTTGGGAAAGTGTTTGGAGGGTACAAAGGCTGACATAACCATAAATCCTGGGTAATGCTACATTTGGACAGGGACATAAAGTCCAATGGTCTTTGATTTTCTGGATATTTTGGTTCATTGTTTTGTATATTTATGTAAACTGTCTTAGTCTAACTGGACATAGAGCTCTTCCTAACTGGTTAAACTTTAGACTGAAGAATTGAAGAATGTCATTATTTCCCTAGTTTCATTTGCTTCTTGGATAATCTTGTGGTCTTCTCTTGTGGCTCAGTCAGTAAAGAATCCACTTGCAATGCAGGAGACATGGGTCCGATCCCTGGGTTGGGAAGATCACCTGGAGAAGGAAATGGCAACCCACTCCAGTATTCTTGCCTGGGAAATTCCATGGACAGAGGAACCTGGCCAGCTACAGTCCACAGGGTCGCAAGAGTTGGACTAGACTTAGCAACTAAATTACCGTCAATCCTCATATACAATGAAGAAATCAATTCAATGCAAGTCCGCAGTCAGAATAACCAAATTATGATTCTGGGCCATTCATCCCAGATTCTAGAAGGTTAAACTTTAAATTTTTCTGTAAAACTGAAGTGGAAACAGAAGGAAGATAAAGGTCTTCCAAGCTATGTCCATCACAGAATGTGCTTGAACGTAATAGCTACTGATAATAAAAACAGAAAACCCTCCCTTTGAAATAAGTGTACTAAGTAGTGCAAACACAAAAACATACACAATTTATTATCAGAAAAACAGGAATTGTATAGTCAAAAATACTCAGCCCCTGACATACAAACACCAAGCTACCAATCACCCACAAGAGTTAATGTCTATTGTTGTTTAGTCGCTAAGTCATGTCCAGCTCTTTGCAACCCCGTGGACTGCAGCAAGCCAGGCTCTTCCCTGTCCTTTACTATTTCCCAAAGTTTGCTCAAACTCATGTCCATTGAGTGGATGATGCCATCCAACCATCTTATCCTGTCACCTCCTTCTCCTCCTGCCCTCAATCTTTCCCAGCATCAAGGTCTTTTCCAATCAGTCTGTTCTTCACCTCAGGTGGCCAAAGCATTGGAACTTCAACTTCAGCATCACTCCTTCCAATGAATACTCAGGCTTGATTTCCTTTAGGATTCCCCAGTTCTCTCTTCCCCCAACACCGCAAATACGTGGGTGTCAGGCATGTCACAAAAACTTGTGGATGACTTTGTTCCTTTTGAATATCTTTGAAAATATCACTGTGTTTAGAGAGGTATTGTACAGAGTGTGGCCAGACTGTCAAGGCATTAAGTCAAACTAGATCTGCAGCTCTTTCAATAATCTTGTAGGCCACTCAGCTTTGTCTAAGGAGTAGCTTTTCACTACCTCCCATCCCATCATGATACTGTTTATTATACCTTTTATGTCTTGGAAATTATCCTCCTAAATGGAGAGGCAAAGCAGATGTTGCAAAGAGAATTTTACCTTTGATCATTCTTCATTCAAATATCTGTAAAGGTAAATGATTATTTTTCAAGTATGTGCTGCTGCTGTTTTTTTTTTTTTGCACAAGTTGCTGCTCTGGTTTCTCAGATGGTGTCACTGTGACACTGGTAGGCTGTTCCTCTCTCCATCCTTAGTGTACATCTGGGGCTCATTTGAGAGGTCCTGGGCAGCTCCTGCCATCTTGTTAGCTGTGATGCCTTCATCCTTTATTCAGTTGAAGAATTTTGTACTGCTGCATCAGGATTTCCTTAACCAAATCTCTCATCTCACTTACGTTGTTGCCCTTTGACAGTCTTCTGTCAGAGAACCACACCTCCATTGTCTCCAAGCTTTAAGAAATTTACTTTCACAAACTAAATTTTATCACCACGGTCAGTTTCCTAGCCTTTTGTCATTTAAATTGCTAAGAGAAACAGTAATTTTTTCCAGAGTTCCATTAATTTTCACATTCTTGACTATGCTTCCTTATTAATTCAAATAATAGGCCAAAATAGCTATTTCTAAGCCCACCTGCTTCACCCTCCTCAGATCTCCCCCCCTCCGCCTGACCCCCCCCACACACACACACATTTATCTGTGTTCTATGATATCCCTAAGCTACCCCAAAACAGCTTTCCTTGTGTGGGGTCAAATATGGACATTCATAGTCTTGAAAAGAATCATTCTAGATTCTCCAATGATATAACTTCACAAATAGAATCCAATTTTTGCAAACCCACTCAAGAATGTGTCAGATCAGGTGCTGTGCTTTGCTCAAGTGACGCTGCTAGCAGGCGGCTGAATGTTTGAAGGCCCTCATGTCTGCTTCACCATTACTGTTCACTCTACCCCTGTTATCTGCCTTGTAGTAGCTTAGTCCATAACCTCTGTCTGTTCAGGCAGCCTTCAGTTTAACCAGAATAATGCACACTCTTCCCTTTGCAAAATGATATATACACTTATATACATATTGGGCTTCCCTTGTGGCTCAGCTGGTAAAGAATTCACCTGCAGTGCGGGAGACCTGGGTTCGATCGCTGGGTTGAGAAGATCCCCTAGAGAAGGGAAAGGCCACCCACTCTAGTATTCTGGCCTGGAGAGTTACATGGACTCTATAGTCTATAGGGTCATAAAGAGTCGCATACAACTGAGCAACTTTCACTTTCATATATACATATTGCTGTGTATGCTTCATGCAATACACAAGTTGCTTCAGTCATGTCCAACTCTGTGTGACCCTATGGACTGTAGCCCACCAGGCTCCTCTGTCCATGGGATTCTCCAGGCAAGAATACTGTAGTAAGTTGCCATGCCCTTCTCCAGGGGATCTTCCCAACCCAGGGATCAAACCAGCATCTCTAACGTCTACTGCACTGGCAACCAGGTTCTTTACCACTAGTGCCACCTGGGAAGCCCATATACATATTATATTTCTATTAACACAATGATATATGATCACATGATATATTATGACATGTGATTTTTGGAGGTGTAACTGTACATGTGCAGAATGATTTTTCTGTCTAGCATAAGCAGTGGTTGATGACAATGGGTACCCAGAAGCTCTTTTACAATTCTTTGCCTCTTTCTCTGGTCAATCCGAATTTAACACCTGTGTTTAATAGTAACTCAGGGGGAGAGAAAGAAAATGCCTCTCTCTCCACCCTTGAGTGTAGAGCAGTAAAAGATAAAAAGTTATGATAGTATTCTGGTCTTGAGAGAATCAGAATGCCTATTTATTTCTCTTTTGTGAAAGTGCACTTGAAAAGTAAAACGTGAAACCCGACCCCAGTGTGAGATTAAAAGAAGAGGGACGTTTGCCTCATAACTACAAATGATCTACACGCAGAGAACAAGTAATGATGAGTTTTGGAAAATGATAAGATTGTAGCAATCCAGAGCACTGCAAGAAATTGGCAAATTGTAAAACGACCAGAAGGAGCCCAGTGACACTCTGATTTTGCTGGCTCTCCAGTCTCAAAGAAAGGAGGAAATGCAGGTGACAGAAATGCTTTGCCTCTTTCCAGGGGCCCCCCAGAACTTCAAATCATGACATGCAGGAGGTTAGCTGTGTGGTCTTGGTTGGAGAAAGTTAAATGCTAATGGCCACAGGGCACAGGGCAGTTGAGCTATCTGTCAATTCATTTCTGTCATGGCTTTAGGGACACAGGCTCCTGTTGGCTTTACTGAAAGGGGTAACTCCCAGCATGTTATGAACACTAACAGGGTCTGCAGAAGTGACCTCCACTGCTGACTGCATGGCTCCCTTTGGTACAGGGTCACAACTTCCAAGCATCAGGCAAATTGATGCCAATTTAAAGAATGAGACCCTCATAGTCAGGGAAGACCTCAGAGGCATCTGAAGCTACTGGTCACCTATTGGTAACTAATTCCTTGATATCTGCAGACCAGAATTTCGTCTGTTTAAAATTTCTCATTTTTTAATGGAAATAAGTCAAATAAAACACTAACAATGAAACTCAGAAGTTCCCAAATATTATATACATTTTTATAAATCTGAGACACACCGTCCCCCCAATTTTTTAAAAGTATTTCTTGGCCATAGACATGAAAGAAATAAACCATTAGATATTCTAAAAACCCATGACTTCAAAGATGGTACCGACGATCCTACACGCAGGGCAGCAAAGGAGACAGATAAAAAACAGACTTTTGGACTCAGTGGGAAGAGAGGGTGGGATGATTTGAGAGAAGAGCATTGAAACATATACGTTACCATAAATGGTAAAACAGATAACCAGTGAGTGTTTCATGTATGACACAGGGCACCCAAAGCCAGTGCTCTGTGACAACCTGGTGGGATGGAGTGGGAAGGGAGGTGAGAGAGGGGTTCAGGACGGAGGGCTCACATGTATACCTATGGCTGATTCTTGTTGATGTATGGCAAAATCCATCACAATATTGTCAAGTAAAGTTCCTAAGGTTGCTCCAGCCTTGACAATGACAAAGCAATACAAAACTTCTAGAAAAGTGAGTAACTACTGCTACTTCCTTATTTACTATATTCTAATAGCTATCTCTATAAAGTCTTCATTGTTAGTTATTTTCCACATGTAAGTGTTGCTTCCTATTTTCTTTAGATTAAAAAATCTAAATGGTAAAACAAAAGTTCTTAAAGATGTAAGCAATTAAAGCAAAACATTAAATATGGTAAAATGTAAAATGAGCTTTATACTAAACTTTATGTCTTAATTTGGTCATCTCTTGATAATACAGTATTTTTATATAATTTTTTGGAATTCTTTATTTTTGTATAATTTTACAGTTGATTTACAATCTTAAGTTAATTTCAGGCGTACAGCAGTGATTCAAAAATTTTACAGATTATGTTCCATTTAAAGTTATAAAATGCTGACTATATGCCCTATGCTGTGCAATATACCCTTATAGCTTATTTATTTTATACATATTAGTTTACACATCTTAATCTCCTACTCCTGTCTGGCCTCTCCCCTCATCCCTCTTTTTAAAGATCTCTAAACTCTTCAATTCACTTGGCTTCCATTAATTCATTAAATCAAAAAACATTTATCCCTTCCATTTTCTCAATTTTTTTGCATTATAAAATATCCCATCCAAGAGTTTTCCTGTGATTGGTGAGTCATAACTAATGCTTCCAATCTTCCAATAATTTCAAGGTAAACATTTCCAAACTGCTTTTATTTCCATTGATTTGCACACATATTTACCCTTTCTCATCCTAAATAATGGATTTTTCTTTTTCTCTATGCTTATGTTTAAATATTTCCTTTATTTGTTATATGTACCTTTCCTTTGCAAAATAATTATAGCTACAGTGTGTAATTGCAGTTTAATCATGGCATCCTTTCTGCTCAATGATCCCTTCACTAAGTGGAATTACATGTCGAGTTAACACCCTTATCAAGTGCTACTTTTCAAAGAATAATCTGCACAGTCTTGCTGAGTTTTTCCCAGCACTTGCCTTTACCCAGAACAAAAGATTCTTCCAGAGTGAATGATTTACAAAAATCTGATAGCAATTCAGTCTGATAGAAAAAAATGAAAATTCTTTATTTTAGTTGAGTTGTAGGCAAAAAGGAACTATGAAACTGAATCTATCTTCAAAATGTAGAAATTGACTTTTTAGAGATGCATTAAATGGTTCACCTTTTAAGATTCAACGTTTTAAGACATATTTGAATTGAATTTTAGAAATACCAACAACTCTTACTCTTACAACAGTTGCAGTTTTTTTTTCAGATGTTTCGCTCTGAAGAAAACTTCTCTGGAAATAAATGAAATTAATATATAATCCCTGTTTTACCTTTGATTTTTATTTTACCACTTCAAATGCCCTTTTAAAAATACCATAAACCTATTAATAAATAGAATAATATCTTTATTAGTCATACTTATTTTTAAGTTCCTACATGCTGGGTACTCTACTAAAGTCTTTACATGGATCATCTTCTTTGATCCACAGGCAAAATGATGTTGCTCCTATTATTATCTTCATTTTACAGATGAGCTAACAGGTTTCTAAAAGGTTAAGTGACTGCCCAAAGTCAAACAAGTATTGTGATTATAGCATCAATAGTAAGTGACCTCATTCGAACCCACATGCTGATGAAGTCTGTGAACTTTTGGGTTATATAAGTTTAATAGCATTTCCCAAGGTCATCATGAAAAAATTGGCATTTATTACCTTAAAATCACTGAGTAAAGAAAACCTACCACTGAACTCACACTTCTGCATCCACCACTGCATGTACCATGTGCCCAGAAGAACTTTTGTGGGCTGGTTCACAACAGGTACATGAGAACTTCAAATTGCTCTTGATTTCTACCCGCAGTGCATTGATAACCATCTGGCTGTTCTACTATCATTTTTTTTATTAAAACCAAAGAATTTTCTAGCAGTCAGATTACAAGTTAGAAAGACCTACCATGATTTTGTAAGCTTAAGCCAACGCCTTTTTGATCTGCCAAGTGTCACAAATGAGCCACAAAACTGTCTTATATATATATGCGTGTGTGTGTGTGTGGTGTGTATGTGTCTGTATGTTATATAGGTCTTATTATATAAAATATTATACAGTATGTCATATTATAAAAGCAAGAATAACTTGTTATTTTGCATATCTTTAAAGAACATGAACAATTAATATTTATATGCTTTTATCATGAGATACATTTGTGTGCCTTTTAGTATAAACTCTCAATCAACATGATCTAAATGTGAAATATTTTTGAACAATCTTATAGTTTGTTTCAGAAGTCACCATACATGTCATAGAAAGTCTCTGTTCAAGGAATTCAAAAGCAATAAACATCAAGATTCAATAAGATACCATTTAAGGATTTTGCATTGTCTCAGGCTTATGAAACAGATGAAGAGCACAATGAACCACAATCATGTCAATCAACACACACTTCCAGACAACAAGATGCTGGTCATAGACATTTTATATTAATACATATACACATGAACACACATCCACACTATATACACAACACAGCAAATAAAATGAAAGTGATATTGATAGTTTAAGCTCCATTTCTCCACCAAACTCTCAGTAACAATAATTCACATTATTTGTAGCCTGGTTGCCCATAAAACTTTCAACAACTGAAAAAATATCTGGGTTCTGGCCTGTCTTTGTTTCAGTTTACTTGCTTACCAGTCAGCCCCTTTCCACTGTCCCTAGATGGAACACCAGGAGCCCATTCTTAGAGGTGTTAATAGGAATTGAGTGCTTAATTTCTTGCACGCTGCATATGAAAGTACTCTTATGTGTCAGGTTCCAAAGGCATAATATGAAAAGGAATAAACACTGGTTTTATATGGAATCCTTCATACACAGATTATCCCAGAGAGCTTTACAAACAATGAATTTGACACTGGCAGTCCGGGAGGGTGATGTAAACAAATGTGGCAGACACTAAGCACTCAGCAATAAGTCACACAGAGGCCTCCTTGAAATGCCAAAAAGCATATATCTTCCCCAGTACTCCTTCCCAAAACAGAGTGTCTGCACGTGAAGCCTGCTGTCAATCACAGAACTCCACAGAACTCTACACTTCATCTAAGGGAAGTGAAAATGCCTTATTTCAAGGACTGATACAATTACCTGCACAGAAACTTCCCACAGGAAATTGATTTCACCAAAGTTAACTAAATTTACTTGGTGCCAGTTTTACTCTGCCTATTGATTGCTGGTAGTTAGGATTTAAATATGACTCACCACACCTACCTCATCCTCATTTTCCCCAGCCCCTCCTCATGCATAGACACCCTAAATATCAGTTTCGAACAACCAAAGAGTACTGTAATATTCAGCTTCACTCAGCCTTTTCCCTGCCCTTCATTTTCTTATTATTCATTTCATTTTAGAGTTGTGTACATGTCTTACTCACCAAATTAATAGTAAGAGATCCAGTGTTGGTGTTTTTCTAGCCACCACTCCCCTCAACTGACAGCATCTACCCTAAAGAGCATCTACTTCTAAAGAGCTAGCAGCACTTCCGTGAGAGGTTCTCAATATAAGCTGACTAATAAACACAGTTAAGTTATTCCAGGGCATAGACATCAAGAGACACAAAGTGAAACTTCCTAGCTTTACTTTTGCAGAGCCTGTATCTGCTCTCTACAAGACCGGTCTTTTTTTAATGTTAGTGGAAAAAGTGAGCCTTTCCAACAACTCACTTAGTAAAATCCAGATACCCTTCATCAAAACCTCTATGAATTCCTCTGGGTCCAGCAAGCTTGTTCTGATGGAACAGAGTGAAAAGCAGAGCTTCCACTTTCAATCACTGGCAGTTGCCCTGGGAAGCACCTCCAAAGCATTCATTCCTCAGCAGCACTGTACACTGTCCTCTTGGAACCAGGCACAGGTACTGGCAGGATTTTTGATGTCATGATCTCCCTGAAGGTTGCCAGAAAGGAAAGTGGAAGGGCTCTCTTCTTCCCTTGTGTTTTGCAAAAATGGTCTTTGTGAGCTGGAGTCTCAGGTCACCTCAGCCAGGACTGACACCCATGCAGAACTTTTAAGGTCAGAAATCAATAGGGACACAGAGCAGCTGGATAAATTGAATGCTTCACCCCTCCACTCCCTCCCCTCTGCACCTTGCTCCTCCCAGTAGAGGACAGTCTCTAAAGGAACAGCCTTCCTGGGACTGCAGTGACCCTGTAAGTTCAAGCGCCTCTTTCCCTCAGTCTCCACTGAGCTACTTTGCAGTACTAGGCACAGCCCATCTGTCCCATACCCCTAGCTCTGAGCTCCATAAGCTCAGACCATAATTCATTTTGTCTCAACCACCCCACGACCCTCCTCTCCCCTTCCCCTGGCCAGTTCCTTCTTTCTTTTATCTGTGTTCAGGGCTCAGAGACCCATGGCAATCAGGATACTCACACATGTGCCAAAAATCTTACATTCTTTTGATTAAAGAATCTTGGTCTTCTAAAAGACTTCTAAAAGAACCTTACATCAGAGGAAACCTTTCAGATGCTAAAACACAGTAGAGTCTCTGGACATATGCTGCCAAATTTCAAATGTTGTCCAAATTAGCTCTGGTGTATGATCTTGAGTAAGTTAATTCACTGGGCCTCATCTCTAATTAGGGATAATAAGAGTATCTATTTCATATGTTTTTATTTCAGTTAACTGAGTTAACATATGTGAAGTATTCTTGGCCATAGAAGCAGTATATATAGGTTGGTTGCTTTCATTATCAACAGTACTGAATTAGACTATGCTAGTAGCTGTAACAGGCAAACACTAACATCTTAGTGGCTTAATAAATTAAAAATTCATTTCTTGGCCTCATAAAGTTCAATTGGGTATTCTGATCAGTGGTAAGGAGTTCTTGGTGTTAATTAAACTCACAGTTACCTTCTTGTGACTCTGCCATCCCTGATCCTCTGGTCAATCTTCTGTTCCAGATCTCAGAAAAGAGAGGGCAGGGAGGAAGGAGGATGTGAGGGCAATGTTTAAGGGCCTGGATAGGAAGGGGTGCACTCTGCCTCCCTTGTACATCCCACTGGTGGCCAACACATAAGTCACGCGGTCACACATAATGAAGGGGAGCTTCAATCTAGTCTTGTGCCCGAGAGGAAGAAGGCTTCAGTGATCATATATTAGTTTAGTCTTTCCCACAGTCACTTCATGACCCTCAAGGGACAATGTTCCTGAACAGACCTCAGGGCTAATTTAAGACTGAAGCAATTTAGACACTAATTAACTCACTTTGAGTTATCAACTGTTGATATTATCTCCCATCAACCCTAAACTGTCCTTTTTCTCATTTCCTTATCCTTATCAGCATGGAGCAATGGGGTCTTCTAGCTGGATGATTTCTGGGTTAAGGAGGTGGGGAGATGCCTTAGATTTCCAGATTGATTGTTTATGTCATAGGGAATTGTACAATAAAGGAGTACTAAACCAAGTCTGGCCTGGCCCTCTGAAGCTGAGTTGCCATTGCACACAATACTGGGGAGTACCCTCAAGACTCAACATAGTTATTACACCTCCCAGATCGCAGCCTTGCCCCCCACTGAGGAGTCCTGCAACACTCTTTCTTCAGTGAGCTGCTGGGCTGCCAAGTGAAATTTAAGTTACCTCCCTTCTGCCAGGCCAGGAATAGAACCGTCTCTATGGTCCAGGGCCCTCTAACCCCGTCTCTTTCTGAGTTTGGATCTCCTGATTACCTGAGAATCTCTTCTTATCTAGGGATAGAAACCATTGTATAAAAGAGTTCTGCACCAAATCCTGCCGCTTCCTGAAGGTTACTAGTTTTATGCTCAAAAATAAAGGGATTCAATTTTCCTATTCTTTCTGCCTAAAATCTGTCATGACTTTGTGTTGGAAGAATTTATTTTTTCCAGATCTCAACCCTGACCTTGGTCTGATGCCTGCTTTTGGTGAAATTTTTCTGCTGCCAAGAATTTTCTTAAAGCATTAGGGGCCCAGAAGGTTTGGTGCCATATTGTATATATTATTGGCGCAGTTCGCCCCTCTTGCATCATAGCAATATAGAGTAACAGTTAAAAGTAAAATTCCAGAGCCAGCTGCTCAGAGTCTGTCACTTACTGTGACAAATATATGTGATCTCTGGCTAATAGTTTAGTCCTCACATACCTCAGTCTCCTCTCAGATATTATGGGAATAATAATAACATCTACCTCATGCGTTATGTAAGCATTAAATGATTTAATACAAATGGATTGCATAGAACAGGGTTTGGCACACAGTAAATATCTGCTATCATAATTACAAGCTAGGATATAATACTGTTCACCATGTCATAGACATCATGCCCCTAAAACAAGCCTCTGAACTAAACAAGCCTCTGGACATATGGAGGATATATACCCCATGGGTCCTCAGAGAGCCTGGGCTAGACCTTCAGGTGCCCCAAGCTAGAACAGCCTCAATACTTCACCCAAAGCTTTATACCAATATCACCATTCTTCTATGTGCCATGATGTGACAAAGCAGGGAATGCACTCCCTCAAAGGTTGCTAGAGCAAATATGATCTAAAAAAGGAGATCTTCCTCTATGAAGTTGAAATGGAGCAAGCAAGGATATCCTCACTCAGTTTTCTACCACACTAAGGTCATTAAACTTCTGACCCAGGTTGCCTAGAAATCTTTCACAGGGCAGAGGATCACACTAAAAGAGAGAAGACAGAATGCCAAAATTTCTTAAGTGCTTGCCTGAAACTTTCTACCTGTGGTTCCTGAACTGGGACTGACAGAGAGTGTCTAACATAGGGAGACTCATGTTGACAGCCCTAGGATGACGTTCATCCCTGTGGCTGTGATTCCCACAGGGACATCTCGTGCTCTCTCCACTATGATTGGACCAGTCTGACTCTCCCAACCTTGGAAACTCTGAGCTAACTGATACATCCCTGCTCACACTCAGGGCCAAGTCCTCCACATTCCCCAGCCCTGTCTGGTTCCTAAAGTCACTCATGGAGGGGACGAGTTCAGGCAGTGGCTCCCTAGTTACTCAGATGTCAAACATTACAAAAAAGAAAACTTAGTACACAAACTGTGTCCACAGTTGTGGGCTCAAAGACAGCCATGTTAAGATTAGGTTTTATACAAAAAAATAAAGAATTGTACCAGATATCCAAGAGTCACTCCAGCACTGGTTCAGAGTCAAGCTCTGAGTCATTTCAGGTCTCCTTAAATCAGCCCCACATCACACCATCCCACAACAAGATAGGTGGTTAATGTACTACTTACAGCCTCAAGTCCACTACACAAAAACTTCTGCAAAAAACAACATTCACAATGCTTTGTCTTTTACACTTTACAATTTACTGATAAATGTTAGTTCCTCCTGGTATTATGGGGCTTAATTTGGGAGAAAATGATGGTGAGAGTCTTGCTGGAGTCCAAACACCAAAAGGGGTTTTTCCTCATAGTACAAATGATTAATAGAGTAATTTAAAGAGCCATCATTTCCTGAGCTCTTAATATGTGCCAGGAAAATGCCTCTAATATTAAATATTTTGTCTATTTCCCTCACTAAACTGTAAACCTAGTATCCATCAAACAACAAGGGGATTCCCATTTTCTTGATGGAGCAGCTTGATACTTCCGTTGCTGTTGCTGTTCAGTCACTCAGTCGTGTCTGACTTTTTGCGACCCCATGGACTGCAGCACGCCAGGCTTCCCTGTCCATCACCAACTCCCAGAGTTTACCCAAACTCATGTCCATTGAGTCGGTGATGCCATCCAAGTATCTCATCCTCTGTCGTCCCCTTCTCCTCCCGCCTTCAATCTTGCACAGCATCAGGGTCTTTTCCAAGGAGTCAGCTCTTCACATCAGGTGGCAAAGTATTGGAGTTTCAGCTTCAGCATCAGTCTTTCCAATGAATATTCAGGACTGATTTGGATCTCCTTGCAGCCCAAGGGACTCTCAAGAGTCTTCTCCAGCACCACAATTTGAAAACATCAATTCTTCAATGCTCAGCTTTCTTTATAGTCCAGCTCTCACATCCATATATGACCACTGGAAAAACCATAGCTTTGACTAGATGGACGTTAGTCGGGAAAGTAATGTCTCTGCTTTTTAATATGCTGTCTAAGTTGGTCATAACTTTTCTTCCAAGGAGTGAGTGTCTTTTAATTTCATGGCTGCAGTCACCACCTGCAGTGATTTTGGAGCCCCCAAAAATAAAGTATGTCACTGTTTCCACTGTTTCCCATCTATTTGCCACGAAGTGTTGGACCAGATGCCATGATCTTAGTTTTCTGAATGTTGAGTTTTAAGCCAACTTTTTCATTCTCCTCTTTCACTTTCATCAAGAGGTTCTTTAGTTCTTCTTCACTTTCTGCCATAAGGGTGGTGTCATCTGCATCAGTTCAGTTCAGTCACTCAGTCGTCGTGTCCAACTCTTTGCGACCCCATGAATTGCAGCACGCCAGGCCTCTCTGTTCATCACCAACTCCCGGAGTCTACCCAAACCCATGTCCATCGAGTTGGTGATGCCATCCAACCATCTCATCCTCTGTTGTCCCCTTCTCCTCCCACCCCCAATCCTACCCAGCATCAGGGTCTTTTCCAATGAGTCAACACTTCACATGAGGTGGCCAAAGTATTGGAGTTTCAGCTTCAACATCAGTCCTTCCAATGAACACCCAGGGCTGATCTCCTTTAGGATGGATTGATTGGATCTCTTTGCAGTCCAAGGGACTCTCAAGAGTCTTCTCCAACACCACAGTTCAAAAGCATCAATTCTTCAGCGCTCAGCTTTCTTCACCATCCAACTCTCACATCCATACATAACCACTGGAAAAACCATAACCTTGACTAGATGGACTTTTGTTGCCAAAGTAACATCTCTGTTTTCAAATATGCTATCTAGGTTGGCCATAACCTTCCTTCCAAGGAGTAAGCGTCTTCTAATTTCATGGCTGCAATCACCATCAGCAGTGATTTTGGAGCCCAAAAAAATAAAGCCTGACACTGTTTCCACTGTTTCCCCATCTATTTGCCATGAAGTGATGGGACCAGATGCCATGATCTTAGTTTTCTGAATGTTGAGCTTTAAGCCAACTTTTTCACTCTCCTCTTTCACTTTCATCAAGAGGCTCTTTAGTTCTTCTTCACTTTCTGCCATAAGAGTGGTGTCATCTGCATATCTGAGGTTATTGATATTTCTCCTGGCAATCTTGATTCCAGCTTGTGTTTCTTCCAGCCCAGCGTTTCTCATGATGTACTCTGCATATAAATTAAATACGCACGGTGACAATATACAGCCTTGACGTACTCCTTTTCCTATTTGGAACCAGTCTGTTGTTCCATGTCCAGTTCTAACTGTTGCTTCCTGACCTGCATACAGGTTTCTCAAGAGACAGGTCAGATAGTCTGGTATTCCCATCTCTTTCAGAATTTTCCACAGTTTATTGTGACCCACACAGTCAAAAGCTTTGGCATAGTCAATAAAGCAGAAATAGATGTTTTTCTGGAACTCTCGTGCTTTTTCGATGATCCGGCGGATATTGGCAATTTGATCTCTGGTTCCTCTGCCTTTTCTAAAACCAGCTTGAACATCTGGAAGTTCACGGTTCACGTATTGCTGAAGCCTGGTTTGGAGAATTTTGAGCATTACTATACTAGCATGTGAGATGAGTCATCTGCATATCTGAGGTTATTGATATTTCTCCTGGCAATCTTGATT
Organism: Giraffa tippelskirchi; assembly: GCF_054371585.1. Classification (NCBI taxonomy): domain Eukaryota; kingdom Metazoa; phylum Chordata; class Mammalia; order Artiodactyla; family Giraffidae; genus Giraffa; species Giraffa tippelskirchi. The sequence continues at coordinate 117,192,534 of NC_137283.1, read as the reverse complement.
CCAGCTTGTGCTTCATCCAGCCCAGCATTTCTCATCCAGCCCACAGTTTCTCCATATGGTTTGGGGCTTCTCAAAAGTTGGATCATAGAAAAAGCAAGAGAGTTCCAGAAGAACATCTACTTCTGCTTTACTGACTATGCCAAAGCCTTTGACTGTGTGGATCACAAAAAACTGTCGCAAATTCTGAAAGAGATGGGAATACCAGACCACCTGATCTGCCTCCTGAGAAGTCTGTATGCAGGTCAAGAAGCAACAGTTAGAATCGCACATGGAACAACAGACTGGTTCCATATTGGAAAAGGAGTACGTCAAGGCTGTATACTGTCACTCTGTTTATTTAATTTATATGCAGAGTACATCATGCGAAATGCCAGGCTGGATGAAGCACAAGCTGGAATCAAGATTGCCAGGAGAAATGTCAATAACCTCAGATATGCAGGTGGTCTCACCCTTATGGCAGAAACCAAGGAGGAATTAAAAGGCCTATTCATGACAGTGAAAGGGAAGAGTGAAAAAGCTGGCTTAAAACTCAACATTCAGAAAACCAAGATCATGGCATTCAGTCCCATCATGTCATGGCAAATAGATGGGAGACAATTGAAACAGTGACAGACTTTATTTTCTTGGGCTCCAAGATCACTGCAAATGGTGACTGCAGCCACAAAATTAAAAGATGCTTGCTCCTTGGAAGAGAAGTGATGACCAATCTAGACAGCATATTAAAAAACAGAGACATTACTTTGTTGACAAAGGTCCATCTAATCAAAGCTATGGATTTTCCAGTAGTCATGTATGGATGTGAGAGTTGGACTACAAAGAAAGCTGAGTGCCGAAGAATTGATAATTTTGAACTGTGGTATTGGAGAAGACTCTTGAGAGTCCCTTGGACAGAAAGGAGATCAAACCAGCCAATCCTAAAGGAAATCAGTCCTGAATATTCATTGGAAGGACTGATGCTGAAGCTGAAGTTCCAATACTTTGGCTGCCTGATGTGAAGAACTGACTCATTGAAAAAGACCCCGATGCTGTGCAAGGTTGAAGACAGGAAGAGAAGGGGATGACAGAGGATGAGATGGTTGGATGGCATCACCAACTCCATGAACATGAGTTTGAGCAAGCTCTGGTAGCTGGTGATGGACAGGGAAGCATGATGTGCTGCGGTCCATGGGGTCGCAAAGAGTTGGACATAACTGAGTGACTGAACTGAACTGAATTGAACTTGGGACTTCCCCAGCAGTCCAGTGGTTAATACTCCAGGCTTCCACTGCAGGGGATGTGGGTTCAATACCAGTTCAGGGATGCCAGCAAGCTTTGGCATGTGCCCAAAAAATAAACATAAAAAAAGAATTTCATATGGTTTGATCTAATACAAGGACATATCCTAGCCTTATATTATGGCAGTTAATTTTTTTTGTAATTCTTGGAGGTTTCCTGGCATAGCAGAAAGGACATGAATAGGGAAGTTAGTTAAACATAGTTTTGAATCTCCTTCTGCCTACATACTAGCTCTGTAATATTGGAAAACTTCTTAGCTTCTTTGAGCTCTTAATTTCTTCACCTGTCAAACATAATTACTACCTGGGGGATTATCATAAGAATTTTTTTTAATTACTTTATTTTCTATTTTTTAACTTTACAATATTGTATTTGTTTTGCTACACATTTCAAATATATATTTAAAATACCAAACACATTGCCTGGCACCAAGAAGACAGTCAACAAATAGTCTGCCTTTCCTTTTTCTTTCTTCTTTTTCCTAAATGGAAATCTAATCAGCTCTAAAAACTGTAGTCTGAAGGGCAACTGACAAATTGATCAAATAAACAGCTCTAATTTGTTGTGTGAGTCAGGGGTGTGTGTGTGTGTGTGTGTGTGTGTGTGTGTGTGGTAAGACTAGCTACATGTCACGCTCTAACTTGATTTGCCTTTCTGGCAAGAGTTGATCTTACTGTTTCCCATTTATTTATTTTTATTTTTTATAAATTTATTTATTTTAGTTGGGGGCTAATTACTTTACAATATTGTAATAGTTTTTGCCATACATTGACATGAATGTATGATCTTACTGTTTCTCATTTATTTTTATCTCAAGTGTAAATTCAGGAAAATTTTCATTTTTTGTTACAAAAGACTGTTTTATGAATTATTAATCATTTAGCAGATTCATTAGATTATGTCAGGGTTACTAAGTCTGTGCTTTTAAAATATATTAGCTACCTGAATTTTATTACTGTGACACTGACTGGCAAAGAAAACTGGAAACTTTTTCCCTTCCAAATGATTTCCTTATTGTTCACTTTGAGAAACCAGCAGGCAGCAAGTTTTAGCCTTTTCTGGACTAAATTCTCCTTTCTTTTAGACGTCCTCTAAGAATTTGTATCACGTCTGTTGGTGATTTGAAAAATCTATGACTCTAGGGGAAAAAAAATGGTATTTTTAAATTATTTCTACTTTTCCAAAATCGTTTTCAAAGAAGCCACAATGAAAAGAATAGCAATTTTTAACATTCCAGCATTGCAGGGCCAAATGCTTTGTTTGTGCTTTGTATTCTTTGTTTTTAAAAAAAAAAAAAAATCTGTCCAGTTTCATTTCTGAGTTTTACTGAAACTTTACCAAGTTTTCTGTGCAGGCTTCAGTACTTTATATAGTCCCTGTTTTGTTCTTTGATCTCCTGTTTTAGTCCTCCAGAGTCAAAGTGGAAGTCGGAATTAAACCTTCCTCATTCCCAACTTTGAAGGATGAGAAGCTAGAGGCAGTTAAAACGTTAAGAGCAAAAATATTCAAAGCATTTATAACATACTTGATCAAGTTTTAAATTCTAGCTACTACATGAAAGAAGGGATTATCCTGTTATAGGCATTATATTTAAACTGTCTGGGGTTGATGCTTTTCTTACTTATGTCTAAGACTGGAGTACAAGGTCAAGTGCATGTATGCATGTTAAGTTGCTTCAGTTGTATCTGACTCTTTGCCACCCCATGGACTGTAGCCCACCAGGCTCCGCTGTCCATGGTGATTCTCCAGGTAACAATACTAGAGTGGGCTGCCATGCCCTCTTCCAGGGGATCCTACCAACTGAGGGATCAAACCCATGTCTCCAGCATTGCAAGGCGAATTCTTTAACACTGAGACACAGGGGAAGCCCACAAGGTCAAAGACAGCAACCAAAGAGATCTTAATGTAAAACATAGAACTATGTCCCCTTCCCTGCCAAAAGTGTTCTTGACCTCCCCCCTGCACCTAAATAAAACCTAGATTCCTTACTATGGGTTGGTGGCCATTTAACTACACAACTGAATCCCTTTTCTATGTGAAGGAAGATCCCCATCTTGTGAGTCTTCTTGAAGCCAAGGATCCAAGCATTTCCTTCTCCACTCCCAGCCAGCAAGGGCACACAGCCATGACCTATGTTTAGCCAGGTGGGCGCCTCCAGGTGGGATGCTCAGTTCTGAAAGGAAGTCACAAAGCTGTCAAGATAGGTCAGCAATTCTTCCTTACTGACATTAATCAGCAGCACTAACTATCCAGTGGAGGCTCAAACACCAGCATCACCTAAGAGATAATTTCTCCTCTACCATTCCTTGTACCTGCTCATTTTCCAATCCTGTTCTCCACAGTTCCCATCAATTGTGGATGCAGAGACTCTCTACTACGTTATTTTTTTTTAAATTAATTTACTTTTTAATTGGAGGCTAATTACTTTACAATATTGTAGTGGGTTTTGCCATACATTCACATGAATCAGCCATGGGTGACATGTGTCCCCCATCCTGTACCCCCCTCCCACCCTCCTCCCCATCCCATCCCTCATGGTCATCCCCATCCTGAGCACCCTGTCTCATGCATCGAACCTGGACTGGCAATCTATTTCACATATGGTAATACGCATGTTTCAATGCTATTCTCTCAAATCATCCCACCCTTGCCTTCTCCCACAGAGTCCAAAAGTCTGTTCTTTACATCTGTGTCTCTTTTGCTGTCTCGCATATAGGGTCATCGTTACCATCTTTCTAAATTCCATACATATGCATCAATATAATGTATTGGTGTTTTTCTTTCTGACTTACTTCACTCTGTATAATAGGCTCCAGTTTCATCCACCTCATTAGAACTGATTCAAATGCATTCTTTTTAATGGCTGAGTAATATTCCATTGTGTGTAAGTACCACAGCTTTCTTATCCATTCGTCTGCCGATGGACATCTTGGTTGCTTCCATGTCCTAGCTATTGTAAACAGTGCTGCGATGAACATTGGGGTACACGAGTCTCTTTCAATTCTGGTTCCTCGGTGTGTATGCCCAGCAGTGGGATTGCTGGGTCGTATGGCAGTTCTATTTCCAGTTTTTTAAGGAATCTCCACACTGCTCTCCATAGTGGCTGTACTAGTTTGCATTCCACTACATTCTTTAGCATAAATTTCTTTCTGCTCAGGATAGCTCTTAAGCCTTCCTTTGGCAACCACTGACTGATCCATGGCCTATGAATACTCATTTTTATCAAATTCTCCCCAGGGTCGTTGACTGTATTCAGGTTCACTGGACTTTTTTTCAGTTACTCAAACATTCGAATCTGCTTTCCTTCCTTTTCTGCCCATCCAGTTTCGCTCAAAACAGGTCTTTTTTTTTTTCCTTCCTCACATGGCTAGCTCATTCCTTCTTTCAGGTCTCAATTCAAATACCACTAATTCAGAGGGACCATACAATGTGTAGAAATGACCCAACAGCCATGTTGCTTCCTTCTTTTCTCCTTCTCTTTTTTCTTCCTTTGCATGCATTTTAGTCCATAACTTGGCGACTGTTAATTTCTGGGAAGCATACAAACAGCAAATCACATATTCCTTAGGTCATAAATAAAGAAGAGGCTAAAATTCTATATCTACCACCATTATCACATTAACTGAACATATATTGCATGCAGAATGTGCATCACTTTGAACATGAAGTTTAGTGTTAACAAAGGTATAAATATCACGCTTTGTGTAAATTTTCTTACTACAAGTAGTCAGGGATAATCCTCAAGCCGTAAGATAAATTATACGAAGAGTCAGGTTTGAATAAAAGGAGACTGGAAACTTAGAAATATTTGAAATTCTAAAAATCAGAATGTAGTCTTTAATTTGAATGCTATAAACTTTATGCCAAAGAACATTTTCTTGATAGTTATTTTAATGCCAATAAAACAAAAGACTGATGGCTCAGGTTTCTTGAGCTTCTCTAGATAAGCAAGCTTAAAAGGCTTTCTGCTGGGCTTTGTTAAAACAAGGGTATTACAAGATTCTTACATTTTCCCTATGCTTCGGGACATTAAAATGAATATTTTCCTACCATAAATTAGAAATCCTGAGACTTGGGGGGCACTGAATTAATCTGTGCTGAAGAAGCATGTAAAGATGACAACAGAGATTGAAGGATCACCTCGGCTTGCTGGAGACCCCTGTGTGGTGGATATGTATCATAAGTATGATATGGGTATTATATATGTACTGTGGGACGTTAGCATAGAGCCTTCTGAGGAAGGCACGCTGGAAATCTGCAATAGGCATGCTAAAGAGCATGAGACTTGGGCACAATGCCCGTTTATGGAATTAAAAAAATGTTTTTTTCCTCACTGGAGCAAAGAGAAGAGTGCCTCCAGATTTTGTCAGTTCCACTTCACATTATTATGCTCTTCAACCCCTGCATTACAGCACTGGTATGCAAGTGATCACTCCTAATAATAGCCTCTCCACTATTAGAAGTGGGCCTTTTTCATTTTTCACCAAATTATAAAATAGCTTCCCATTATAACTTATGTTCTGTATACTCCAGCCAAGACTTTTTTCTCATCTTAAAATGCTCTGCTTTAAATGGGCCTCTAATGTATAATTTTATTGTTTGAGCATTTCATTTTCTTTTTGATTTATGTTTCTTTATAGCTGGTTAGACAGCTCTTTGTGATCTTTTGATGAAAGATTCTACATAAATAAAATTGACTGAGAAGAGAGACCTTGATGCTAGCTTCGAAGAACGCACTCTGCACTCTGCGAACTGGAGATCGAGATTCAAATCTCAAATGAAAGATTCAAAGAAAGCTCTAGTGTTCCTTCTTTCTAATTTTTATTTTTAAAAATTTTATTTTAAAACTTAATGTTAGTAATTTTACCCTATGCTGAATTTAACCTGCTATATAGTGTCTGAAGGGGTGGTTTGGGATTTTTTTTTTTTTACCGTAATGTATCAAGCTGCTAAGACTACAATAAAGAAATAATTGTAATCATTATGCTGACTGAATTCAATATAACTTAGCCTTTAAACTTACAATTTAAAATAGATAGATATGATATGTAGAACAGACAACTAAATAGATGCTATCATTCGGAAAACAATAGTTATCTAAAAACTTTGAGATCTTTATGCTATTTCCAAAATAATCTTAAGAAAATTTTTTAGTATTTCCTTATTTATAGTCTACATTCATTTAGTTTTAATTGTCAATGAATCACTGATGCTAAGAAAACCCCTCTTTTCTTCTACACTTTCAGATATTCATGAATGTCTTCATGATTATCTGATTTATTTTTTATCCTTCACCTAGAGTATCAATCAATAGAATCTGCCTTGTTTAAGGAGAAATCTGAACTTTTTGCAGTGAACTTTAGAAAAATAGTGTATACTTGTTGTAGTTTGTATTTTAACCTAAATATTCTTTTCTTTCTTTTCTTCTTCTCTAAAATAGCAACGTTCCATTTTGAATAATAACAACTGCTATTATTGACAACTGTTTTTTAAAGAATCATCATGAAATATAAAGACAAAGAACAAATTTTAAGCTGATAAATCTAGGGGTTTAGGATCCCCTTAACTCATTTACATAATAACATTAATAGAAAATATTTATTGAGCACAAACAATGGTTGGGCAACATGCTAAGCAGCATTAAGTCATCATCTTATTTCCTTTTAACCAAACAAATCTATGACATGGCTACCATAGTGTTCCAGTTCAATGGAGAGTCAGCTGGGTTGGAAATTGAGATGAAACTAAGGACACTGGAAGGAGATAAATGCAGAGGGGCTGGGAGAAAAAGGTGAAAAAACATGTAACAATCTATGACTCGGGGAAGGCTCCTCAGAATGAGAAAAAAATGGAAGCATCCTGAGACCTCCCTGGTGGTCCAATGGTTAAGACCTCACCTTCCAATGTAGGGGGTGCAAGTTTGATCCCTGGTCAGGGAGCTAAGATTCCACATGCCTTTCGGTCAAAAATCAAATCAAAACATAAAACAGAAGAAATACGGTAACAAATTCTATAAAGATTTTAAAAAATGGTTCACACCAAAAAAAAAAACAGTTTTAAAAAATAAAATTTATAAGTCCTAATAACATACAAAAGATATGGTACACAAAAATTAAGATCGTAGAACTATAAATGTTACACAGTTAGCATTTTTTAGACATTATGAAGTACTAAGTAATGCATATACTTCTTCTCATCTTATAATAGTGGTAAATTTAAATTAGTTTTATTTTTCTTTAGCATTTTTTTAGTTATCAATGTTGTGATAAAAATGGAAAATTATTAATTCATTATTGGATAATAAAGGGACACTGACAATATATGTTTTCAGGGAAAGTTATTTTAAATTAAAACATACAAAAATTTAAAGTTAGGTTTAATATGAAGATTTAGGGCAAAAAATACATTTTAGAGATTATATAGTAATTTAATGGAGGTCACTGAAAAATATGTATCTTTTCCATCTATAATGGAATGTTCTACGTTGAACTCTTTAGAGTAAAGCATGTAATTTTTGCCTCCTTCATACATGTCCTCCACCATTATACTGTAGAACTGTTTCAAGGCAGATTTCAGTTTTGTGGAATACCATAAATGAATTTCAGTGAAAAGTTATTGATGAGTGTATTAGGATAGGAAAGTCTATGCTTTGATAACAAACAACCCTGAAATCTCACTGACTTAACATCACAAAGTTTACTTCTTGTTCATATTACATATCCAATACATTTCATCTGCTCCGTGCAATCACTTAGATATCCACACTGACAAGAGCATAACCATACCAGGTAGAAAAGAACTCACCAGCAAGGAAAGTGGAAGAGAGAGAAATGGCTCACGAGCAATTAAATCCTTCACGTCATGGAAACACTAACCACAATGACCCTGCTGAACTGCAAGAAAGCTGAGACATATCTTTTCTCTTGCTTCTGGATGAGAACAAGATATTGGTGGGTACTGGTAATGTCTCCCACGGTGGCTTCTGTTGTTTCCTATTGTTAAACATCCTAATAGCTCTTCATCCAAGATCCTAACTCTACAACAGAGTAGGGAAAGAACAGAGGAATTTCAGACAGGACCTGAACCTCCAGGCTTGTCTTTCCCACAACCAGTTGGTTATGCAAATTTGGATGGGTATGTTCAACTCTCTGGATCTTGGTTGCTATAGCTACAAAGGAAGAAGGCTGGACTAGATGATCCTTAAGATTCTATAGGACTAAAATTTTGTGACTCTATTGCACACTTTCAAACCAAATAAAATAATTATTAAGCTAGTCATAAAAATATTTTCAAAGTTGTTTACTTCACAAAAACTCAACAGAGACCTAATTCGTGGTTTGGTCTCAATTTTATGTATATTTTATAAATATATATATATATATATATATATATATATATACATATATTTCCCTGGAGAAGGGAAAGTCTACTGTTGGAGAAGACTCTTGAGAGTCCCGTGAACTGCAAGGAGATCCAACCAGTCCATCCTAAAGGAAATCAGTCCTGAATATTCATTGGTAGGACTGATGCTAAAGCTGAAACTCCAATACCTTGGCCACCTAATGTGAAGAACTGACTCATTGGAAAAGACCCTGATGATGGGAAAGATTGAAGGCAGGAGGAGAAGGGAATGACAGAGGATGAGATGGTTAGATGGCATCACCGACTCAATGGACATGAGTTTGAGCAAGCTCTGGGAGTTGGTGATGGACAGGGAAGCCTGGCATGCTGCAGTCCATGGGGTCGCAATGAGTTGGACATGACTGAGCAACTGAACTGAACTGAACTGATGAAATGCTGAGGCATGAACACCTGCTAGTTGCATACTTAAGCAGGCATTTTCAGAACTGTTGTATCAATACGCCAGTTCCCCAGCCCTCGGGAACAATAACCCAAGATGAGTGCTTAGTCTCTCTTCCCAGAGATTCCCTGTGTGATTAAGTTACAGATACTCTCAGTGACAGCTGACTTGATAGCTACTTATCTTCTCTGTTCTGCTTCCCCCATTTCCCTACCAGTATTCCTTACACTTCCCACCCAAACTTCTTACAACTCAAACTTATATCCCAGGACCTATGTCAGGGAAAGCCCAAACTAAGTCAAAAACTAGCAGTTTTGATTTCCTATTTTGTGATATATTCTACTTCATTTAATCCCCACAACAACTCTCTGAGAAAAATTATTGTACAGATGAGAATAACATAGTACATTAATTACAGATATGGAAATGGAGGTCAGTCATCAGGTCCAGGGCATGTTCACTCATTCCACCTGAAGTTCTGTTCCTGGTACAATATGGCCCTGTTCAGGGGTGCCTGTGAGCATCTCCTTGTAACCTCCACTTAACCCTGCAGAAAATTCTGAGCCCCTAATCCACTCAAACACTAAAAATCTGTTTTCCTTTGCCACTTCAAATTCCTGATGGACCTGCATGGTATTCATAAATAAATATATTTCTTCTATACTTATTGCCTAATTTTCAATAAGCCAGCCCTGATTTCTTTCAGGCCCTAGGCTTATAGGCCAGTGCTTATTTTCATGGCTGATTAATGGTTCTGATTAGTCCTCCAAGCAGGAAATCCAATATCCCTTAGGGGAACCCTAAAGATGCAGATGACCGTGAATTCAAGGAAGCCTATTCACAACAGAAATCAATGGAGAAAGGAGGCAATGTTAATGTAGACAACAGTTCTACCAGCTTCTAAATGCAAGTGCTCAGACAGAGGCAGTGGAGGGAGGGGAGGGGATAACAGAGAATGTATTCAGAATACCGAATTGCAGTTTCATCACTCTAAAAGCCAGCTTTAACAACTCCTTTCCCAATGTGGAAATTTAAAGCTTCCTTTTTGTGAATTTTGACTGGTTTATAGCCCTGAAAGAAAACTTCACCCCTCTCAGAGATTACCTCTTGGACTGAATGTGTATCCAGGGGTAGAGAAGGCTTGAGTTCACAGAAACCACATCACAACCACAGCATGGGCATCATTCAAGTAATTTCAAGACCATGGAATTTAAAAATTAAAAAACTGTAGAAATGTGAAAATCATGCTAATTTCTATAACATGGAGAATGCAGATATCACTTTTAAGATGATCATAAAGTTTTCTAATGGGTTTTTAATGGAATAGATTTTTTTTCAATCCAACAATTATTACTCTCCTTTAGCCATGATTTAATTATCCTGTTGGTCAGTTCTTTACAAATACCAGGATAATCGCACACCCCTTCCACCTCCTTCTGATCATCCTACGGAGCCCATCATTACAGAGTGGGCAGTAGTGCAGGTTGTTCAAGGTCATTACCCTGAGGAAGAGGGACTTTGCTCAGTAACTGGTTGTCTCGCTCCTCTCCCATGCCTGACTCAGCACCAAGAACTATATCTTCACAGAAGACTATCTTTTCTTTATCCTCTGCAAGCTCCATTTAAGCTGTTAAACAGCAGCCTGAAGTCAAATGACTTGTACTTGCTTTATGAATCAGAAAAACTTACATCTACATTTTGAAACATTAGCCAGCAACAATTATCGTTCCTGTTGGTGCCCAACTCTGTGCTAGGCCACAGATGGGCTACAAAATGGCTATTACCACTTATATTTGAATAGTATATTACATATACATGGCTTCAAAATAGTGTCTTAAGTTCTCTGCCAGTACAAGAAATTGATGGGAAAGGACAGGATATAGGAGTTGACAGGTGTCTAGTCCCACCTACATCAAATGTTGTTACTTAATTTGTTTCTTTAATTCACACAATCATACTATAAAGAAAATTTTTTACACTGGAAAGCACAATCAAGAATCAGCTTAATATTGGAAACTTCATATACTGGCCGTTTTAAGAGTAGCCTTTCCTCCCTCATGCTACATACACACACGCGTGTGCATGCACACACACACATACACATTCACAGCTAACCTGCAGATGAGACAGTCATCAAAAGAGAAGCACTTCAAGTGCCACAAAAATATGTATGTACAGCACTAGCTTACTACATGGGTAAAAGCAGAAAGGTAATAGTCGCTTGTGCCTGTGGGAGACATCTGTTGATTCTGCCAGCCAGTGTTCATACTCCAAATTTCCTTGAGCACACCCAAACTCTTCTTTCAACCCATGTATTCGGGCAGAATTAACCTGACTGCCGATTCCAAGAATAGCTCCTGATTGGCCTAAACCAATTAGCACAGCTCATTCCTCTCATAGTGACTGGGACAGGCATGTTACCTAATCTGAACCAATTTGTGACCTTGGCAGGGACTTTTAGAACAGATACAAGGATCCTTCCTAGATGAGCTTGAACTTCAAAGCATGTAGGATAGAACTGCAACTCTCATCTTTACTCCACATGAATTCTTAAAAGGGGAGCAAAACCAATGGATAGAAAGTAGCCAGGTCCTGATCACCTTCACTCAGCCATGATTAAAAAGCAACACTCCTAGACCATCTTGTTACCTGAGTCAATAAGACAGCTTCTTGATTTAATCCAGATTAGACTCAGTTCTCTGTCACTGGCAATCAAGAGTCCTAAATGAAACGGTGTATATGTCTTCTCTTCTTCCATGAATTCAACAAACTTGTATAAACCTGACATTGATGTACTTACATCACAACATCCAAATTCCCAGTATCATTCATCTTGTTGGCACTTGGTACCTATATGTGTGGGCTTCCCAGTGGCTCAGTGGTCAAGAATCTGCCTACAGTGCAGGAGCCACAGGAGACAAGGGGTCGATCCCTGGGTTGGGAAGATCCCCTGGAGGAGGGCACAGCAACCCACTCCAGTATTCTTGACTGGAGAAACCTATGGACAAAGGATCCTGGCAAGCTACAGTCCACTAGGTCACAAAGAGTCTGTCTTTCATACATGGAATTACTTCAAAAATGCAGACAAGGACTAGTGCAAGGCAACAAAGGTGAGTGCAGGACTGACCTTCAAGTCTAAAATCTAGAATTTTAGAAGCATGTGACATAGTCTACTAAAGTCAACAAACGCAGCATAAAAATTAATTCACATAAATTCTAAGAACATGTGACTTCAGAATTATACACCAGATTTAACAAATTTATCAAAAGCTTTCCATAAAAGTTTGCACTGCCCCCTTCCAAGGTGACATATGATCCTGCACAACCACTACCACTGTCCCAAATATTGGGTCTTCAAAAGCTAGTAGCACATTCAGTTATTTTTTTTGGCCACACCACACTGTAGCATGCGGGATCCTAGTTCCCCAACCAGGGATCAAACCTGTGCCCCTGCATTGGAAGTGTGGAATCTTAACCACTGGACCACCAGGGAAGTCCCTCATTTGAGCGTTTTTAACTGTGTGAAATCTTTATTCTTAAAGAGAGGACTTGATTTTTGGAAATAAAATTTATTCAGTGTTAAATCTTGTAAAAGAGAAGGCTAAAAGAACTGCAAATGTATTTCAAACACACATTATTACATAAACTTCTAAAGATGGCTTCTTAGAAGAAAAATAGTGCTTGGATAAACATTTAAGATTTTGCAGGCTTGCAAAAAAAAAAAATACCAGTCTTATTACTTTTGGTCTAGTCTATTGAACTTAAGATTTTCCTCCTCAAGATATCAAGTTACAAAATAACAAAATTATGCAGAATTTGGCCTATAATCAAAGCTATTTATATTTTGGGGCCTCTGGTCCTGCATATTTTAAGAGTAATTTGAGGCTAAATTTAATAATGCAGTTTCACTAACAATTGCAAAATTTGTGATTATCCATTAAACAAAGAAATATCACTCATGGTATTTTCTCCCTGAATATTTGAATTATATGAAAACGAAGCTTAAAATATGAATTTTGAAGAAATATTTCTAAAAATAGACTAATTGGGATAAAACACAAATTTACACACTAATGCCATGCATCCTTATGGAAAAGAACATCTTAAAACTTGCACCAGCCTGAAGACGTTTAATGAGGTGCTATTAATATAAATAAGGTTTCATTTCTTAGTCAAATAAAGCATGTCATGGAGTGAAGGAAAGCTGTCATGGAAAAGAAAAGTCAGATTTCTTTCAAATTGTTCTATACTTCTTATCAATATACCTTCAGGGTCAGCCCTACATGGAAACTAGAAACTCCAAGATAAGATGCAAGTTTCTAGCTCTGACTCAATGGCTGGATTGGAGAAAGAGAAGGCAAGTAAGAATATTTCTCAGTAATCTTCCCCAATTTTTTTTCACAGCTCTATTATGAATCTGACTTCACATACAAAGGTAGAATGTCAATTACACTTAAAATTAACTCATTAAAAATTTTAAATATCATATCATTGTTGTTCAGTCACTAGATTTGTCCAACTTTTTTAGACACCATGGACTGCAGCATGCCAGGCTTCCCTGTCCTTCACTATCTCCTCAAGTTTGCTCAGACTTATGTCCATTGAGTTGATGATGCCATCCAACCATCTCATCCTCTGTCATCCCCTTCTCCTGCCTTCAGTCTTTCCCAGCATCAGGGTCTTTTCCAATGAGTCGGTTCTTCCCATATAGTTGCCAAAGTATTGGAGCTTCAGCTTCAGCATTAGTCCTTCCAATGAATATTCAGGACTGATTTCCTTTAGAATTGGCTGGATTGATCTCCTTGCTGTCCAAGGGTCTCTCAAGAGTCTTCTCCAGCAACATAGTTCTAAAGCATTGATTCTTTGGCACTCAGCCTTCTTTATGGTCCATCTCTCATATCCACACATGACTACTGGAAAAACCATAGCTTTGACTATATGGACCTTTTTTGGCGAAGTGTTGTCTCCGCATTTTAATATGCTGTCTAGGTTTGTCAGAGCTTTTCTTCCAAGGAGCAAGACTCTTTGAATTTCATGGCTGCAGTCACCATCTGCAGTGATTTTGGAGCCTAAGAAAATAAAATCTGCGACTGTTTCCACTTTTTCCCCATCTATATTCCATGAAATGATGAGACTAGATAGCATCATTTTAGTTGAGTTTTTTTGAATGTCACAGATAGGCACTATCTGAAGTTCAGAATGTATTTAAACAGGTAACAGGTATTACTGCCCATCTTCTTTGGACATATAGAATAGTAATATTGCTGAAAGTGCCTCCCAGACAAGTATGGACCACCTGCTCCTCTGTAAGGGAAGAGAAGAAGTCATGATACAGGCATTGTTGATGCAGTGATTCCTAGGTAGTCATTCCTTATTATCAATGCCAAAATTAGATTCCCATTTTTTACTTTGTAAGATAGTGGGTGTCTATTGCCCTAAGCCTCACACTGCACAAGTCCAGCTATGCTGGAAGGGCATTTAAAAGGCAGTGGCAGCAGCAACATTCCGGTAACAACTCAACTTCCATAGCTCATGCCGATCACATCCTCTAAGCAGATGCACCTTGTTCAGCCTCAAACCTGACCCTGCCCAAGGTCAATCAAGGACATTGTGTAGCACACATCTACCAGTGGAGAATCATCAAGCTAATTTATTTCCTTGTTGGTATATATTTTACTGAAAAATAGTTGATTTATAATATGTTATTTTCAGGTATATATCAGAGATTCAGATATATATATATATACGTGTGTGTGTGTATATATCAGTTTTATCTGTTTTTGAACTTCATATAAATAGTCAAAAATAGCTCCTCTTTTGTGTATGGCTTCTTTTGCTCAATGTTATAATGGGAGATTCATCTATGTTAAATGTACAAAAGTAGTTCATTCCTTTTCATTGTAATATAGTATTCGATTCCATGTGTATGCCAAGCAACTTTTTATTTTAAAAAAGTGAACTTTCATTAAATGCATTTCATGTCTTATCAGACTCTAATTCTCAATTTTGTTTGCCTATTTTTTAATCTGCCCTAGTTGTGCTTTTGGTGGAGTGGTGAAATGTATTGTTTGAAAATGAATTTATGTGAAGAATTGATTGAAATTGAATGATATCAGCGGTAAAAGATAATTTTTCTGTCTCCTAACTGACTACTTAGAGAAAAGATCTATTCACAAAGGTATAGGATTCAAGGAGTTTCAGATCTTGACCATGAACTCAATGTGTAATCTTGTTCCATCTCTTTGCCCAACATCATACTCATCTATAAAATCTGTGTCACTGTCAAACAACAACAACAATAATAATAGGTATTAAATATACAAATTAGATTAAGTGGTAAAACAAGAAAAATAATTCATATGACATGAAGAATTGCTAAGTATTTCAAGTATTACTTCATTTATTCACAAGCTAATAGTTATTGAAAACCTACTCTGCCCATTGCTATAAGGAGTGTGGGTAATATATACATAATGCTGAGTACTTAGCATATACCATATGAAGATTTTAAACAAATCATCTCATTTAATCTTTTCCTGTGAAATTGATGCTACTATTAAACAGATTTTACACATGAGGCCCAGAGAGGTTAAGAAATCTGTTCAAATGCTGTGCAATGTGGCCAAAAAAGAAAAAGAAAAACATAAAAAATAAAATTGTTAAAAAAAACTTTTTTAAAGAAATTTGTTCAAGACCTTATAGCCAGCTATGAAATTAGCAATATGCTGCAAAAATGATTTGCAGATGAAATCAATTTAATAAATAAAGTTAAAATGATAGCTTAAAATGTTGATCATCTATGATCATTAGAGATGTACACAAAATGTGTAAAAGGACATGTATTGCAGTGCAATGCCAAAAAAACTTTGTAAATTACCTAAGTATCTAACAGTAAGATTTGTTAAACAATGATTGATCTACACAGTGCAAGAATTGAAGCCACTGACAACCACATTATTAAAAATATCTAACAGCATGGGGAAATGGTTACAATGTGTCTTCAGGTGGAAAAAATAAGACAGACCATAAAAGAAAGACTATGGACAATATACTACTGATTCTGTTAAAGTCATGTGAGTACGTGTGTGTTTATGGGTGTGTGGAGGCTTTGATCCTTTAGACAATGATATCCATTCCCCATTCTTCTTGATAACAACTCTCCACCTTTCATCTGGTGTCTGTGATTTCCTGTGCAGCCTATGTGCTCAGAAAAAGTTGTTCCTGGAGTCACTCAGCTCCTAGGGTGAGTCTTGTCTGACATGAGCAAATCCTCACTTCCATAACTGAATCAGGAATAAGCCCACAATTCAGGCCCACGAGACATCAGATTTTTCTAGGAGGAAAGGAAAACAGTGGCTCTTCAGAGAAAGCAACTAATAGGGCCATCCTGCCTTTCTCTGGTTGGTACAGTGAAAGAGTATGACATCAGAACCAGAGTGGCCATCTGCCCTCATAAGAGAACTAAGCTGAGGCCAAGGCCAGTGAAGAGGACGCCAAGCTGCGAGGACCACTGGGAAGGAAGGTCAGAGTCCTGCTGGAGGACCCACCTATAGCCAGAGAGAGACACCCCCAACGGGCTCAGCTCCACAAGCCAACAAATTCTTCTTTCTGTTTAATCCAGTTGGATGAGAGTTGTTACATCTTAGAGTTTTAAACATTTTTTTTAATGTAGACCATTTTTAAAGTCTTTAATGAATTTGTTACAATATTGTTACTGTTTCATGTTTTGATTTTTTTGGCCATGAGACATGTGGGATCTTAGCTTTCTGACCAGGGATCAAACCCACATCCCCTGCATTGGAGGGCAAAATCTTAACCACTGAACTGCCAGGGAAGTCCCACATCTTATAGTTTTAATTGAACAGACCTGTGTACAAAGATTGGGGATGCCTGGGGTTTTCTCTTTATGCTTTTCTCTATGTTGCATGCTCTCTACAATATTTTATCATCAGGAAGAATAACAAATATTATTTTAGTCCATTCAAATGCTTCCCACGAAATACATCTCTTGATTACTAATATCAGGCAGTACACTGAGCTCACCAAGGACCTGAAAAATCAGTCATTTTTGCAGAATCTTAGTATCTGGAAGAGTGATGATAATAACACCACACATTTGTATGATAAGACTTTATGATTTTTCAAGCACTTTCCAATTTGGTAAACTAAAGAGGTTCCTCCTGAGAAACCTGTATGCAGGTCAAGAAACAACAGTTAGAACCAGACATGGAACAACAGACTGGTTCAAAATTGGAAAAGGTGTACGTCAAGACTGTATGTTGTCACTCTGTTTATTTAACTTATATGTGGAGTACATTGTGCATAATGCCATGCTAGAAGAAGCACAAGCTGAAATCAAGATTGCCAGAAGAAATATCAATAACCATCAGATATGCAGATGATACCACCCTACTGGCAAATAGTGAAGAGGAATTAAGAGCCTCTTGATGAACATGAAAGAAGAGAGTGAAAAAGCTGCCTTAAAACTCAATATTCAAAAAACTAAGATCATGGTATCTGGTCCCATCAGTTCAGTTCAGTTCATTTCAGTCACTCAGTCATGTCTGATTCTTTGTGACCCCATGGACTGCAGCACACCAGGCTTTCCTGTCTATCACCAACTCCTGGTGCTTGCTCAAACTCATATCTATCAAGTCAGTGATGCCATCCAACCGTCTCATCATCACCAGCCTTCAATCTTTCCCAGCATTAGGGTCTTTTCAAATGAGTCAGTCCTTTGCATCAAGTGGCCAAGGTACTGGGGGCATCAGCATCAGTCCTTCCAAAGAATATTCAGGACTGATTTTCTTTGGGATTGACTGGCTTGATCTCCTTGGAGTCCACAGGACTCTCAAAAGTCTTCTCCAGCACCACAGTTCAAAAGCATCAATTCTTCAGTGCTCAGCTTTCTTTATGGTCCAACTCTCACATCCATACATCTACTGGAAAAAATCATAGCTTTGACTATATGGACCTTTGTAGGCAAAGTCTCTGCTTTTTAATATGCTGTCTAGGTTGGTCATAGCTTTTCTTCCAAGGAGCAAGCATCTTTTAATTTCAGGGATGCAGTCACCATCTGCAGTGATCTTGGAGCCCAAAAAAATAAAGTCTGTCATTGTTTCCAATTTTTCCCCATCTATTTGCCATGAAGTGATAGAACCAGATGCCACGATCTTAGTTTCTTGAATGTTGAGTTTTAAGCCAGCTTTTTCACTTTCCTCTTTCGCCTTCATCAAGAGGCTCTTTAGTTCCTCTTCACTTTCTGCCATAAGGGTGGTGTCATCTGCATATCTGAGGTTATTGATATTTCTCCCCACAGTCTTGATTCCAGCTGTGATTCATCCATCCTGGTGTTTTGCATGATGTACTCAGCATATAAGTTTAATAAACAGGGTGATAATATACAGCCTTGACATACTCCTTTTCCAATTTGGAACCAGTCTGTTGTTCCACGTCCGGTTCTAACTGTATGCAGAGATGAGTGCAACTGTGCAGTAGTTTGAACATTCTTTGGCATTGCCTTTCTTTGGGATTGGAATGAAAACTGACCCTTTCCAGTCCTGTGGCCACTGCTGAGTTTTCCAAATTTTCTGGCATATTGAGTGCAGCACTTTCACAGCATCATCTTTTAGGATTTGAAATAGCTCAGTTGGAATTCCATCAGGTCCACTAGCTTTGTTCGTAGTGATGCTTCCTAAGGCCTGCTTGACTTTGCACTCCAGGATGTCTGGCTCTAGGTAAGTGATCACACCACCCTGGTTATCTGGGTCATTAAGATCTTTTTTGTATAATTCTTCTGTGTAGTCTTGGCACCTCTTCTTAATATCTTCTGCTTCTGTTAGGTCCATACCATTTCTGAACTTTATTGTGCCCATCTTTGTATGAAAACTACCCTTGATATTTCTAATTTTCTTAAATAGAGCTCTAGTCTTTCCCAGTCTATTGTTTTCCTCTACTTCTTTGCAATGATCACTGAGAAAGGCTTTCTTATCTCTCCTTGCTATTCTTTGGAACTCTGCATTCAGATGGGTATATCTTTCTTTTTCTCCTTCTGGCCCCTCACTTCATGGCAAATAGATAGGGAAATAATGGAAACAGTGACAGATTTTATTTTCTCCAAAAGTCATTATGGACGGTGACTGTAGCCATGAAATTAAAAGATGCCTGGTCCTTGGAAAAAAAGCTATGACAAACCTAGACATCGTATTAAAAAGCAGACACATGGCTTTGCTGACAAAGGTCCATATAGTCAAAGCTATGGTTTTTTCAGTAATTATGTACGGTGAGAGTTGGACCATAAGGAAGGCTGAGTGTCGAAGAATCGATGCTTTCAAACTGTGTGGTGCTGAACAAGACTCTTGAGAAACCCTTGGACAACAAGGTGATCAAACCAGTCAATCCTAAAGGAAATCAACCCTGAATATTCATTGGAAGGACTGATGCTGAAGCTACTTTAGCCACCTGATGAGAAGAGCCATTGGAAAAGACCCTGATGCTGGGAAAGACTGAGGGCAAGAGAAGAAGTGGGTGACAGAGGATGAGATGGTTGGATGGCATCATTGACTCAATGGACATGAATTTGAGCAAACTCCAGGAGATAGTGAAGGATAGGGAAGCCTGGCGTGCTGCAGTCCATGGGATCACAAAGAGTCAGACACAACTTAGCAATTGAACAACAGCAAACATATCTATGAGTTAGGTTAAGGGCACGTGAATGAGACCCCTATGGGGTCACAAAGTACATTTCATTTTTCTTCTTGGCACAAGGATACACAACATTCCCCAGCCTCCCTGGTAGCCTGCCTAGCAGTGGGGTGACCCCATGACCTAACTCAGCCTAATGGGCAATGAGCAGAGTGATAGGCGCTGGTCTAGGATCAATCTAGAAAAACCTCCCACAAATGATCATTTTCTCCTTCCACGTTTGCTCATCAGGTACAGGGGCTCTTAACCTAAATGTCAAGAAAAGAACCTCAAGGCCCTAGAATTAGTTAAAGCCACAAGATGGAAGGTTCTTGGATCCTTAATTAACTAAGTAGAATGCCCTGTGCTAATGCATTAGAACTGAGCAAGAAATTAAATTTTACCTTACTAAGCAGCACTGGTCACAGTTCTCCAGAGAAACAGAAACAGTAGGATATGTATGTGTATCTATAAAGAGATAGAGATTTATTTTAAGGAATTGGCTCACGTGATTGTGGAAGCTGACAAGTCAAAAGCTGCAGGGTATGCCAGCAGGGCTGGAAACAGAGGGAAGAGCTGGTAGAATTGGAGTCTGAAGGCCTTCTGCTGACAGAAATCCCTTCTCCTCCAGGGAGGACACTCTTTTTTCTAGCCAGGTCTTCAAAAGATTGGGCGAGGCCCACCTACATTCTGGAGCATAATCTGCTTTCCTCAAAGAATTTTATCTAAGTAAATACCCTTACAGAAACATCTATAATAATTTTTGACCAAATATCTGGATATCGGGGCTTGGCCAACTTGACATAAATTGAATCATCACATAAGGCAATGGTCAACACTCGCTGGCATTGAGTGTAATTTTTGCTGAGGAATTTGACTTCTGGGCTCTTCTGATGAATCTCATTAAATGTCCAGTACCACTATTGCTCCCTTACTCATAAATGTGTCCAGTCTTCTCAGTGTCCTGGAAAACCACAAGAGTTGGCTTCTTACCATTCTCTCTCTACTGAATACATAAATGTTCTTCTTTAGAACATTTTTCCTAGATTTTGTACAGGAAAACTGCTCTCAAGTCACTTTTCTCCAAAATAGGATATTAAGGAGAATTGTTTTTGGTTTTCTTTTCCTTCTTTCTTTCTTTTTTTCCAGTCATCTTCCTCCCTTTGCCTCACTTCTTAAAAACTGAAAGTAAGGAGAAACATCTCTATGCACCAGTATCTTGTGTTTTTTCTTTCACCACCACTTTTTAAAGTTCATCAATAAAAACAATACCCTTTTCCTTATTTGCCTGCTATTGGGAACTTGGGGCCAGACACTTCACCTTGTTTTAAAACTTTGGGAGGAGGGATATCCTGTGATCCTTCTCTACTCTGCCATCTTTATTCCTAGAATCCTCGTTATATTCGGAAGGAAACTCTTCTATGAAAATATGTTCAAAAAATAGGTTGTCCCAAATTGCAAAGTAGACTCACAGTCCAATCTAAAATAAAAGCTAGGGCAGAATATAATCAAATTTAGAGCCAAAACCATATACAAAGTATTTCTAAGCGATAACACAAATTCTGAAAGTTTTCTCATTGAGAAATATTTTTATTTCAATGTGTATCTTGATGGCTACATTAAATCATTTCTTTGTACCACATGATGATGCTACTGCTATTTATAAAGCTAAACGCAATTTAATCAAAATTATTTACCATGTGGGGTTTAGATATGTCTCAAAAGAGCCATGGATTTGCTAGAAGGCCATTCATTTTATTGAAAGTCTTAGGAAAATAATGTTACTTTTAGATAAGACAGCTCCGGCCCTTACCCCACCTGCTTGTGCCGATCATTGCTCAGTGCCTTATGTTAACTGCTCCCTGTAATAGCAGAAGGATGGGCCTGACGACCTCTCAAGGTCATCTCAAGCCTTTTGATTATATAAATTGTGTGCTGAAAATTACATGCTAAAATATCTACACAAAAGCTATGTCATTTTCTTTCTACAACTGTCATCTTTAATGCTACCTCGGGTTTCATATTTAAAATGTATACCCATGTTTGCTTGTTGCTAAAATGGTTTAAAAACTGTTAAAGGCCATTCTCAACTTTCAACAGCAATAGAGGCAGATTTCATACAAGGTTAAACAAAACTGACTATGAACGTTGCATTTTGTATATATTGTTAGAGCTCTCAGTTTCTTTTATTTTTTGTTTAACATAAGCCAGAGAGGCTAGGATATCCATATCACATCAATTTTTAAAAAATTTTATGTTTATATCTTTTCACTTTTAACACACTAACACCATGATATCCCACAAAGTAAAAACCATCATTGTTTAACTTATTAAAGCAGATTGAATGATGTAAATTCTCAATGGATATAAGTTTGAGTAAGCTCCGGGAGTTGGTGATGGATAGGGAAGCCTGGCGTGCTGCAGTCCACGGGGTAGCAAAGAGTTGGACACAACTGAGCGACTGAACTGAACTGAACTGAATGATGTAAATTAAGGTTACTATAATTAAGCTCTTGCAATCGTTACTACTTTATCTGCATTAGGTATAACTTTGAAATATCTCACCAGGAGATAATTATTGAGACATAACTTGGTTAATTCGGGGGAGGGGGGGGCTCAAAACTGACAAAACAAGATCAATGTAGTTGACATTCCTATTTTAGTATTCATTACTTTTAAGCACCTAGAATTTTGTGTCAAAAACGCTAGATTTATGAAGCTCAGCTTAACCTTAAGAAGACATTTCCTGGAACACCGAGACTTTCTTTTTATTATTATTTTATTGTGGAAGGAAAGCTTAACATAATATTTGTCCTCCTAACAAATTTTTAAGTGTACAATATATGATTGTTGATTACAGGAACAGCGTTGTACAGATTTCTAGAATTCATTCATTTTGCTTGACCGAAACTTAATGTTCATTGTTTAGTAGCTCCTCCTTTTCCTCTCCCCCTAGCCCCTGGTAACCACTATTCCACTCTTTCATTCAGTGTTTGATTCTTTTAGATACCTCATATATAAGTGGACACATGCATTTTTGGTTTTTCTGTGGCTTATTTCAATTAATAAAATGTCCTTGAGATTTACATATTGTCTCACAGTACAGAATTTGCTTCTTTTTTAAAGCTGAATAAGAAGTATCCCATTGTAATGAGATATCACCTCAAACCTGTCAGGACAGCTACTATCGGAAAAACAAAAGACAAGAAGTGTTGGCGAGGATGTGGGAAAAGGGAATCCTTGTGCACCCACCATTAGTAGGAATGCAAAATAGTGCAGTCACTATGGAAAACAGTATGGAGGTTCCTTGAAAAATTAAAAATAGAACTATCATATTATCCAGCAATCTCACTTCTGGGTATTTATCCAAAAGAATTGAGATCTGAATCTTAAAGGGATAACAGTTCCCTTATGTTCATTGGAGCACTGTTCACAATAGCCAAGGTAAAGAAACAAATCTGAATGTACAGCGACAGATAACTTCTTAAAATATACATTTCCTGTCTTTGTTAGACCCTAGGTTACCTTTGATGAAACAGTGAATAGACATTCTGTTTTTATTATACAAAAAGTCACTTTCTCCCCACCTCTCTCTCTTTTGTGACCCTCTCTCTCAAAAATCCTCCTTGAGCATGATCTCAGCATCTTTGGTATCTTCCTGGTTCCTTCTCTCCTTTGGGAAAACAGATCCTAATTTCCAAAGTGCAAAATCTTTGTCTACCCTGGCAATCTCCATGGCAAAAAGCCAACTAAGACTCTCAACGACACAGTTTATCTATCACCTACTGCCTTTTTCCACCTGGGAAAAGATGTAGAACTCATTTTTAGCTAAACTGTGTTTTATTCTGTTTTTATTTTCTCCATTTAGCAGCCTTCCACTGTTAATAATTTTAGTAGGTCTCTTTTAATCTTACTTTCTCTAAAACATTATTCTTTATATCCTTTATCTTGTTTCAACTATAGTTGGTAAATTGGCTGTTGGCCAGCTCACTTAGGCACTATCGTGACTTTCAGAGAAAAATGTCCTGTCATGTCCTATTTTTCTTCCATCGGGTCCTCTCCTATTCTAAATAATTTCAGCCTTCTCTTAAAGTCAGCCATTCCAAAATTCACTTGCTTCTGCTCTATCTGGTTTCACTTTCATTTTCATCCTGATCCCAAACACAATGAAGTTGGGATTACAATTTCCAAGATTCCTCTGAACCATTCTCATTGCAATCAGACCCCATGCATCACACACAATACCCGGGTATTGTTTCTCCTCCTTACTGCCCATCATGCTCCATGAATGGGAAGCAATCCTCTATCACAGCTACAAGCACGTGGCCTGTCCTATCTGGTCTGCTTTCTAAAACGCACTCTATTCACAAGAAATGTAATTCTGCTTGCCACTACTGGCCCCTTGGATGTTTGTATACTTCTTTTCAGTAATGTAGTAACTTCTTTATTTGAACACTTCTTCCAATTGTGTGACTTATTAAGAATTCCAGTAAATTTTACTAAAACTTTCCAGTGAAATTGTACAGTTGTGGGATTGAAGAGAAAGATTTCTTCTGTCAGATGCAATACTAAATATGAATCACTTTGCATTATTCATTTTCTATAAATTGATAATATTAAAGATGTTTTTCAATCAATATAAAAAATGTAAGATATGTAATAGCTTCCTCTAGTCTTTCACCAGAGATAAGATTTTCTAGATCCCTAAGTTGCTGAAAGGAACCTTTACATTTTAATTTAGAAGAGAAAAAATAAAATGAACATGCATCAGTAAGGTATGGTTGAAAAAGCCCTGAGTTATCTCCAGTTCATGGATATAATGTTGCATTAAAAGAATGAGCTAGATAAAATATCAACTGGTTTGAGAAATATTCATGAAGTTTTGTTAAGTAAGAAAAACAAGATACAGTCATATATGTGTTTGATTTTGCTATTTGTAAAATGTGGCAAAAATCTTTATGTGCACATGTAAATATTTTATAAAACAAGCAATGATTATATATGCATTACATAATACATATATTTTAGATTATTTTAAGAGTTTGAGGAAAGCACAGAAAAATACAACAAATTATTAACATGGGGCCCATTAAGCAAAGGAAAATGATTTGTAGTGGAAGATAAATATGAGAGGAGAAGGGAAAGATAAGAAAAAGATTTTATTTTTGTTTTGTTTGTTGTTTAGATGAGGCATCCTGCACAGGGTGCTACTGGTGGTTGGGGGCTGCCAGGTCTTGTATTCAAGTGGTTTCCTTTGTGTGAGTTCTCACTATTTGGTCTTCCCTAGGGTTAGTTCTCTGGTAGTCTAGGGTCTTAGAGTCAGTGCTCCTACTCCAAAGTCTCAGGGCTTGATCTCTTTGGTGATTTGCTAGGACATACACTCTTTATTCTAAACCAGGGGGTGGCAAATTTCCTGATTGCTCAGAAAATTCTTAACCTGTTCTGGGAGTATTCTGGTAACATACTCTTCTCCAGTATTCTTGTCGCATATCTCATTCCAACAGTGTATGCAGTGATCTACCATGATTATGGAGGCTGCAAAGTTCCATGGTCTGCTGTCTGCAAGCTGGAGACTCAGAAAAGCTGGTAGTGTAGTTCCATTCTGAGCTATCTCCAGTTCATGGATATAACGTTGTCATTAAAAGAATGAGCTAGGTAAAGGTCTGAAGGTCTTTTTTCCTTTGTGCTTAGTCTAGTTTGACTTGCTCACAGAGTACCCCACATAGTGAACTTTAATCTGGCACTTCAGACTCGAGTTCCTGGCTGTGGTAACTACACCTCAGCTCTTAAAGCTGTATGAAGAAGCTCCGCTGAGGATACTCCAGAAAAACATTTTAAATAATAATTTAAAGCTCTGTATTAAAAGATAGCATGTGATATGATCCCATTTGTATAAAATGCTGTTAAGTGTCTGTATGTATAATAAAGAAATATATGAAAGGATGGCCACCAAAACATCAAAGCTACCCCCTTCATCTAGGGAGGTGGGATTTAAGTTGATTTTTATTTTCTTGTTTACAGTTGTTTTATATTGCTTGGCTTTTTTTTCCCCAGTGAGTATGGCTCAAGTAAACTACTAAGAGAGAAAAATTAAGCTGTTTCCAGTGAAACATACGGAGGCGTTTTCTGTAATCACAGGGATTCAATTTTGCCTCTGATCCCCTCCAAGGAAACTGGACCCAGCCTAGAGAAGAATAAAGACTTGACCCCACATGCTTTGTGGGGCTCTGACTGATGTTAGGCGGCAGAAGAGCTGCAAGAACTGTCCTGAACTTAACTTTTGGCAAAACCTACCAATACTGACACATTCCCCTAAGTGAACATAATAATGCAAAGAGATTGAATTCATCTTTCTCAAGTGTAGGAGGAGGAACCATCACCAACATACTCAGTGGATGACCCTGGAACTTGAACAGGCTAGTGTTGGACACAGGAGTCAGACAGCCAGGGTTGAATCCTGATCCCACCACTCAGCGCTCTTCAGTTTCTTCATATATAATGCAGATATAATAATATATATAAAGCAGATATAATAATGTTACCTTAGGACTTCCCAGGCATCACTAGTGATAAAGAGCCTGCCTGCCAATGCAGGAGATGTAAGAGACGTGGGTTCTATTCCTGGGTTGGGAAGATCCCCTGGAGAAGGGCATGGCAACCCACTCCAGTGTTCTTGCCTGGAGAACCCCATGGACAGAGGAGCCTAGTGGGCTACAGTCCATGGGGTTGCAAAGAGTCAGACACCACTGAAGTGACTTAGCAAACACACAATAATATTACCTAGTAGAAAGGGTATTTGTGAGAATTAAAGGTCAAAGTACAGCCTTTATAATCAATTTTGTCTCATCATAGGTGGTCGGCATGTTAGCTCACGTGCATGTGTGCTTGCTGTTTCAGAGAGAGCAATAAAAACTTAATTTGAAACATTTTCTTCAATCATTATTATTTATTTAATTAATCATTCTTATTCAATTATTCACAACTTACAAATCAGAATGGAACTTTGAAATTACCTTAGATATTTAAATTTTGAGACCAAAGCTCAGAATGTATGATTTATTCAACAAATACTGAATCTTACAATATCTGGGTGCTGCTACCTCCAAGATCAGGCTATATGGACATAATAAAACTTGCCCTTTCTTCACATCTCCAGCAAGTGAGTCTCAACTTCCAATCTATATTTAATCAAAGCCTATGCATTAGTTTACTATGTTGAAAGCACGTTCTCTCCCTATCTCAACCCTCCTTAGATTAAAAAAGAAGAAATACCAAATGAGAAGAGAAAGTCAGTGTAAAAAAAATGTTCTTCAAGTTGATGTAAGAGTAGATATTGATCACTATACCCCAGCATCTCTAGAGGTGGCCTTTTTACCATAGAGGAAAATATGCAAAAAGTCTCAATGTGTTTGAAGGTGATTAAGCCATTCAGGGTCAGGAGATAAGTTGCAGAACTTCAGCTGTTTTCTTGGTCCACCATTGTGCATATATGGTCCTTCTTAAGCTTCCACTTGGCCTGCACAAGTTTTCTATACTCTAAAACAATTCCCTGTCTTGAAATCCAGTTTAAGGTTCTTAGCTGGTACCTATTTCCCATTCACAGAAAGGTCAAAGCATCTAA
This sequence comes from Giraffa tippelskirchi, assembly GCF_054371585.1. Lineage (NCBI taxonomy): Eukaryota > Metazoa > Chordata > Mammalia > Artiodactyla > Giraffidae > Giraffa > Giraffa tippelskirchi. The sequence continues at coordinate 117,165,154 of NC_137283.1, read as the reverse complement.
TACGACTACATCTGAAGTTGAAAGGGTTTTACACTACCTTTGACTGACATCATTATTCACAAACATCAGTGTAATTATCTTAGCTGCCAGTCTGGTTGTCAGTAGGTTCGTTAGTGATATGGTAAGGCAGGAGGCACTTCCATGGTAGGAAATGCACTAAATTAAAACTTTTTAACGTTTTTTCTCTCCTCATTCAGGATGCAGCTGACTGTTCACTTTAAATAGTGATCCTCAAACTTTGCAGTCTCAGGATATCTGTACACTCTTAAAATTCATAAACAACCACTAAGAGCTTCTAGTTATGAGGGTTGTATTTATTGATGTTTGCTACATTACAAATTAAAACTGAGAACTTCAAAGATTATTTATTTTAAAATAACAATAATAAATTCATTCTATGTTAACATAAATAACATTTTATGAAAGAATATATTTGCCAAACAAAATTATAGTGAGAAGGGTGTCACTGCTTTACACTTTTGCAAATCTCTTTAATGTGTGACTTAAGAAAGGTAAATGAATTCTCATATCAATCACTGGCAATAACATGTATGCAGCCTCGGGAAATTCCATCTTACACTCTTGAAAGAAAGAGAGTGAAAATGCAAATAATGTCTGACTGTTATTACAAAAATAGTCTTGACCTTAGGGAACCTGGAACCGAATTTTGAGAACCACCAATTTAAGGAGAAAGAACTGGACATGCGTGGCTCAGCCACTGGGTCTGCTCCCTTTGGGATCTGCCTTTATCTCGAGAACTCTGCCTTCAGCTCCGCCTCTCCATCCTGCCTGCAGTTCTCCTGTGCAGCCTGGGGATGAAGAGGGTTACTGTCCCCCTTCATTGCAAGCACGCCTCACTCGTGCTCTCCAGTGTTTCCACCCAGGAATAAAGCTGGAGCTTTCACCTTCATCTACCCGATTCCTTCATCTTTCAACTAGTTACGAATATTGTGGGAATGGGAGCCACTTACATGTGCCCAGTCGCTCAGTGTCTGACTCTCTGCAACCCCATGGACTCCTCTGTCCATGGGATTCTCCAGGCAAGAATACTGGAGTGGGTTGCCATTTCCTCCTCCAGGGGATATTCCCGGCCCAGGGATCGAACCCTCATCTTCTGCATCTCCTGCATTAGCAAGTGGATTCTTTACCACTACGCCACCTGGGAAGCCCGGGAGCCACTTATAAGTCTCCTCAAACACCAGTAACACCGAACATTTTCATACCCCCATGGGCCTCAGACCTAACGCTGAGGACGGGAAATTCAAACTGGCCCAGTGATCCAATAACGAGAAGATAGAAGGTCTCTTTGATAATTTTCAGGTTACTTTAGACATCCACACTTGAGGGGAGCAGGCCTTCTTAGAAACAACTTTAAAAAAAAGTCACCATGTAAAAGAGCCATGTGGTTTCTACTCTCACAAATGAAAGGATCAAAGCAAGTTGGGAGAAAAAAGAAATTACGGGATAACTGATGAGCCTCTTAGGGTTTTCTGTCAAGGTCCCAAACCATTTTTTTTCTCCCACTTTTGCAGCATACACAGAGCAGGGTGTTTGTTTGGTTCTGATCATCTCCAACCCTCACAAAGTAAAAATAGAGGAAAAAGGGGGAGAGGGGCTCTGTTAAAGCTGCCAATACAGAGGCACATGGGCAAGACTGCTTTCTCAGTGCCCCATAGGAGTGGTGTCTGAAAAGAGACCAGGTGAGTCTACCTTAAGCTGCAGGTAATAAAGCCAACTACACCTGCATTTCAAAACAGCATTTTTAGGGGCAGGATTTCTGATTTACTGCTCTTTGCATCTGCTTATTCCAAATGATCCAGAAGAAGCCTGCTTTTCCATTTTTATGGCTTTATTTCCACACAGTAGAATCAACTCCTCTCCAATTCAGTTATTCACCACGCACAGCATTCACGAGCCCCACCCATAACTATGAACATTCTAAAATGATGCTTCAGTGTGATGCTTTGCAGTGTTAAGTCTTCTCAGAAGAGGTAGTACCTTTCATAAGGAATGCAATGCATCCCACAAACACCAGCTCCATGTAGTGTTAGGACACCACACAACTCTGTTAACCCGTGCTCTTTGTAAGTCCAACAGTGCACCCAGTACAACTTCAAGGCACCAGATAGATACTCTCTCTTTTTTTTAGAGGATTTCCACTTGTCTGGGAATGAAGCTGCAACTTCAGGATGACTGTCTCAAAGTGAAAAGTAAAAGTCTTCCCTAGATCATCTTTATTTTGGTTGTCATGGCACTAAAGTATTGCTGAATCAGGAGTATTTTACACAGTTTGTCAAAATGATGCTCTCCCAATACAAGCCTTCTCCCTTAGGCAAAGATAGATCTCAACATCAGAATATAGTAGTTCTGCTAGTTATTTATCCTCACTAAGCCTATAATAGAGAATTAAACTTGGCTAGTTTATCAGAAAGAAATGGAACTTGACTCATTAGCACATCTCACAGTGCTCTCAGAAACAGGGCTTGGGTGTACCCTTAATAATAAATTGGTAACAGTTCCAAACAGCATTGGCTTTCATTTCGGAGGCAGAGAAAATGGCTTAACTTTGCTTAACTTGTCTGACCTGAACTAATGTTCTTATTCTCAGGCTGTGCCAGTTCCTTGATTACCTGATAGTCACACTCGTCATATGTAAAACTGAGGGCCTTCACTCTCTTCGATTTCAAAATGTGGTTCCTTCTGGAAGCCTGTACCAGGTTTTAAGGACCTGTATCTCCACAACCCCCACCTGGGGGAGCTCCAGGGACAAGGAGCTGATTACACCATTATGTGGTTTGAAGGAAGGCATGTGGTCATGCCATGCTGGACAGCACCATACAAACACTAATCTCATCTGTCTTCTTCCCGTCTGTCCTGAACATCAGTCCCTGATCCAACTATAAAGAACGCCATATCACCCCAAGTATGTATGTACATATTTATCTAATGCAGGTATATAGTGTTTACTACATGCAGGAATTATTGAAAGACTTTAACTAATAACAGATTGTTTAATCCTCATAGTAATCCTACCTAGAAAGGCAGGTGCAGGTATGATTCCCATGACAGATGTTGGGTTAGGCCAATGACTGTGCAGAGATTCAAACTTAGGCGTCAGCTCCAGTGCCTGTATGCTCTGGAGTCTAGCCCTGCCCTTAGCCTGAAGGATCCAGCCCTGGAGTATTTCATATAAATTTCCTGGATAAACAACTGCAACTGATCTCTGTACCACCTTAAACTTTCATTTTGTAAACTAGACACTGCTCCCTTCTCAGGCCACGCATGCGTGCCCAGTTGCTGTCATCTCCGACTCTTTGCAACCCCATGGACTGTATCCCGCCAGGCTCCTCTGTCCATGCGATTTTCCAGGCAAGAATACTGCTGCTGCTGCTAAGTCACTTCAGTCGTGTCCGACTCTGTGCGACCCCATAGACGGCAGCTCACCAGGCTCCGCCATCCCTAGGATTCTCCAGGCAAGAATACTGGAGTGGGTTGCCATTTCCTTCTCCAGTTCATGAAAGGGAAAAGTGAAAGTGAAGTCGCTCAGTCGTGTCCGACTCTTAGCGACCCCATGGACTGTAGCCTACCAGGCTCCTCCGTCCATGGGATTTTCCAGGTAAGAGTACTGGAGTGGGGTGCCATTGCCTTCTCCGCAAGAATACTGCAGTGGTTGTCATTTCCTACACCAGGGGATCTTCCCGACCCAGGGATAGAACCTGAGTCTCTTCCACAGGTGGGATTATTTTAATGGATGTGATATTCTGAAGGACTCAGACAGACTTGGCAACTTCATATTTTCAGTGTCAATGTCCTGTTGAAGCACAGGGAAGCCCTTCCTGTAAAGGAACCATTGTTGACAAAAATGGAGGCTGCTATGATCCTTCACTTGTTTCTTTTTAGGCTTTGCAAAGGGCCCTTCCTCTGTTGGTCTGAGGTTTCTGATCCATTCTTCTGGGTCTTAGCACTAAGCTGGGATCCCAGACAATTTATCTGCTTTATCTGGTTGATGCTCAATCCAAGTAAACTTTGAAAGTCCATCAATGGCTATTGAAAGAAACTTATACCACCTTTCACAAAGTGACACTAGTGTTCAGATGTGGAAACACAATTCTGTTGCTCTGAAAGACACCCAGCAGATTTGACAGGATGCCAAGTGGCCCACTCAGCCATTCTGCTCTGAAAGCCACCTCCCCTCTTCACCATCCTTCCTCTCTCCTGAGAGACAGACTCCACAGACAACCACCTCCCCTCACCTGCTGAGTCTGATCTAACAATCAAAGAACTTCAACAGTATCTGAGAATGTTTTAGGAGAACATCTTTATCTAGGCACACTAATATAGGCTGGGGGATAAAATGTGAATACATTACCTAAGAGATGAATTAAAATCCAGGTTTGAGTCAGTTGGCCATTTGATTCAACAGCCTACTGTTTCTGTGACATATCAGAGCCTCGTGCATTTGGACTGAAAAGTGTTAACAAGCTCCTAGACAAGATATTGATGAAATTTACACTTCTATAACTGCTTTAAATCTTTTTTTTAATTAACCAATTTAGCTGTCAAACATAAAATATTCATTTTGTGATTCATATAAGTAATGATCCCCAGCACAAAGGCTAGTTTAATTTTCTATGTGAATTTCATTATTTATGTTTTCTTCCTCCCTCGTTGCAGGCAGGATTGTGACAGCTGTCCAGGGGCCCTAATTACACACCTAAACTGGTCCATGTTATATTCGCTTAAAAATCACCACCTGAAAACAGCCTTCGCCAAACAGCTACCAAATACATTCTGATCCTCCTCCTTACCAGCTATGAAAACCCACTCACACAGGCCATTAAGTTAAGAACCTTCTACTCTCCTGTGGAGAAGAAAAGACAAGCAGATCAAAGTTATTTGGGGGACCCACTTCTGTGTTAAAGGGAAAACACTACATCTTTCAGATAAGCACGCTCTCCGAAGAGATTTTTCTCCATCCACTGGGTGTATGGGTGGTCCTGAGACAAATGTGCTCCCTCCCAGATTTCCCAGCGTGCACTGCTCATCAGCCAGGGTTGAGTGGTGGGGGAGGATCCGGCCACTGGGCACGTTTCTCGGGGCCTCAGACACACTCATGGCACTCAGAGATGGTTGCTCAGCGGTGAATCTGTTTTGGAGCTTACGGCAGCTTTTATGCTTCATCTCTTTGTGGCTATGCCTTTTCTGGCTATTGGCAGTGCCAATTCTTACCTTTTCATAAACCTTTTCCAGAATCATGAATTCCTTCTACCTACTTTACACAGTTTTTAAAAATCAAATAAATGCTCTCTGGCCAACTTTCAGTAAACACTAAAAGGTCATTCTACCCCCAAACAAAATCATCCTACAAGGAGCAAGAGGTCTCAATGTGTTTTTCTGTTCCTTTCTATGATCAAAACTGATCCAATAAGACCTGATGAAGGACGCTTGTTGCAGACAAATGTCAAAAAACATTAAACAGTCAGTGATCAGGAGAAGTCAGAAATGGCAGATGGCTTGCTGTAATCATAATTAAGACCATTCTTCAAAATCCCATGGCTCCTTTTCTGCAAAACAGGGAGAAAGCTATTCCAATCTTCCCAGATAGAACTACCTCCATTTTCTCAAATGGTAATTTTGACTTGAGATGCCAAACAGGTTTGGGTGGGTGGGTAGTCTGGGTTTTTTACTCATAGAAAGTAATATTTTAAGACAATCAATTTTGTGACCTGATGCTCTTTGGTAGGAATACTTTGCAGGAAGGAGCTAGGGTTCTGATATCCTGGTACTGATATCCTAGGGGAGTTGGGACAAGACTAGTAAGGAAATATTAGTGCCGGAGGTGGGTAGGGTTGGTGCATGACTGCGTCCTTTGGTCCTTTGGGTGATTGATTAGATTCCAGTGGGTTATTGATCTCAACTGTATTTGTTGGGTGAGTTGTGATAAATGGATTATGCAAATTATGTCTTTGACAGTCCTCTAACTTTAGAGAATATTCCCAAATACTAGCCACAAAGCTTTGCTTTCTACAGCTTCCTTCCTCCTTTCTCTCCCTCTCTCTCTTTCTCTTGTGCCCTTTAGCTAAATGATCTCCAGAAAGTACATGGATATTTATGAGCCCTTTCTTAAGACAATTTTGCATTTATTTCAAAAATTTTACATACAAGGAGAGATGTTGATTTATTTAAATTAGTGAAAGAAAATTCTGCAGAGAACCCACTTCAACTACAATCCCAATTACTTTTTTCCTTCTGTCATCACAATCATTTGAAAATTATAGAAGTCTCAGCACCAAAGTTTGCAAACTCAAGAAATAGAGCATTTTCAAGGCTACATGCTTTAAAAATAGAAACAAACATCCCTTCAAGCCACTTCACTTTACAGGTACTACAGATGGACCAAATATATTATTCAGAATTATTATTTTATGATAATAACAAACACATATTGTGCCACAATGCTATCCCTGATAAGTTACTTTCTAATAATAAGAAATTGCTTTATACATAAACATGTTTAGAATTGGTTCTGCTGAACCTGCCAGAGAACACAAACTCTGTTCTTCCCCCATAGACTTGCACTGTTCAATAAGGTAACCATATGTGCCTATTTAAATTTAAATTTAATTTAAAATGTGGTTAGTGGCTACCTTATTGGACAGAACAGATTGTAAAGCATGTCCATTCTTGCAGAAAGTACTACTGGACAGCACTGCCTTAGCTTAGACCGTGGGGATCTTTTATATCAGAGACCATGACTATTTATTCTTCAATAGGGATAAAGCAATTTGATAAGACTATAACATTTAGACCTAAAGCATTCCAAGTCTGACTTGTTCATTCCATTTTGCAGTAACAAATTGCTTCACTTTCTTTTCTCTTTTTTGGCTGCATGGCATGTAGGATCTTAGTTCACTGACCAGGAATTGAACTCCTGCCCCCTGCATTGGGAGCGTAGAGTCTTAACCACTGACTGCCAGGGAAGTCCTGAAAATTGCTTCACATTTTGATTTAACAGTTACTAGCAACACTTCCTGGGGGCTTCCTAGGTGGCTCAGTGGTAAAGAATCCGCCTGCCAAGCAGGAGACGCAGTTCCAACCCCTGGGTCAGGAAGATTCCCTGGAGAAGGAAATGGCAACCCACTCCACTATTCCCACCTGAAGAATTCCATGGACAGAGGAGCTTGGTGGGCTACAGTCCATGAAAAGAGTCGGACACAACTGAGCGACTGAGCATACACACGCAATACTTTCTGTCTCCCAGCTAGGCTTGGAAAGGTCTTAAGCACAGAGATTATTAGCCAATCAGAGATAATTTATTGAGCACCTACAAAGCACAGTATTAGAATAAATAAGTAGGTAGGTTATAGCACATTTTAATTCAATCCAAGAGATTTTTTTTTAATGTCTTGTACTTAGTATTAACCTGAGAGGCAATGAAAAGAAAGAAAGATTTAGAACTGTTGCAAAGATAGCTGTACATTCACTTTTTAAGGACAGCAACAGCACTAACTGGAAGCCTTCCCTGACCCCTTCAGGCAGAAGCAGGTCTTCCCTCGTCTGTGCTCTGCACAGCTCAGCACATTGCTCTACATAACAGTTATCACCTTGAACTCTTGAGTATTTTTCCAGACTGTGAGCACAACGAATGCATCTCTATAACCACATTTCCTAGCACAGTGCCCAACACACAGCAGGCCCTCAAAAAATGCTTTCTGAATGAGTAAAAGAATGAGAAGTGGAAGCAAATGCAGACTCAGAAACAAGTTTCTATGCTAATTAGTACTAAAAGAAGATTCATTTACTGTCTCTGTAATCAGCCCCTCTGACCTGATTATGTATTGGAGTCCAAATAATACTATTTAGGCAGCAGGTAAATGAAGACAACTCTTAGAACACTGAGAGGTTTGAATTCCCATTCTGTAATACAGGTCTTCTCAATTAAATCCAAGTATCCTCTTGTAAATAACAACCTGAGAAGTGCCAATGGTTCTGTCAAGCAAGTCCTACTCTCTGTCAAAGCTAATATTGCCCTTTATTTCCAGAGTGTGGTCTCTGATCCTCCTGTCCATGGAAAGTGGGCAGGACACCCCTGTCCCACAGTGAAAATGATTCAACTGAAGTTTGTTGTTGTTCAGTCACTCAGTCATGTCCGACTCTGCAACCCCATGGACTGCAGCATGCCAGGGTTTCCTGTTCTTCACCACACTCCTGGAGCTTGCTCAAACTCATATCCATTGATTTGGTGATGCCCTCCAGCCATCTCATCCTCAACTAAAGTTATACAGCTTGTAGGTAGAGAAGCCAATAATACTAGAATCCGTTTCCTAAGATCCTCTTCTTTCTTTTCTACCACAATCTTTGGACCAATGGCTCTCAAAAGTGTCAGTCGCTAGGTTGTGTCCAACTCTTGCAACCCTATGGACTATAGCTCACTAGGCTCCTCTGTCCATTGGATTCTCTGGCAAGAATACTGGAATGGGCTCCAGGATCCCCTGGAGAAGGGATCCTCCTGACCCAAGGTTCCAACCCAGATCTCCTGCATTGCAGGAAAACTCTTTATCACTGAGCCACCTGGGAACTAGAGACAGGAGCCTCAGATAGAGTATGTTATAAATGTGAATTCTTGGGCAGCACCCTGGACCTAGTGAATCAAGGGGCTGGGGGGACCTACTGTCCCCCCTACTAGGGTTGGGAGTTGAAGGAAAGTGGGGGGAGATGAGGGCCAGCAGTGTTTTAACAGTGTTTTAACAAGTCCTCCAAGTGATTCTAATGCACATTTAGGTTTGAGAAGCACTGCTCTAGATAACTCATTTTAAAACAGAGTAATAATCAAAAAATTGATTCAAGCTGTATACAACTTTTATGAAGTAGTGTAAACTTTTCTGCCTAAACTAAAGTTAAAATACAACTTGAAATTTTGGACTTATTCATTACCAATTCTTCATTTTATTACATTGTCTTACTAAATACTGTTTGTGCAAGGATATAAAACTTGCTTTATATGATATTGTTAAGCAGGTTGTCACAACTTTCAAATCACTGTTAAGCTCAAATGAAATAATTGTGATAACTTAAAAATTGCATTTATAGTTAATCTGTTTCCATCAATATTATATCAGCTTTAGTGCATACAGCTTATCATCATTCTTAAAGGGCAAAAGGACATAGCAGAAGTTATACTACAGAGTCCATTTCAGGAAGAGATGTTCATTGGTTAAATAGTGAAATAAATGGGGAAAGGTAGTGCAGTTTTCCATAAATATGACTAATGAAATCTTTGATTAAGAAATTCATCCAAAATAGAAACTTGGCTGCTTTCCCTTGGAGAAGCTATGGAGGGTGATTATGTCCTTGAATGATCCCTGAATTATAGGCTTCAAGCATCTGAGAGCTAAGTAAAAGTCTATGAAAGTGTCTCAAATAGATTCTACTTAGAAAGATGCAAGAAACATGTACTAATAACAAGTACAGAAAAAAAAATGTACAGCAGAATAAGTCATTGAAATTACATAACAGGAGGAGCAAATATCCTTCCTGTGAATTTCCATTATAAAATATTCTTAATTTAGGGAAAAACAGCTTAAAGGCGGTAATGTCGATGATTCTGATTTTATATTTTCAAATGAATAGGCACTCCACTGTGGTCTGCACAGTAGCTGTGTGTAGTCTATATTGAGAATTCTTGGTCTTCACTTTGGTCGTCACTTTCAGGAGGAAAAGAAATTGGCATCAAACCTAGAAATAACCTATAATATTTTGGAGCTGATAATCCAACCTAACCATTATGAACTTTTCACCTTTCTGCTTTTGAACATTTAGTTGCTAACTGGCCTCTTTTCCCCATCCTTTCTTCCCCTCCCCTGCTGGAATATAAGAGATTTCAACAGGCTGTTAATACTCCTTGATTAACTTTGGCAGATTCTACAGTCTCTAAATCATTTTCATGGAGCACACTGCATTCTGGGACAAGTTATCAATTTTGCGTTCCAATGACAGCCTTGTCCTTTTCCATTCACATCTTTTACTCTCACCCCTAAGGGAGTTAATCCTAACCATAAAGTGGAAAACCATAAAGGGGAAAGTATCTAAAAGGTTTGAGTACTGAGAAGCACAAAACTGAGCTAAAATAAAGATGTGAGACTACTTAGAGCCTCAGAAATTGGCACAATACCTAGGGTGAAGTTAGCGATCAATTAAAGTTTGAGTGGGTGCAAAACATTAACAGTTATGTCTTTTATTGATGATATACTTCTATGTACCAGGCCATTTTTCTAAGCAGTTGATCAACATTATTTCACTGAATCTTCACAACAAAGCTTTCTATATAGGCAGTGCTGTTCTCACTTCACAATTAGCAAGTGAAATTCAGAAGTTATGCAGTAACACCCATAACACAATCATATGGGAGAAATTCCAAGCCCAGGTGTTCCTGACCTCATGGTCTATGCCCCCTTTATGACACCGAGATGAATGAAGGGATAATCACTTTTTTATTGTGGTTTCCAATGACAGTTTAGAGCACTGATGCTCAACGACTCCTTCACCCATAGCAGACTGATTTGGAAATCCCATGGACAGAGGAATCTGGAGGGCTACAGTCCCATGGGATCACAAAGAGTTGGACATGACTGAGTGACTAACACTTTCACTTTGGGGATTCCCAGGTGGCGCTAGTGGTAAAGAAACTGCCTGCCAATGCAGGAGACATAAAAGACACAGGTTCAGTCCCTGGGCTGGGAAAATTCCCTGGAGGAGGACACGGCAATCCACTCCAGTATTCTAGCCTGGAGAATCCCATGGACAGGGGAGCCTAGTGGGCTACAGTCCATAGGGTCGCAAAGAATCAGAGAGGACTGAAACAACTTAGCAGGCTCACACCCTTCATTTATAAAATGTCTCCTGCACAGCTCTGGTAAGGGCTATGCTACTGACAGCACTGAAGTGTCTCCTCTGGGTCAAAGATCATTTCCAAGATGCTGAGGTGCAGGTTAATTATGTGAAGTGGGGCCAGAAGATCCCTGTTCCATCTTGGATTGAGTGCAACAGTCACTGAGTTTGCATAGATAGAAGAAGTTAGAAAAGTGATTCAACCCTAATGAGGACAACTGACAATTTAGGCAAGAGAAAGCAGAGGTCATCATGAGAACAGAGGATACCAGAGGGAGAGGAAGGGATGGGGGTAGAGGCTTCAAACCCATACTTCACCTGCTTTGACATTCTGCTTTGATACAGTAACTCTAATATTTGCAAGACCAAACTCAAAAATTCTCACCATGTCTGTGTTACTGATAAACTTCCCTGGTAATCAAAAAGTTTTGAGTGTAAAAGCAGAATCATCCTCAGGAGAATCATCCAAGATAAGAGAAAATTCCTTTTAAAGTTTTTTCTCTAGACACTTCATATTTTCCCAATAAAAATAAAATAAAGTCTAATCTAAGTTAATTTTCATCAGGGTAACACTGTACTCATTTTGCTCACATCAGCAGGATAGAAGTTCCCAGAGAAGAAAAACTGTTCATCCTAAACAAAGTGTGGATTTTTTTTTAATCACAAAATGATGAAATCTCTCTTTAGAATACTATTGTCTTCTAGATAATAAAATTCTTTTATAGGACCAAAACAACATGAGCCCAAGAAAAGAGAGAGAGCCACAATTAATCCATTTCTTTAACAAATGTTTATTAGACATTCTTTTGTGACAGGCACTGAGGGAAATGAAAACATGAATGGGATCATCCGCTCCAACTGTCTTTTTGAGGACACATACACATAAACAACTACAAAACAATTCAACAGGGGCTGCGACAAAGGTTTACACGAGGGCCTGCTGGAACAGAGAGAAGGGAGTCAGGTGTTTAGCCTATCTGTATCGAAGAAAATTTCAGAGAAAGGACATTTAAGTTGTTCTTAAAGGAAACAGTCCCACGTGCAAATTTCCAGAGGTAAGACACATGAGGCCTGTTTGGGAACAGGGTGAAATTCCACATTCACTTGAAGGAAGAGTTTTTTATTTATTGAACATTATGTAGCTGACGTCTACTCTTCAAAGGACTTTAGATGCATGCACTTGTGCATTTTTCAATCTTCAAAATACCTTTCAAAATAACTCAGATTTTACAGATGAGAAAACTGAGGTTTAGAGAAGTTCAATAATGTGTCTAAGATCTCATTTGAACAAAACTAATATGCAAATCCAAATAGCTGAACTCTAGCACAGGTGTCTTTTTTGTAATTTCTACATAATTGACATACAATATTGCATAAATTTAAAGTGTACAACGTGTTGATTTGATCCGTTTATGCATTCCGACATAACCACCACCGGAGCATGAACCAACACCTCTATCACAGCATGTAATTATTTCTTTTTTGTGATGGGAATAAGTAAGATCTAGTCTCTTAGCAATTTTGAAGTTTATAATACAGAATTGTTGTCCATAATCACTATGCTGTAGTACAAGTTCTAACCATTACCCAGCACTGCCTATGAGGATGGAAAAATAAATTGTGAAGGACTTTGTATGTCCTGCAATAGAATTTGAACTTCATAGAATATGACCATCAAAGGTTTCAACAGAGTCAGAATTGGAATATGGAAATGTTACTCTAATGGCAGCATATAGAAAGGACTGGAGGGCTTCCCTGGTGGCTCAGTGGTAAAGAACCTGCCAGACAATGCAGGAGACACAGGTTCAATCCCTGATCTGGAAAGATCCCACATGCTGCGGAACAACTAAGCTCGTGTACCACAGCTATTGAGCCTGTGCTCTAGAGCCCAGAAGCTGAAATTACCAAGCCCATGTGTCACCACTACTGAAGCCCAAGCACCTTAGAGCCTGTGCTCCACAACAAGAGAAGCCACCACAATGAGAAGCCTGCCCACAACAACTAGAGAAAAGCCCATGCAGCAATGAAAACCAAGTACAGCCAAAAATAAATTAATTCATTCATTAAATTAAAAAAAATAAAGAATGGATCAGACGTCAGGGAAATTAGAGGTAAGAAGACCTGTTAAGATTTTATTGCAAAAGCACAAGCAAGAGACAGTGAAGATTTTCATCATGATGGTGAGTCTGTGCAGGAAGAAACAGAACGAACAAAGATTTAATGGTTACATTAACAGGGTTTCATGACCCTAGGAATAGGAAGTGGAGAATGAGGTGGAGACTGAAGTCCGGGATGACATAGTTTCTAGCCTGAGCCACTGGAGAGATGCTAAGTCCCTTGGTCAAGCATCAACAAAGGTGGAAATACAAGAAAAGGAAGTTTGATTATGGATGTTAGTAAGTTCCCTTTGGGAGGTGTTAAATTTGAAGTACTCCTTGAAATACATTTCAAGTGTTAAGAGGAGGTAAAGCCAGAAGACAAAAATTTGCTTGTCATTGTCAGAGGCATGGCTGAAGCCATGGAGGGACAAGAGTGAACTTAGCAGTGATGATAAATTTCATCCAGAGGTAGAAGAGATCACCTAGGATGTGACTCATGGGTAAAAGAGCTGAGATGAAGAAGAGAAGTCCACAGACAAAGAAGGGAAAGAGGGAGGAGAGATGCGGGAAAGGAAGGAAAAAAAGAAAGAGGTGATAAAAGAAAAGTTGAACCAAAATAAAGAATTGTTGTTCAGTCACTCAGTCGGGTCCGATTCTTTGTGACCCCATGCACTGCAGCACGCCAGGTTTCCCTGTCCTTCACCATCTCCCAGAGTTTGCTCAAACTCATGTCCATTGAGTGGGTGATGACATCCAACCATCTCACCCTCTGTCGTCCCCCTCTCCTCCTTTCTTCAATCTTTTCCCAGCATCAGGGTCTTTTCCTGATGAGTCGGCTCTTTGCATCAGGTGGCCCAAGTATTGGAGCTACAGCTTCAGCATCAGTCCTTCCAATAAATAGTCAGCATTGATTTCCTTTAGGATTGACTGGTTTTATCTCCTTGCTGTCCAAGGGACTTTCAAGAGTCTTCTCCAGCTCCACAATTGGAAGGCATCAATTCTTCAGCCCTCAGCTCAGCTCTCACAGCCATACATGACTACTGGAAAAGCCATAGCTTTGACTGTACAGAACTTTTGTCAGCATAAAGAATCTGACCATCTTAAATTTCCAAAACATAACCTTACTTTTAATAGAGATTTGGCTTGTAATTTCCTTATATTTCATTTTCCCTTCCATTAATGGTATTTAAAAATATGATTATTTTAATAGCTGAATAGCCATTGTATGGGCTTCCCTGATAGCTCAGCTGGCAAAGAATCTGCTTGCAATGCAGGAGACCCTGGTTTGATTACTGGGTTGGGAAGATCCCCTAGAGAAGGGATAGACTACCCAATCCAGTATTCTTGGGGCTTCCCTGGTGCCTCAGACAGTAAAGAATCCACCTGCAATGTGGGAGACCTGGGTTCAACCCCTGGGTTGGGAAGAGCCCCTAGAGGAGGGCATGGCAATCCACTCCAGTGTTCTGGCCTGGAGAAACCCCATGGATAGAGGAGCCTGGAAGGTTACAGTCCATGGGGTCGAGAAGAGTCAGACAAAACTGAGCAACTAAGCACACACAGGCACTGTATTATCTGTAAATAACTAACAAATATATCTTCTAAGTAACAAATTCTCCACCAAAGTCAATAATTTCTTAAACATAGAGAGGAGAGGTTTGTCACAGACCTTGGGAAAATCCTGTCTCCCTAAAAATAAAAGAAAGAAAGAAGACATTTTCACACAGGAGGAGTTTAGGCATTTTCTACTTTTGCTTTTCCATGAGAGCAAATTCAGATCATTGAACAAAGAGCATTGGTAAATAATTATCAGTGAAGTGAGAATTATACCAATTGAGCAAACATTGACAGAATTCTCACTTGTAACTTTTCTCCACTAATTAAAAAAGGGATAAATATTTGCATTTCTGATAAACTAATAATAATCATCAAAAATCATATTTGTCTAATACAAAAAAATGAGTTGGGCTCTTTTTGAAACACTTTTTCAGAGCCATGAACATGAATCTCTGTACGTGAGAACTTTTTACATACTGTAACACTGTATCAAGAGAAAGAGGACTTATATTTAGTACCCAAGTGTGTGCTTCCTGGACCAGTGTACCTAGTCTGGAAATAACCAGAGCCAGTGACATCTATGAATCTCACAGCCAGCACTGGATAATTTGATCTCAAATGAATAACAGTGGTTTAAAAGCCAGAACCATGGAATCATGAATGACAGCTCCCTTGGCTATCTTCCTTCTCTCTTTGGTTATTTGTTCTTCCAGCAGTCAGATTTCAATGAAAATCAAAATTATAGGCAATACAAATACCACTTGCTGTTTGAATAAGATAATAAAACTTAAGATGCATACATTATCCATATGTGGGTATGAACATTCCTCACATTACATAATCAATATATCCCTCAAAGTGTTGTACAAATAAATTATAGTAAATAAGCTAATATTTTAAGTGCCTGCCACTTAAAGAAGTATTATGTTTCTATAAAGTGTCAGTCAGTCAGTTCAGTTGCTCAGTCGTGTCCAATTCTTTGCGAACCCATGGACTGCAGCACGCCAGGCTTCCCTGTCCATCACAAATTCTCAGAGTTTACTCAAACTCATGTTCATCGAGTCAGTGATGCCATCCAACCACCTCATCGTCTGTCATCCCCTTCTCCTCCCATCTTCAATCTTTCCCAGCATCAGGGTCTTTTCAAATGAGTCAGTTCTTCACATCAGGTGGCCAAAGTATTGGAGTTTCAGCTTTAGCATCAGTCCTTCCAATGAATATTC
Organism: Giraffa tippelskirchi; assembly: GCF_054371585.1. NCBI lineage: Eukaryota > Metazoa > Chordata > Mammalia > Artiodactyla > Giraffidae > Giraffa > Giraffa tippelskirchi. The sequence continues at coordinate 117,149,391 of NC_137283.1, read as the reverse complement.
AGGACTGATCTCCTTCAGGATGGACTGGTTGGATCTCCCTTGCAGTCCAAGGGACTCTCAAGAGACTTCTCCAACACCACAGTTCAAAAGCATCAATTCTTCAGCACTCAGCATTCTTTACAGTCCAACTCTCACATCCATACATGACTACTGGAAAAACCATAGCTTTGACTATACGGACCTTTGTTGGCAAAGTAATGTCTCTGCTTTTTAATATGCTGTCTAGGTATATGCTATAAAGTGTAGCATTTTCCAATAAAATAATCATCTCTTAGGTTTGCTTACAGATGCCTCTGCTAATCCCTTCATAAGTGAATCAATCCTCACTTGATATTTTTAAAGAACTTAAATTTTCAAACATTTCCCCTAAAGCAGAGCACAAGTACAGCCACACTGCTAATACCATCAAATCAAACCGGTAGGTAGTTTTCACAGCCACCCTCAGAATGTGACCACTCCTGGGATGTGATGAGATTAAAGGACCACAGGCTGCTGTGTGGGGAATGGAGTGCATGTGGATGAAAGGAGAATCCAGTTAGGAGGCGCTTGTACTGGTCTGGAAAAGATGATGATGGCCTGGACTGGGATATGGCAGTGGAAATGAGGGAAATCAGATGGATCAGGAGTAGTCAACTGGACATGTTCATGGATTAGATGTGGGATGACAAAGCAGTGAGTGGAGGTTATCTGGATGGATGAGACGCTGTTTCCTGAGATGCAGAAGACTTGATTGGAGCAAGTATGGCCAATAGTTCTTTTGAGGCCAAGTTTGAGGTGCCTTCTAGGTATCCAAGTGGATGTCAATTTTCTCTGACTTTATTGATGATAATATGTACCTTGGTGGGTTGTTGGACAGAGTACAGATAGTGTATTTAAATCACCTAGCAGACTGGCTAGCCCACAACAGATACTTCATAGCAGAAGCTTTTTTTATTATTATTGGACATGCACAGGAAGGAGGTAATGTTATTGGGACTAAAAGTCAGAATTATCGATTTAGAGTTTGGAATCATCTGCACAGCTTAAGTTCACGATAATAGACTGAGAGCACCTACCACGACCCAGGTATTGGGCTAAGCAATAAGGAACAGATATAAGAATGACAAAAACACCATGTTCCTTCTTTCACAAAGCTCAGAGCAAGTTGTAGAGGAGAACAAAATGCTCAAAGGGCTGAAATTAAAGAAGAAAAAGAAGAGGCTTGGTGAATCCTCTGTTGAACATGCAAGAATTAAGAGGAGCCAACAGAGACAGGGTGGAGAAAACTAGGAAAACAACCTGGATAAGCCCAGAGTCACTGCTACCCAAACATGGCTGGGTGTCAACAATGGAGACTTGATGGACATTATTAACTAGAAGGAAAGTTGAAGGTGAATCAAGGCTAGGAAAATGTCAGAAGACCACAGGGGACTTTTGTCATTTTCATGTAGAGTTAAAAAAGCCAGAAATTAGGTTGCCAAAGATTAATTAACGGGAAAGTATATAGGAAGTAGTGTCCCTAGGATGAAGAATGCCCCACAGCAGAAGTCTGACAGGGTAGAGAAGGATGGAAAGAAATAAGAGCGGCTCACCTGGCAGGACCTAGGACTCAAAGCCATCAAAGACACAGATGAAAGATTTTCACCCAACTCTCCCCAAGAGACAAACTAAAGAGTGAACAAAACTCTGGCCCTCAAACAACTGGAAGACCTAGGGACAGTTGTCTGATATCTTTTCCAATGCTTCATTTTATTTACACAGTCTATATATGTATATGTGTGTATCTATAGACATACATACATATACACTTCAGGATCTCTTTTATCAATTCTCTTTATCTTATGAGAAAGTTGAACCAGTGTAGCATCAATTCATAGTTATTGTTTCAAAAAAATACCATATTTTATGTTCTCATACTTGAGTTTTTCTCTCCTAACACTGTTTTGCAGTCATGTTTTATTGTGAATTCAAGAGGACCATGGAATGCTGGTTCTTTATTCCAGGTTTCAGTATTAACTGATGCGTATCTCTGGACACAGAACTAAACGTTTGCAAGATTCTATTCTGATACTTATAAAAGGTGGTTGGAAACCGCTTTCTTATGGAAAAAGAAGTGTGACTGTCTCCACCTCAGGTCACCTTAAGTAGATGAAGGACAATTCCAAGGACAATTTCCTCTAAAAATTAAGGAAAGCACTAATTTAAAAATTCAGTAAGCTTGATACTGCCAGGTTTTAGAGATGGATATAAAGACAGACACAGTCAGCTTGATAGCCAAGTCCATTGCTGCTGCTGCTGGGTGAGGTCACTGTTATAACAGACAGAAAGAAAGATGAAGCGACACAGGTCACTGTATAAAAGTGTACATGGCCATGCTCTCGGCATCACTAAAGGGAAAGTCTAGATTGAGATTTATATTATTTAAATGGGAAACATGTTCAACTAATTGAGTTACAGACTTAATTTAACTTGCACAACTAGTTCATAAAGGTGTATAAAGATGTGGCCATTCTCAGTTGAAGATATATCTATAGCTATAGATGATAGATAGCTTCACAGTGCTTTTAAATGGCCATATTAAATATTTTAATGACTATCGGCAGTCAATTGTGTACTTAATCTGTGCTAGGCACTGTTCTAAACAGTTTACATGTAGTTATTCAATGATCAACACAACCACATCAGGTGAGGACTATTAAAATCCCCATCTTTTAGATAAGAAAGCAAGACCTAGAACAGTTAAATAACTTATCCAAGATTACACGGCAAGTAACTGGCACCCTCGGAATTTGAACCCAGGCAGTATGGTTCCTGTTCATCTATCTCACCATCACTCTATACTCTCTGCTACAAATATTTATTTACCCCCTCGCTATATTACAAGTATTGTACCGTGCACTGGGACACAAGAGTAAACGAGGAAAATAGGGATTTTATAAAACAGTGGAGGATATAAACAAATATATGTGTAAAATAAAGGATTCTAGGTATTAGCCTAGAGGAGATACATGGTGCCCTGGGAACACTGGGTCAGAGCAAAACTCAGATATGTTTGGAGGGAGGAGGAATCTCAAGGAAGGAATCGTTGAAACAAAAACTGGAAAGATGAGTAGGGAATCACCAAGAGAAATGAAGTGGAGGTGAGAGGGTAAAGAGTGGGAGAGGAAGAGAGAGAGAGTCCTAAGGGAAGAGAGTGCATAGAGCATCTGCAAAACTGAAGAAGCACTGTTGGAGTTGGGGAAAGACAGACAAGAGAGGCGAGGTGAACTCAGACATGCGAACAGAAGCCAGATCACCCAGGGACCTGCCATGATGAAAACTCTGGATTCTGCTCTCAACCAAAAAGGAGCCAGTAAATGGTGATAGAAGTGGAGTTTCTTGATTGTATTTGAAATGTATAAAGAACATCATGACTGCTGTGTGGAGTCACCTGTAGGAAGACAATCACGAAGGTAGAGACTCATTAGCAACTCAGCGCAGTGATGTAGGTAAAAGAGTATAGAGCCCTGATCAAGGCATGGCCACGGGCAAAATGAGAAGAGAACACGTTTAAGAGGAATTTAGTTAAGAAACACAGAACCTCCAGGGAAGGAAAATAGGGAAAAGAGCTGTCAGGGTTGACTACCAAATTTCTGGTTTGTCAAGCGGTCTTTTCCAGCAGGTTAAGGTAGCCTGGTGTAGGTCTGAAGGAGGCAAAGAACTAGAGTGAGCCAGGATTGCGGTACTGCAGGCCTGTGGGGCAATGGGGAAGTGGGTGGAGGCTGCTGGCAAGAGAATAATTTAAAGGATGGAGTATAAAATCTAAGTTAAGTAGGGAAGAAAAGAGAGAGAAGTTAGAAGGTAAGGGATTCAAGGAACTAGAGATTTTTACCAGGCTGCAGAAAAAATGCAATGAGAAGAAATGATGGATCATGGTCAGCAACTGGGATGCTGAACTTTTCGTTGAAACAGTCCCATAGAACACAGACTTGAACATAGAATGGAGGGATATATCAAAGGGAGGCGGGGTGTTACCTTAAAGTCAACAGGGTGTCGTGTCACAGAGGGGAGACAGGGCTGAATGGAGAAGACGGGGTTGTGTTGTGCTTAGCCACTCTGTCGTGTCCGACTCTTTGTGACCCCATGGACTGTAGCCAACCAGGCTCCTCTGTCCATGGGGATTCTCCAGACAAGAACACTGGAGTGGATTGCCAAGCTCTCCTCCAAGGGATCTTCCCAACCCAGGGATCTTCCCAACCCAGGGATCGAATCCAGGTCTCCTGCATTGCAGGAGGGTTCTTTACCATCTGAGCTACCACTGACCACAAACTAAGGATGCCTCTGCCAACCCCTTCTCCCCAACCCCAGGCTCTCCCATCCCCTCCAATAGAATCAATCGTCTACTCTTTACAGTGACAGCAGGGCTGTGAGGTTTGGTGAATTTCATTACTCCCAACAGGGGCACAAAGGGCTGTTGCAGCCTAGTCTCTAGAGGACCAGGAACCCAAAAGCTTATTCTCATGAAATCTCTGTGACCCTTACCCTGGCTGTTGGCCTCTCAAACGCTATGGTTTCTTCACATGTAGAGAAGAGGAGGGGCATAATGCTTCCTCCTACACTTGCATAAATCACCCAGAAGTGTTTCTCCAGCCATGCATTCAAAAATTATTTATTGAGTGCCAGCGATGTGCCAGGCATACAGTACCAAGCAGGACAGATGTCCTACCCAGCAAGCAACCCAGGCCTGTCTCTAAGGATTTTTAAAACCACTGTTCCAGCTGGAGGGTGAAGAATCATGCTTGTGCTGGCCTCAAAAAGACACTATACTGGCAATGCAACTGGAGAAGTAATAAATAAAGCTAATGTGTGAGAATTTTTTAAGTAAGCAAATTATCATAGATCTCACTATTATTTTTTTGCATGAATTCTTTGAAGGAAAAAAATGTAAATTGAACAGCATAAATATGCAAAATAGTTGGCATGCAAAGGAGAATTTTTCTGCTTTTCCAAAGATTCAAGAATCATTTTTTTAATTGAGAAATAATTGACATGTAACATTATATTAGTTTCAGGTGTACCACATAATGATTTGATATCTATATGCCCTGTGAAATGAGCACCACAGTATGTCTAGTTACCATCTGTGGTGAATGGATGGATAAAGATGTGGCATATATACATACAATGGAATACTACTCAGCCATAAAAAAGAGTGAAATCTTGACATTTGCAACAATATGGATGGACCTAGAGGATATTATCCTAAGTGAAGTAAGTCAGATAAAAAAAGACAAATACCATGTGACTTAACTTATATGTGAAATACAAAACAAAACTCACTGATGCAGAACAGGATGGGGATTGCCAAGACTCATTCTTGAATTGTAAGAATGAAAGTATTAAGCCTATGAGAAGAATCGTAATGCTACATGTAATCCAAATAAGTCACAATTTTAAGTAAACATGTAGATGCATAAAAAAACCTAATAATTTAGAAGCAAGACCATATTTTATTTTAACACCTTCCCAAATAACCAGTTGTAGTTGCCCAACTTGCAATATTCACAAAAGAAACTTTGCTCCTTTATATTTATTTCAAAAAATACCCTGCAAATTGTTGAATAGTAGAATGGTTCAAATTTCTCTTCTCTATTGATAGTAGATTTTAATAAATTTATAAACCTACAGCTCATTAAAAAATCTTTGGTCTAGGCAAAGCCTACAGAACATAAAGATAATTTTAATGCCAAACAGATCACAAAAAGAGGCAAATTTTTGCTTTAGTTATACCAGCACAGTTATAGTACTCAGCTTAAAGCTACAAGAAAAGGTGCATTATTTTCTCTGTCTACCTGCTTATCTTCCTATTTATCAAAATTTAATTCGAACACATTATTTCAGATCAAGCTAACATCATTTTAGCAGGCGAAGACTTGGCCTACATGCTACTGAATGAAATACATGGTATCTGTGCTCTCCATAGAAATATGGTGAGAAAAAAAATTCATATATACATACATATATATTTGTGTATATCTTATATACACAAATATCATAATTTCTAGTATAACACAGATTTTTAAATGACTGTAGCAATTCAACGACCTATTCATTAGCACGCCTAAAATATTAAATCTCTAGATAGTTTTAAGTGAACTTGAACTTGATTGTTTCTTAGTTCTGCCTCAGAAACCCATGTTCACGTGCATGCAATTTCCACAGAAGCGGAAATGTGGATGCTGTGGGTCAGTGAGCATTCCTTTCCAGGGTGCTTCTGAGATGAAGCCCCACGATTAACACAGTGCCCTTAATGATGGGCGGGGGACTAAACATTCCAAGATTGGCCTGGATTCTTGCCAGAAGGGAGAGAAAGGGGTCTTTGTATGTGGACATCTGAAGGGCGGGCATAAACATGTTAGTTGATACTTAACACCCAAAACCAGTGCCAAAACCGTTAGCTCCCCTCAATAGCTTACTCTGGTTTCAACTGTCCACGACAATGGAGCAGCCACCTCAATATACAAAACTTGCTCTTTAAACATCCTCCGAGGAATTCCCAAAATAGCAGCTGTTAGAAGCAAACAGACTCCAATTCATAGACCTAAGCAGACCTTCTAATGTTTTTCTGCAGACAACTTTACTCTTTTTTTTTTTTTTTGGTACCTAAGCGACCATCTATGCATTTTTAATAATTACCTTGTAGATTACATGATGCCATTCCTCCAGGCACTTGGAGAATGAGCCGCGGGATTCACATTCAGATGAAATTGCTAGTTTTTGCGGCAAGCGGCCCAGCTAATTTATGTGGTGAATTTTTTATACATTTCTCCCCCGGTTCTCCTTCCCTGCTGTCCTCGCCCCCTTTTTTCTTCGGTACATTAAGAGATTCTACGGTGCCTGCAGCCACATCCGCCCCGGTGGCTGACTGCGGCGAAGCCAGCCCAGACTTGCCCGCCGGGGAGCGGACCCTGCGCGCCGTCTCAGCACAGCTCCGCTCCCTCGGAATCCCCTCTGGGGTCTCGTCTGCCACCCGCTTCCACCAGGCCTGGATCTAATCTCACACCTTCAATAACTTTTGTGGGCTCAGTTTAGTTCCTGGCAGTTATCTGTGTTACATAAATTCCACTCGGAAAGCAAGCAACCTCCTATCTCTAGAAAACCGTAGGCCAGGGTGGTTGCTGCAGTAGCGGCAGCTCCAGAAACTTCGGCTTAGGAGTGGCCACGTGTAGCCAGATAAGAGAATAAAATGGTATGCTTGCAATTCAAAGGACTTTGATTGCTTTCTCCCCATATTTATTTATGCAAAATAGTAAGTCTACACTAAGAGGTCATTCGGTGATTTTTTTTTAATATATATAAATATATATATATTATACTTATGTATGTATATATATATAGGACAGACGGTTAATACATTTTCAAAAGAACTAAGGGTTAACTCAGAAATGTCAGTTTTCAACGATCTGCTCAGCAAACAAGTCTGGTCAGCACAGGAGGTTGGCATCAACGTGGATGTTTATTTGGGAAGGCAACATTCCCATAAGCATCAGCCACTCTAAGTAGATCACTATTCCTCATGAGCAAACCACTTAATGGAGACACCTACAAAACACTATTAAATTTGAAACTAGTTAATACATTTAAAAAATTACATCTAAGAATACACATAATAGCTTTTAAATATAAAAATGATAACATGAAGTGGCCATTAGTAAGAATGAAAATAATTTTTGTTATTCTTAAATATCTTCCATAATTTTTAAATCATCAAGCACTCCAATATATTTTATTTATAATGTTTAGAAGTTTCATTTAATAAACATCTATTTATTTGGAGTAGAATTACAGTGCTACGGGTGAGAAATGACACACTTTTGGTGTAACTAGAGATTCTAGTAAAGATGAAAGCAGACATTACAAACTTAACAAGCCTTTTGTGTGACCTAATTGCATTAGAATATATTAGTAAGGTTGCATATTGTAGGTTTTATGTTTCATTAGAAAGGTCATCTCTGATTTGGGTGGAATCATTAGAGAAAAGAGACCACGCTAGCAGAGTGCTCTACAGGATGAATGTACTTTGCTTCATTAGAATTATCTCACTGTACCTTTGTATTCTGATTTTACAGTAGGAAGAGATGGTAGGACAGGTTGGAAGTCCCAGATTCCATACTCTTCTCGTTGAAAACCGGTGGTTAATTACACCATGACATTGTTTCTCCAAAACACAAACAACACTGTAAATGCAGCCTACCTATTTGTTTTGATTGTAATCAAAAATATCAGCCCCAACACCTGGTAAATCATAGAAGACCTTACCTTCCAAATTGTAGTGTTCTTTAACATTTGGGCCACTATATTCAGAAATCTTGTCCTGTTTTGGGAATTCCCTGGTGGTCCAGTGGTTAGGACTCTGTGCTTTCATTGCTGAGGGCACAGGTTCAATCCCTGGTCAGGGAACTAACATACCCCAAGCAGCACAGCATGGTCAAAAAAAGAAAAAAAGAAAGAAATCTTATGCTGTTTTAAGCCATCACAATGTTCAATGCCAGAGTTGTTATTGAAACAAATACATTACAAGTTTTCTGTGTAGAATTCCTTAATGTTTTTATAGATTTAATAAAAACAGAAGCCTCAATAATCCTCAATTGGTGTTACCTGTAATTACACCAGGAAGAAATTTCAGTTGCTCTCTTTCTCTCACCCATGACAAAAATAAATAAATAAACATACATAATGATTCATTCTGGTCTAGTAAAGGATAATAAAGTATCCTTTCATCTAATCTCTAGATAACATGGGTTGACACTGTGTTTGGTTCTTTTTGGTTACAAAGAACAAAAACATGTAGATTACCTTATTGTAAGGATGCCCAAGAGAGTAAGGAATCAGAAAAAATTTTTTCCAAGCAAGACTTGTGAAAATGCTAACCATCACTCACCATCCCACTGAAAAACCTGTCCAGGGGCTACCATCATGTGCTTCCGCTTCCCGCTCCTTCTCTCACTCAGGGTTGTGCTCGTCTCATTTCAGAGCCTTCCTTCACTTCAGAGCCATCCTTTTTGGCCTCATTTCGTTCTGATTAAAGCCAAGCTCTTTAAGAACAAGGATGCAATTTGGGTAATCAGTCCTCATCCTGCTGAGAGTAGCCACAATGGAAGGAGCTATCTTACCTGATCGTTCAAATACTGACCCAGAAGATGGTCCTGGCTCTTAGGACAAACCCAACTCTGGCTGTGGCCAAAGTAGCAAGGTCACGTGACGAAGCAGGAAATCATTATACAAGGAACTACTTGCTCATAGGGGACTCTGGGTTTGTGATGATCACTCACAGCACCAAGAGGATGTATCAGCTCAGTGCACACAGAGAATACTCACCAGAGAGTCAGCTTCAAACTACTTACCACCCGTGAGAGAATTATTTAAGGGACTTGCTAGCTAACCATCCCTCTACCAAGGTGGATATCAAATGCTCTCGTGAGTGCCATATTTTCTACACCCCTATGGAATTGTTCAGAAACAAAATAGGACACATTTGAAATAGCAGTGCTCTATGTTTAGGTTTAAGCTTTCTGGTGGTCTAAGTGAAAAGGGAAAAGTGGACACTCTAAGATGGGGAAATAAACATCTTCTCTGGTGCACATAAAATTTTTCTTAGCACATATCCCTAAAGGAAATTATTCTTTTATTCTTTTCAGAATATTCAGAACTATTCTTTTCAGTCTTCCTTTTGCTTTCATTTATATTAATGAAAAGAGGAAAAAGTCTTGTTTGGGAGAACCTTTATTGCGTTTGCTGTATGAACACTATTATGAACATTACATATGAGTCTTCTCATATACAGCTCTAAAAGAGACATTTCCTTTGGGGATACATGCTAAGAAAAATTTTATGTGCACCAGAGAAAATGTTTGTTTCTCCCTCTTGAACGATTATCCAATTTTCCCTTTTCACTTAGGCCACCAGAAAGCTTAAACCTGAATATAGAGCACAGCTATTTCAAATGTGTCCTGTTTTCTTTCTGATCTTGTCTTTTGTTCTAATTCCAGTTTTCCTTAATCCTGATTTTTAAAATGTTTTGTATTTTGCCATTATTTATGTAAATTAATTCAAATCCCTTGAGGAAATGAACAGAGTAAAATAAATAATATTTTAAAGACATACATGACAAAATACAGCCTAAGACACAAGAAGAGAGCATGCTACTTTATCCTATCATACTAAAGTTCTGAGGCCATCACAAAGGGCCCTTGCTAGCTGGCTGCTCCATTGAACTAAGCAGTCAATTCAAAACCACTGCAGAGGAAGACCTTACCAAAAAGAACTATCCTAAATGTAAGTAAATATCATAAGCAATTTTAACTATGAAAAATATCACAAGTATTTAACCTCTATGGACTTTCAAACAGCAGTTTATATTATCATAATTAGTACCTAATACTATACAATGTATTAGTCAGCACCATTTCTAACAATATTTTTTCATGGACAGCACTGTATAGATGTAAGAACCCAAGTTAAAACTGACACAAACAGAAATATATAAATTTCCATATTTTACCAATAAAAAAGGAAGAAGACTAATCAACATGATTAGGTGACTTTTTTGTGAAAGAGAGGGAGGGAGGAAGTGAGGAAGGAAGAAATGTAGGTAGGTTAAAGTGCCTCAAATCCTTATGTCCATTGTTTATTCTATAGCATGAATAAATAATTCCTATTTTTAGTAGAAGAAGGAGATAAAGTGTCAAATGGCTGTTACTGAGTCTTCTTCCCCAGTGTTCTTAAATAAAAGGTGGTCCAATAGTACCTAATGTTCTTTTAATTTAACCCTAAACCACCATTGGTCTCCACAAAGTGGGTTTTAGGTAGCGAGGTAGCCAGTGTTCAAAAGTACTCCAGTTCTGAGAAAAAGGGAAACACCTCTGTTAAATGTGCAAGATTAATCCCCAAAACTTTCTCAGGTGGAGCAAAATAATTATTTTATGTTGTCCTTCCAAACAAGATCTCTCTGTATCTCACACATACAGATACTCCCTTGTATTCTTCCACTAGACAAACGAAGATACTTTGCTACATCCACAGATTCAGGCGACATGCTGCCTTACAAAATCAAATAAGAACAATAAAATTACACAGAGATATTCTTTCAAGGCAGAAGAATTTTCAAAGTGATAAAGGAGACTCCTAAGTTTCACATCTCTCTCTAATGAAGATGAAAATCATGTTAAACACCAAATACACTTGTCTAATTACATCAGGAAATACTGTTCTGTATTTGCTAATGAAATGTGATGCTACTGTGTTCACTGAGAGCCAAAACAAAGTGAAGATATAACATTCTAATTACAAAAAGGCAATTGGTAAAATGGTTGTATGTTTTGAACTGTAATAAAAATTAATAAAATTATGTAAATACAAACACAGTTACTGAAAATGTGACACTCTAATTTTAGAAAAGCCACAGAACATAATGACTTAAGAAACTTCAAACCATTTTTAACCTCGTTCTCTTCACAGAGAGAAAACTAATGAGAAAATGTTTGTCTAAAAGGCTAATATTTGTTTTAATATATTTACCCCATTGCTCTATGTGTGGAAGCCACTCCATATCCTTTTGGCAGTTAAGGGGAAATTTCTAAATAAATAAATATGCAAGCATGAGTTTTCCAGCCACAGCATTTTGCAGTCTCCCAGCTAAGTCACCATTGATGCATTCATAAACTTAAGGTCTTAATGGCCTTACTACATAGAATCCTGTTATAATGCAGGAGCCAGAGGATACACACAGCCCCCTTATCATATGCTTTCCAAGTTTCAAGAAAGAAGGAAATAAGATGTATCACACATCACTATGTACACAGAGAACGGGAGTCGACCTCCATGATCAAGTCCATGGTATAACCAGGTGCCTTGTAATAGGTCATTATTGTAGCTGGTACTTAGTGATTCTCCACAGTGGGCTTTGTTCTATACTAATTTTTCATCCTAAAATCTCTTCAGAATGTTCATATTGACTCAAGAAATGTGGTGTCTTTAAAATTAACCTTAGGAATATATGTTCTATTAAATTTTCTAATAATTTAAACATGAAACTCATTACTAAAATTCATATAGCCTACTCCTACATTTTAATTCTTTAAAATTAATGTCTTCATTGGCTGTGACAGAGATCAGTGAAATGATAAGTTTTCTTACTTTCATCACTTAACAATATCTTGGTCAAGAAGTGAATATGGCTCTAAACCAAATAAGCAATTTAAAAACTCTTCAAACGTTGTGTCTCTGAATCATCTGAATAAATACCATATTCTTTACTAACAGTCTTCAATGATAAATGTGCTTATTTGCAATATACTTACTTAAGGAGTTATAAAGGGACTAGAGATAATGTATAAGGTCCCCACTTGCTTTAGTATGCAGTAAAAAAAAACTACTTCAAGTCTGAAAATATATGATGAAGAGTATATCTTCCATTTGGTTCTGATTACTTTTTGTAATCTACTGGGAGTTAATGTAAGTGCATATATCTTCTGTGTTTCTATAGAAGTCTTCCCTAAGGTAAGTATGAGAATTAAACCACCTGCAGAGGGTGTGAATTTACTCTAGTAAAATTGGTACAAATACACTATCAAAATTATGTGTATATGAAAATTGGGAAGATTTTTATTTTCAGTCACTTTCAAGATGTGATTACATCAACAATGAAGGATTTACTTAATCCATAAAAATATAACATTTCTTGTGCTTTTAATGTAGCTCTTAAAAATACACACTTCACGTATCAAGCACACAGGAACAAAACAGGAGTAGTATTTAAAACACCCAGATTAAACATCAAAATGATAACTATTGCATGGTCCTGCACATCTGTTCTTTGTAGTGCTTTCCAGTAATGCAGCAGAGTGCAGCATTTCAGCAAACCAATTCAAACATGAGAATCGCTATAGCGCAAAAGCTCTTGTCACTGTTTGTGATTGTCTAATGGTATATGGTTCAGTCATAAAGGGCAGCTGACAGGCTGGTATAAGAAATGAATTTTCTTCTTCCTCCTGACACATCAGGGTAGGGCCCCCTGCTGTAATGCAGAAAATCTTTTATGCAAAAAGAATACACCATCTTTCAGCACATGATTACTATTCAGAAGATTCTGATTAGGTTTTTTGGTGCATTTTTAAAATATTGATACAAATTGCACAAAGAGTATGCTAGGTCTAGGCTGATGCCTTATCTTTCCTGCTTAGTCCTTCTGTGACCTTGGACATGTTACCTTCATTTCCCCATCTTTGAAATGGGAATAGTAAGGTAAAATATAGTTCCTGTCCTCCAGCAAAATGAGATGAATAAAATGAATGCATATTTATTCATTAAGAATTTCAGCAATGTGGAAAAATATCACTAGGCAGTGTTCGGGAGACAACGTTATCTTTTCAAATACTTAAAGAAAAACAATCATACTAAAAGCCCTAATCAAAAATTAACCAAACATGTGACATTTTTAATTTTGATATTTTATATATACTGTATAAAATGTAAACATTTCATTCTCCTGGACACAGAGCGATCAGCAGTCCTGAATAAATCTGTGATGAAAACTAACATTTATTGTCTGTGGACTGTGTGCTAAGCACTGTGGTAAATGCCTTATGTTTATTTCCTCATTTAATCCTCACAACTTCTCTAAGAAGTCAGTGCTTTTGTTAATTCCATTTTACAAAAAAAGAAAACTGAAGCCTGGAGACTTCTGTAAAACAGCCCCTAGTCAAAATATCCAGGGACAGGAGGATGTTTTAAACTTTTTAAGAACTCTGGCTGTCCAGTCATGAACTACTACATTATCCTGTATTTATTCACTGGAAGAGCTACCCAATGTCAGGGGAAAGATGAGAGAGTGAAAAAAATAAAAGAAACCGGGAGATTTTCAGGCAGAAGAGATGGGCGCTCACATGGGAGAGGAGACCTCGGTCCCCTAGACAAAACCCCACGGAAGAGGGACTCCAACAGGAGACACATGTAGGTGAGTGGAAGGGCAGGGGCAGAGGCTTGTCAGAGCAGGAGCAGAGAGTCCTGGGCCTCAGCTAAACTGGTGTGAGAGTCAAGAAGGAGTGAGGTTTATCTGTACCATTTTTCTAGATTCCGCATATATGCATTAATATACGCATATATGCATTAATATTTGTGTTTCTCTTTCTGTCTTACTTCATGCTGTATGACAGACTCTAGGTCCTCCACATCTCTACAAATGACCCAATTTCATTCCATTTTATGACTGAGTAGTACTCCACTGCAGACTTAGAGAATGGACGTGTGGACACGGGGAAGGTGGGATGAATTGAAGAGACTGGGATTGACATATATACACTACCACATGTAACACAGACAGCTAGTGGGAACCTGCTGTAAAGCACAAGGAGCTCAGCTCAGTGCTCTGTGATGACCTAGAGAGGTGGGATTGGGAGGGGCATAGGAGGGAGGTCCTAGAGGGAGGAAATGGAACCCACCTGCCAATGCAAGAGACACAAGTTCGATCCCTGGGTCGGGAAGATCCCCTAGAGAAGGAACTGGCAACCCACTCCAGTATTCTTGCCTGGGGAAATCCCATGGTCAGAGGAGCCTGGAGGGCTACAGGCCATGAGGTCTCAGAGTCTGATACTACTGAGGGACTAAACACCATCATAGTTGATTCACTTCATTGTACAGCAGAAACTAACACAACATTGTAAAGCAACTATACCCCAGTAAAAAAAAAAAAAAGAAAAGGAGTGAGGAAAAGGACTGGGCAGGTGGGCTTTCCCTGGGAGAATCAGTACGATTATACCAATAACAGAGGCGAAGCTGAGGTTGGGAGGCAGGCTGGAGGCACGCTAGTCACCTGGGAAAGGAACCTCGAAGGGAAGCGGTACTAATGAATGTGATTTATGCGAGTTCATGTTCATAAGGCTGTATAAATGCAAGTTGTTATTGCTTGAGGAGTCTTATATTCACCAGAAGACAAGTGTTACAAAAGAGAGACGTAGGAATAAGATATCCCGTGCAAATTAACTGGAGCTGCTAGTCTGTGGCTAAGAACATCCTCCCTCTGGCTGAGTATCACATTATCTGAGATGGGCAAGGAATGGATTAGTGTTACTTCCAGAGGTGGGGAGACAGATCTTCAAAGCACACCCTCTCAAAGACTGAGGTACTGCTGGAATTTTTAAGAAACACAAAGATGCCTCATTCTCTGAGGAAGAAGTGGGGCAACCAGAAGAAATATTTAAAGGGAGGCTACAGTTGGTGGGGGAGTAAGACAGGTCTGGGTGGTGGGGGCATCCATGGAAGATACTCTTGTAGGAAGTTTGAATGGGAAAAGGCCTCACCTTGTGAGTTTGAGAACATCTAAACTGACTAAAATGCCAAGTTTTATGTTTACACATCAGTGTTTCTTGAACTGAGGTCTGTGAGTATATTCTGATGACTCTAAGATTTTGTTAGCTATTTATGGTCACAGTACTTTCTCATAACTACTTGATTGATTTATCACACCTGACATTGTCCATTATTTTAATTCATAGAAATCAGGCAGAGATTATAGCAAAACCCTAGGACAAGACTATAGAACCCTAATACCATACATTAGACCCTTCAGTTTTATATGGCCCACAGAGTCAAGTCATAAGCAAAGTATACTGAGTGGTTCCTAGAAGAGTCTTAAATAGATTAAACCACTGTGCTGAAAACTGTTAGGATTTTGACTCCTTTCCAAGAAACCTCACTAAAACGGGGCTGGTGTCCCTTAGGAAGAGCTCATTATGGAGTTAAATGACTAGTCTGAGGTGTTTTTTGAGGTAATTTTTAAATATGCAGGGGGAAACTGTTTTAAACCATTTAGAAAGTCTCTTAAAAGCTATTGCAGAGGATTGGGAAGACCAAGGTCATAAAATGTATATTAATCCCAAAGTAAAGGGTTTATAATACAAAAGAAACTAAAGGACAAATTCAGGTTTCCTGGGACCTTAAACTTATACAAGTTGGGGTCTTTTTTAAGAAAAGGAATTTTAAATTATAAATTAAAAATACATACTAAAGTGAGTATTTCCAAATGATGCTGCTAGTAGCCCAGGCAAATGAGGAGTCTTGATAGTTCAGCATCATCAGCCTCATAGTACATCCACTCCTGGGAGGAGCTAGGAAAGAGGACATTCCCTCATCTTCTGAGTCTCACAACACAGGGCCTAAGATTCTTTCATTGGAATAAATTAAAGGTGATCTTTCTCATAACTAGAGCCAGCTATAAAGAGAGGTTAGTTGGTGTTAAAATTAATGTATCAAAATGATTCCTATAAGAAGCCAAGAGCCAGGAATACAGTGATTAAGCAGCAGTGGGGGATAAGTCATGGATAATCCTGTAGTTTAAAAAATAAATTTAATGAGCACCATGTATTAGAAAATAATGTGGCATGACCTTGTCAAGTTAACATTCACATACTGTAAACCTGACGATTCTGCTCTAAGCATGTGCATATGTATGTGTGTGTATATATGTTAGAACAGTTTTGCATATGTCCACCACAAGACATGCACAAAAATGTTCAGAGCAGTGTTTCTTGTAACAGCGAATAATGATCATAAGAGCCTAAACCTCCACTGTGTGTGTGTGTGCTAAGTTGCTTCAGTCGTGTCTAACTCTTTGCTACCCTGTGGACTGTACTCTTCCAGGCTCCTCAGTCCATGGGATTCTCCAGGCAAGAAGACTGGAGTGGGTTGCCATGTCCTCCTCCAGGGGATCTTCCCGACCCAGGGATGGAGCTTGAGTCTCTTAATCTTCCATATTGGCAGGGTTCCTTACTGCTGAGCCACCTGGGAAGCCCAAAACCTCCACTGCCACATTAGAAATAACTGTGGTTAATTTATTCAATGTGATATTAGGCAGCATTAAAAATACACAATGTAGACCAATTGCAGAATCCACAATACTGAAGAGAAAAAAAGTAAAGTCACAGAAGACTATGCCATATAATCCCATTTTAGTGAAATTTAAGGACAAGAAATGCAAAACAATATATCATTTAGGGATACATACGTAGAAGGTAGAACAATTAGAACTGGACATGGAACTACTGGCTGGTTCAAAATGGGGAAAGGAGTACAAGACTGTATATTGTCACCTTGCTTATTTAACTTATATGCAGAATCAAGATTGCTGGGAGAAATATTAGCAACCTCAGATATGAAGATGATACCACTCTAATGGCAGAAAGTGAAGAGGAACTAAAGAGCCTCTTGATGAGGGTGAAAGAGGAGAGTGAAAAGCTGGCTTAAAATTCAACATTCAAAAAACGAAGATCATGGTGTCCCATCCCATCACTTCATGGCAAATAGAAGGGGAAAAGTAGGAGTAACATATTTTATTTTCTTGAGCTCCAAAATCACTGTGGATGGTTACTGCAGCCATGAAATTAAAAGACACTTGCTCCTTGGAAAGAAAGTTATCACAAATTAGACAGTGTATTAAAAAGCAGAGACATCACTTTGCCAACAAAGGTCCATAGTCAAAGTTATGATTTTTCCAGTAGTCATGAACGGATGTGAAAGTTGGACCATAAAGAAGGCGGAGCACTGAAGAATTGATGCTTTTGAATTGTGGTGCTAGAGAAGACTTTTGAGAGTCCCTTGGACAGCAGAGGATGAGATGGTTGAATCCGTCATTGACATTGATAGCATCATCAATGGGCATGAGTTTGAGCAAACTCTGAAATAGTAAAGGACAGGGAAGGCTGTAGTGCTGCAGTCCATGGGGTCACAAAGAGTCTGACACAAATTAGCAACTGAACAACAATGAAGTGTTGAATAAGTGGGTTAATGATTGATCCAAGCAGTAGAGCATGAAGAACTCAAGCAAAGCAATGATAGTAGAGATAGGAGGGAAACTATGACTACAAAATTAATTAAAAGTCAATTTTCATTTCAAATCCAAAAAACAGAGAGAACATTGGAGACACTGTGGTTTTAATCCAAAGGGATTCTGCTTTTCTTTTACTGTGCTGTGTTATGCTGTGCTAAGTCACTTCAGTCATGTCCAACTCTCTGTGACCCTATGGGATGTCCTGCCAGGCTCTGTATGTCCATGGGATTCTCCAAGCAAGAATATTGGAGTGGGTTGCCATTACCTCCTCCAGGGGATCTTCCCAACCCAGGGACTGAACCCAGGTCTCTTACATCTCATGCATTAGCAGACGAGTTCTTTACCACTAGCAACACCTGGGAAGCCCTTATACTACTTCCAAATAATACCACAGTGAAAATCTTTGTCTAACAAATTGCTCATTCCCTAAACTTCAACAGTGACAAACTAAATCATGTAATGCAACAAAATTTCAGTATAAATTTGACTAGTGTCCTGAAATTCATCAGGTTAAATTTTTAGGACAAAATTTGAACTATAATAATGAGAAAAAAAGAAAACAATTTCTAGAGAAGGAACCAATAGAAAAATATTAAAAGTTGCTTTGACACTTATCCTGGTAGAGGTAGGGACATAAGAATAGTATAGACTATTAAAGTGTTCATAAATCATTTTCAGTATTGATTAATATGCTGATCCATGGTCAGTCTTCAGAAGCTATTTGGGAAGGCTTGGTATCCATCCCTCATTTTTTAATTACTGCAACCAAAGGGTCCCCCCGCCCCCACGAATGCTGGACTCATAGTTTAGTGTTTTCACTGTTTCTTGAGACCCAGGTTGGATCTGTTTACTTAAGGATGAGCTGGTAGTGACTCTACTTATTTCAGACCCCATCCAACCCCTTTCCTGCACTCCCTGTCCATTCTCTGTATTGAAATAATCTGTCAGGTAAAAAATAAATCCATCTCTCCCAGAAAGTGTCATGAGGTCTAACAAAACCACAGAGAATGAAAGCACAATAACAGTATACATGTACACATTTGTAAAATATTTAATAGATTTCCTGTCACAGAGCAGAAGATCAATAAATGGAAACTGATTGATTATTTCTTCTACTTGACTTCTGCTGTCACTGGCTAGATCATTGCAATAGAAGATGATGAAAGACAGTAAACATGAGGCCCCTGCCCTCAATGAGCTCAAAGGATGATATCACAACCACATCAGACATGGAGATGCCATGCCAGCAAATACCAAGGCCAAGCAAATATAACTCTTGGCCACTCTAAGCACTGTACATACTCGTACAGTAACACAGTGCACATTGTACATACCACTAGCCAAAGGAACAGCAAATTCAAACCACAAGTGTCAACCACAGGTAAGGAAAGGATTGAAGAAACCACCTCTCTCATTTATACAAAAGTCAAACCCCCAAAGGCTACACCTTGAAAGGATGGGCTCACCTCCTACCCTGGTTGACTTTCCTTCAGTTTGATCAGTCCTGTCACCCTACTCTACCGTCCTGAGTGGGGAATACAGCTGCTGGGGTCAGGATTCGCATGTCTTACATGTGTCCTGTAGCCCCACAGTCAGGAATATCAAAGCTTTGGCTCCATCTCTTCTTGTTCCAAATTTCTGTCCAGGTGAAGGGTGCCATCTTTTGACTCTCCATATAGAAACTGCCACTTATATACATTAAGACCTTCTGCTAAATCTTAAGAGTGATTCTCAACAACCCGCAAGCCTAGAGAAACATTCCAATTTGAGAGATAAACTCCTTCCTTCGTGACTAACAAATGACAATAACTAAACAGGTGAAACTCCACCTCCTCAGGCCTAATAAGCTAATAATGTATTAATCATTTGAGTTGTATAAGAATTACACTCAAATAAGAACAACAGGGGATTTCTACCACAGAAATTGAACAAAAATAAAACAATTGCCCACGTGGCTAAAATCTTTAGCTATCTTCTCATCTGTCGAAAGTGTCCTGCTTATGTAAGTCAACTACATTTCAATTAAAAACCAATTTTTAAGTGTCATCTTTAGATGTTTTCCAACCAATAATTTAAATTGAGATGCATGTAGCACCATGGTAAACGTTTTGGCAGAAAAGTTGAAATATGGGTTTTTTTTCTGGCAAGGTCTTTTTCCTGCAAAATGACCATTTGAAAGTGAAAATGTTAGTCACTTAGTTGTGTCCAAGTCTTTGCCACCCCAGGGACTGTATCCTACCTGGCTCCTCTTGCCCATGGGGTTTCCCAGGCAAGAGTACTTGAGTGGGGTGCCATTCCCTTCACCAGGGAATCTTCCTGACCCAGAGATCAAACCCAGGTCCCTTACTTTGCAGGCAGATTCTTTACCAACTGAGCCATCAGGGGAGCCTCCAATGGCCATTTGATCATTAATAAACACTGAGCTCTTACTTTGCCTTCGACACTGTTCTAGGCCTTGGAATGTACCACTGAACAAAATGGACAAAAATCCCAGTCCTCACAGGGCTTCTGTGCTACCGTAGAGAGACCAACCACAAAGTTAATAATACGACAATAAAAATAATAAATAAGTAAATTACATAGTAGGTCAGAATGTAATAAAAACTATAGGATAAAGTAGAGCAGGGTAGGCAGTTAGGGAGCAGAGAGGGGACTTGAAGCCAAGATGTTATAACTTCAAATAGGGCTATTGGGATAGATCTAACGGAGACATTAAAGTTTGAACAAAGATCTGATTGAGGTGAAGGAGTTATCCATGGACTGTCTGGAGAGAAAGTGTGACAGAGAGAAAACAGTTAGTACAGAACTCTCAGAGGGGACATGTGTGGTGTGCTGGAAACACAGCAAGGAGGCCAGTTGTTTAAGCAGAATGAGTAGACAAGGAAATGACTCGCAGAGAAGGCTGAGAAGCAGATCATTCCAGGCTTTGGACCACTGTAAAGATTTCAGATTTTACACTGAGAGAAGGGGGAACACAGGTGGGGGTGGCAGGTGTTGAAAAGAAGAGGACATGATTTGACCTTAAAGGGATAAACATATTACCGAGGGGCAAGAATGGAGGAGCAAATCCATACAAAGACCATCAAGGGACTTCCCTGGTGGTCCAGTGGTTAAGAATCCACCTGCCAGTGCAGGGAACACAGGCTTGATCCTTGGCCCAGGAACTAAGATCTCACATGCCGTGGAGCAACTAAACCTATGTGCCGCAACTACTGAAGCCCAGGCACCCTAGAGCCGTGCTCCACAGCAAGAGAAACCACCACAATGAGAAGTCCTAGCTCCGCAATGAGGAGTGGCCCCCGCTCATCACAGCTAGAGAAAGCCTGTACGCAGCAATGAAGACCTAGTGCAGCCAAAATTAAATTAATTAATTAATTAAAAAAAATTTTAAAAGACCATCGCAGTGACTGGGATGATATGGCTTGAAGGAGGTAAGAGCAATGAGGGTGGTAGGCGATCAGATTATGAGTACATCTTGAAGGTAGAGCAGACACCTGGTAAGATGTGAAGAGTGAGAGAGGGAAGATACAAGGATGACCCCAGACTCTTAGCATAAGCAGCTGAAAAGGTGGACTTACTACCAAGTGCAATGAGGATGCTTATTCACGCTTGAGGGGAAGTTTACGGCATTCAGAGAACAACACCAAAGAGAAAAAAAACAATAAAAGGAGGAATCCTCATGAGGAAAGAAAGAAAATTCCCATCTCTTCTTTTGACTCAAAATCAGACAGAGAACTAAGAATTTATTCTGTATTTGCGTACTAATTTGACACAAACCCTCTCTCTCTCTCTGCCTCTCTCTGTCTCTCTCTCTCTTTTCCCACCTTGAAAAGATAGCGTTTTAAAAGAAAGATGTGCATGGAGGAGCTTTCTATGTCTGCAGTTTTTAAAACTGTAGTTGAAAAATCACATTGCTGAAAGAGATCAGGGCAAGATTTAGTCTTTGTAAAATTTTTATTTCAGACTACATACAGAGATGAATACTTTGTAAAACCCCTCTTGAAGGTAATTTGTCATTCTTGATAGTACTTTGTCTAACATTAATACAGCCACTTCAGCATTGTCTGATTAACATGGTGTATCTTTTCCCATCCTCTTACTTGTAATACATTTGTGTCATTATATTTAAGCACATTTTTGTTGTAGACAGTATATACTTGAGGCTTGCTTTTTTATCCATCTGAGTATCTTTACCTTTTGAATGAGATATTGAGACTATTTATAGTTAGTGTGATTAATAATATAATTTGGTTTAGTCTCCCACATTCTATTTGCTTGCTATTTATTCCATTGGCTTTTTTGTTCCCCTTTTCTTCTTTTTGTTTCTGATTTCCTTTGAACTAATTGAGTATTTTTCATGATTTTGTCTTCTCTTTTGTTGGCTTATCAGACAAGTTTCTTTGCTGTGTTATTTTAGTGATTGTTTTAGGATTCGTTGTGTAACATTGCAGTCTACCTTCAAATGACATACCACCTCATGTTTAATATAAGAATTTTACAATACTGTTTTTATTTCTCTTTCCTGAACTTTGTTCAATTTTTCTCATACATATGTCATAACCCCAAAATACATTATTATTTTTGCTTTAAACAGTCAACTATATTTTAAAGGGGTTTAAATGCCTCATGTTTATCCATATAGTTACTAATCCAGTATTTTCATTTCTCTCTGCAGATCCAAATTTCCATCTGGTACCATTTTTCTTCTGCCTAAAGGACTTCCACGAACATTTCTTATAGTGCCATTCTGCTAGTGATGAGGTCTTTCAGCTTTTTGCTGAAAAAGTCATTATTTCACCATTGCTTTAAAAAAATACTTTCACTGGTTACAGAATTCAGATAAACTGCAAACATCCACTTGGGTTCCCCCTCTCTGTACTGTAGCTCAATATTCTCTCCCAGAAGTAAGCTGGGGCAATCAGGAGGCTTTCCTCTCTACTGCCCCATCTCTTAGGAATCACTGTCCTTCACTGTATGATGCCAATGTCTTACAAACTATTATTTCATGTATATTTCTTTCAGTTTTGTAGTTGCTTAAAGTGAGAGGATAAATCTGGTTCTTCTAAACCAGGCTTTTTAAGATAGAAAAAAAAAAAAAAAGGCAACTCCATCCAAAATGACCAGAGTTATTTTCAGTTGATGGCTAGTTAAGGAATGGTCTAGGAAAAAGGAGAGAAGTATTAATTTGGAATCATGTTGATCCTTCAACTAAGGAAAACTGCTGCTCATCTTCTGTTTGGCTAATTAGCCATTACAATCTTCAGTGGGATGCTTATCATTTCTATCAAAAATCAAGTTGAACTGAAGTAAAAGAGGAGGAGGAGCAGGGGAAGGAGGGGCAGGAGGAGAGGAAAAAGGAGAAGAAATTTGAAGAGACTTATTATAAAAACACAAAATGCTAAGATCAACACTAAATTCCTGTCATATGCTTCTTGTTATGTATTTCCACGCAAAACATAAAGCACAGATAAAATTCTCTATCTTCAATACTCTGGGAAAATTTGCCTCCTTCAAATCTAGGACTTAGAAGAGCATGATACATAATCTTCTCATATAATTTAGGGCCATAGAATTTAGGGGAAATTTTGATGCAAAATTGACAGCAGTTTTCAGATAGTGACCAGTTAAATTTAAGGAACCCAGCTGACTATCCTAGTACCTGTATGACACTATGGTTTCAAGTTTGATTGGGTGTTACTATTCTTTTTTCCCACGAAATAAACATTTTTATTTGGGGCTTTCCTGGTGGTTCAGTCTAAAATAATCTGTCTGCCAATGCAGGAGATGCGGGCTCAATCCCCAGGTCAGGAAGATCCCCTGGAGACGGAATGGCAACTGTCTCCAATATTCTTGCCTAGGAAATCCCATGGACAGAGGAGCCTGGCGGGCTACAGTTCTGCTGCTGCTGCTTAGTCGCTTCAGTTGTGTCCGACTCTGTGCGACCCCATAGACGGCAGCCCACCAGGCTCCTCCGTCCCTGGGATTCTCCAGGCAAGAATACTGGAGTGGGTTGCCATTTCCTTCTCCAGTGCATGAAAGGGAAAAGCGAAAGTGAAGTCGCTCAGTCGTGTCCGACTCTTAGCGACCCCATGGACTGAAGCCTTCCAGGCTCCTCCATCCATGGGATTTTCCAGGCAAAAGAGTACTGGAGTGGGGTGCCATTGCCTTCTCCGGGCTACAGTTCATGGAGTCACAAAAAGAGTTAGGGAGTTACAATGTTTCCTGTCATCAGTGCAGAAACTCTGCTAGGAGAATGGGCTGAGAAAACGCAACCGGTGGAACTCGGAGCCAGCCTGTGTAGGGGAGCCTGGACTGATCAAAGCAGGTGGAGGGAAAGAGTTACAACTTATTCCCAGCAAAACAAAAAGTAGTCTACACTTTGTAGAAAATGAAAACTAAGAATTAAAAATCCAGATTAACAGTAGGAATGAAAGATGGTACTTATCTTTTCACATGAGGAGACATAACAATATATTTTTCAATGAATAATAAAATAATACTCTATACACTTATGTAGAGGTGATAAGACATCTATTAGATCTCTTATAAATATGAATTTGCTTTCCTATGAAATGGGAAGCTATTAATATGTGGTACAGAAACATATGATTCTGCATTAAAAATGCAAAGTTAAATTTATTAAATAACCTGGTCAGTAAATAATAATGTTTCTCCAGCAGAGAATCATCCTACATGTCTATTGTACAGAAAGGACATCAACTTCATCTCATTTTGTCTATCAATCAGCTTTGAAATGCAAATTCCAAGAGATCACAGAGCGATCACATCGCCTGTGAAAACTATCTGATCGACACAGTGAAATTTTCAATAAAGGTAAGAGTTTTCAATCTATAATGCTGCTTAAAGAATATCACTTTAATTAATAGATACACATATATATGAAATTCAAAAAAGCAGAATTGCTAGAGATAGAGGAGGATACAATCCAATTAATTAGGATTAATAGTTATATTTCAAAATTCTTCTTAGACACTCTCAAGCTCTTTCCTGAAGATGCTTTCTACCCAGCAAATGTGGAAGGGAGCATGAAGGATGTTCATTGATGTAAAATTAAGCTAAAAGATACTTTGGCCTCAATTATCTAGATATTTTGAGCAAATGCCAGATGGTTTCCTCATTTTTCACTTCCTTTGCAAGAAACAAACAGCCTATGTCTTCTTTACAGGAAAAACTTTGCTCCCATTATATCACTGACAAATTTCAAAAGTATAAAATGACTTAGAGATGAATCATCTCTAAGAGACCAGAAACTTGAACAGTTTCCCCTTTTGAGATTGGACTTCTCCGTGATTTCACAACGATCTTGGCACTTTAAGTCTGGGAGAGCAGTGTGTGATCCCACCCAAGCAGAACTCTAGTGTCTTTACTAGTTTAACCCTGTGACACTTTTCTGGGCTCCTGGGCACTCCGTCTCCCCCCTCATCACCCAGCACAGTCCTGAGACTGCTCCTTCCCTCTACCTGCTTTGATCAGTCCAGGCTCCCCTAGAAAGGCTGGTTCCCAGTTCCACTGGTTGCGTTTTCTCAGCCCATTCTCCTAGCAGAGTTTCTGCACTGATGACAGAAAAAAGGAAGGGAAAAGGACATTGAACACACATACTCTCGCTGGATTTACTTGTGTACCAACCCCACAAGCTGAAATTTGAAAAATTTAGTCAGTATGCATCAAAACACTTGATTTGACTATATTTGAACTGTAGTGTTTGCTTATTTGACTGAATTGAACACTAAATGGCTCTGTTCTTAAGTGCCAAGTGATCCTAGTAGCCACTTAGTTTCAGGAGTAACAAACTAAAAATATTTGTTAAATGAAAATTACAATTCTGGGCTGATATACTCCAACCTTTAAGAGATCAATAATACATAATTTCATTCATGAGTCTAATTCATTCTATCATCTAAGGGGTGTGTTCTCTAGCTCTGGGAGGCCTGTCAGGATGCCAAGATGGTAAGTGTACACTGTACAACATAACATTTTGATTTGGCTGTGGATGTCTGGTAGCACCCTCTCTAGAAAACACTAAAGCAAAAGTCATTTCTGTCATGCTACTTGGGTTGTCTTAACAAAACAGTTTCAACTGCCTTGGAAAACTCTGACTTTGCCCACAGGTCTGTCTATGACCCTGCATGTGAGGTATAAAGGCATCACGTAAGGGCAAAAACACAAAGCAACCTCCTTAACTTTCTTAACTGTGTGGATAGCACCACTTGGTTCCCATAAGAATGATTTCTGTCCTTAATCCACAGTGGAGCTGAGCTGATAGACTGTTCACCAAGCTAGACAGAATGACCTTGATGTGTTTGACAATGAGATCCAGACAGAAAGTAAATTTAAGCTGCCTGCACCACTAGAGTGGAAGTTCTACAGATACAGTGTGTGTGTTAGTCGCTCAGTCGTGTCTGACTCTTTGCCACCCCCATGGACTGTAGCCCACCCGGCTCCTCTGTTCATGGACTTCTCCATGCAAGAATACTGGAGTTGGGTTGCCATTTCCTCCTCCAGAGGATCTTCCCAACTGCATTTCAGGCAGATTCTTTACCATCTGATCCACCAGGAAAACCCAGAGATATGTCATATTAAATATCAAAAGGTTAAATACTTAGGCAACTTCACTTCATAGCATAGGACATGGCCTTTTCTCAAAGGAGAGCATAAGAATGATCCACACTGACTGCACTTTTGTTTGGGTGAGGCCAACAGTGGCTAAGGATTTTTACCCCTTCTGTTAGGCATGCCACATCTGCAGTAGTTACAGGGGTCAGTTATAGGAGCAGCTCCTCCACGAAGGGGTGGTTGTATTTCCTCCTCTCCATAATTAGTTAGGTCATTTATATGATCTCCCTACTGTCTTTGCTGCCAGAAATGCTCACAATCACAACCACTGTTCTTTAGTGTTATTTTTCCCTTCTTAAACTGCTTTTCCTCTTTTCAGAATTCATATGGGACTTCCCTGGTGGTCCAGTGGTTAAGAATCTACCTGCTAATGCAGGGATCGCTCCCTGGTCCCAGAAGGTTCCACACACCTGCAGGCAACTAAGCCCGAGAGCTGCAACTACTGAGCTTGAGCACCTGGAGCCTGGGCTCCACAGCAAGAGAAGCCGCCACAATGAGAAGCCTGTGCAGTGCAACCAGAGAGTCGCCTCCACTCACCACAGCTAGAGAAATTCCACGTGCAGCAACAAAGACCCAGGGCAGCAAAAATAATTAATTTCCTCCTCCATTAACTTAAAAAAAAAAATTTATGTTCTTAACATTTGTCCTTTTGTAAACTGACTTGATTTGCTTCCGATAAAACTGAAAATCTCTCCCTGTCCTCACCCCAAGCCATGGACTCCCTCCGCATCAGCACATTCGCATCCACAACTGTCCAGCATCTGCTCTCTTTATGGTACACATCCCTTCTTGTAAATGATCAACCCCCCAACTTTTCTATCTTTCTTTCTGCATACAAACCTGCTGTAATAGTCTCTATAGGAAATAGAACCTGAGTTGGAACCCATGTGCCCTGCAGCTAATGCTCATTTCTCCGTGCCTCATTCCTAGCAAAATTCCTTAAAAGAATAGTCTGGGTTCACTGTCTTCAATTCTCCTCCTCCCATGCCCTCTTGAACCCTTCCTGGTTACATGTTTCTTCATAGCACTACTGAGTTAGTTTTTGTCAGAATCACCACTGACTCTATATTCAATTTTTTTTTAAGTTGGACTTCTTAATTAATTTTTTGGAGTTATAGTTGCTTTACAATGTTGTGTCAGTTTCTGCTGTACAGCGCAGTGAATTGGCTGTAGTCCAAAAGACTCTCACTTTTGGACTTCCTTCCCATTCAGGTCACCACAGTGACCTGCAGTAAGTAGAGTTCCTTGGCCTATACAGTAGGTTCTCATTGCTGCTGCTGCTGCTAAGTCACTTCAGTTGTGTCTGACTCTGTGGGACCCCATAGACGGCAGCCCACCAGTCTCCCCCGTCCCTGGGATTCTCCAGGCAAGAACACTGGAGTAGGGTGCCATTGCCTTCTCCGAGGTTCTCATTAGTTATCTATTTTATACATAATATCAATAGTGTATATGTGTCAATCCCAGCTCTGTATTCTTGAACCCAATCCATCCTCTGCCTCTATTTTACCCTGAGTATAGGTAAGGCAAGCAAGGTGTTCATTGCAGGTACAAATTTTAAGTAGGTGCCCCAAACATTGAAAGTAATATTTCACTGTAATATTTTCAAAGGAAAATAAATGCAAAAATTCATGATGAACCAAATACTAAAAATGTAAATAAAGATAAAATCTGGCCAGGCCAGGACCAAAGTGAGAGGCGTAAGTTAAAGCGGTGTGAGTTGGAGGGTCTGATCTTGTCTTGACTTAAATTGTGATATTTTGTTTATCATGGATTGCTTAAGTAAAATTTTCTTTT
The DNA here is from genome assembly GCF_054371585.1 of Giraffa tippelskirchi. Lineage (NCBI taxonomy): Eukaryota > Metazoa > Chordata > Mammalia > Artiodactyla > Giraffidae > Giraffa > Giraffa tippelskirchi. The sequence goes on along the minus strand of NC_137283.1, from coordinate 117,121,124 downwards.
TATAAACATTGATAACATTTATAACACTGATATTAATTATTTTGATGACTGAGTTTCTTGCTACCTCCTTTAGATTTTGCACCCGAGGCAAATGCCTATCTCTCCTCACCCTACCTCAACCCCTGCTGCCACTCCCTTCAATTACTTTCTGAATTTGGCTTTAAGAGCATCATCTTCTCTTTCTCTTCCAATCTGTGGTGACTCAGACGGTAAAGAATTGGCCTGCAATGCGGGAGACCCGAGATCGATCCCTGGGTTGGGAAGATCCCCTGGAGGAAAGCATGGCAACCCACTTCAGTATTCTTGCCTGGAGAATTCCATGGATAGAGGAGCCTGGTGGGCTACAGTCCATGGGGTTGCAAAGAGTTGGACACTGAGCGACTAAGAACATCCAATCTCACAGGTTACTCTTTTTCAGCTTCCTCTGTTGGTTTCCCCTCATCCCCAATCTCTCAATATTCAGGGCTCAGCTCTAAGACTGCTTCTCCATCTATACTCATCCCCTAAATGACCTCATCTGGGCCCATTGTTTTATAATTTTTAATATTTATTTTACTTATTTATTTAGCTGCCTTGGGTCTTGGTTGTGGCACACAAGATCTTCCATCTTTGTTGTGGCATGCAGGGTCTTTAGTTGTGGCACGTAGGATCTAGTTCCCTGACCACGGATCAAACTCAGTCACCTTGCATTGGGAGCAGAGTCTTAGCCCCTGGACCACTAGGGAAGTCCTCAGGCCCATTGTTTTAAATAAAATAGCACATATGCCCTGACAACAGCCAAATTTTATCCCCAAACCACACTCTTCATTTTCATCCTTAAACCATCCACCCCTATGGTTTTCTTCATCTCCATAAAGAGCTATTCCATCCTTCCAGTTGCTGAGGCCAAAAACTTTGTGGTCCTTCCTATCTATTCTCTCCCTCCTCTCTCATATTACATATATTCCATCAGCAATTCTTATTGGCTCTGCCTGAAAATATATGCAGAATCCAACCACTTCTCACCGCCTCTACCACCATTCCAGTCCAGGCCACCATCACTTCTTGCTCAGACAATGACAGTAATCTCCAACTGATTTCTTGGCTTCTTTCCTTTGCTTCTCTATAGTTCTTTTTGAACAAAGCAGCCAGAGTGATCATTTTTAAATGAAAATCCAGTTATGTCCTATGCTTAAAACACTTCAATGGCTCTCCATTTAACTCTGAATAAAATCCAAATGTAGCCTCCAACCCTGGGTCTCGAACTTGAGCTGCAACAGAATCAGAAATGTCTGGAGTCTTATTAAAACACAGATCAGATCACTGGGCCACAGCTGGAGTTTCTTGACTCAGGAAGCTGGGGTGCAGCACAGTAATGTGCATCTCTAACAGGTTCTGGGAGGTGCTGATGCTGCTGGTCTGGAGAACACACTTAGAGAACAATGGCCAACAACGCTCTGTGTGATCTGTGACTGCTCTCAACTCATTGCTCCCTGCCTTCTTCTGTACTCAAGCCACACTGGCTTTCTTGGCCTTCAAGACAGCTCCTACACCAGGATCTTTGTATCTTCCATTTCCTCTGCCTGGAACATTCCTCCCCTAGATATCCTCATATCCACACCCTCCTTGAAGTCTCTGATCAAATACTTTTAATAAGGTCCTTGTGTGCATGCGTATGAAGTCACTTCACTCGTGTCCGACTCTTTGCAACTCTGTGGACTGTAGCCTTCCAGGCTCTGTCTTTCATGGAATTCTCCAGGCAAGTATTCTTGAATGGGTTGCCATCCCCTCCTCCAGGGGATCTTCCCGACCCAGGGATCCAATTGGTCTCAAGTCTCCTGCACTGGCAGGAGGGTTCTTTACCACTAGCGCCACCTGGGAAGCCCAGTAAGATCCTTACTGAACACATAAAAACACCAAATTTGCCTCATCTTACCTTGCATTGCTTTATTTTTCTCCGTAGAACTTATCACCATTTATTCTTTATATATTCATTTGATTATTTCTTATGCTACAATGTAAGATTCATGTGGACATAGACTTTCTATTCATAGTTTAATATAAAATCCAGAGCTTAAAATGGCACCTAAAACATGGATGCTCAATAAATACTTGTGAAGAAATGAATGAACAAATGATGTCAAAGAGGCATTCACAAGAAACCATTCCCATGTCTATTTGCAGATTGGAAGGGATCATCGAATGTGTCTTGTGAACCTGAGCAAGTCATTTAAACACTGCACCCTTGTCTTGATTCATTGTAAAAATTACTTTAACTGGCTTAATCATCCAGAAAACAAAATGGACATCAATTCAGTGACCAGTACAGGCAGTTTCCAAATCCTTTTTCTGTTTTACCCACAATCCTGACCTGTTATACATAGAGATCCACTTTGGTTGGCTAAAAATAGAGTCCTTTTACTGTGTTGCTTCCTATAGTCCATCTGTTCCTATAAAGAAGCATCTCTGAGTCTTATTTCCTTGAACGGTTTTTTTCCTCTATCACTCTCCTCTATCACTTTCTTTATAATCCCCCAGAGAGTCACCCATTTTTGCCCAGCTAACAGTCATTCACTTTCTCCCTTATGAGGAGTGGCCCCAGTTCAAAGTGTCCATCCTCTCATATGACTCAGAATAAAACCTGGCAAGGAATACAATTCAGATAATTCTGATTCCTTTGCGAGTATCTGGTTTAGACATGTACACAACACTGAGTTCCAGTCTACGGACATAGTCTTCTGGGGACTTCAGGAAATTTTCACTTCCTCTCAATAAAGAGACACATGAGATGAAACATCTTTCTTCTACTATTGGACACTGTGATACGTTATGCCTGAAATGGCATCAACAATCTTGTAACAATGAGAAAAAAAAATGGCAAGAACGGGGGTTCTTAATGAATCAATGAGCCAATGAATTGACAACACTCTGACTCAGGATTTCTTGATAAGTAGGACAACAGAAGTTTCTTACTGTTAAGATAGTTGGCTTTGGGGTTGGGAATAATTACTCACATGCTTGCTGATACAGAGGGCTGTGTTCACAATAACATTAATATACAACAGCCCAGTTACACACATAATTTGTAGAAAAGGCAAACTCCGTAATCCCACATATAACCTTATATTATGGAATAGCTCTTTCTCTTTCCGTACTCCATAAACTGCTTCCTCAGGTTTGAATGCCCACCGTGGAGCATCTCATGCTGAGTTGCCCATGTTAAATTTCATATGGGCCCCAGTCTCTTTGAGATAACAACAAAAACCCCAGATATCTGCTTCCTGGGTATGGCTCCAAAAGAAGCTGGCTTACATATATAAACCAATGGACGGAAATAACTGAAGTTTTTATTCCATATAATGACCAAAAGCAGTAACCTCTGGTTATTATTATCGTGAGATCTCAGGAAGAAAATGTATCTTGAACTTTGTAGGACCTTTCCATACAATCAGCTCAATAGAACTTCAATAGAATCTCACAGATAAAAATGGAACAGCTATATGACATTTAAAAGAACCCCTACAGATATGCATAATTTGAATAATTGTAATGTTTTAAAGTTTCAGACAGTCTGAAATTTCCAAATCAAAAACATTCTAATATAACTATTAAATATCTCAATGACGCTCAAATGTTTATTCTTACAAAATATTCGCATCACTGAGGTTTTTTTCTTTTTTTCTTTTTAAAATCACTTTTAGAAATGGAATCTCTACCTAGACTGGGTTGCTGCTGCAATGTGGATAGAAAATTCAGGTTTGTTTTTTTTTTTGTCAGTTCCACCTCCACCCTTCTTCTGACAAGATCTAGGGGTTTCTTCTAGGGTTTAGCTAATAACCCTTACTCAGGAAACCTCCAGATGGACATCACTGAGATACTGCTTCAGTTTTTTTCTTTTCAATTTGGACATGCCATGCATAACCTCACTGATGTATAAAACATCAGTACAAAATACAGAAAAGTTCCTTTGCTTTTTGCCTGCGTAGACCCTTTTTATGATGAGCTTAGATGTTTTTCCACAGGCAAAAGTTTTCCTAAAGAAAAAAAATGAAAAATAAAAAGCTAAAATAGAACAAACAGAAACTTTGCATTCAGATTTTTACAGTTTCCTGCATAAAAATATGAGGATGCTGTGAAGTCTCTGGGAAAGCATAGAAGCCCAACTAGAGTGGCACTTTCAAGAAGGGATGTCCAAAGTACTGTTTGCACATTTCAAAAGTTAATCATTATGGATCAGATTATCAAAGAGGCCTCCATCCTAACATCCAAAATTATATTCACTGTTTCCATATTTTCATGAGAATCATAAGTAAATAAATATTGCCCAATTGTGTTAAGTGGATATGCTAAGAGACATAGAATCATGATGCAAAAATATTGACTTTGCATGATTTCCTTACAGTAGATTTGGTAAATACTTTAAGAACATGGAATCATGACAGTATTTTTATGTTGTTATAGTTCTTCACCTACAAACCTTTAGAAATTCATATGAACACTTTATCCATATTAGAGCACTGTAAACGTCCTTCTAAAATAATGAAAATAAATCCTGGTTTTTATCTTTCCCTTCTATTGGGAAGTATAGGTTCCTTTTTCTGGGAGTTAGTGTAGTGATCTGATCTGACAGATCTAGGTTTCTATCCTGACTCTGTCACCTACATGCTCAATACATAATGTTGGGCAAATCCACTAACATGAGAAACCCTCAGATTCTTCATTTGTAAAATGAGAAGAAAGACCACAGCTTCCCACACACATGTTTATCACAGGCTTTTCACACTGGATTATAATTGTCTGGTTGCTTGTCTGTTTCTTCCAGGATATTATGATATTCTTCTTCCCTGAAGAAAGGAAGAATACCTTTCTCACTTTAGAACAGTGGTTCTCAGGCTTGAGGGCAATTTGAATCTCCCAGGACATTGTTCCCAGCCCCAGTGCCCATGCTGCATCCAAACCACTGAAACCATTATCTCTGAAGGTGAACCAAGATATCTTTGTTAAGTTTTCCAGGGGATTCTCCGCATTAGAACCAAGGTTGCGAACCACTGCTTTAAAAGGCTTAGCACAGTACCTGCTGTGTGGACATGTTACATAGAATGAATAGGAAATTTCATCAGTAAATGAGTGAAGATGTCAGAGACTACATTATGATATCTCCCCCAACAGGCTAGGAGCTCATGAGAGAACCAAGGTGCGTATTGTTTTCTATCCTCATCTCCTAACACAGTGTCTCATTCACCTTTACATCCCTTGGCTCAATGTTTGGTTGAAAAAAAATGTAACATGAAATAAGAAGAAAAGAGTTTTCTTGGTCAACGAAATTTAAAAAATATTTTTAAGTAGAAGAGAGTTAGAGATTAGATTTTGCTCATGTGTTTGCAGTGGAAGGAGAGAAACAAGTGTTCCACTGTTCCACTTCCATATATATTGTGTGTTAACTCCATAAATACAGAACTATGTACTGAATAGTCAATGTACAACAATTTGGGTTTGACTGATTACTCTGAGAAAATCATGAAGCAAGTGGGAAAATACATCCTTTTTGGCTTTTATCTGGACTTTGGGGAGCTCTCCTGGAAGAGCTGAGCACATCATCCAAAAAGGACAGGCTCATACCTCATGAACACAAATGTGAACAATGCATCCTTTACTGGATGACCATTTATTATAAACTATCCTGAGTAGCCAGGGATGCCTGCTTCCAGTTTCAGTGAATGTTTGCTCTTATGCTTCCCTCACCCACAGCGTGAATGAGATGAGATTTAACTTCCTCTCCTGGCTTAAATATAGATAGAATGTTCCTGAATTATGTGAGACAAAGCCAGAGAGACTCTCATTTTTGGGGTGAAATATTTACTGAATCTCTCCTGCAAAATTCTTTCTTCAGCACATAAAATAGATGAAAAGTGTGTGAATATTTACTTCTTTTCTCATTATTTTACTTATACATCCTGGTAAATTCATATCCTTTAAATAGTTTGATAGAATTATCATGACATTTCTTTAATTCCCTTTGAATTCTCACAGGAAGTTGTGTATGTGAGTAAATACAAATTGCAATGAAAGCAAAGTTAAAATAAATACATACATAAAACAAAAGCCAAAACATAAAATCTGCCAAGTGTTTGAATGATGATGATTTCACTTCATCTATACAATAAATTTATTTTCCTTAGAGAGTCACTGGTTCCACCTACTGGAATTTTGACATCCTTATTATGCAATGATGTTATTGTATAAATGCCTAAGGTAATAAGACTGATGGCCCAGCTGAACTTAACTGAGCAAAGTTATTGAAGAACAAATCTTACTGGGTCAGCTATTAGAATAGATCTGAAGTTCTTCTTACAATTATTAACTGAGAACTGAATATATGCCCTGTGTAGAATGTAGAATCTTCTTTTGTACAACAAAACACACACACACACACACACACAAACACACACACACGGGCCGTCCTCACTTCACATAGTAGTGTAGGAGTATAAAAAGACCATTCAAGCTGAAACCATGCAGAGTGATCTTAATAATCAGTGAAAAATTCACTGATGAATTCTATGAAACATTTGAAGAATTTCCATTAAGACTTCTCAAACTCTTCCAAAAAGATAGAAGAGGAGGCAATACTTCCTAACTAGTGCTATGAAACCATTATTATCCTGATACCAAAGATAGACAAAAGTATCACAAGAAAACTAGAGACCAATATTCCTTACAAATATAGATGTAAAAGTCCTCAACAAATACTAGTTAACTCAATCCAGGAGCATATTAAATGAGTATACATCATGACCAAGAGGGGTTTATTCCAGGAGTGCAAGGTTGGTTCAACATGAAAATCAATCAGTGCACCATATTAATAGATTAAAGGTAGGAAAAACCACATGACGGTCTCAATAGACACAGAAAAATCATTTTACAAAATCCATCACCCTTTCATGATAAAACCACTGAACAAACAAGGAACTTTCTCAGTTTGACAAAGGGACCCACAATAACATCATACTTGATGCTAAAAGACTGAAAGTTTTCCCTCAAGATCAGAAACAAGACAAGGATGTATATTCTCACTACAGCTATTTACACTGTACTAGATGTTATACCCAAGGGAATTAGACAAAAGGAAGAACTAAAATTATCTCTGCTCATAGATTATATGATATGATATGTAGTAAGAAAAAATTATTGGAACTAATAAATGAGTTAAAAAAGTTACAGGATATAAGATCATATAAGATCAACATACAAAAATCAGTTTCATTTCTGTACACCAGAAATGAATAATGTAAAAATAAAATTAAGAAAAATATTTCATTTATAATAGCATTAAAAAGAATAAAATACTTGGGAATATATGTAACCAAAGTACAAGGTAGATGTGTTCCCTAAAACTACAAAACATTATTAAAAGAACTTAAAGAAGATCTAAATAAATGGAAAGATACACCATGTTTATGGTTTAGAAGACTTAATATTGTTAAAATGGCAACAACCCCCAAACTGATCTGCAAATCAATATAATCCCTGTTAAAATTTTAGCTGTGTTTTTTTTCCAGAAATGATCAAGTTGATCCTAAAATGTTTGGAATTGCAAGGAACACAGAATTCCCAAAACAATCTTGAAAAAGTACAAAATTGCAGCAACCACACTTCCCAATTTCAAAACTTACTTCAAATCTACAGTAAACAAAACAATGTATGGTACTGACAAAGGAATAGGCATACCCTGTTAACGGAATACAATTAAGAGTCCGGTTGAGGCCATTAGTGGCTGAAAACTAAAGTATGTCTGCTAATAACATCCCCAGCAGCTGGGATAACAGGTCTCTCCTTGAACAGGGAGTTGGATGGCATACCCCTGGATCCACTTTGTTGATGTGTATGATTCCATTAAAATTAAATACTTTTTGGTGAAGAATACCTTGGATTAAATTAATAGGCAGGAAGCAAAAAGTGTGAAGACATCAACAATGTTTATAACTAATAATTACAAATATCTAGAGTCTACAAAGAAACCCTGTGGCAATCGCAACTGAAGAAAGATGGATAATGCATATAAACAGGTAATTTACAGAAAAGAAAATCCAAGCATTAAAAATGTGCTTAAACATAATCAGAGAAAAACAAGAGAAAATGAAAAGGAACACACCTTCATACAAGCTGACTGGCAGAAATAGGAAGGCTGGATAACATCAAGTTGGCCAGGATGTAGGGACAGCGCAAGGTAACTGTACATCCCAATTTGTCTGAAACAGTCCTAGTTTACATTTAATGTCCATCATAATTATTAATATCTGCTTTCATTGTCAAAAGTGTCTCCATTTAGAGCATAAATCACATGATCTCCCTGGGATAGAAGAATCATCATAGATAGCTGGTATAAATACAGACTGGTATAGCCACTTGGGAAAAAAATCTGACACATTATTCAATCACATCAAGTATTTAAATAACTTATGGTGCTGAAATTTCCCCCTGGATATGTGGATTATGGTCTTCCCTGGTAATTCAGCAGTAAGGAATCTGTCTGCAATCCAGGAGATAACACAGGAGACCCAGGTTTGATCTCTGGGTTGGAAAGATCCCCTGAAGAAGGAAATGGCAACCCACTCCAGCATTCTTGCCTGGGAAATCCCAAGAACAGAGGAGCCTGGAAGGCCATAGTCCATGGGGTCGCAAGAGTCAGACATGACTTAGCAACAAAACTATCACCATTTGAATTATGAGATATATATATATATATGATTTATACATATGTAAATATATATGTACAAAACTCACACAAAAGCCCATAAGGAAATACCTAATAAGCTGGTCAATGTAGCATTATCTGTAGTGGCAAAGAGTTAGAAGCTATCTGAGTATCCATAATTGGAAGAGTAGAAAAGTAAAGCATGAGGACACATAAGTAACAACACAAAAAGTGTAAACTTAAGAGCACAGATGGGTATTTAAGACAATGCTGACTCAGTTATACATACAGACTGAGCACAGGGCACAATCTCCAACTTTTTTGTATGGTTTATTTTTTTACCTACTGAAGCTTGACAGATACATACACAATCAAGAACTGTGTAGCAATTATAAGCAATGGATTAGATGTACACATAGCAACATAAACAGATATTAAATATACAGTACTGAGTGAAAATGCAAGAAACAGAACAAGGTTTTCAACACAATGTCACTTACATGAATCAAAAATAATTCCTTCAGAAAAACAACATGTATTTTCAAGAATACATGGAATTCTTGGTGGGAATGTAAATTGTTGCAGTCACTATGGAAAACAGTATGGAGGGTCCTTAAAAAACTAATAATAAAACTATCATAAGATACAGCAATCCCATTCCTAGGCATATATCCAGACAAAACTATAATTTAAAAAGACACAGGTACTCAATGTTCTTAGTAGCACGATTCACAAAAAGCCAAGACATGGAAGCAACCTAAATGTCCATCAACAGATGAATGGATAAAGAAGATGTGGTACATGTATACAATGGAATATTATTCAGTCATAAAAAAGAATGAAATAATGCCATTTGCTGCAACATGGATGCAACTAGAGATCATCATACTAAGTACCGTAAGTCAGAAAGAGAAAAACAAGTATCATATGAGGTCACTTACACTGGAATCTAATATATGATACAAATGAACTTAACTACAAAACAGAAACAGACTCTCAGACATAGAAAACAACAGATTGTTACCAAAGGGGAGAGGAAGTATGGGAAAGGGATAAATTAGGAGTTTGGCATTTAAAAAAAGAAAAGAAAAAAGAAGAATATATACAAACAGAATGGTGGCCTATGACAGCGACAGGAATCTGAGTGAGATATGGGGATAAAGGAGAAGGAAGAAAGGAAAAGAGGAAGGAAAGAAGAAGTGAGAGAAGAAGGAAGGAAGGAAGATGGATATGAGAAGGGCTTTGCGCAACCCAACGATGATGCTGCGCCATGAGCTGAGTCATTTGATTAACTTAACTCTCTGCCCTTAAGACCGTGAGAATCATGAAGGAATCAAGGCTGTTTCAATTTCAAGCAACAGAAACTCAAACTAGTTTCAGGGGGGTAAAGTGATTTTTTGGCTTACATAAAAAAAGAATCCAAGGATAAAGGTGCAGCTGAATCCAAGAGCTCAACTATGTCATCTTATGTTACTTGTCATTTGTGTTTCTCTGTATTGGTTTCTTTCAAGCATCTCCTCTTCCTAACAGAGCTCTAAGAGGATGAATGATTTTACTTTAGCAGGTAGGGTAATGAGAATTTTAACTTTTTTCTTCTTCCTCACCATTCTAGACAAAATTATGAAGCTAATGTTCATTGACTCTGATTGGCCTATTCGGGTCATGTGCATTTTCTGAACCAGTCATGATAGGGTGCAAATAATTTCATAGGCCAAAATAGGTCATTCTTCCCCAGTTTGTGGGGTCAGTCCCATGAAAACCTGTTACTAAAGGCAAATTCTACAATACAACTCCATTAAAACAGTTCCAACACTGCCCAGTTACTAATAAAGAATTCTATAATGGTACTGTTTTTCCAGTAGAAATTTCATATCTGGGTAGATCACAGAGGTAGAGCTGGTCTCTAAAGAGAGGACAAAGAAGGTGACTCATGGCCATGTGGCTATATTTTAGGAATGCTGCAAATTCCTCTTGCCTAAAATATCTTCCCCATCTGCCAACCACAGTCTTAAACTCCAGTTGCACTACTGAGATTCATTGTTTGGGGCCTATAACATGGACCCTCCAAGATGCTGTGGAAATACCTGTAAATACCTCTTAGCGTGTATCAGCTTTTAACACCTTGACACTGATTACCTTACCAGACTGATGATGACAGGGAAGAGTCTAAATGGGCTAAAATGTCACTAAGGGCAGACCTGGAACTGTGGAATCAGGGTGATAGGCAAAAGCGAGGAGGGTAGAAAGGGACAAGATGCTCGAGACACAGCCTGACTACAATTTTTCTTGGTAACAACTTTACTGTGTGTCAAAAAGAGCATCCAACGAGAAGATGTTTGGGAATCTAGTCCCTTCCCCTAACAAGACACGTCTCATGTTGGAGACCTAGCTATAGAAGAGCACTTGGCCTGTGTCTGCTGAGAGGTGAGGTTGTTTAAATAGAAGATGCTCAACAGGAAGAACCTTGGACTCTAAGAACCTTATTGATATATTTCTAGCTTTTAATAGTTAAACAAAGATGTTCCCAGAACATTTGTTGATCTCTTCTTTTGACTCTATTGACATGAAAGTGCCAGTTCCTAAATGATATTTTGTTTTGTCTTGTTTCCAGCTAGTGCAGTAGCAGTGATAAAGCAATACTCCAAAGCTCGCTTCCCACACCATTTTGGACAAGTTTTTTTGTTTTCCTGGTGGCTCAGCAGTAAGGAATCCACCTGCCAGTGGAGGAGACTTGGGTTTAGTCCCTGGTCCGGAAGATCCCCTGGAGGCAGAAATGGCAACCCACCTCAGTATTCTTGCCTGGGAAATCCCATGGGCAGAGAAGGTTGGCAGACTACAGTTCTTGGGGTGGCAAAAGAGTCAGACATGAATTAGTGACTAAACAACATTTTCCTTCTTTAGAGTATCCCAAACTTGAACTCTTCATTACTAAGTTTCTTATTTCACCAGGCGCCATCTTGCTAAAAGGAATTGTAACAATGCATAACAATAAAAATCTCGCCCAAAGTTTAGTAAGTAGATGGGGAGCCCGGGAGGGAAGGGAACTTAAACTATCAGCAGTGGTTATCTCAAGGATGGGAACTGTGATGTAGGTGAAGGTAGTGAAAAAGAAAAGTCACATTTTTTCCATTTATTTTATTATTGCTTGACTTTTGTTTACAGTGATCATGTATTCATGGATCCTTTTAATAATTTAGAATTTAGTTAAATTTCCACTTAATTGATTCTACTAACTAAAACTTGTTCTCATATTTGGGATTAAACTTGAGAGAGGCAGGGCTAGCTCTGTGGCCTAGATAAATGCTGACCTCACAGAGAACAAGAGTATCCTATAAATGTCCCCACTGTCTGAATTAAGCTTAAGAATGATGCTCAAATTACAAGACACCAAGTTGAATAAAAATGCAAAATGTTCCAATTTTTTGTTACATCTACTTTTTCCTTTTTTCAAGAAGAATGAACTACTGCTGTTCTTGAGAGCATCATAAAGATACAGGTCGTTTATGCTGCTACCCTGTATGGGTTTCAGTTGGTAATAAATGGTTTTCTGAGAGGTTTGAGTTAAAGCTCTTATGTAAATAGAGAGAGGCTTACATAATGCTCTTTAAACTAGAACTTTGAAGACAATCTGCAGTAGGCATATGAGATCTGTCTGTGCAGCAAATGGCATCTGAAAACTATCAGGAAGCCATCCAAGATTTGGTTCAAGAAAACAGGAAGAATAAACACCCACGGTGCAAGCTTCTGATCAATCGTTTAGCCAAATCTCAGCCACAACCAAACAGACAATGTGGAAGAGATGTGCCTTAGGTTTATAGTAGTGCTACTAAGCCAAAGTATATTTCAGCAGCGCTCTTGAGCACGGTTCATTGTCAATTTCTACGTAAAATTCTCCAGGGGCTGGAGCCATGCCTTCGGCCGGGCCGTTTCCCTCCCTGTAATGTTAGACAGTGCATCATCTCACGGAAGAGGCTAAACTGGTATTGATTTTCCAATTTTTAAAAGGAGTAACCGTTTCCAGCAAAGGCACGCTGGGGGCGGGAGGTGGGGGAGAGGGGTGGTCTGTGTAAAGGAGAAACACTTCAAACTGAAAGCGCTGCCGAGAAGGGAGGAGGGAAGCTGCGGTGAGCTAGCGGCGGCTTCTCTCTGCCCAAGTATCCGGCTGCAAAGTTCTGGCCACAACAGCTGCGACGCTCTCATTCGGTGGATCTGCCGCGAGAGTTGTTTCTGTGCCAAAGAGAGAGATTTCTGTACTTCTCAGGGAGGCGGGACGCACCCTCTTCGGACCGTTTCCACTGTCGCCTCACCTCGGTTACTCCGGTCCTTACGCCCTCCTTTCGGAGCCCCATCCTTGTACAGCTGGGAGGGAGAGACAGGGGAGGAGGAGCGCGCGCGCTGGGTTTCAAACTCGGCCGAACTTTGGTGAAGCCCCCGGTCTTCACCCGGCTCCGTGCAGGCGCCCCTCCCGACTTCCCAGTCCTACAGCCCCGGGCCCAGAGAGACTGTGGTCTCTAACTTTCAGGTTCATTCCAACCCTGAGATCGGAATGCACCCGGAGCTTGGGGTTCGCGAAGTAACTGCTGTGGCCGAGCGAGCGCGGGGCCGCGCGCGGTGGGTCGGAGGGCGGGCGGCGGGAGGAAGCTGCCGGGCCTGGAGCCGCAGGAAGTGTCCCGCCCGGCTTGGCCCGGGATGAGTCCCTCTTCGCCGGCCCCTTCCTCATCCCTCCGCTCCCACCTCCCCTCACCCCACCCCGGTCCCGACATCTCCGCGGGAAGGGGACCCCGCAGGCAGAGCCCCCAGCAGCCGGCATCTGCTAACTGCCCTGACACCCCTTTCCCCTGCCACGTAAACACCATTGAGAACTGCGTAGACTCGCGCTCCTGCACCTGCCCTTTCCCCAGAAGCCTGAAAGTGGCTGAATGGAAACACTGACACGTGAAAACTCTATTCTGAGTGACTTAGCGTCCACCGCCTTGAGGTTTTAATCTTGCTCTTCTCGTCCCGCCGGGCGCTCGGGGCAGCTGTCCGCTAGGTCCCGGCGTTCTTTACAGTCCCCGGGGGAAGGTGAGGCGAGGAGGATGGGGAAGGTGGAGAAGGAAACGTGAGAGGTCTGGGGCCACTTGGTATTTACGAGAGGATATCCTAATCCCAGGAATTTAGGCCCCCTGCATTGTTTCCAAGCCAAACGCACATAGCAGGTTTTTTTGGAGCCCTGGGACCCCCAGGTCACGTCTTACGAACCGAGAGAACGGACGCGCGCGCCACCACTGACCATCTGTCCTGGAGGTGGGGGCTGGTGGCGGTACTGTTCACTCTAACCCTGCCCCCTGCATCAGCAACAGGTATTAAAGTACGGAGACCCACGCAACATCTGGTCCTCCTCCCCAGCCACCTTGTGGCCCGACGCCCCGCCCTGTGTTGCCCCAGACAGGGTAAAACAGAGTCTCAGGGTCACTTGTGGCCAACAACGTGTGAGATTTCAAAATGTCAGGGCATTGCTGGAGAGACGGCGGACAAGCCTCTTGTCAAACCTCTTCTCGAAGAAACTAAGTGCCCTTGTCTTGGCCTTTGACTGTTTCCCATCTAAGAAAACCATTTTTCTTTTGCAAATACAACAACATCGAGGATCTCTCGCGTCCCTGCAATTCTAGCTTTGACATTTCTTCTGAAAAGGGTTCGCGGCGGTGCATTTTGGCTGGACTTCCCTTCCTTCCGCTTCCCCGCAGGGATCTTACTGCCTAGTTTTCTCAGCCTGAGACAATGACCAGTGACCCAGGTTTTCTCCAGACAGTTGATACGGGTCCCTCTGGCGTTCCAGGTCTACTTGAGGACCGCCCACCAAGCTCCTTGCTCTCCAACTACCACTGTCAGTACAGGGTGGAGGAGATTCCCTCTCTAAAATATGACCTCTTCCAACCTGAGGGGTCTTCCCCGATGAAGCCAATGGAAAGAAGCAAAGGAAAGCAGCGGAGTTGGTGGCTGGACACCCCAAACTTTGACCTCAGAGAAGGAAAACCTTCCACTACTGCCTCTCACCACCTAGCATTGTATTCCTGAAACCCCGGGAATGAAAATGGAAATTGTTTGATGTATGAGGAGACGTTATCTAATTAGGGCATAAGAAATTTAATCTTTCCAGCATGCAGGTCATATAATTAATGTTAATTTAACGCTCAAATTCTCAGTCATTAATTTTTATTCTCTTAGATGCAGTTTGGCAGGGGACCCTGATCCATGGCAATGGATTTTACTGGATGTGAGAGCACACTTGGTCTTAGGAGTGACTCACCGCAGACCTTCCCATCCCAGTAACAAGATCGCATCATGTATGCATTATTAAGCCACATAATTGAACGGTCCATAGTTTGCATATCAGACTATTAAAATAATGTGTTTTGCTTTTCTCTGAACACGAATTGTTCAAGCCTCTGCGAATATGTGGCGATTCTGATAATTATCACCAAATTACTGCAAATGTTCTCTTCATTAACATGATTTCTTTCGAGCATTTTTAAAAATGTGAATATTATTATGAATTAAGGAACTTCTTACAAAGTTGTCTCAACTTTTTTTTTTTTTAAAGAGACTTGTCACTTGGAAGGAAAGTATATAATTTAAGTCGGAAAGGGAGAGAACTTCTCTTGTTATGCTTTTCAAATGGCTTCCTCCAGCCAAATAAAAGTTTTCTCTCTGGATTTTCAGACAGTTTCTAGGCAAGAGGCAGACACAGAGAGAAGAAAGAGAATGTAAAAGTCACAGAAGAGTAAGAGAATTGATTTGTTTTTTAAGTTTTTACTATCTGATTCCCTCCTGGCATAGATGACTTGTCCCCACAAACAAGTCATAACTTTTTTGCCACGCCCAGAGTAAACGAATATTCTCCCCTTTAAAAAATACCAACTCAAAATTTTCCAAAACTAACAGATCGTAATTCACTAAATAGTGCTGTTTCCCCCTAGTTGTTCTAAGCTTTGTGGTTGGAGAAATTATAAGCCAAATCGTAAGAAGTCTTTATTGTAACCCTCCCTTCACACACTGTGTTCAAAGTTGAATAGAAAGATATTAAGAAAAACAGAAAAGGAAGAAAGAACACTATTGCAAAATAAAAGTCTCTTTTAAATGTAAGAAATTTGCATCTATACGCCTTTCCAGTAAAATTTCCCTTTGGGTGATTTTTAAACTCGTAACAGCTCATTCTGCCTCTGGTGTCACCGCTCCTTCCCGGTACAGCGTCGCTGTCGCGCGCAGGTCTCTCTCCTCCGACGGCGCTTCCAGCGCGGAGACGCTCCCACCAGTCTCAGCAAGGAGGGGTTTCACCCATCGAAACGTCTCTCGAGTTTGAGAGGGTTGTAAGAGTTTTCCTAAATAAAATATAGCAGGGAAAGTGTAGGGAGAGAGAGAGAGAGTGGCGCATCCGCCCGCTCCAGCAGTAAACTGCTTGGCTGTTCCCTGCTGGGCTGGATACTCCCTCCCCTTGTTCGGTGCCCGGATCCTCCCGGCCCCTCTTCTCGAGCCCGCTGTCAGCTCTCCGGGGAAGGGGTGCCAGGCCCTGGGCGGCACTTTTATTTTGGCTGAGAGGAGGGAACGCTGCTCCCAGGCCCGAAGGAGGCGAACTGAGCCCTTCTGTTTGGATTTCCCTCCTCGCTATAGCAACCAGCAGCATCCGGACAAAAATGCGCCCTCCCTGGACAATGGCCGGGCCTCCCTCTTCTCGCCCTCGCCTTCCTCCCCCGGATCGCAGCCAGGACCTGCCTAGGAGCTCAGTGGCTCGGTGGCCGGGAACGCTCCCACCCCCAGCTCGCGGCGTTCCCTAGCGGTTCCCCCGGGAGGTCAGGCCGGGGCGCCCGGACGCCGCCGTCCGTTCTCCCTACCCGGGCTTACGCCCCACGCAGGCCGAGGCCCGAACACACCGCCTCCCGGCGGAGTACGCGGGATCCCACCGCCGAGTTTTCCGCGAGATTGTGTGGGTGGTTGGCTGGCCCTAAGGGGCACAAACTCCAGCTTTTTTCAGTGTTTAAAAAAAGGGTTAGTATAATGCACGAAGCAGACTACTCCTCCACCCCGCACATACACGTAAATATAAGCATCCTAAACCACGGACATAAGTTTGATCTCTGACTTTCTTTCACTCTCCCAAGGTTAATTAAGTTCCCTTCCACGACCTCCTCGCCTATTCATTATTCTCTTCCTCTGACCTAGGGAGTCAATATGATCAGGCCTGTGACTCTGCCTGTCCTGTTTTCCTATTTTTGCATTTAATGCTGGGACCCAGCTGCCCCAGATTACCATCAAAACTCGCAGCAAAGACCAGAGGGGTGAGATGGTCTCATTGCTCCAACCTAAGGCTCCTTTTCCCTGAGTCTTCTTCCAGACAATGCCAGCCTCTGCATTCCCAGAACCAACATTCTGGAAACCAGTCTTCTAAAAAATAGCCATCTCTAGCTTCACTAAGCCCCAAAGTGCCTAGAATGACAGTTTTGAAGCTCAGAGATCTAGAAGAAGGTCCCAGTCCACAGCTATTATCGCTGTGGTCAACTGTACACAAGAAAAACTTCGCTCAGTGCACCAGGACACTAACAATAGGACTTACTGCATTCTTACACTTGAGCGGGATTTGTATTCATACTCTGTCCAAGCAGAATAAGAAAAAGGAAGTCCGTCTTCAACTAAATGCAGCCTTGTTTCCCCCAGTGATGGAAACCCAGCCCTAAATCTTGGACACATTACCCATAAAATAGCTGAGGATACTCTTCCCCTGCACCTGTGCACAGGTGTGTGGGGGTGCTCTTGGCCCCTCCTCCTGCTTCTCAGACTGTGCCCCAGAAGATAAGAAAGAGAAAGGACTGTGGCAAGAACTTAATCTCAGAACATCTCCAAAAGCTTTGGAGCGAAGGAGGTTTCTGTTGAAATTACTTTTATTTATTAAAGAGTTGGCATTTCCTCCTGCTTTAGGGCAAGGGATAAGGGTGGGAAACACCTTCAGGTTTCATTGTTAGGAAGTCATTGAATGTTAGACCTTTGAAAAGGAAATTTCAGAAAAGGAACTAGGAGCCCCCAATCCCCTCATGTTGTGTTCCTGCTATTTCAGTATAAACAAGCTGTATTAATGCCAAATAGAATTTGCCTTGTACACTGATGGAATGTGTCCTTTATATTTTCTCCCCTGTAAGGCCTCATATTCACCACTCAAAATTTAGCAGACTTCCTTTGATAAATTACTCAAAGTAATCCTTGAAATAGCTAGACTGCCTGGGTGATATGGTTTTAGAAGTCTTCAAGCCATGCCTGTCTATATAATATTCACTTGTGGACTACAAAGTGGGGGGGGGTCACTTTTAATGATGAGATTCAGAATTTGAAGAAAAGGAGAAACAGATTAATATCCACAAATTCAAATAATTTCATTTTACAAATACTGAACTTAGAACATTACATCTTACTGGTTTACACAGTAGTAAAGATAAAACAGAATCATCCGTATGTGAGACATGGTCAAACACAGATTTGGCAATAATATGAAGAATGGGCGTTTCAACTTTCAGAAAACTTTTCCTTCTTCAAAACTGTTTATGACATGGAGACGGATGCACATTTAGGAACTTGTAAAGTGTATATGTAGACAATAACATAAATCTATGTGGAATTTTTTAAATCAGGGAGACATTGTGCTGCATAATTAAAGATATTAATTTCTGTTCTTTTTTGAAGTAAATGTTTATTGTGTCTCACAAGAACTGGCAGCTTGGAAATGCATTTTCCTTGCTTCTTACAAATGCATCTCTAAGCCTGTAAGTCTTCAAGCTCCAAGGAGGTTTTCATTAAAGGAGCCAGCTGCCTCTTTGTGTGGATTGGCTGTTTAAAGCTGAAGCCCTGAAGTGGGAACCTCAGTTTTGACATTCTGTAGGCCCTTAGCAAAGAAGTTCCATTTAAATGTGGGGAAGCTCTCAAACAGCTCCTGGAGACTAGCAGAAGAGCAGAAAGTACAAGAATAAATGACTGGGATAAGGGAGAAAAGAGAGAGAGAGAAGGGACTTAGAATCCTCCTCCAAGGTGGATATATTAAAAAGGAAATCCCAGTAGGCAATTTTACCCAATTTTAAACCAGCTGCCACCTTGGAAGAAAATTCCCTTTGTTTCCTGATTTTCATTATCATAGAACTATTAAAACATCAATAAGAAATAAATTAAGATCTATCAAACGAATAAATACCATCTCACCTCTATTTTAATAACTGCATCCTTTCAGCTCAATGTTTAGGAGTGATTATGGCAGTTTTTCTGCCAAGACCTGGTATGGAGAAATACAATAAATGAAATTTTACGTATAGTGTGTGTTTACTAGATGAAGTTAAAATAGAGTTCAAATTAGAATGTACAGATTGATATTATTAGTGTTACTCATGTGAAGACTTTGGGAGACTCTGGTCAAGGTGCTGGGCACTACTAAGACCCAGGTCTGGCTCACACTTTTAAGAAGTGTGACAATGTGGGGATAGATATCTGTCTTTTTGGTTTAGCTCGGATTCTCTGAGTTATTTTCTCTCCAAGCAGTGCAGTACGAAGTCCGCACCAATTCCTCAGACCAGTCCAGGTCAGGATACCGACTCAGCAGAGCCCTTGCTGGGACCTAGAGGAAGTGGATGGACTGGCGAGGTTGCTCAGGATGCCTGGAGCTTGTTCTCGCGGAGGGGGCCCGGGGGACCCAGCAGTCAGCCAAGGAGGCTGCAAGGCCCGCGTGAACCGCTAGCTCAGCCATTGTCCTAGCCAGTGATCTCGGGGAACTGTACTGGAGTGAGGGAGATAGCAAGACACCTTGTCAGTTCAAAGCATTTTAGGTTTGTTTGAAATCCTCTCCACGTCAACGTAAGCAGTCTCTGTATTTGAACAGTGCTTTGAACAGTGAAAGGGAATGAGCTGAATCAAAACCTGGAGGTGTCTCCCCGAGACACTTTCAACGTGCTTTTATGAGGGTGGAGAAAGGCAGGGAGACGCGTGGACTCTGCTCCGGCGGTGTCAGCCGCAAAGAAAGGCGCCCACGACGGTGGCAGGAAGGGAAGAGAGGACCAAAAAGCCCCTCATCGGGGGTCTAATACCTCTGAGGTTCCTGGAGCCCCAGGAAGGGGCCTCGCCGGGAGGCAGACTGGAAGCCTAGGTATTCGGGACCCGGCGTTCGCGCCAACCGGGCCTCCGGCGACAGGCGGAGAGGCGGGGGTGGCGCGGGGGGAGGTGGTACCCAGAGCCACTATGCGCGCCCAGCCCAGCCCGCCCGGTGATTGGCCGGGCTGCGGAGGTGGGGGTGGGGTGCAGAGGCTGAGGCCCAAGCGCAGGGCAGTGCTTTGTGTACTCCCGGGGATTTATTGGGTGCATTAACCGAGTAGAACCACCCGGCTTACCCTGTTGGGAACGTTTCGGCTCTGTCGCCTGCCAGCGAAATGAAGCGAAGGTGGGGGGAGGGGGGTGGAGTGGAGACCTGGGACGTCAGCATGGGATGAATCTCCGAGCAGTCATCGTCAGTGAAGTCCCGCTGCAGACAGGAAGTTTGGATGTACACATGCAGCCTATTCTTGCTCCCCTACCCCAAACCCCAGCGCCCAAAGCCTGAAACTGGGGGAAGGGAGGCAGGAGGAGAGGAGGGTGTGGGTAGGGAGGGTGGGAATTTTAAACTGACTCCGAGTCTGGCCGCTTCGGTTCCCTCGGAGATTGGAAACCTTTTTCTTCCCTCGAGTGTTTAACCCCCACCGGCTGCAAAGGGCCTTGTCTCTTGAGAAATGAGAAATCAAATCCAGAGAAAAGCAGACACCTGCCCCGGAAGGGGGAGGGGGCGAGCTTTTCGGCATCCGGACGCGGCCCTTCCCGGCGGCTGGATCCTTCCATCTGTGGGAGCTCCGAGTTCTCCCAGCCGAGCGGTTGGGGAGGAGGACAGCCGGCGGCCGGGGGTAGCGGGGGATGGAGGTGGGGGGACGGGGACGTGGTGAAAAAAGGCGCGGCGGGTTGGGCCAGGACGCGATTGGCGAGTGGCCCGTGCGCTCCCAAAGCCCCAGGAGAGCCAGGCGCCCAGCGCTGGGGACACGGAGGCGCTGCTGAGGGAGGCGGTCCTGCCCTTCGCCCAGCCCCTTCACTCCTGGTCGAGCAGCCGCGGGCGCCAGCGGCCGAGTCTGCGCGCTTCCAAGCTTGGACTTTTTCATTTTTTTTCTAGCCGGGCAAAGTTACGGGATTCCTAGCAGCCCCCAGGCGCGCGGCCAGAGTGGCTCCGCGCTTGCGCGAGATCCCAGCGCCAGAAGGTGTGTGTCCTCGCCTCGCCGCGCGGGTGCGCGCGTGGGGGGATGCAGGTCCGTTCGGTTGGCGGCCTGTGGGCTCGCCCCTCCCCTAACCATTTCTCTCTCTCCCCCCCACACGCTCATAAACACAGGGCACGTGGAAATTCTCCGCCAAAGCGCCTTGCCCGGGCGAGTGCTCAACGCGGTGATTTATAAACAGCTCAGCCACTCCCCAAAGACCTCAGCTCCTCGTTAGTCATGATGAATTCTCTGGCCCGTTCCACTTTGCTGTCTAGATTAAGATGCTCGGAGGCCCCAAAGTGCTCCCCTTGAGCGTTGATTTGGCTTCCCTCACAAACCCACGATCGCCGGCAACGCCAGCGCTAAGGGCGACGACGGAGGGTCGGAGGGCGGAGGGTGAGACGTGGGGACGCAATTCACTTTCCCTGTGGTTGGGTTCCCCGCCCCCCTTCCAGGGCAGCAACTTCTGATTCGCTTTGCAGTATTCGCGCGGTACACTCGAGCGTGCGTGGTGGTTCCGCTGCTCCAGCACCAGCCTGCGCCGGATCCTCCTACCCTTGCTAGCAAGCTCGGAAAGCGGCGGCAGGCACCTGCTCCGGGTGGCTGCGGCGCTGACGGCGCGACGCGCTGCGCTGGGTAGAACCGTACTGCCGGTGCAGGGTCCCCAGGCTCGCTCCAGAGTTCTCTGCTGAAGGCTAAGCAGACAGCTTCGCCAGTGAGCGCCTGGCAGCTGAGTTAGACCACCCCACCCGCTGGCGTCCGCCGAAGTTTAGGATTCGGAAGATTCCCCTAGTACAGCCCATTTTCCTTCACTCGCTCGTCCTCTCTTTCAAAGCAGCTAACGGAAAAAGTTGCATCCAAAAGCTCCAGGAACACGGAGAAGCGCTTACGCAGTCGAAGCCGCCTTTGGTGCCTCCCTGCCCCTTACCCAGAGGCCGAACATCCCCTTGACAGCACTCCTGTCTCAAAGTGAAGGTCTACCCGAGTAGGATCCTAGTTTTCTAAACCCAAACCTGTGCGCGCCCCCAGTGTTTGAATGTGTCAGAGACTTTAAGAGTTTTGTTTTGTTTTCAGTCCAGACCGCTGCGCTGTCAGAACAGGCAACTCCTCCGCTCCTGAACAAGTAGTCTCTTACAAGCCAAGGCGCCGGTGGAGCCTGCCTTTAATGGGGTCCTCATCCCGAGGTGGTGGAAGACCATCGGGTCTGGAACCTAAAAGGAAGAGCTCTGGCGCTAGCGGGGTGAGGGAAGGCGAATAACAGCACTTTTGGGGAAGCAAAAGTGTCACACCCTGGAGCAAGAAGCACATGGGCACTGAAATTCTAACAGTTGGGGAATGGAGACTTCAACGTATGTGTGGAGGGCGGGGGAGGTGGTAGCCTGACTTCTGGCTCTAGGTATGAGACGTTGAGGGGTGTGTGTGTGTGTGTGTGTGTGTGTCCCAAGGTGAATAAAAGTCGGACTCCCCCGGCTTGTTGGGACTCGGCCTTTCTCTTCCTCTTTCTTCACTCCTTCTCCCGCCCTATTGGAAGGAGAAGGTGGACCGACACCCCGCCCCCCCCCCCCACAGCCACCCAAGTCTTGCAAGTGGCTGTGGTCGGTAGAGGGCCGAGGCGCCCCCACCCCACCCCCGCCACTTCTCCGCCGGGACCGCCAGGCGCGTCGGCTTGGGAGACAGATGGGGGGCGGGCCCATCCAAGAGGGTCGGAGGAGGCCGGGGGTGGGGGAGAAGGGGAGGTGAGA
Source organism: Giraffa tippelskirchi (assembly GCF_054371585.1). NCBI lineage: Eukaryota > Metazoa > Chordata > Mammalia > Artiodactyla > Giraffidae > Giraffa > Giraffa tippelskirchi. Next base: position 117,098,430 of record NC_137283.1, on the reverse strand, counting down.
ACTCTGAGAATCTGAATGGGGCGGGTGGGGGGAATCAGAGAACAGCTAAAAGGACTCCGCGCCCAGGGGGTGGGAGGAGGAGGGGGCATCTCTGAGCCAATCAGTGGCGCCGGCCTGGGAGGTTGCTAGCGGTATCCACGTAAATCAAAGGGCGCGGAGCCAATGGGAGGGGGTGGAGGGGGCGGGGCCCAGGCGCGTGCCGCTGCGAGCCGGCGCTGCCAAGAGAGCGGGAGAGAGCTGGAGAGAGCAGGGAGAGGGGGGAGCGCTGAGCTAGTCGGAGAGTGAGCTAGAGCAAGGAGGGAGAGGAGGAGAAAGAGAGCGAGGGCGGGCGGGCGGGTGGGCGGTGGCGGCGGCAGTAATAGCAGGAGCAGCCACAGAAGGCGTCGGAGCGGGCGTCGGAGCTGCCTGCTGGCGGGGAGAGAGAGAGAGAGGAGAGAGACGGAAAGCGAGCGAGGAGAGGAGCCCGAGGCGAAAAAGTAACTGTCAAATGCGCGGCTCCTTTAACCGGAGCGTTCAGTCCGGCTCCGAGAGTCATGGCGACCGCAGCGTCTAACCATTACAGCCTGCTCACCTCCAGCGCCTCCATCGTGCACACCGAGCCGCCGGGCGGCATGCAGCAGGGCGCGGGGGGCTACCGCGAGGCGCAGAGCCTGGTGCAGGGCGACTACGGCGCGCTGCAGAGCAACGGGCACCCGCTCAGCCACGCTCACCAGTGGATCACCGCGCTGTCCCACGGCGGCGGCGGCGGGGGCGGTGGCGGCGGCGGTGGGGGCGGGGGTGGCGGCGGGGGCGGCGGCGACGGCTCCCCCTGGTCCACCAGCCCCCTGGGCCAGCCGGACATCAAGCCCTCGGTGGTGGTACAGCAGGGCGGCCGAGGCGATGAGCTGCACGGGCCGGGCACCCTGCAGCAGCAGCAGCAACAACAACAACAGCAGCAGCAGCAGCAGCAACAACAGCAGCAGCAGCGGCCACCGCATCTGGTGCACCACGCCGCCAACCACCACCCGGGGCCCGGGGCATGGCGGAGCGCAGCGGCTGCGGCGCACCTCCCGCCCTCCATGGGAGCGTCCAACGGCGGCTTGCTCTACTCGCAGCCCAGCTTTACCGTGAACGGCATGCTGGGCGCCGGCGGGCAGCCGGCCGGGCTGCACCACCACGGCCTGCGGGACGCGCACGACGAACCGCACCACGCGGACCACCACCCGCACCCGCACTCTCACGCGCACCAGCAGCCACCGCCCCCGCCGCCCCCGCAGGGCCCGCCCGGCCACCCGGGTGCGCACCACGACCCGCACTCGGATGAGGACACGCCGACCTCGGATGACCTGGAGCAGTTCGCCAAGCAGTTCAAGCAGCGGCGGATCAAACTGGGATTTACCCAAGCGGACGTGGGGCTGGCGCTGGGCACCCTGTACGGCAACGTGTTCTCGCAGACCACCATCTGCAGGTTTGAGGCCCTGCAGCTGAGCTTCAAGAACATGTGCAAGCTGAAGCCTTTGTTGAACAAGTGGTTGGAGGAGGCGGACTCGTCCTCGGGCAGCCCCACGAGCATAGACAAGATCGCAGCGCAGGGGCGCAAGAGGAAAAAGCGGACCTCCATCGAGGTGAGCGTCAAGGGGGCTCTGGAGAGCCATTTCCTCAAATGCCCCAAGCCCTCGGCCCAGGAGATCACCTCCCTCGCGGACAGCTTACAGCTGGAGAAGGAGGTGGTGAGAGTTTGGTTTTGTAACAGGAGACAGAAAGAGAAAAGGATGACCCCTCCCGGAGGGACTCTGCCGGGCGCCGAGGATGTGTACGGGGGGAGTAGGGACACGCCACCACACCATGGGGTGCAGACACCCGTCCAGTGAACTCGAGCGGGAGGGGGAGGGGCAGACCGCGGGGCTCCCCCTCCCCTTTGGTCCGCGGCCCTTTCCCGACCCCCTTGTTCCCTCTCTAACTTCTGATTGTTATTTTCTTTTTAATTATTATTTCCCCGTCCCTTAAAAAGAAAAAAAAAAAATAATAAGGAAAACAACTAAGGCACTGGACTATCCTTTAAACGGTAGCAGGTGTAACGATATGTTTTGACCTTTACAGGCTAGTACCCACGCAATGGAGTGGAGTGTCTCCTAGAGAGAGTGAGCAGAGTGTGTGTGTGTGTGTGCGTGCGTGTGTGTGTGTGTGAGACAGAGAGAGAGAGAGAGATGGCGAGCACTGAGTTAAATACCTGGCAAAACTAAATAAATTACCAAAAAGAAAAAAAAATCCACCAAACCGTAGTAAATACAAAACACAGCTCCTGATGCTCGATTTTGGCACATGCTGCTGTGTTTATTCAATGTGGATCCCCATCAGGAAAGAGGGAAAAATACACACGTTCTTTGATGTAGGCAAAACGTAACCACATAAATTTGCACTGCAAGAAAATTGAAGTTTACATGAACAAATTCACGAGCATGTTTTTTCTTTCTCCCACCGTTAATTTTGAAATTGCCGGGTTGGGTTTGGTTTGATTTCTGGGAGAGAATTGAAGCCAGCTTTTGGCCACTCTCCATTTCTAACGCTCTTGTGTTGCCCCTCCTTATTCTTACTGTTTGTGAACTTTGGTTACCTTCAGATCCCATCTCCTTACATTAGGATAACGTTTATTTGTTCCTTTTACCAAAGCAAACCCGATCGACTTCATACAAAATAAACAATTCTCTGCTTTCAGGAAATGGGCATGTTCTACCCGCTTTATCCAAGGCAAGAATCCTGTTTGGAATACAAAAATGAAAGTGAAGCATTGGTTTCGGTGACCAGCCACAAAGTAAACTTCATTTTCAGGCAGTGTTTCTGGGGGAGGTTGTGGAGGGGCGAAAAAGCGAAATCGATAGTGAGTGACTGATTGCTTCATTTTATCGGGCGGGGCCCATTGTGAAAGAGCTCAGAGGAAATGCCGAGGTTAAATATATTTTCAGAGTTGTCCAACAGAAGGAAAGTGGCACCTTGAAAGGAACAAGGGAAATATATATCTTCAGACACCACCGCACAGTTCTTTGCCTTCAGTTTTAATAACTTAATTATGAGGAATTATTTGTGCTGACAGCAGCAGTTAAACTTTGTTCCTCTAATAGCTTTTTTTTTTAACATAAAATAATCTGGGAACTTAATGGTGTATGCATAGACTATGATTCTTAGCACACAAAATACCCACATGCCTACAGAGAATATCTCCACTCTAGGCTGACTTTTGTCTTCACTAGCTCATTTGTTTATCAATCATATATAAGGTCCCACACCCTATTCATATGTAATTTATTACAGAAAATACCAGTTTGACTTGGACAGCTTTCCCCCCTCTTTTACTAAAGAAGCCAAATGAAGTATAGGAAAATAATGTTATTTTCAATCCTTCCTACTCTCCCTTTGTTAAGTTTTAGGTGCGTTTTTTTGACCTTATCTTGATGGAAAACGGTTGACTCCCTTAACAAAAGACTCTACCGAGAAGTGTAAGTGGAAAAAAAAAAAGCCAACTTGTAACTTTACTGAAAATAAATACCATTAAACTGTGATCAGTTAAAATATTAAATAATAATCAGCACAAAAGGGCGCTAAAAGGGAAAATACTTTGTATTCATCTTAAAAGTTTGGGGCTTTTTTTTTCCTAGTTAGGTCTTAGACAAATTTTTATTTTAAAAAATTAAATTCTCATTACCAGAAAATGATGGTTCAGCATCAAGTTAGCGTTGCAATCAGTAGTTAAGGTTTTAGGAACTATGCTTTATATTGTCTTTTCAAACATCTGTGATTGTTTCATTTTCAGTGTTTTTGCAAGATAAATGATGGCTTATAAATGGGCATATTTATTTGCCTGTATTTCATTTCCCCCAGTGAATGTCTCAAGGAGATGGGCATGGAGCTCCTTGGGGGTGCATCATGCCGCCTGTTCCTGAGGTGTGGGAACTGGCCTTTAGAGAAGCAATCCAGAGCAGGGCATAGAGCCAATGGTAAAGGGAGGAAATGAATTTTCAAATTCTTATTACCAAGTGGGTAAGGTCAGAAGCTGGAGTTCAGGGGATGTGTCTGTAGCCTCTAACTCTCATAGGTTTACTAAGATGAAAGTTACCACTGAACCTTACCACTATGTATATATGTTTAATATCTGTCTTTTGAAATGCAGAAATAGTTTAAATGTTTCTTTGTCTATTTTCTTTTTTTTAAATGCTACCCAGGGAAATATTTTCATATCATTTTTAAGTGGCCTGCCTCAATGTATATTTATTTCTTTTAAAGCAAAAAGGTTCTGGAAACTGTTTTTCTGTAGCTTTAAATGAGTAGGTAAGCAAAATCTATATGGGATGTAATTTTTTTTTTTTTGTTCAGTCTCTTTAAAAATACTTTGTTTTGGTACATTTGGTTGTGCTTGTGGGGAAAATAAAAACGCAGAGATCCTTATATATTTATGTTAAAGTAATATTTTATTATCTACATAAAACAGAAATGCACAATACCTTCGTAGTTTGTTCTAATTATTGAAATATCTTTATTTTATTTTAAAAATAGTGCCAAGTTTTAAGGGGGGAAAATCCTAGACCTTATACTGACTGAGTTGAGTTGTGTGTAAACACTTCCCTTCCTTTATACTTCATAAAGTTTTGGAATAAATTTTATGCATATACTGCCAGAATTCATGTTTATAACTTTCAGGAGCTTTTTTTTTTTTTTTAAGACAAATTACTCTTCTGGTTCACTTTTCTTTGCAAAAACTATGGGTCCCAAACCTTGCAGTTACTATGCCTGTAGCATTTCATTGAAATGGTCACTGGGTTTGAGCTTCAATTTGTTTCCATTTCATGGTCTGACAAAGAGATATTTGTCCCCTGATGTATCTGCAGTGTCCCTGCATCTTCTTTCCAGGTTAGCTTTACCTTATCTGATTGTGCTTTTTTGGAGAGCATCCATGGAACTCGGTGAACTTTGATCTTTACCCACATGTCCTCACATAATTTGGGACCTACAGAAGAGCAAGGCTTAGTTAAGAGAGTTATTCTTTTTCATGATTAACAAATATCTTTCAACAAAGAATGCTTCTGGCAATATGCACTATGTGTGTTTGCCAGGTGATTAGAGGTAGGTCCTATACGTTTTTCCTTTCAGGCTTACAGAAAAAGATGCGATTTTCAATGGTTTATACAGTAGTGTCTATTTCTCATCAGACAAGCAAACAGGATCTGAAACAGGAAATAAAAGAAAAAGAAAAGAACGTATGGAAGAGACTCAAGATTGGGATGTGAATAACATTGTTCAGACAGTCTTAGAGGGAACATCACACTTAACCAAAATCAGTTTTAAGGTTAGTGAGAAATACAAGCAGTGTTGCATTAGTTTACAAGTTTACTGATGTATTTAAAACCCTCCTTGGAACAGTGGTTTAAGTATATATGCCCACTTGAAAGGTAGTTTCTGGGCTTATTAATCTGATCATCTTTTCTAACTCCTAGTCAATAATGCCCAGGTCCCAAACAGATTCAGCCAAATGATCTTATCAATAGTCTGAAATAGAAGTGACAGAAAGAAGAAGTATTTTGTGACCGCAGTCATGCTGATGGGTAAAATGTTTAAGCTGGCTATAGATTTGTGTTCTGGGTCAATATCCCCCTCAATTGTAGGCAGAAAACAAGCAGCATGTGCCCTCTGCAGGGCATTTGAGTGGACCTGGAGAAGGTGGTTTTTGTTCTTAGCCACAGGGGCTACTGACTGGAAACTGTCACGTGTTAAACGGACACGCCATGGTTTTGACCCATGCCTGCCGTCATGCCTGCCGTTCAGACTCTAGAACTACTCTGGCAGTTTTTGATGCCCTTTTGGGGAGTGTATGGCATGCTAAGATGAAAAACTCCATCACTGCCACTGAGAGAAATCTGTGGGGCAGTCATCCCTAAAATGCTGACTAGTCATGACCAACCCTTTCGTTTTCTTAAAGACAATAACACAGAATACGGCCATCCTGAAAGAGTTCCTGTGTTTCCTTTTAAAATTTATGGTGTAAGATGGGGAAGAAACAATTCTGTGGGAGAGTTATGCGACGGTCAGCTGGAGGGAATGGCCATAAATAATATTATGCTTGGCACTTCTAAACATTCTCGGTTCCCACGAAGTTACCTCCTTTATATTTCAGATCCAACAACAAAAGCAATATTCTCCTTCCCCTCCAGCTCCTACCGGGGGAGCCACACTGGTTGGCAAAATTTTCTGGTGAAATGGCTTTAATAAAGGCACTCATCTTTCTATCATCTTATTTCTCCAAAAGCAACTAATAAAGAGATGCAACAGCAACAATGGTGAGGGGGGGGGATGGCATGTGAGCGCACTGGTACCTGCCCTTGTGTGTCTATATGCTGCATTCATTTGCCTTTCATTTGCCTTACTGTGGAAGCAGTGACTTGGATAGTGCTGGGTTGCAGGGTGAGAGAAATTATCTTTTTATCACTGGTCTCTGTGATTTGTCTTTGTTGATTTTTCAATCAGTTTATAGAACTCAGTTCTAGATTCTATTAAATTCCTAGACAAGGTAAAGAATGAGGGAAAGAACGGAGCTTATACAGAAAAAGGAAGAAGGATGGTAAAGAGAAGGTCAAAGGTATAAGTGTTTTAGGGGTCTGCTTGTATATCTCAGTGAAGCAAAAGGGACAGTGTTTATTTAAAATGAAAGAAAAAGATGCATCTTGAAGTACTATGGACAAATCTTGACAACATGACTAAATGGGACCTACAGCTAAATTTTAAACAAATGTTTTCCCTGTTCAGGGAAGTTTACTTTTTCAATGATGCATAGTCTCTTAACAGGGGGCAGATGGTGGTAGGAGAGAACCAGGGCTCCTGGTACCTATCACCACTTGATTCAGGATGGGAAATAATGCAAAAGTGGCAGAGCCTTGCCACTTAACTAGCAAATTATGGAATAAACTTGCTCACCTTTGTAGAACTTAAACCAGACTTATTTCAATGTCCCTTACATAGATGTGAGTACAGCGGGCCAGAAAATGGCTTTTTATTCTCTAAGGCTTTGCTTCGTTATGGAGATAAAGAAAAATCAAAATATTTTTACATTGTTCTTGTGTTTGGTGGGAAGCTAGGAAATATGTTTCCTCCCCCCTTTTTTTTAAGAAAAAAAGTTAATTAACTTTATCATGTAGTACTTTCCCTTTACCATAATAACAACTCCGCTTGGCTTAGCTATTAGAGGTTTTAGACACAATATCATGTCGCATCAAAGCAACCCTGGCCTCTCTCATTGTTCCCAGAATTCTGGTTGTGGATAACATAAAGATGTATTACTTTTTTTAATGTCTTAAATGTTATTTAATACATCAGTAAAAGTGCATCTATATCTTAAACTTCATTTCTTCCACGTCTTTTCTGAGTTTTTATAGCTCTTTGTCTGGGATTGGGGTGGGGGGGGACTTCCTCATGCGCCTCGCAGATGAAGAGCTTGGGCTCTGGGGTGGTGTGTAGCTGGCAGCAAACAGCTCTCTGCTCTCAGAATGGGGAGCTGTCATCTAGAGAAAAGAAGAAAATAAATGCCCCACAAAGACTCACTTGTCACTGATTTCAGAAAGACAGGGGAGCACTTGGACCCCATCTGAGCAATATGGAGGGGATTTTGATTGTTATAAATTGTATACGATTAACTCTCAGTGTGCAGAACGACGGCGATAGGAAACCTCGCGGTGGAGTAAAATTGAATCTGCATCCATTTTGATTTGGAACATGTATTTTTCCTCCCACCAGTGTTTCCTCTGGGTTTGTTGTTTAAAAAGAAAGAAAGAAAAAAGCCACGCACAACTAAATATGGCCAAAGTTTGGCAGCAGAGTGGGGAAAAGAAAAAGTTTCTTGCAGGCTTGTAAAATCAGCCATTGTGAATTACTGGGCTCTACTGTTTGGGCAAATCCTTGTGGAAAGTGTTGGGAGTCCTCCGTCCTGCTCTTAAGAAATCTCATCCCGTCCGAGGAATTTTGTGTTCCACAGCACTAGACTCTGGAGAGAATGATTTGACATTAACAACTTTGTGTTTGTTTGTTTGCTCTCCTAACAATATTCCTTCCAAGTTGTTACAGCGACTGAACCAGGCGGACTAGTGTCCTGCGCGCGGGTCTCGGCTTGGCGCCCGGGAGACACCGCAGCCCGGCTGCGCGCCCCCTACCTCGCAGAGCCCAGCTCAGAAAGGTAGTCTGGGTTGCTCCCCTCATCCCCCGCCGGCTGGGCGGTTGGGGGACGGAAGGGAGAGGAGCCCCGCTTTCTCCTGATTCCAGCCCTGGCCTTCGCTGAGGGATGTAGAACTACCTCTAAGTGTTTTCGCCAGAGATGGAGATTCTCTGAGGCTCCCGAGGCTCGGACGCCCCAATCCTTTAGGGGGAGGTTGAACAGCCCAGACCTTCTGGGCCGTTCCAGCACTCTCCTTGTCCAGGCAGACCCTGGGAGGCGGAGGGAGGGTCGACGACGGGTAGATCTGGTGATCTGGCGAGAGGAGATCTGATGGTCTGGAGAACGAGGGCAGATGCCCAGGGTGCGACCGCCGCCCCCGGGGAAGTTGTTTCTAGTCGCGCTGAGTTGGCGAGGTCTCTCTGGGGGCGCGAGTGGCCCGGGCAGAGATGCCATGGGGGCACAGAGGTGACTAAGGGTCGAGGGTCCAGGGGCCCGTGAATCTCCTAGCTTTCTGCCTGCTCAGCGTTTCCGTTTGTCTCTGCAAATTTGGGCCCAGGACACGGTTTTCTGCTTGATAGAGGCAATCGTTGAAGAAGGAGCCCCAAGAGAAGAGGGCAGAGGAGGCAAGTGCAGGAAAACTGGGGAGGGAAAAAGGATAAGCTGCCTGTGAAGTTGATAATTGGGCCTTTTCCTGTTCGTCGCTTTTGGGGAAGAAGGGGTGGGGAAACGGGGAGGGCCAAGGAATGGAGCAGGGGAGCTGAGAGCTGATAAGCGAACTTCTGAAGCGTGTTTAGCCCACAGCCGTCAAACTTGTGGCTGCCACTGACCTCAGCTCCCCAGAGCTGAAACTGGGAGAAAAACGAATCTCTAAACCCCGGACATTGATCTCTCCCTGCTGGGCCTAAACTCGGTTCCCCAGAGAAGGGAACCTGGGAGCCCCTCTGGACACCCCATCATCCCAAGTTAGAGCTGAGGGCAGAGAGCGGGGAGGGACCGCGCCGCACCACCCGAGGCCTAAGAGTCTCCTCTGGGGTCTGGGTACCCAAAGCCCAGGCGGATGGTCCCTTGGTCCCCCAAGGCCCCTGGGAAGCGTCGCTTGGTGGGAGGAAATAACTCAATTCTTAAAACCCTTGTCGACGGGCGCAGGGAGTTCTACCAAGGCCTTTCGCCTCCGGAAGAGGGGAAGCCCAGCGGGACACTGGGGCTCTTGGGGCCTGAGGTGCGCGACTGGGCCCCGAGGCGGGAAGCTGGCCCAGGAGGGGTGGGAAGGCGGCCAGGCCAGAGGCAGGGGCTCCCGCGGGCGCAGGTCCGTGCTGGCGCTTTTGGCGCCTGGCCCGGCCTCCGCCCCGCGCGCGGGGCCTGCTGCTCGCTCCCGCCGCGCCAGCCCGCGGCCACTCACCGGGCCCTGGGGCCAGTCCGGGCGGGGACGCACGCAAACATGGATGCTTCTATTTACTCGCCTCTGCCTGTGGATTTCTAAGACATTCAGCAGGCACAATCATTAAACTAATTTGTATTTGATTGTTTGGGCGGACGGAGGGTAGTTTTATTGCGCTAAGCATTCAAGCAGGCACGCATCGCTGATTACCAGTATACATTAAATAAAGTTGTTTGTACACATTGTCTTACCACATATAGGCAGAGGCTTATTATTCTAATTACTCTAATTAGTGCATTGAAATGTTTTCTACTTGATTTGAGGAGACAGTGATTAGTTCTATTACTTCTTTTAACTCGTATTTTATGGAAAACTGTTGGTGCATGTTCAAATTACTTTATTTGCCCCTGGAATATAACGCTGACCCAAACGCAGTGAACTGCATGGCCCTTGCGGGGCCCCAACTTTGATGTGGGCCTCGGCTTGGAAGAGGCGTCTGTTATGCATTATTTCCCTCCCACCCGCGCGGCCGCGTCTCCTAGAGCTGGGCCCGCCGCCCCCACCCCATCCAGAGTCCCAGATGCGCGCCCCGCACTGACCAAGTCCGAGCAGACGCGGGGCCGAAACCTGCTCGGACGCCGCTTCGCTGGCCCGCTGCCTCGTTAGTTCCCCAGGTGCGATTACTTTTAAGAGACGTCCTGAAGCATATTTCCCGTGAATCTGTTTCTTGAGCTTTAATGTTACTATTAATTGATAAGATCAGCTCATCAAACATACTATTTCGATAGGGAATTGTAATTAAAACCTTAATCCTGTTTGAGACTTTTTTTTCCCCTTTAAATTCCTTTTTCTTATGGAAGGGGTGCAAAGTTCACTATAAAAAGTATTATAACAGGGAGATTAATTCGTTATCTAAATAACAATCTTTGCTATTGATCCAACGCACTTTCCGCCACCTTTTGTTGGTCAGGGAGGCCCTTAAAAGGGAGAATATGACAAAGCAGAAGATTCGGAGCGAGCCCTACAGACTCCGATCCATTTGGCCAAGCGAGGGGGGTCCGCGGCCCTCCCCGCTTAACTATAGTCCGAGGACGCTCCCGAGGTGGGTCTTGGGTGGCTCCCGTGATGCCGCTGGGAAGAGCCCAGCCAGAGCCGCAGGCCTGGGAGCGGGGCCTCCTCCGTGCTCCTCTCCCCTGGCAGAAGGAGATCTGCTCAGTTTCTAGGTAAATATTCCACCGGTTCTGCTTTTACTGTTAATATTTAAACTCGGATTATCCCATCTCCAAATGCGCGTTCCTAACCTTTGCCGGTGGCGGGGATGTAATAAACCCTGGCGGGGCCGGGGCGTTCGGTCTACCGTAGGTGCAGCGGCCGCCTCCCGCCTCCTGCCCTCACTCCGCCCCCGCCGGCCCCCGCCCTGCGCCCCCAGCCGCCTGCAGCGAAAGCCGCGCGGGAATGAAATCAGCGCCTCCGACAGCTGACGGCTGAGCATCCCAGGCGCTCGCGGGCTGGGGTGGCCGCCCTTTATCACCGCCGAGGAGTCCTCGGGGGCTGCAGATGGAGTTGGGCAACCCCACGACATCCCGGAGGAGAAAGTGCCCGGCTTCCTAGAGGCGGCAGCCCCAAATGGGGGTGGGGGGTAGGAGGAGTGGGAGGAGGGGAAGTTGGGCGGGGTAGCTGGTGTGATAGTGGAGAGAGGAGCCTCTCCAAATCTACAGCCCCTCCTCGCTCGTCCCCTTTAAAAGTGGTCGTGGCCTCTGTTTGAGAAAAAACCCAAGAATTCCTGAAGCGAAGGGGTGCGTCTGTGCTCCTTGGTCAGCTCAGTGGTCCGAGATCTTTTCTAAGAGCTTCCCCCCACTCACACCCTCCTTCCTTCCTTCCTTCTAACGAAGTCTTTTTTCCTCCACGCACAGACTTGTTATGTAACAAAGTCTCCCAGGCGAGTTTAACTGGAGAATAAAGGACACCCCAGCCCCACCCCTCCTTTCCCTTCCCTCCGTCCTCCCCCCTCTCTTCCCCCGGTGCATCTGTTCTCCAGGACGTCTGTCCTCGCACCCAAGACGACCGCAGGCCTTAGCCGAGTAGAACTTTGGCGCCCCACAGTGGCACCGGCTCAGAATTACTTTGAATTTTACAGACTCCTAAATCGATTCAAATGTTTTGTTGAAGATCCAATTCTCCTTCTCTATCCTCCTCCTTTGCCTCCTCTGTCTACATTCCTTCCCTGAGTTCCTTCTAACCAAACACTTGTGAAGGTGACTCTATGCATCTGACTTATTCAAAGGTTTCTAAACATCCAGTTCTAGAAAGTAAGTATTGATAGTTTGTATACCATTTAGTTCCTAAGTAGGAGTTTGAAAAACTATCTGCAAGGACCATACATTCAACACCAGAAAAATCCCCAAAGATAAAAGACCGGGTCCCCCAGTCCTTGGTTCCTGCATGTTTGGACTGCGGTGGGCAAGTCTTTAGTCTCTCACAGAAGCCCCAGCTTTTCAGGGCCATCAAGACCAGAAAGCCAGGCTAGACGAAATGGTTAACACCAGGAGAAAGGGAGCCCAGTGAATGCTATTTCAACTCAGGTTTCACTTGTGATTTCTTCCTGTCTAATAAGTTTGTTCAGTTTAAGGGTTCAAAAGAGAGTTTCCATATTTAACTTGAATAGAGACCCATCCATGAAAGAACTTTCCAGAATAGGGAAAACATCTCCTTCTCCCTGCAACACCTAACCAGAGATACCAGCTCAGCTTTTGGAGCTGAACTTTGCTTCCTTCAGAGCCCACGGTATTAGTTCCTCTCTCACTGTGTAGGCCATGTTCATCATGGATGGTGATTTTCCCCTCTGCCTTCTCCCAAGTAACATGACAAGAGGCAGAAGAGGATATCAAGGCCTGGCAGCACTGATGGAGCTGGAACTGGGTCTACAGTCAGAACACCTGCATTTGTGCACCAGCTGTGCACTTCTGTGTGAGCAGCCTGGGGGGAGTCAGTGGACACTCCTGAATCTCAGTTTCTTCTTGTGCAGAATGTGGTTAATACCACTTCTTTTTTTCCAACAGGATTTAAGTAAGGCTCAAATGAAAGAATGTCCATGAATGCGTATAAAAGTGCAAACCTAATGGAAAGGGCTACTGTTGCCAATTCCAGTGAAGCCTCTGCTGTGACCATCCAACAAGAAAGGTTCTTTAACTTAAAAATAACGATGCAGCCTTATGTCTACCAGTGTGGGGAAAAAGAGAAATTCATGGCCATCTCAATTGAGTTATCCAGAAAAGGCATCACCAATTCTGGTTAGCTTGAAAACTGGGCTGCCGCTGCACTTGATTTTTTTTTTTTTTTTTTTTTGTATTTAGGATATTCAGGCTCTTCGTGCTCAGTCACTCAATCGTGTCTGACTCTCCATGGCCCCATGGACTGTAGCCTGCCAGGCTCCTCTGTCCCTGGAATTTTCCAGGCAAGAATACTGGAGTGGATTGCCACTTCCTACTCCAGGGGATCTTCCCTACCCAGGGATGGAACCCACGTCTCCTGCATTGGCAGGCGGATTCTTTATCACCAAGCCACAGACCCTCACTGGTAGCTAAAACCCTCATGAGGACCTCTGGCACCACATATTAGTAACCACAACAATTTTAGCCCCATCGTGATGGCAGGCCTAGCCCAGGATGCCTGCAAACCACTCAATGTCTAACACCTTACAACCTCTTGACATTTATTGCGTCCTTCTCTGGGTATCATTTATAGTAGCCCGCATTTGTCACGAAGGGAATAGTGGGATGGTACACTTAAAGCCAATGGCACACACACAAAGTAGCAGCAGGAACAACAGCACTAACCACCAGCAGTTCATCCTGAATCGATGCAGGCCTCCCGAGAGGTCCAAAGCTTGAGGGCCACATCCATTCACTGGGCTTGCAAATACAGACAGTTTGGATCCATCAGGAGCTCTGCGACATTCCAGAGTCGCCCGGAGAGCTGTGTCGGAAGCCGATCTCCCACTCGGCCGTTCAGGGGGGTCCCATCCCACTCAGAGAGTCCTGCCATCACCCTCAGGTACCTTCCACCACTTTAGGGAGTGGCCCGGCCAGTCCCTCCCTGTGCCAGCGCCAGAATGCCCCCGTGGGGCGCGCAGCCGGGTGGGGGCAGAGGTTCCGGGTGACGCCGGGCCGCACCAGAGCTGGGGTCTCAGGCGCGGGTCGCACGCTGGCCAAGCGGAGTCTGCTTGCCTGTCCCCGCTGGAGACCCGAAGGCGCGAGCAGGGCCCGGCGCCTGAAGTGCAGGCGGGGCGAGGTTCGCCCCGGGCCGCTCAGAGCTGCCCTCCCTCTTCTTGTTGGCAAAGTGGGGCGGCCGGGGCTGGGCCAGGGCCAAGTTTTACAAACACTTTCTCTCCCCAGGAGTTCAAGTGGGGGAGGCAAGAGGCGATCGGTTGGGGGCCGGAGGGGAGCAGCGGGGGGTCCAGCATCCTGCAGCCGGGGACCCGGAGAAGCCGCCGAGCTCAGACGAGGAGGTGTTCCCGCGTGGAAAGGACCTGCGCGACCCGCGGCCCGCTCCCGGGGGGCCCCAGCCGCGCTCCAAGGTCTGTCTCCTAGCTGGTTTCCTTCTGAACGCCTGGGGAGCCCTGGGGCTTCCCCGGCCCCGCCGCGCCGGGTTGCGGGCCGAGGGGAAGTTGCCGAAAACCCCGGGGGCAGAGCGCCTTGCGGGAGAGGAAGAGAAGAGAGGCGGAACGGAGAAGCCTCCGGGCGGGAACCAAGGACTGCACACTAGATGAACCGTCACTGTTTGCACGAAAAGCCAAAACTCTAGCCCCAGGCCCGCAGGACTTCTACCAAACGCGTGGAGTCCTGAACCAATGTGTGGGCGCTGCTCCCTGCAACAAGGCGTTGCTAATACCTGGACGTGAAAACACACACATTTCCAAAAGGACACACCCACGTTCCACCGATTAGGATCCTTAGTTGGAGTAATCAAAGGTGGGAGGGAAAGGTAATTTAGCACTCTTTCTGTTTAAAAGACAGAGTGCTTTGGCAGATAAAAAGAAAGTGGTCCCCCTAAGTAGGAGGAGATTGGCCCAAGGTGAGGAGCGGAAGCAGGAAAAGGCAGAGGGTGAGCTGGTTTGGTCGCTGGGCCAGAGCACAGAAGGCACCTGGCTTGAGATGGCCGCTAAGGGAGCCTCCTGTGGAGTTAGTTAATTAGAAGAGGGTCTTGAAGAAGTTTTAATTAGATTCGAAAGGCAATTAAGAGCCATTGTAGAGGAGTGATCCGATGACAGTCACGCTTGAGGAAGGAAGAGAGTTGGAGCAGTGCATTGGGTAGGTTGAGGAGGACAGAAAGCAAGGAGGTGAGCTGGGGGGCCTGTCGGAGTCCTGACTCCAAGTGGTCGAAGAAGTCTGCAAGACACAGCAGCTGGTGGAAAGGAGAGAGAATGGCCAGGCCATGACTACAGGTGGGGGGAATTAGATTGACAAGGATTGAGAAATGGAAGCAAGGGGAGTTGTAGAAACGTCAGTTTCAGATGTGCTAATTTCACTAGTTTCTTCTGTCTGTCTCTCTCTTACACACACACACACACACACACACACACACACAAGACGCATCAGGATAGGTTTCTCAGCAACATTTCCCTATTTATTGAACCTGTCTCTAAGGCAGACCCTAGTAAAATCAACTTAATTTCAATTAGGAAATTTTCATTAAGCACCTACCATATGTGAGGCTCTTTCCTAAATGGTGTTTCTGTAACTGAGCTGAAGAGAATAGGAAGGAAGAGAAAAGTAACATATATCAGAGGCCACACGTTTTTCATACGTAGTAGGTGGGATCCACAGACTGAGAAACCTTTACAAAAGGACCGCAGCCAGACTTCCTGTAACTTGCCAGAAGCCCTGTGTGAGCCATATCACTTCTTTTCTTCATGTATCTTCTACCATGTATTTCCATCCAAATCTTTATTTGCTTCCAAGGGAGCTAAAGAAAGGAGTCTATTTTAAAGAAACTTGGACATACATTAAACTTTTCTTATTTAACATGTCAAGTCATCTATAACTAGAGGGGTTAGATTTGAGCATTATTTGTATACATTTAATACTACTTCCCAATTAAGGTACAGAAACCCCTTCCTAAGATTTCCTAGCCTTCGAAAGATAGGAATGGTACACTGGATGGCTTTTTGTTAGGAGAAACACAGGCAATTTGAATAGAGGCCAATGGAATACAAGTATGTCAACATTCTCTTGATTATAGTATAAAGGAACTGAGACTGCTTGGCTTAAACAACAGAGCACAAACTGCCTTCCACATCATTCATTTCTCTTTCCCTCTTACATGCCACAGATAGTCAACCTACAGTGTTTTTTGTTTGTTTGTTTTTTGCCACGCCGCAGCTTCTGGGATGGTCTTAGTTTCCAGACCAGGGATTGAACCTGGGGCCACAGCAGTGAAGGCACCAAGTCCAAACCACTGCACCACCAGGGAATTCCCTCCTGGCTCTATTTCCTATTTAAAACTAAGCTGAACAGAGGACCTTTTTTATTTTTATTTTTTTTCCTTAGGAGCTTTCTAAGTGGTATTCAGAAAAGAACTTTTTCACCCAAAAATGTTTGTTAGAAATTAATATTTGGGGGATATTGGAAGAAAAATGAGAAACTATCTTCTGCAGTAGTCATCTGAATAAGATGTAGTCCCAATATATCAAGAGAATTAAAGTTTTCTGGAGTCCTTTAAAAGCACTTTTTTCAGATGTAGATATACTACTCCAAGCCTGGCCCAACCCGTGCAATATTTTATAAAATATACCATATAAAAAACCTCTCAGGTGCAATGAAGTGAACTGGCCAGGCTGTTGGCTCTGAGTTGGAAGATGTATGTGTGCAGTGGCGTCTCTCTGCTTGTCGTTACGTAATTAATTTGAAAAGAAGACGGAAGGGTATTATGAAATGATAGTGCATGGGGGCTGCATTAGCAGAATAATCTGTATAGAGAGGCAACATTTTAGAAACCAATTATAAAAATATTTCTGAAAGAGTTTCAGGTAGCATAGATCTGAATGCTGTCTTAATCAGATGATAACTATAAAGATAACATTCTCTTTCTAATTTTGCAGTGTTTCATATAGAAAGATCTAAGGGAAAATATAACAATTACTTGCACACCTACTACCCCATTTAAGAAATAAAACAATATGTTACTCACCCCTCAGTTATGGCTCCTTGATGGCCTTCTCCTCTCTTCCCTACCAGAGGAACTGCTATCCTGAATATAGTTTTGCCACTTGAATTTTACAATATTTTTATGGATATTTTTACACATATTTGTTTATTTTTCATGTTTTAAAACCTTATGTAACTGATATAAAACTTTTGAATAAACCACACTTTATAGAAAACATATTAAATATCTCAAATGCAAAAGGCATCTTGGAAATGCTGCTACACTTTTCAGGCTTACATAATGCAAGATATTGGTTCAAAGGCCTGTATCGCTCTTCCAAACCAGTTATATTTTCAAAAATTGAAGTTCTACAAAGCAGAGTAAGAGGCAGAATTAGTGATTACAATATGTTTTGCCTTTTTCAATAAGAGCGAAACCTATATATATTACAAACTATCTGCTTAGTTGTGTATATAAGCCAAAAAAAACAAAATAGCCTAGCAGGTATGTGTACTTATAAATAACTGTATGTTCTAATACTTGCCCCTTCAGAAACACTTTCCAATAAAAATCACTACTTTTCATTTGGAGTACTTTTATAAATACAACAGGGTTCTGGAAGGATTCTACTGTATGTGTCAAGAGGATTAGGAAATAAAATGTATCCTAGTTTCTTTCTCCATTATAAATAAAAACAAGAGTGAGGTAGATTGTTTCCAAAAATGGTCACACAAGAGGCCCTATACAGCACCCCTTTCTGCAATGAGATTTTGCCACTCTTCCTCCCATCAAGTGGTAGAGTTATTCTTCCACCACTGTTCCTGCCTAAGCTGGGCTGCTGCTGCTGCTGCTAAGTCCCTCAGTCGTGTCCGACTCTTCGCAACCCCATGGACTGCAGCCTACCAGGCTCCTCCGTCCATGGGATTTTCCAGGCAAGAGTACTGGAGTAGGGTGCCATTGCCTTCTCTGTAAGCTGGGCTAGTCCTCACTTTTATTAAGAAGACACGGCGGCCATAGACCTGACTCTACATGGCTTACAGGTTAAGCTTTAAAAGACCTATTTTTGCACTCTTGGAACTTCTGAGGAGAGAGGAGAGGTGAGATGCCTCAGCCAACAACCTGGCTGAACGCAAGCCCACCCAATCAGCTAACTGAAGGTAGCCGTAAGACTGCTCCTGAAAGATCAGACAAACTGCCCAAACAATCTGCAGAATCAGGAGAAACAATACATCATTATTCCTTTAAACCAGACATTCTGAGGTGGTTACAACGCAGCAATAAACAACTGAAAGAAAGTAATATGAGAATGGGCTTGTACTGGTCAGGCAAATGGTCAGGCATGTTTGACGGTAAGCTGAAGTCATAAGAAAACGTTCACAAAGGGAATTCTTACCAGTTCAACATCACAGTACAATTAAATGTTTTTAAAATTCTTGGGGCATCATTCTTGCCCAACTCACAGTCCTCTGAGGGATATCTAATATGAACTGAAACTTGACACTAGATGAAATTTTTCACACAACCAACTCATATGATACTGTACTTATTGCTAAGTATGTGTGGGAGCCCTGAACTCCTTTGTTATCAGTATTATTTATACTTGCACAAGGAGTTTATAAACCAAGTCCATGAATACATACCAATTTCCAGAACAACAGAAGTGGGTAGGTAGTATGTGTAAGCTGACTCAATTAAAAAGCTTAGTTGGAGGAGAATTCAAAGTTAGGAAGAGTAAGGTAAGAAAATTATTTATCAGTGTTTTAATAAAATGAGAGGCTTCTCAGGTGGCGCAGCGGTAAAGAATCTGCCTGCAATGCAGGAGACACAAGAGACTCAGGTTTGCTCTCTGGGTCGGGATGATCCTCTTGAGTAGGAAATGACAACCCACTCCAGTATTCTTGCCTGGAAAATTCCATGGACAGAGGAGCCTGGCAATGGGATCTGCCAGGAAGTGGAATGGCACTCTATAGAGGGAACAAATGGAAAAGACAAAGAGAATTTGCCCTTTACAGGAAATGGGTGGGAGGAAGAGTTGCTTATAAGAACATTCTTCAGCAGAGTAGGATCTGATGGTTAGGATGCTTCCATTTGCAACTAAACTGAAATTCAATCAAACAGGCTTTTAAAACCCTCAAAATCAAAACAAAACCCAAAAACAAAATAGGGAATTTATTGAATCAGACAATGTAACCCTTCTGCAATGACTCAGTCCTGGAGGACAAAAGGCATCATCAGGACTGAGTCTGGCTTGTTGCATCTCCTGGCAACTGAATGCATTCTGGTGACCAGAACTGCTGGTCAGAAGATGGTGTAAGTTTGTATTCAGTACAATGAGGAGTCACAGCTTGAGGAGTTCTACCTGAGGCCCAGAATTAGTTTTATTGTCCATCTTTTTAAACAATCTGTGTGTGTGTGTGTGTGTATGTATGTGTGTGTGTACAGGTGTACAGGAGGGTTGAAATGCTCTGGTCTGTCCTGAGTTCACATGCTAACTTCTAAAACCAAAGAATCAGATGCATTCAAATCATATGTTCTAAGAATCTGAGAGTCGAATTTTCCCTAAGAAAATCATGGTGGTGGTTCAAGAAGGGTTAAATTTGGCTTGAACAGGCAAAATAAATAAAATAAAAAGTGTCTACTATAATCAATGTACTTTTAATACATTAATACTTGCATTTTTATCATCTCTTGGCTATGACTTGGAGTAAGTATACTTGGAAAGCTCTTTTTCTCTTCTATCCTGACTTAACAACTTGAAATAGGTTGTATCAATATTTAAGTGAACTACAAAAAAGAAGGTTATTTATCTGTTACCTACAGTTTCCCTATTTCTTACTGTAGAGGTAATAGACCTTTCTAGGAAACTATTCTTAGAAGATTAGAAGATTTCATCTAAAAAATGTACTTATTTGAAATTCCACAACATTCTTAACAAAAAAATATTATCTGCATAATTACATTAAATGGCTTCTGGAATACATTACCACTAATGATGCTAATAGAGTTAGTCCAGATGCAAACTATAAAAACATCCATTATCTTTTGTCCTTGAAGGAACTTCAAAAATGGCTTTTTTTCTTGTAGGAAGTCTACCAATGCTTAGTCTAATTTCTTGTATGTTGTTTTGTAACGTGTTCTACACAGCCCTGATAGCTCATAGAAGTTTCTGAAGTGATTCTGAAAATATATCTCATAATTTCATATTTTTTTCTGTGGCCCAGTTTCATCTGTAATTGATTTAATGTTTGTACTCACCAACATATTTAAATCTGATTTTTATTTCCCTTCCTATCTTGTATTCACCCTATAGATATTGGCACTATACACAACAAAAACATTTTCTACTATTTTATAAGAAATAAATTAAGTTACCATTATTGGTAATACATAAAGTTTAAAATGTATTTCATTGTGCCTCAGTGTTCTATTAATTTATAGAATTTACCAAAAAATGTCTGTAGTGATAAAGAAACATATGCTGGATCTCAAGTTCGTAAAAGAACAAATGTCCTACAAAAATGATGTTTATTAAGAACAAAGTAAAGGTGTTGTAGGCAAGAGCATGGTGATACAAAAGTATATGTAATGGAAACTTCTGCTAGCTTTGAGTGGTCATATGACATGTCATTGATACTATACAATGTTTTGAATATAATTATTAAAATGTCTTTATTTTCTTGTATATAGGTCATAAGCTTTTTTTGGATTAGTCAGTATTCTCTGGAGAAAGGATATATGTGTAGGTAGATACGTATGCATGTACATGGGCTTCCCAGATGGCTCAGATGGTAAAGAATCCACCTGCAATGCCTGGAGAACCCCATGGACAGAGGAGCCTGGCGGGCCACAGGTCATGGGGTGGCGCAGAGTCGGACATGACTGAGCAACTAACACTTTCACTTGCACTTCATGCATGGACATATGTTTATACGGTGTTATAAGGACTTGGGTCATGGGCTTATGGATGCTGTGAGTCCAACATCTGTAGGGTGGACTGATAGACTGGATACTCATGAGAACCAGTGTTTTAGTTCAAGTCCAAAGGCAGTCTGCTATAGAAAGAGGAACAGCCAGTGCTGCTGCTGAAGTCTGAAGGCTGTACGCTTGAGAAATTCTCTCTTGCCTGGAAGAGGCTAAGCTTTTTGTTCTATTCCGACCTTCAGCTGATTGTATAAGGCCCACCTACATTAGAAAGGCATTATGCTTTACTTGAAGTACATTGATTTAAGTGTTAATCTCACCCAAACATGAAGAGTACACCCAGAATAATGTTTGACCCAAAATCTGGGCATTCCATAGTGCCAAGTTGACATGTAAAATTAACCATCACAAATGCACTCTTTGTCAACTTGGCATCCATACATAACTCCTGAAACCATAAATTGTGTCTGACTCTTGTGACCCCATGAATTGTAGCTCACTAGGCTCCTCTCTGTCCATGGGATTTTCCAGGCAAGAATACTGGAGTGGGTTGCCATTTCTTTCTCCAGAGGATCTTCCTGACCCAGGTATCGAACCCAGGTCTCCTGCATTGCAGGTGGATTCTTTACCACTTAGTCACCTGGGAAGCCCCTATTAAAGACAATAAGAAGGTCACAATTCTGCCTAATATGGTACAACTATTCTGCATACAACCAAAAATGCACTAGCCCTTTCCCCAGAAGAGGATACAGAGTCCTTAGATATTTACTCTTCTTGATATCCTGTAACTTAAATACTATGGTGGAAAGTTAACAATACTTAAATATCATGATATAAAGATAATACATCTTATACTGCCTGATAAGGAGATAGAATAAGGAAGAAAAACCAAAGCTATTTGCTATACAAATACACACAGAGACATATTCATAGCAAAATAAGGAGGAAATACGGCAATGTTAGTCCTTGTTTCTGTAACTGGTCACGTGGTCCTGGCTGGTATTCATGACTGCTTCTTTCCACTACCGATTCCGTGTTCCCTTTGCTCTTGGCAAGCATCTCTGCTGGTCCTGGTTCCCTACCTAGTGAGGTGACCCAAACCTTAATACCTAACAGTATACTAGCACATAGGGAATATCTAGGCAGCAGACTAGGCAGTAAGTGACAAGCAGGAAAGTCAGGTGAGGACAGGAAAAATGCCCAAATAAGCAGACAGTTTTAATGTGTTTCAATCTTATTCTACTAAAAGTGGTGCAAACATTTCAACAACTACTTTTTTCCTTCGGTTTTCTAAGTGTTTTAGACTTATTGTCTGAATAATCTCATTTCTGTTCCAATCAGCTTATTTTTATGGTAGGAAAACCTCTACCAGTATATGTGCTGGATTTAGAGGCCATGTATCAGAGAATGCTGAGGAATAATTTATCCTCTTATTTTGTTTTTTAATCAAGAAGTTTTCTAGTTTTCAAAGGAAATCCTGAGAGCTATTACCCATTCATGTACTATCGCATATATGTTTCATATGAAGATAAGTGCACGGTTTTATGGGAATGTAAATCTCGTGCCTTTCACCAAGGTTGAATTCATAGTTGAAGTTTCATATTTCAATTGAGTAATTAAAACTTGTTGAAATGAAAAATCAACTTTAAATTGCCACCATTCAAAATAAAGTATCACACATAATTAAACAATAGACTAGAAAAAGATGGAAAGTAGAGAGTTTGCAAAAGAGACGATAAATCTGAAAGAAATAAATTAAAATGACTCAAAATAGATGGGGCATTAAGAGAAAATATAACTGCCTTTTAAAACATTGCCTATTTTATAAAACTTGGATCTTAATAGTTGTGCCTTTTACTAGAGATGGGCCAAGCTGTGGATCATCTCAAAAATTTTTTTCAACAAATATTTACTGAGTATTTCAGGTATTATTCTAAACTCTGAAGACTGGGCTGTGAACAAAGCACTCTTTGTGCTTATTGAGCTAAAAATGGTAGGGGGTAAATATAAATCAATCCACAGTTTGTCAAATAGTCGTAAGTGTTACAGTCATAATAGTGCTTTTATAAACAATATAGCAAGGTATAGAGGACAGTGATTGATGGAAGAGCCCATATTATTTTGGATTATCAATAAAGGTCTGATTTTGTAGGCAATGTTTGAGCAGAGATATAAGTAAAGTCAGAACTGGCATGGAGAAGATATATTGGGAAGAGCACTTCATCAAAGAGCAAGATGTTGAGGGCAAGGGGGTGGGGCATTGAAGAGCTAAAATCTGATAGAATACAGGCTTTGGCTGTTATTCTGGAGAATTTTAAGCAGAGAAATGACATGAGTACAAGTTAAAAGAAGTATATGGATGTCGAGATTAGACTGAAAGCAAAAAAAGGAAGAACCAGAAGACTGGATGTGATAATCCAGAAGTAGTACTAATTTTGTAGTATTCAATATTTCATTTTGTGGTACTATTTCATCCTGAGATGGATCTGCCCTGTATGCATTTGCAGAAGGCTAATACCAATCAAAGCACTTTTACTTCAAAGGGATATTAAGATATTTTGGTTTCCACATCTCTAAAATAATATATGAACATAATTGTATCACTTACAGAGGTCCCATACACTAAATGTGATAACAGAAAAACCAAATTCACAAAGACAAAATACAAACACCAAATAATGAATGTATAATTGAGAAGCATGGTATTAAGAACTAATCTTAAATTATTATGCTAAGTATATAGTATCCCAGTATGTGGGTTTTAAAAAAATTATTATTACCAAATAATTTATAGGATTTATACTGCTTAGACTAGTTTGGACACCTGGGGTGCTTGCTAAAAATATTGTTTTCTAGATTCTATCTAGTCTCAAAGTCTCCAGGAGGTTGAGGACTGGAAATTTACATTTTAAACAAGTTTCCAGATGATTCTTATATACAATGATGTTTAAACCAGCAAATCTCAGAGTAACAGAAGAGTAGTAGTTTAAATATTAAGATAAAAGCAAGTTCTATTACTTTATCTCAAGCCTATTTTTTAATTGGGCACAAGATGAATGCTTTGCCATAATTCTAAGAAAAAGTGAGTTAAACTATAATAAAAAATTACAGAAGGATATGCTTTGTTGCTTAGATGACAATAAGAAAGCATTAGAATGAGAGCTTTACAGTAAGAATGACCTTAGGAAACTTGTAGAACAACTTTATTACAGATGAGAAAATTGAGACTCAGAAAAATTGAATTAACTGCCAAATAGTCCAGACTGTGGATACATGGCTCCCATTTTGCCTCTGCTGTTTCCATCACTACACCATCACTTGCCTAGGAATATTTCTGTGATTTTTATCATATTTTTAATTTCATACAGGCTTAAGTGATAGCGATATTTGGGAATCTTTTTATTTTCCAAAAAATGAAATACGAAAATACAAAGAGTGACGATCCTTCCAAAAATCCTGAACCTAAACCAATGTAATCAGTAATCTATTTCTTCTATTTCTTCTTTAACATGTTATTTCCTTTCATATTATTTTGACATACTTGGGCTACTCACAGGGACCACAAATATTTGTGGTATACTGAGGCTTCCCAGGTGGCTCAGTGGTAAAGAATCCACCTGCCAGTGCAGGAGATGCAGGAGACCTGGGTTCAATCCCTGGGTTGTAAAGACCCCTTGGAGGAGGAAATGGCAACCCACTCCAGTATTCTTGCTTGGAAAATCCCATGGACAGAGGAGTCTAGCCCATGGGGTTGCAAAGAGTCTGACATGACTTAGCTACTGAGCACCCACGTGCATGCATGTGGTATCACTGTTCAGAATTACCTGTTCCCAACACTGCTGGTGATGACTCACCATGGTTCCAATAGGATGAGTAGCCTTCTTGCCCAATGACTGGGCTGGGTCACATGACTTTCTTTGACCCACACTATGTGAACAGACTTGATGAGCAGTATACACACTTAAGGGGCTTCCCAGGTGGCACTAATAGTAAAGAACCTGCCTGCCAATGCAGGAGACATAAAAAATGTGGGTTTGATCGCAGGGTCTAGAAGATCCCCTGGAGGACGACATGGCAACCCACTTCAGTATTCTTGCCTGGAGAATCCCATGGACAGAGGAGCCTGGTGGCTGCAGTCCGTGGAGTCACAGAGTCGGACATGACCAAAACTACTTAGCACACACGCACACATACACACTTAAATACTTTTGGATGCATTTCTTGTTGCTGCCAATTCTCCTGCATCAGTGCCCCCTGCCACTGCAAGGGTGTATCCCAGGTGAACCCTTCTCCTTCATCCTGGGTCCTGGTGAGGCAGACCTGAGCCTGAACCACATCTCCCTTGAAGGACAGCCACAGCAACCAATCCAGAGAGGCCAACTTGCCACAAGAGTGAGAAATAGATGTTATTAAAAGCCACTGACATTTTTGAGATTGTTATTCATTGTAACCTGATAAAGCTAGCACACAAATGCTTCCATATCCAGAGCAAAAATGTGGTACCTGAGGCAGAAAAATATCAAGTTTTGAGGTTCCCAAGCCAAAAATCTTTGTTATAAAAAATGTGTAAATATCTTATCAATGTGCCTGCATATACATTAGTGCTAGAATGATCTTACGTAGTTTAGCTGTCAGTATATGGATAGGTACATATTTCAGTTATGGTCATTTGTGTCTAGAAAATAGGTGTAATGAATCTAGATGACAATTTCATAATATAAAATTGCACCAACATGCAGAGAGGAAATGTCACAATTTATCTGGGGATATAACTTTCAGAGTCCATGGAAATATAGGGAAATGTTTTTTTTTTAATTATAATCCCATGACCAGAGTTGGTTTCACATTAGCAGAAACAACTTGCTTCTCCTTGTGAGTTTTTTTCAAAGTTTTTCTTCTTAATATTCTTAATTCTCCTACTAATTACTGAATTATCAGTTTAGACAAGATATTTTTGAATTTTATTCTTTCAGTGTATTCAATGGCAGGGAAATTTTTCGTAGATTTTGAAGGACCACTTGATTACAGATAATATTAATATCACCTCTGGGAGAAAACTAGCAATAGGTGTATTTTGCCTATCAGTGTTTAATATCATCTGGTGGTGGTGTGAACTAAAGTCAGTTCACATCAACTCAAAAGAGCAAAGTATGTGCACCTCATCCCAACTCAGCCTTGAGGGGCTTCATATTGATAGCCTGAAATCTGTCACAGTGGGAGAATTTAGAAGACAAAAATTGGAAAACACTACAAATCAGGGCTTTGCCCCCTCCACCAGAAAGTCGGTGTCTAAACACTTATCAGTGTACCAATAGGTTTATAAATTCAACTTCTTTAACATTTCATATTTTAATATTCAAAGCATTAATAAAATAGATATTCTAATTTGATTTATGGGAGGAGGATTTGAGGCTACAGAATTACAATGGAAGCTAATGGCTTTCTACAGTCTTCCCTTGTGGCCTCAATGGTAAAGAATCTGCCTGCCAATGCAGGAGATGTGGGCTCAATCCCAGGGTCAGGAAGATATCCTGCACAAGGAAATGGCAACCCACTCCAGTATTCTTGCTTGGAGAATTTCATGGACAGAGGAGCCTGGCTACAGTCCACAGGGTCACAAAAAGTCAGACATGACTTAGTGACTAAACACCACCACCACCAGTGACTTGTTACAGAGGCTGAGAAGAACAGAAGCCACTGAGGCTCAGACTCGAGACTGGTAAAACTGCTGCACCCAGCATAAGACATGGGACCCTTGATTTTGACAAGGAGTGCCCACAGATGGGAAATCAGAAGATATTCTGAAAGACAGAAGCTGAACAGTCATCTAATAGTCTAAAAGTGTTTCTATTTTCTGGGCAGATACACAGGGCCAGATACTGCTGACAAATAGTAAGAGTAACATATGCTGAAAACACATTTAAAGGTCTTTCAACTTTAGAAATACTTCTGATTATAAAAATGTATACATATTTATTTTAGATTTTATTGGGTACGATTATTTTTAAGACTTTTAAACAAGTTAGCAGGGCTTCAACACTCCCAGTTCTTTATTTGCGCTGTCAGCAAAAAATCTCTCAAATAAGAACAACTGTATGCCAGAATGTGTGTTAGTATTAAGTTTTCTAGCTTTTGTTGTTGTAATTTTAGCATTGTTATAGATATTCTATAGAACACATTGCTGAAATATAACTTCCCACTTTAAAAAGGTTTATAAAATAAACACACATTTACTTGTGAGACTGAAATAAATACATGTATATATAGGTGACTAACATGTAATAAGGTTCATGTAAAAGTATCTATTAGGGAAGAAATGATTCTCATAACAAATTACTACCTTCCTTTATCTGAAGACTTTAGCAAAACAGATGACAGTAGTAAATGCTGTTCAGTTTGGTTCAGTCGCTCAGTCGTGTCCGACTCCTTGCAACCCCATGAATCGCAGCACGCCAGGCTTCCCTGTCCATCACCAACTCCCGGAGTTTACCCAAACCCATGTCCATCGAGTTGGTGATGCCATCCAACCATCTCATCCTCTGTCATCCCCTTCTCCTCCTGCCCCTAATCCTACCCAGCATTAGGGTCTTTTCCAATGAGTCAACTCTTTGCATGAGGTGGCCAAAGTATTGGAGTTTCAGCTTCAACATCAGTCCTTCCAATGAACACCCAGGACTCACCTCCTTTAGGATGGACTGTTTGGATCTTCTTGCAGTCCAAGGGACTCTCAAGAGTCTTCTCCAACACCACAGTTCAAAAGCATCAATTCTTTGGCGTTCAGCTTTCTTCACCATCCAACTCTCACATCCATACATGACCACTGGAAAAACCATAGCCTTGACTAGATGGACCTTTGTTGGCAGAGTAATGTCTCTGCTTTTAAATATGCTATCTAGGTTGGTCACAACCTTCCTTCCAAGGAATAAGCGTCTTTTAATTTCATGGCTGCAATCACCATCAGCAGTGATTTTGGAGCCCCAAAAAATAAAGTCTGACACTGTTTCCACTGTTTCCCCATCTACTTCCCATGAAGTGATGGGACCAGATGCCACGATCTGTTTTCTGAACGTTGAGCTTTAAGCCAACTTTTTCACTCTCCACTTTCACTTTCATCAAGAGGCTCTTTAGTTCTTCTTCACTTTCTGCCATAAGGGTGGTGTCATCTGCATATCTGAGGTTACTGATATTTCTAAATGCTGTTACTATACCTTGAAAAATATATTATATATAAATATTTTTTAAATGGTCACTGATAAAGTTAACCTAAAATTTCTACTTTCTTCTGTTACCACACAGTTGATGATTAGAATAGTTTATGGGCTAGTACAACATACAAATTAGCTTGACAGTGAAATTCTATTGCCATTCAATGTTATTAATACTGAAATAAATATTAAAAATAATCAGATGCTGCAGCAGTTCCTTTATGCATTTCCAATGGGTAGACCATGATTCTTATTTCATAGAATTTTAGGATACCAATGGTAAACACATATTCTAAAAATCTAATATATGAATAAAAATTGAGTTAGAAATTATGGGCCAAAATATAATCATGCTGAGAAATTTTTTTAAAATTCATATCATCAAAGTATTGGTCAACTTCCTAATCTTCCTAAATAAAAATTAAAAATGTTTTTCATAGAAACAAATTACAATGCATAATCTTTAGCAAATAATGAAAAATTACTGTAGTGAATACTTTTGATAATATACTATATTATGCTGCTTAGCAGCATTTTCCAAACTGTGCTCCAAGAAACTAAAGTTTCCAAGAGATGTTTACAGATATTCCCCGGAAAATTGGCCATCACTACAAATCTTCACTCTGTCTCACCTTTATCATGTCCATTAGATAGAAGAGGTTCTGAAGTTCAGCAGTAAAGAAACATAATTTTGTTGAATTCATTGTATCCCATGCTTATTCACCATAAAATTTTTTCTTGGCACATAACCATTTTTGAAAATTACTTTGTAGTTATTTATACACATTCTGCAAACCTGCCCCACCCCTAATCTTTGCCAAGCACACGTATCAATATAGTTTTGTTGTCAATATACACTGTTGACTAAATGGATGGATGAATGTGTTTTATCTTGTGACATTTATTCCAGTCTAGCTCACTAGAAGTAGTCTGGGTGTGAGTAAAGACTGTGGAACAACATAGGAGCTAACTATACATCCATGGAGTTCTCTAGGCCAGAATACTGGAGTAGGTAGCCTTTTCCTTCTTCAGGGGATCTTCCCAACCCAAGGATCGAACCCAGGTCTCCTGCATTGCAGGCAAATTCTTTACCAACTGAGCTATCAGTGTCAATATATACGGTTGACTAAATGGATGGATAAATGTGTTTTATATTGTGTCATTTATTCCAGTCTAGCTCACTAGAAGTTGTTTGGGTGTGACTAAAGACTGTGGAACAACTTTGTAGCTAACTAGTAGTGAAAGAATTGGCTTCTACAAAAAGCATGTACCAGTACACGATACTTTATAACTAAAAGTAGGAAAACACTATATTAAACTAATAACAATACCAAACAATACAAAATAACAAATTAAACAAACTGCAAGTGAATAAATCTTATTTGGGGTAACTACTGAGAAAGTATAAAGGAAAAATAAATAACAGTGTGACTGCAGTTTATAGTTTAATTGCAGACTCATGGAATTTTAGAGTTTACAAAATGCACCCGAGCCGATGGCATTTCTACTGTTCAGCACATAGGTGATAGCTTATCTTTCAGGCTTATTCTCGTCTAATTTCATAGAGACCGTGACACAAACCTGCTTACCCAAACCTTCCATTATATTCAGCAGTGTCCTGAAATGATCAGTTTTGAAAGTGAGCTAATGAGATACTCAAGCTTATCTTATTATTCTAAAGTACAGAATAATATGAACAATAAAAATCATTAGGCATTGAACAGCATTTTTATACAAATAAAATTTTAAACATCTCAGTCAGTTGTCTGTTCAGATTCTCATTTGTAACAGAGCTTTTTTTTTCTTTGGTGTAATCTATATATCTTATCTGATCATATGACTGTTCTACTTTAAAATTTTTCCTTAAAAATTTTACAGCTAAGACTGCACTACTTTACCAAATACATTGATAAAAATATTACTTCATCTGAAAATGTCAATTTTAACATAATAGCCTTTTTCCTTTCAAAAGCAAATAAACCATTAATTGTATTCATATGCACAAAAATTTAAGCCCAAAATTTAGACTTATAAGCAAAAATATTAAAGACACTCTGCCTGCCAAAGGAAAAATCTTGGCCTCTATCCACATTTATAAAGCAATATATAAAACATACATAATAAATCATCTCTGATTAAATTAATTTATCTCTCCCTTTTGACTTGCAGCTATAGGTGCCAATCACCTCATTTGCTTATTGACATTAACGTACTGCTAGAGAACTGGGCTACACGTATAAAACCAGAGCTGCTAGAATAGTGTTTGGCAATAGATAACAATCTGTTAGGGGTCACTGACAAAATTTTTGGAGTAACTTTAAAAAAGAGTTATTCTTAAGTATCAATATTAAATGTGCTAAATGGAGGAGAACTAAGATGCAACACTGATAAATGGCTTTGAAAATTACTGTCAGTAATAGGCATCCTTTAATACCTTAGAGTAAAAAATGAAAATCCAGAAAATTCACTAATAATATACATGGTACGTAATTTTTACTGACTTTCTTGGTTAGTATTTTTACACTTGCAAATATGAGTTTTCAGTTTCTAAGTTAATTCCTAGGGAAACACTAAAAAATAAAAATAATTCTGCCAAGAAATCAGTTTTGCTTTGCTACATATTGGCTCAAAATTAAACACTTCAAAGGAAAGGAAGAATTTTAACTGCCTAAACGTTTTGCTGCATATTGTGTATTTTTACACAAGCAATTTAAATTGAGAGGATCCTTTATGCTCCCAGAGTCAGGGAGATATCTTTGTCTGTTAAGAGCCACCAGGAAGGTCATTTGTCTTCCCAAAATTCTAAGATTAAATAATTATAACAAGTTTTAAAAGTCAGTTGACAATGCTAGCAATAATGGGTCATCTGGCTTTAAACTTTAATGGATAACCTACATATTCACTTTTATTAAGGGAACCCTTATACACTGTTGGTAGGAATATAAATTGGTATGGCCTTTATAAAAACAATATGGAGGTTCCTCAAAAAAGTAAAAACAGAAATACCACAGCATCCAGCAATCCCATTTCTGAGAATCTGCACTTCCACATTCATTTCAGCATTATTCACACATTCACAGAAGCCAAGATATGGAAACAACTTAAATGTCTGTTAAGAGATGAATGAATAAAAAAATGTGGTGCATCTATGTGTAAAATAGAATATTATTCAGCCTTAAAAAATAAATCCTGCTATCTACAACAACATGGATGAAACTGGAGGACATTGTGCTAAGTGAAACAAGACAGAGAGAAAAAAATACTGCATGATCTCACTTCTATGTGAAATCTAAAATAGTCAAATTCATAGAAACAGAGAACATAATGGTGGTTACCAGGGACTCAGGAGGGAGAAATGGGGAGATGTTGGTGAAAAAGTACGAAGTTTCAGTTAAGCATAATAAGTTCTGGAGACTTAATGTACAACAATGTGACTAGAGTTACCAATACTTCACTGTATACTTAAAATGTGCTAATAGGGTGGATCTTATGGTCACCACCAAAAAAAAAGTGTTAATTATCTGACTAGGAGGATATATTAATTAGCTTGAATATGGTGTTTTTTTTCACACTGTATATCAAATTATCGAATTGTATACCTTAAAATATATACAATTCTTGTCAAATATACCTCAACAAAAAATATCTTAATCAAAAGATCCAAAATTCTTGTCATGGTAGAAGTTTTATTTTCTCTAAGTCAGCAAAATGGCTTTCCTGGTCGCTCAGCTGGTAAAGAATCTGCCTGCAACAAAGGAAACCCTGGTTTGATTCCTGGGTCAGGAAGATATCCTGGAAAAGGGAATGGCTACCCACTCCAGTATTCTGGCATGGAGAATTCCATCAACTGTATAGTCGATGGGATCACAAAGAGTTGGACACAACTGAGCAACTTTCACTTAGCTTAGCTTGCTGCTGCTAAGTCACTTCAGTCGTGTCCGACTCTGTGCGACCCCATAGATGGAAGCCCACCAGGCTCCCCTGTCCCTGGGATTCTCCAGGCAAGAATACTGGAGTGGGTTGCCATTTCCTTCTCCAGTGCATGAAAGTGAGTTAGCAAAATACTGTTCTTAATTCTAAAATCTAAATGGTAAAATGAAAAAGATAAAAGCTGAGAACAGGTTTGATTCTGATTTATAAAATTAGGAATGGGCAAAGCTGCATTAACTGTTTTCAGAATCTCCTCCTAAAGGGGTCAAAAATTAGGCCCACAAGCCAAATTCAGACTGCAACTTAAAAATGTTTTTTACCATTTCTAATGGCTAATAATAAACATATCAAAAAAAGAATTCTATTTTGTGACACAGGAAAATTATATGAAATTCAACTTTAAGTGTCCGGAAATATAGTTTTATCAGAATGTTACTATGCGTATTCACTTCTTGTCAATGGTGGCTTCCAGACTACAATGGCAGAGTTGAGTAGCAGCGACAGAGACCTACGTGATGCTCTCATCATTTTGCACTGCTGCTCAGCACATTACAAATCGTAGTGAGAGGGTTCCCTTTTCTCCATTGTATGGCAAAACAAACACAATATTGTAAAGTTAAAAAATAGATAAATAATTAAAAAAAAAACAAATCGTAGTGATACAGTTATTACTACCAGCATTCTGAATGCCACACGTATTGTCATTCCACAATATTTTAAAAGTTTTTATTACCAGTGCATACCCATAAAGTTGGAACAACAAAAGAGAAAAGTAAATTCAAGTGTCATGTATTTAAGGCACAGAGGAGTGTGGATTATTTTGTTACCGAAATAGATGGCAAAGCATTGTGTTTAAAATGCAGTGACACTGTAGCCACTCTGAAAGACTATTACATACATGGGAATTACCATACTAAGCACTCCCCACAATATTCTCAATTCATAGGAATGCAATGGCCAGAAAAATTAGAAAATTCAAAACAAGGTATCTTATCACAGCAGAATGTCTTTGCAAAAATTAAAAAATGAAAATAAAGCTTCAAAGTAAATTTGTAAGTGGCTCATTTGTTAGCCAAGCAAGGAAAGCCTTTTACCAATGGTGAGTTAATTAAATTGTTTTTGATTCATCAGCTGAAGAAATGTGTCCAAAGTAAACCTGCTTAAGACTAATAAATTAGCCTTTTGGCCCAAAGAATTGAGAACACTGGGAACAACATCATTAGTCAATACAAAACCAAAGCAAATGATTCTGAGTGGTTCTCCTTGGCTCTTGATGTGTCAACAGATGTTACTGATACTGCCAAGTTATCATTATTTATTTGATGAGTCAATGCCAAGGTTGAAGTGACTGAAAAGTTGGTTTCTATGAGTGGTCTGCATGGAACAATTACAGACAAGAATATTTTCTAGTAAGTTAAGAAAATATGAATTCAGTATAACCTAAAGTAGAATCTGCTAAGATGTGTTATAAACAGTGGTGGTAAAAATATGTGTGGAGCAAAACACAAAAGGTTTAGTTGGTCAAATTTACAAAGCTTGTGAAAATGCAGTTTAAAACCTATAATTGTTTACTGTATTATTCATCAACAAGTACTTCATGAAATATATATGATTTAATATTGTGTTATTGTGCTACTGGAATAGCAATGTCAGTGGAGAACTTCATCTAACCATCATTAGTTCTGCCATTTTTCATCAGATATAGAGGCTGAATATCCTTATTTGTCCTCTCTTACAACAGTTAGCTAAACAGTGGTAGTTTTATTGTGAGTTTTTGAGATCAGAGCTAATATTGAGATTTTTCTGAACTAGAAGAAATGCCCTCAACCACTATTACAGAATACTGAATGGCTTTGGAATTTAACTTTTGTTGCAGGATTGATAATGTTTTGTAATGAATTTAACCAAAAATTGATCAACAGTGCACAACAATATGACAATAGTTATTCCCACTATATGTGGATTCACTGGGATTAAGGGAAAGCTTCAGACTTAAGGAGAACTGTAGAGCAGTGTTTCTCAAACGGTGGCCATCAGACCAGCAGGCGCAGCAATGCCTAACTAGTATCAGAAACACAAATTCTACTGAATCAGAGGGCTTCCCAGGTGGCTCGGTGTTCAAGAATCTGCCAGACAATGCAGGAGATGCGGGTTTCATCCCTGGGTCCAGAAGATTCCCTGGAGAAGGAAATGGCAACACACTCTGGTATTCTTGCCTGAGAAATCCCATGGACAGAGAAGCCTGGCAGGCTAAAGTCCATGGGGTCACAAAGAGTCAGACACAACTTAGTGACTAAACAACAACTGAATCAGAAGCTCTGGAGGTGAAGCCAGCAAAACAGTGCTTATGTGTGAAACTTAATACAACAAAGTAATATTGATGACAACTAACACTGAATCATAAAGTTAACACAGAGCTGCTTTATTACTTCCTGCGCTATGGAAAGGTAAGACAAACGACAGGAGCTCCATTCTCACATGAATTTGCAGCAGATATATTTTCTGAGTTCCAACAGTAGGTCTGGCAGTGTTTTCTGGATCTCTGAATGTAAGTATAAAGAAAATACCTACTTGTCAAAATCTATTCAATTGTGCAGTTGAGGAACTTCCACCTAAACTCCAATCAGGAAGTGAGTCAGGAAGTGAATAATCTGCAATGTAATATCCTGAAAGGAAAATATCAAGGGAAGAAAGAACCTAATGAAATTCTATTAATGCCTTCCAAGTGATAAATCTGCTCCATGAAAATCATATTCTCATGGATTAATGTATTTGGCAATCCTTATCTGTATGAAAAGATATTTTCAAAGACAAAATATGTAAAATCTTATTGCAGATGAACATTAACAGATGAATATGTACAATCAATTTTTTTCTATTTTGATGATAGGAAATATTAATACTGACTCCAAACTAAGTGAAATGTTATCCTCCTCCAAAGTATTTCTTTCTGTTAGAACTGCAATATAGAAAACTTCTCAATTATTTTTATGTTTTGAATTCTGTCAAAAAAAATTTTGTGGAAATTTTCTCTTTAGTTACATATGTACTTACAAAATAATCTCAATTTTTTGCCTCTTAGCCCACAGTATTCAGTATCCAGGTGTGCCTGAAATACTGCCTGAAATATTCAGTATCACAGGTCTTTACAGAAAATGTTTCCAACCTCTGCCCTAGAACCGCATGCCTCACCTGGACACTTTTAAAGCACAGACTGACCGTATAGGATCTAAGGCCAGATAGCTTGGGTGTGTATGCTTGGCTCTGCCAGTAGCAGCCATGATCATGAGATAAATTCTTTGATCTTTCTTTGTCTTACTTTCCTCATCTGTAAATGGGAGTAACCAATGATATCTATCATACAGGGTTATAATGAAGACTAAATGAGTTATAAATGCAATCCACAGGAAAGAGTGCCTCACAGAAGTATTAACTCAATGATAGCTGTTAGCTTAAGAGAAAAGCACTACTTCACCCAGTTGGTAGTCAAATTATAAATCCCATCCTCCACTGCAAAAGACATTTAAGATGCTTACATACATTCCTGAGTGAAAAGCAAATCCAAGTGCTTGAAGATAGTAGTGGAGAATAAGGAAGCCCTTTTCTTACTGCCCTTTGCTTCTGCCATCAAACAGAAGATGTGGGGTGTATCAAAAGGACAGCAACTCTCATACAATGGTTTCTTATGTGGAGGAGATTGGATTACTATTTTAATATTTTAAATGTCACATACTACATTCTTTTTATTCTAGAAAAGAATAGGCACAGTACTACTTGTAATTTATAATTTTAAAATTTGACATATGGCTGAATTCAGTAATATATTCTTATTCATTCAATAACTATTTACTGAATGCCTACTATTTCCCATATGTATAAATTCACTAGCTTAAGAACTTTGGTAGGGGTAAAAATGCTTTCCTATATATACTATTGAGAGTATCTTCAAAAATTTCCTAGACATATGTATTAACTATGCTAATTTTTAACCCAAATATGCTTCTTCTTAAATGACAACATCTTATAACAAGAAATTATAGAGTAGTGCTGTCCAATATGATAACCACTAGCCTCAGGGAACTACTGAACACTTGAAATGTGGCTAGTACAACCTAGGAATCGAAGTTTTAATTAAATTCAAGTTAAATAAAACAGCCACATGTGGCTACTGGCTGCTGTGTTGGACAGCAGAGTTCTACAGGATCACTCTAGGGTGTGTGGATATTGGAAGGGCAAATACATTTTGTTACACTAAACATTTAATATTAGTTTGGTATTTGGAACAGCCCCGCTTTTTCATTCCACAAAATATTTTCTGTCTACTTTCTTAGAAGCAGAACTAAATCAACTTACAATTAACAAAACAATGTTTCTTTGCTTTGTTTCCTCCACTATAGCTGATTTCTGATTATTTAAGGTGCTGGGGCACAGAAAAAAACAAATAAAATCCACATATAATTCAGATGACTTAAACCTTTCTCTCTGGCAAATTTTTAAGGCATCTGCTGAGCAGTTGTAAAATTATTTCATTTAGGACCTCTTGTTCTTATTTGTGCCCATCTTTTTATACTGTTATTATCTAACAGTAAAATAGATAAATATATCAGAAGAAAAGTGGAGAAACTAAAAACTTTCAACTTGAATAATTAGTACATCAACTTAAAAAATAACCTTAACAGATGAAAAATAAGATTCTTCCTTCAAACATCTCTGACAATTTTGTACATACCAAACAGAATACTGGCCAGGTCATAAGGCTTATTATTAATAAGGCATCCTTACATGGAGGTTTGAAAAATTAATTTTATTTTTGCATAAATATCATGATATTTTATTGTCCAAAGTGCTCCTTTCAAAATAAGTTAAAATGTTTCCATATTACTTTTATCAAACATGTAGTTACTGACTAAAGCATTATACCACTGATTAACATAAAATAAAAATAATATGAGCCACTCAAATATTCTTGAAGGAAAGTGCTTACATTATTTTGTGAAAACATTTGTTTAAATCATTGATTCAGTGATTTAAGGGACAATTCCACCTTTTTCTTTAAAATCCACAAATGTCTTAATGGGATATTAAGACATGTCCACCATTATAAAAACTAAACAAAACCAACCCCAAAACAAAACCCTAAAAAAGCACATTCATTTTATTACAGGACATATATGAAGTCACTGGGTAAAGCTCTTTTTTATGAACACTTTGGGAAAGCTCGCACTGAGTTCCAGCACAGCTCTATTATCAATCTGAGAACAGAAGGACACATCAAGTAAAGAGAGATCTTTGCAAGATTCCAGGAGTTTTCTTAATGATGCCGGACTTACCATTCTTGTTCCTGTTTAAAAACAATACAAAACAAAACATTACACAACATTTATATAATACCCTGATGAAAAGTTCCTTTTGTTAATTATTTAAAATAGCCTTTTAAAAATTAAAAGCATTTCTTAAAAGACTGCATATTGAAATTGTCCTGTAAAAAATTTTTTTCCAGCCAAGCTGGTGAATCTAGGACCTGAATTTCATCAATAACCTACCCGTTTTATTTTCATTCCTACCTCCTACCCTTTCCAATCAGCTCCTCCAGACTTTCCTATTTCTGTTCACCCCAGTTCAAAACTGTTTGCACATCTCATTTTCCTGATTGAGATGGGTCAAATCGGGCCTCAATACTTAACAATGATTCAACCTCTAATTCCATGCAGTGCGATTACTGAGCGACTACCCTGTAGAAACTTCTGTCTCAGGGCACTGGAGATACAAAGATGAGTAAGACACGTGCTTGCCTTAAAGAACTCATTGACCAGAGTTGAAAGCAAATAAGTACAATACAACTTGATAAGTTTTACAGTAAGTATAAAATGGCATGACTGGAAGACAAATGATGGTTGATGAGTACTATTTAGCCCCTAATAAATTTGAAGTGATTATGGGGTATTCAGACAGAATATAAATCATATAAATTATGTAAAGCACCCGACAAATGGCAGGCACTCAATACATACCAAATATGACTAGGATCTAAGATGTCATATGTTGTAACTACAGATTTTCTAGGGAGGAAAAAAGAAAAAAAACCCACAATGGTACTGCATATACATTCATGGGATGGGGATTAAAGTTTCTGAAACAGTAGTCTATGCCTTTTGCTCTGAGAATCCTATCTCCTCCTCTCCCTGCCACAGACTCTAGAAGCTGTGACTATACTGCTATCATGACTGTGACCAGCCCTGTGACAAACCAATGCAGATCCTCCTGGGAATTCAGAATTGGGATTCGGTAAAGTCTCCTGATGAACTACGGACAGAGGTTCGTGACATTGTACAGTAGACAGGGATCAAGACAATCCCCATGGAAAAGAAATGCAAAAAAGCAAAATGGCTGTCTGAGGAGGCCTTACAGATAGCTGGGAAGAGAAGAGAAGCGAAAAGCAAAGGCGAAAAGGAAAGATATTCCCATCTGAATGCAGAGTTCCAAAGAATAGCAAGGAAAGATAAGAAAGCCTTCCTCAGTGATCAGTGCAAAGAAATAGAGGAAAACAACAGATTGGGAAAGACTAGAGATATCTTCAAGAAAATTAGAGATACCAAAGGAACATTTCATGCAAAGATAGGCTTGATAAAGGACAGAAATGGTATGGACCTAACAGAAGCAGAAGATATTAAGAAGAGGTGGCAAGAATACACAGAAGAACTGTACAAAAAAGATCTTCACGACCCAGATAATCACGATGGTGTGATCACTCACCTAGAGCCAGACATCCTGGAATGTGAAGTCCAGTGGGCCTTAGAAAGCATCACTACGAACAAAGCTAGTGGAGGTGATGGAATCCCAGTTGAGCTATTTCAAATCCTGAAAGATGATGCTGTGAAAGTGCTGCACTCGATATGCCAGCAAATTTGGAAAACTCAGCAGTGGCCACAGGACTGGAAAAGGTCAGTCTTCGTTCCAATCCCAAAGAAAGGCAATGTCAAAGAATGCTCAAACTACCGCACAATTGCACTCATCTCACATGCTAGTAAAATAATGCTCAAAATTCTCCAAGCCAGGCTTCAGCAATCCGTGAACTGTGAACTTCCAGATGTTTAAGCTGGTTTTAGAAAAGGCAGAGGAACCAGAGATCAAATTGCCAATATCCGCTGGATCATCGAAAAAGCAAGAGAGTTCCAGAAAAACATCTATTTCTGCTTTATTGACTATGCCAAAGCCTTTGACTGTGTGGATCACAATAAACTGTGGAAAATTCTGAAAGAGATGGGAATACCAGACCATCGGACCTGTCTCTTGAGAAACCTGTATGCAGGTCAGGAAGCAACAGTTAGAACTGGACATGGAACAACAGACTGGTTCCAAATAGGAAAAGGAGTACATCAAGGCTGTATATTGTCACCCTGCTTATTTAACTTATATGCAGAGTACATCATGAGAAAC
Organism: Giraffa tippelskirchi; assembly: GCF_054371585.1. NCBI lineage: Eukaryota > Metazoa > Chordata > Mammalia > Artiodactyla > Giraffidae > Giraffa > Giraffa tippelskirchi. The sequence goes on along the minus strand of NC_137283.1, from coordinate 117,059,243 downwards.
GCTGGGCTGGAAGAAACACAAGCTGGAATCAAGATTGCCGGGAGAAATATCAATAACCTCAGGTATGCAGATGACACCACCCTTATGGCAGAAAGTGAAGAACTAAAGAGCCTCTTGATGAAAGTGAAAGAGGAGAGTGAAAAAGGTGGCTTAAAGCTCAACGTTCAGAAAACTAAGATCATGGCATCTGGTCCCATCACTTCATGGGAAATAGATGGGGAAACAGTGGAAACAGTATCAGACTTTATTTTGGGGGGGCTCCAAAATCACTGCTGATGGTGATTGCAGCCATGAAATTAAAAGACGCTTACTCCTTGGAAGGAAGGTTATGGCCAACCTAGATAGCATATTTAAAAGCAGAGACATTACTTTGCCAAGAAAAGTCCGTCTAGTCAAGGCTATGGTTCTTCCAGTGGTCATGTATGGATGTGAGAGTTGGACGGTAAAGAAAGCTGAGCGCCGCAGAATTGATGCTTTTGAACTGTGGTGTTGGAGAAGACTCTTGAGAGTCCCTTGGACTGCAAGGAGATCCAATCAATCCATCCTAAAAGCGATCAATCCTGGGTGTTCATTGGAAGGACTGATGTTGAAGCTGAAACTCCAATACTTTGGCCACCTCATACGAAGAGTTGACTCACTGGAAAAGACCCTAATGCTGGGTAGGATTAGGGGCAGGAGGAGAAGGGGACGACAGAGGATGAGATGGTTGGATGGCATCACCGACTCGAAGGACATGGGTTTGGGTAGACTCCAGGAGTTGGTGATGGACAGAGAGGCCTGGCGTGCTGCAATTCATGGGGTTGCAAAGAGTTGGACACGACTGAGCGACTGAACTGAACTGCAAGTCTCCAGTGCCCACTCAATCTCTTGAACTAAAGACGTGGAAAACTGGGTCAGGGTTGCTATATTTGGCCATGTGTACCCAGAGAAGCAGAGATGGCCAGCATGACAAGAGAAGAACAAAGAAAGACCAGAGGGAGATGTAGACACAGAGCCTAAGGCAGCAGAGGGAGGGCATAGGGGGCGGGGGCCTCAAGGGCAAGACAGGAGAAGGAAGGAAAAAGAGAAAAAGCTCCCTCGCCTTTGGATGGTTTTCGGTTCTTCCTGAGGTCAGACCACAGCCAGCTTCTACCCATGGGATCTGAGACGGACACCTATATCTTCATGATAATTGTCTTTTTCGTATGCTTTAGTTGGTGGCTCAGACGATAAACAATCTGCCTGCAATGTGGGAGATTGGGTCGGGCAGATTTCCTGGAGAAGGGAATGGCTACCCAATCCAGTATTCATGCCTGGAGAATTCCATGGACAGAGGAGTCTGGTGGGCTACAGTTCAAGGGGTCACAAAGAGTCAGACACGACTGAGAGACTAACACTATACTGTAAGCTATCCTGAGGGTGATTTCGTTATATAAGATCAGAAAACTTCATCGAAGCTTGTGAAGTTTTTCACCTAGGGTTGTGACCATTGTCTATTTGCCAGTCTTGGTCATTTGAATCTGAGTTTCCTGATAAACTGTTGTTGTTCAGTTGCTAAGTCATGTCCAACTCTTGTGACCCCATGGACTATAGCCCCCCAGACTCCTCTGTCCATCAGATTCTCCAGGCAAGAATACTGGAGTGGGTTGCCATTTCCTCCTCCAGGGGATCTTCTGGACCCAGGGATCAAACATGTGTTTCCTGCATTGCAGCATGGATTCTTTACCACTGAGCCACTAGGGAAGTCTTTTCTGATAAATTCGGAGTTCCTAAAGCCCAAGAGAATGTCAGGGAAGGAAGTCAGAGACTGAACATTTAACTGGGCTAGTGTCCCCTGTCTTATGCTTCCAGGGCACTCTGTGCTGTTGTTTTCTTGTCTACTTAGGACACAGATCTATTTTTAGTCAGCTTGCTCCTTCAGGGCACTGAGTATCTCCAGTGTTGAAAACAAGGCCAAACACAGCATATGCTCAATAGGTGTGTAATCAATGAAAGGATGAAGGGATGGTGGCTAATTTTCCAATGCCATTACCCTGGTGTAGACCCTCCTTAGATGGATTATTGCAGCCAATCTCTCTGATTTTGATCTCTTCTTTCTCCAAGTCACCTACTATGCATTTCCAGGTAAGGATTCCTAAAACATAGCTCTAAATATATCACTCATACCCCTAACTGAAGCCCAGGAGGAGCTCTTCCTTGCTTAATTTTGTGCAGATTCCTCATCCTGGTGTTCAAAACTCCCCATGATACCCTTCATTATACCAACATTTTAGATCAAATAAGACTGCCTATTCTCTAAAGATATCCTGTGATTTCAACTCCTTTGCTTTTGCTTCATGCTATTCTTTCGGCATAAAATGCCCTCCTCCCCCAATTTCCTCCTCACTTTTTAAGTCTATCTTTCAAATACCTATTAGCCTTTTTAAAAAAATTATTTTATACATTTACTTATTTTTGGCTATGCTGGATCTTTGTTGCTAAGCATGGGTTTTCTCCAGTTGCCGCAAGCAGGGGCTACTCTCTAGTTGTAGCATGTGGGTTTCTCACTGCAGTGGCTTCTCTTCTTGCAGAGCATGGGCTCTAAGACAACTGGGCTTCAGTAGTTGTGGCACATGGGCTCAGTTGCTCCGTAGCATGTGGGATCTCCCTGGACCAGGGATAGAACCAGTGTCCCCTGCATTGACAGATTCTCAACCACTGGACCACCAGGGCAGTCCCCTATTAGCCTTCTGAATTAAGCCTTTCCTTATTTCTCTGATCATATATATATTTCTCTTTGCTTTGAGCCTCATCAAGATGGACTTGCTTCTAGTTTGCATTACAGTTATTTATATGCTTGTTTTATTTCTTCTTGCTAGGTTGTCAACTCTCTGAAGACAGGGACTCTATCTTATTCAGCTTTGTACTGATAGATAAGTACATTTAGTACAAAGAAGCTATGCCACTTAACATTCATATGTGCTAATCACAAAATGACAAATAAAATAATGAATATCAGCATGGTTTAACTAAGAATCCCTTTTAAAAGAAAACAATAAGGATTCTAACATCAAATGGTGAAAAGAAACCAAAAAACAATAAAAATACAGCACAGTGGTTAGAAGCAGAGACTCTGGTTCAAGTCCAGATTCCTTACTAGTCAGGAGCCCTGGACAAATCACTTAACCTGTTTCCACCTGTTTTCTTCTCTGTGGCTAATATATCTATTAATACTTCATGAGGTTATGGTGATGATTAAATAAGTTAAAATATGCTCAGAACAGTATAAAGCATATAGTCACATCGCTGTTAATATTATGAATTATTATTAGTGATTTTTTTTTACTGTGCTCTTTATATTTTAAATAAGATGCTCCAATATATTTGCATGATGGTCATCTTCCATTGAAAATTATATAATTATACTCAGCAAAATAAATAATGATACTCCCTTGCTCATGCAAGTCACAAATATTTCAAAAGAAGTCATGATACTTCTTACTTGTATTTCTTTTATGTTTCTGTCAAGTAATTCATACATTCATAGACCAAACTTAGGCTATCTGACAACAGAACCCATGGTCCATAACAACTGTGCTTTGTTTTGGGATCAGTGTTACTTACATCTTTGTAGTTGGTAGCATCTCTTTCAGATACTGGCTACTCTCTATCTCTAGTGTATGCTTGGGGGTTTATTTGAGGGTTTTTTGGAGGGGAAACTGTAAAATAGATTTTAAACAACACTGGCACCATCCTCTGAAGTGAAGCCTGATGCAATTTGTGATTATTTTTAAAAGGCCTTTGGCTGCTTTTTCTCATTGTCCCTGTGACTTTGACTTTTTTTGAACATTTCAAAATATTTATCTTATAAAAAAGTCTAGGCTAGTTCAAGGGAGAATGTGAACAGGCAGGAAAAGAAACAAGCAAGTTAAGTGAGTGTGGCGTTTTGAAAAGACAGTACCGATGGTGAGGTCAAAATCCTTGTACTTGACCCTTGCTCTGCTACATGTTAACTGCTGGCTCCAGCACCCTCAACTATGAAAAGACAGTGATATCCAGCTTTCTGAGCTATGAAGATGAAGGAGAATATAACACAGACAAAGTATCTAGCCCAAAGTGTGTATATAATAGACAAGAAGTTCTTCCTAAGTTTTTTTTAATCAACTGTTTTTTTATTGATTTTTTAAAATGTATTTACTTTTACTGAAGTATAGTTGATTTATACTATTGTATTAGTTTCAGGTATATGGTATAATGATTCAGTAATTTTTGAAGATTATATTCCATTATAGGTTATTACAAGATACTGGATATAATTCTAGCATATATATCTTTGTTGCTTAGTTTGTAACTATTAATCCCATATGCTTAATTTTCCCTTCCTAAGTTTTTAAGAAACAATTTCTGCCTTTAAGGAACTTTGATAAGTAACATGTGACTGTATAAGCAACACCTACAAATGTACCATAAGCCTGGACTGTGGAGAGATTTTAAGTGAAACCAGAAACACCAGTGCTGAAAATCTTCAGGTTTCCCTTTGGTTAAATGTTGAATAAACAGGAAAAGATATAACTAGCATTAATAGATGACCAGAAACACAGCACAAGTGTTTTGTGCTCACAACTGTGTGGGCAATTATAACCACGGCATTCTAGCAATTCGGCCAACATCAGAAGTGACAAAATACCACACGGTTTCTGGCTGTAAGTTGCAATAAAGACACAAGGAATCCCAGAGCTGGGAAGGATTTTCAATAGCTCTGCCTTAGGGTAGAACGATTCCTAAAAGCACAATCACCAGGGATAGAGACTTACAGTATTCTTTAATCAAGAATTTAACATCAAGAAGCCATGTGTGTGTGTCTTGAATTCATTATACAAACAGATTATTTCTTATCTGTCAATAAAAATGGAGTATACAGCTCATACAAACTCTCATTCTTCTCACTAGACCGAGAACTAAGGATTATTCAGAGCTTTCTGATAAGTTCAGTGATAAAATTCTGTTACTGTCCTCCCTCTCTTACTTAAGGACAGTTGTAATTATCAAGACAACATTTTGATTGCATCCAAGACTTGTTTTTCTTTATAAAATGCCCGAGATCAGCTTTTATGTCAAGGCTTTAAAACAAAACTTACAGACTGCACCTTACCTAATATGTCCAGTTGGCGTAATCTGGTACAATTACACGCCAGTTCTTCAATGTCTGCGTCACACACCGACCTGTTGGCTGTCAGAAAGAGTTTCTGCAAGTTTGGAAGCTGGCGTGCCAGTCTGGCAAAGCACCCGGTGCTGCTCTGCAGAGTAGGGCACCAGCCGAGGTCAAGTTCCTCCAGAAGCGGACACCCAGAAGCCAGTTCTGCTATCCCGTTCTCAGTGATGTTCTTACACCTCCACAGATCCAGAGTCCGGAGTTTTTTACACTTGGCTCCTATCATGCTAGCTGTTACATCGTAGTCTTCAATCTGGAAATCAAGTAATTTCAGTCTTTCGCATACTATGCTCAGAAATAGAAACTGTCTGGAGCATGTTCAAACATCCTTAATCATCTCCTGTTGTTTGCTTCCATGTAAACATCCCCACATTGCGGTTAATACAGATCTGCTCACTCATCTCCCAGAGCGGCCGCTGTTTCATAAAACAGCAAGAGTAATCACGTCCTTAAAAATCCACTTAAAAGAATTCCAGACAGGATGCTAATGAATTAAATCCAAAGGCAGCCTGAAATCCTCATACTCTCTGGAAGAATTTGAGGATTATTTAATGTCCTTGTATGCCTCTCATTTTGACAGTGCTGTTGCCACTTTGATAGGTATGTAAGATCTCCCTGATAAAGGTCTGTACTTTGCTAGGCTCTAAAATAGTAAGTGAATATGTTGACAGTACTAATAAGGATACTAGTTTTGGTTAAATAAGGTCCTTGGAGATTGAAAATGCAACCTGAAAATAATTTAGATCGTGATACGTTAGCTGTTGTCAGTTATCAGAGGTGTCCAGTGATTTAACTCATGATCATGGGATAAGCTTCTACTAATCAAGAATTAAACATTTCAGTTCATGGACTTTGACTGTTTTAATGATGTTTCTTTAAACAGATTCACACACACATACACACACCAAGGGCTCTGCTGTCCCTTAAGTGTCAGCACTATCTATTAATGCCATTTAGCTGAAAAACATTTAATTCATGCCATGAACTCTTTTAATGACATGTAAACTGCAATTTTAAATCTCAAGATTATTTATTCCAAGAGTCCCTAGACTTTTGGATTTCACAGACCAGGGACGCTTCAAAACTATGTGAGCATCAACATAGGCTGGTGTCCATCATTTTAGCTTACTCAATAAGGACAGTAAAACAAATGCAAAAGCAAACAAAATGAATTTATCTACTATCATCAACATTTCCAGGAAATAATTTCAGATCTCAAAAACTAAAATTAGCCTCGTGAAAAAGTTACCAAACTACTGGCATTTGGGTATGACTGATTTATTATTTTGTAAAGAAGCCCAGAGAGGTAAATAGCTTGTCTGAGATAACATCTTACTTGAGGCAGAACCACCCACTTTACACCACACTATACTTCTTTACTTGTTCTCACAGATAAGTAATGTCCACGTTTCAAAGACAAACTCTTCGATTTGAGAAAAATGTTTGAAAGTAGGGTGCACAGTTGTTAATCATAAATCTGAAAAGCTGCGGGTGGCTGTGGGGTGAGTTGGAATAAAATTCACCCATGGGAAGAAAAAAGAATTTTCCAATACTTACCATGACACAACTACCCAAACTAAGGTGCTGAAGGTCTGAACAGAAGTTCAAAATGCTGAGCAGGGCTGTTTGCTGCCATTGGGACCCACATCAGACGCAAATAAGGAAAAAGAAAGAAAGTGAAACAAAGAGAAGAGGTCAATTAGACATTAAGGGCTGTCACTGCTTTTCCTGAAACAGAGCTCAAAACCTCAGTTACAGACACCACAAATGCCATTTAATGAGTCCCCAGATGTTCACACCATTGATTGGCTTGGAGTCAAGGTAATCATTACTCGTCTCCACGTAAAGTCGTAAGTCGTCACTCTGTATATGATTTTGCATGCCCTAAAGACACCTATATTCCCTATGACCTCTCAGTGCATTTCCCAAAGGTACGCAACTTGAAAACCTGGTGAAGACGAAATAACAAGATAAGCCAAACCATCCCTCCCTAAAAAAAAAAAAAAAAAAAAAAATACCGAGAGCTGGTGACAGTGTAGAACAGCACAGCTCTGACATTCACTGATCAGCTGCAGCCTGATGGAACTGCCAATAGCCACCCCATATCAGGATGGAGCCGGTGACTTTAATGTCAAAGGATTCTCTTTGTTGACAAGGATCCCAACAACCATCGAGCACCTGTCACTAGCAACATGCTGACTGAAACGTATATAATGTGCGCTTTCTAGTCATGTTCCCGTCATTTCAGCCCATCCATCCTGGGCAGTGAAAACAGTCTCACTACTAAAGAAACCCAAAGGTGTGCAAGACTGCTACATAATCATGGTTCCTGAAACATCTCTAAACAAATCAAAATTTCACTTGATTACATGCCCACTGTGACAAATTTTTAAACAAACAATGCAAAACATTCAGATTACTAGTTTTTCTTTTATAAACTAAAAAAAAAATTACTACTCAAACATGTGGCAAACTTTCTAAATATCTGAGCTAAATAAATAACATCTAACAAAATTAAAATGATAGTATACAACCTCTGTTTAATCTATTTCAAGTGTTACAACACCTCCCCCCCCCAAATAGCAGTTAGTGCTAAATTTAAAATGGATAACCAACAAGGACCTGCTGAATAGTACATGGGACTCTGCTCAATGTTATGTGGCAGCCTGGATGGGAGGAGTGTTTGGGGGAGAATGGATACATGTATATGTATGGCTGAGTTCCTTCACTGTTCACGGCTTATTATACTTATACTTATTTATATTTATAATTATACTTATTTAGGCAAATATTTTACAATAACTTACACAGTCTGCATATTAAATTGAGAATTAAAAATTCATATAATTATAGATAAAAATCACTTTTCATTCCTACCTTAAAAAAGGAACTAACATAGAACATAAGAGATTCATATTGAATGATATCACACATCTTTCCTAAGCAAGAGATGAGAGATCAAATGCTGAGACCAAGCTATGAGGGGATAAGAATGACCTTGGAAGAGTGCTGTGAGGAATGTAACAAGGAGTCAAATAGAGATAAATAAAAGGGTCGATTGGTAGCACTGAGGTGAGCAAGCACACGTTAACAGTTTCCTGACTTTCTCCAGCAGAGCTCATGATAAGCCAGAGACTGTGGGAACACCCAGATATCAGTTCAGTTCGGTCACTCAGTTGTGTCCGACTCTTTGCGACCCCATAGACTGCAGCACACCAGGCATCCCTGTCCATCACCAACTCCCGGAGCTTGCTCAAACTCATGTCTATTGACTCAGTGATGCCATCCAACCATCTTATCCTCTGTTGTTCCATTCTCCTCCTGCTTCCAGTCTTTCCCAGGTATAGAGCACACATCTGTAGATCAGCCTGCAATCTCTCCAAATCCAGTTAACCAATCTCCTCCTAGAGGATCTTTAGTATCTTTTCTTTTTTCTATTCTATTAGTATTCAGAATGAAAGTACTACTATTGATGATAAAGCAAAAAAGCAGAAACTGCCTCTTCACTTTCAGACATAAAATGACCTGATTTTAGAGAGACCACAGACTCAATGATTTAGAGCAGGAGTTGATGAAACTGCTCATCGGCCAAATTAGCCTATTGTCTGTTTCTGTAAATAAAGTTTTGTTGAAACAAGGCACACCCATTTCTTTCTGTATTGTTTATAACTTTTCACTCTACAGCAGCAGGGCTGAGTAGTTATGACAGAGAACATATGGCCTGCAAGGTCGAAAATATTTACTATCCTCAGAATGAATGGGCCCACCTCCAACTTAAGAAAACAATTCCACCTTAATGACTACTTGCAGCACTTCTACACTTCTAGAACACACAAACAGATGGATTAAAGCTACATTAAGGGTACTACAAAAAAGGTATTCAGAAATAAAAACTGAACAATTTTATGAACTTCTCATTTAAAAGATTTAAGATAACTTTAAGGTCCCCAAATTGACAAATTCTGCTGTTTAGTCCTGTAAAATTCAATATAAGCATAAGAGTGGCTCTATAAAATTAAAATACAATTTAAATAGTTAGTAACTTTAATAATACAAAGCACCAGATTCATTTTCAAATGCGTTTGCAATTTTTAAACAAAGGTCAACGTTATTTAAATCACTGTGGAAAGGGAGTCACTAATAAGTGACTGGATCCATGTTAATTCCTTCTACAGAATTTTCAGAACATACTCTAGGTCAGTAGTCCCCAGCCTTTCAGGTACCAGTGACAGGTTTCCTGGAAGATAATTTTTCCACGTACCAGGGTTGGGGGGACTGGTTTTGGTATGATTCAAGTGCACTACATTTACTGTGTACTTTATTTCTATTATTAGTACATCAGCTCTACCTCAGATCACCAGGCATTAGATCCCAGAGGTTGGGCACCCCTGCTCTAGATGAATGCTGGCAGCTGGTAGTAGGATTTCCATTCATAAAGAAAGAATCCTTTTGCATGCTATCTGAAATCTACCTACTAGCCTTGATCAGCAGCTTCAAAACCCAATGGATAACTATAGGTTACAGAGAATTATTATTGCCTCTACTTGTTACAAGGAAATTTATTAAGAAATAAAGGAGGGATTCCCTGGTAGCTTGTGGGAAAGAAGCCGCCTGCCAATGAAGGAGACACTGGTGCACTGCCTCGTTCAGGAAGATCCCTCATGCCGTGGAGCAACTAAGCCCTTGCACCACAACTATTGAGCCTGTGCTCTAGAACCCAGGAGTCCCAAATACTGAGCCCACATGCCACAACTACTGAAGCCCTAGCACTCTAGAGCCTGATCTGCAACAAGAGAAACCACTGCAATGAGAAGCCCGCACATCACCCTAAAGAAGAGCCTCTGCTCACCGAAACTAGACAGAGCCTATGCGGCAATGAAGACCTAGCACAGCCGAAAATACATAAATAAACATTTTAAAAAAGCATATGTAAAAGATGAAAGAAGAGAGAAATTCAAATTTTCATTGACAGCTTTTTTAAGAGATGCTATCCATAAAGTAATATATCATAATCTCCTTTCTTCCAGACTTCTAAAGGGCTAAGCAAAAATACTTAATAAAATGATAACTGATGCTTATTATATAAGTTTTAGATAGTCCAGATTTATAGCTTAGTAGAATAACAATTATATATATAATGCACATTTTATAATATAATGAGACCTTATATAATCCACATATGCAATATTATCACTATTTTATATTAATATAGGTTTATAATTATTATAACTAGTTAATAAGTTTTACAGTTAGAATTTTTTACAGTTAAAAACTGTTGCTTATCTTTAATAATGAATACAACCCTTACTTACAACACTCTTAATACAGGATGGTAGAATTTTTAAAATCAGTATTTTCTACTCTAAAACATGATTCCCAGACAGCATACTAATGAAACAGATAACAAGTCTATATATCACAAACACACATTAACTAAAATAGACTAGTGATATCACCTTATCACAAATGTGCTTTCACTGATGATGTTTCAAACACATCAGAGCAGTAACTACAAGTAATGAGATTAGATGTTAGAAAAGTATATTCACTAATGAATATTTATAAATTTACATAAGAAATACCACCAAAGAAATCCTAAGAACACAATAACTCAATTATTGAAATTTAAGATACACATACATGTATGAATTTCTCTTTCTCTAATTTAATTTTTTGGGGCCCAGCATTCCAATATCAATAAATTTGAGTAAGGGAAATATAGACTAAAAGTTGAAGTATTTTAAGAACTATTTAAACTTGAAACTAACTATATTTAGGATATTTAAATTCAATTACTTTATAGATGTTTGCTATAAATCATCTACTATAAACTGTTTCTTTTATATGGTTTAAATATATAATATGATACAGTTTATATACTGATACATAACCATAACTTGAAAATAATATTGTCTTTAATAGGTTAAACCTGAAGGTCAACATTGTAGTAGAAAAGTTAGACTTCTGATTGGGCTGTAAAAGAGAGAATGTTCAAAATCATGTCATTATTCAGTTGCTCAGTCGAGTCTGACTCTTTGCAACCTCATGGACACCAGGCTTCCCTGTCCCTCACCATCTCCAAGAGTTTGCCCAAGAAACTATCTTGGGCGAGTTAAATAAGCAGAGTGACAATATAGAGTCTTGTCATACTCTTTTCCAATTTTGAACCAGTCCACTGTTCCATGTCAGATTCTGTTTCTTCTTGACCCTCATACAAGTTTCTCAGGAGACAGTTAAGGTGGTCTGGTATTCCCATCTCTTTAAGAATTTTCCAGTTCGTTGTGATCCACACAGTCAAAGGCTTTCACATAGTCAATGAAGCACATGTCTTTCTGGAATTCTCTTGCTTTCTGTATAATCCAATGAATGTTGGCAATTTGATCTCTGGTTCCTCTGCATTTTCTAAATCCAGCTTGTACATCTGGAATTTCTCGGTTCACGTTCTGCTGAAGGTTAGACTGAAGGATTTTGAGCATTACCTTGCTAGCATGAGTGCAATTGGGTGGTAGTTTGAACATTCTTTGGCATTGCCCTTCTTCGGGGTTGGAATGAAAACTGACCTTTTCTAGTGTCAAATTCCAAAAACCAATGTGTGTGAAAGAACAAAACCTAAGACTAAATCACACACATTTGCCTTGCCCTATAGTCTCATTTCAGAGTTTATTTTTACCATGGTAGTGGATCTCTCCTATAAGAATACAGTTGAACACATCTTTGGTCACAGATGACTAAACCAATCAATTTCCATATCAACCCATGATAGATGATGGCAGAGATGTGCAGTCAAAAAGTCAGAGCACTTTGCATACCAGCTGAACTGGGCTGTAACCTTACTGCCTACATTAACAGAAAGAATGTTTTGATCTGAGGGTTAAGGGTTGGATTGTCTAGAGAGTATAGAAGACAAGTCTGAAGTACACTTGGTTGACACTGTTCATCTAAATGATGCTCAGGTGAAGAGGGTACACTCATCCAAAGACTTTATCTTCTTCCAAAAGCATACCTTTCCTTCCTGTTAAGAGGAAGATATCAATCTGTTTTGTGCTGAAGTCTTGAAGCATTTAAGTCACATAAACAACACTCTTTGTTCTCATTCTAAACTCACTATACAGGTCTCATAACCGTAATTTGGTTTCCCTTGTGATGTGCCAACAGTGACAGAATGTGTTAATCAGCTGTCTCTAACGAATGTGTCCTTACCGGGTAGATTGCTTATACCTGGTATACTGCTTACTGTCATGATTGTGGATGATAATGAATCTGACCCCCAAGAAGCCAACAGGCTTCTCACTGTAGCTGAATCATAGCCAATCACACAGGTCACACACACTCAACTCCACCAAAAGTCTCATATTTCCACTGACACTTCTATAAAGCCATCCAAGATAGAAAAGAAGTATAGACATATTCTTTCCTGGAAACCTATATTAAGGACTTTTAAAAGTTTGTTAGTTTTCGAATATAATATATGAAAAGTTATTAAAATCTTAATTCTTGATTCTGTTTAAGAACAAATAATTATTAATATCTTTTGTTTTACATGTTATCTAGCTAAATGAAGCTCTCTAAAATGGACTGCATTTTAGGTGACAGCTAACGACAGCATGCATTAGTCAATAGAGATGACCAAAGTAGGTTCTTCCTACTTCAACTGTTCGCTTGATCTTGATCTCAGTTAGTAATCAGCACTGGCTCTGGTGAGAGGCCAACCCTCTCCCTGAGTTTGTTAGCTGCACTCGCTCTGCTAAAAGAAAGGTCAGGGACTTCCCATGCCATCCAGTAGTTAAGGCTCTGCACACTTCCGCTGCAGGGGGTCTAGGTTTGATCCCTGGTCAGGCAGCTAAGATCCCACAGTCCCGTGGCTTGGCCAACAGCTTTTAAAAATAAATAAACAAACTAAAGGCCATCTGTGCTTCTACTTACCAATATACATAAATGTGTTCTTAAATCAAGTAAGAATGCAGCCAGAAGAACATCATTATCTATGTGTCAGAAAGCAAATTCATGGCACTAAATCAAATCTCACTGTTTTCAAAAGACATGCATCTTCTGTAGGAAAGCCCAGGTGCTCTCATCAACAGATGGGAGTGGTACACATTTTACTTATATATAAACCAGCACAGAAAAAAGAAAATAGGAGGTGAGTTTTGATATTCAACAGAAGTAAAGATCAACTACTTTTGTTTGTCTCCTAGTTCATGAAGATGAAGGCAGTGGGGTCCTTGAAACCGTTGTCCCAGCATAGTGAGCCAGGTAAACAGCTGCTGTACCACACTTATGGATTACTGTCATATACTAGTCCCCTACAATACCTATAATCAGTTTTTTCACTTCTTCAGATTCTTTCAATTTATGCTCTATCATTCTTGAAGTGAGGCAATCAAAACTGGATGCAGGTGTTCCATTTATAGCTCCAACTTTTAAAAAAACACTCTTGGTTTTCTTGTCTGCTGCTAAGCAACAGAATGACATTCTTACTGAGCAACCTACACACCCAACTCACCCCCAACTCCAGATATTTTTTTCCCCAAAACAAAGAAAAGGTAAACAAGTTGCAACTCCTAACACTAATCCAGATTGCTTTAGACAATGTGAAGGCCTTCTCTTGAAGTCACTTTTTGTGCAATATGTTAAAAAGCTATCCTATGCCATCCTGTATAAGTTGTATTAGTTTGCTAGAACTGCCATGACAAAATACTGTAGACTGGGTAACTTAAACCACAGAGATTAATTTTTTCACAAATTTGGAGGCTAGAAGTCCGAGATCGAGGTGTTAGCAGGGTTAATTTCTTCTAAGGCCTCTCCTCTTGGCTTGAAACCTGCCATTTACTTTTGGTGCTTTATCACATAGTCTTCCCTCTGTGTGTCTGTGTCCTAGTCTCTTCTCATAAGGAGACCACTCATATTGGATTAGGCCCCACCCTAATGACCTCATTTAACTTAATCATCTCTTCAAAGACCCTGTCTCCAGATACAGCCACATTAGGAGGTACTAGAGGTCAGGACTTCAACATATAAATTTTGGGAAGACACAATTCAGCACATGGCACAAGTATTTAAGAATAGTTGCAGATATATGCCCTTTTAGGGGTAAAGGAGAGTTATAATCTTTATTACTTTCAAATGGTTCAGGAAAAAAAATATGCATAGTGTAAGGCAATCTATTTTGTATGCAACTTTTCATAAGACTAAAATTATTTCAAAATAAAAGCTCTTTCCTTGTAAGTATTTAAGAGTCTATTTCATGAATTAAATTTCTACAGCTCTCTCTCACAAAAATACATCATCATGTATGGCTAAAGAAGGGCTTGTAATTAACGTTTATCATAAGTAATAAGAATCTTGTGAATAAAGATAAAAAGGACTAAAAGAACTTAAAGTCTTTCCAATCATTACATATCTCACTCTACTAGAATAACTTCCTTGTCATGAATGGTAGAAGAAACTAACTACAATTAAAGTCTTCTTCATGTTTGTTCCCATCTTTTGCCTTAAGTCTTGCCTATACAATCATCAAAGACCTACCAAATTCAGTAAAAAGAAAATTACTGCATTTAACCACTCGTTTCACTAGTTATTCTGAAATCACACATTAAACAGGGTCTAAACCTCAGCATATGGGTCACTTCTGTTCTCCATCCCTTTGTACTATCTTTTCATCAGGCATACATTTACAGCTCTGCAATCTACTGAAATTCAATCAGTGTATACCCCTAACTCTGAAAAGAGGTTATCTCATGATTTTCTCTTTTTTTTTTAATGTTTTAAGAAGACATTTGCTATTTCTTTGATGAAGCAATTTTTCATCACAATCCTAAACATATCTAAAGAAGGAAAAAGATCTCATGAAATAAACTAACAAAACAAATAGAAATGTATTTCATTATCTTTTAGAGCTAAAAATTCTGGACAAATACAAGTTCAAAAAAATTTTTTACAAGTTTTCCAAGTTGTACATCTCCCATCCATCTGCTTAGCTGATGTGGTTATTCTGTAGAAAGACAAACTTATCTGATGCTTACTAACTTATCAAACAAGGAAAAAATAAATTGACAAGTGAGAGCTATCACTCATTCATTCAACACAGGTTTACCAAGTCTCTAACATGTATATTCACTATAGTGAATACCAGACAATGTTCTACATACTAGCTATAAAGACACATACAGTCAAACATGATCCCTCTCATTTTGGAGTTTATAAGTTAGGAATGTACTTTCCTTCTACCAGAAACAGATCAGAAGCATGAAAGCAGTAATTTAACCTAAGTCCCTCATAGCACATGATGGAAAAGATATTCCTATTTAGGAGGATCTATAAGAATACTTCACAAAGTCGGGAATAATTTGTAGGATTATGCTGAAAAAATCTATACTATCATTTTCACATGTGCACAAGTCTATGTTTACAGTGTAAACACAAGTTGTATAAACAAGTTTACAGTGTGTTGTTATTTACAAGTATGATCTAATGTGGTCTTCTCAATAGCCTATGTGATAAGGTAAAATTTTTTTTTAACAGGTAAACTTTCGGCTTAGTATAAGTGACTTACTCAAGCACATAAATCTTTCAAGTGGGAAAACCAAAAGAACTGTTTTATGATGTGGGTCTCTGATACAGACTAAAAAACAAATATCTTCCCAGTTTTTACATTATAAAATAATGTCTGAATCAGACACTTGCTGCTGAGCAGTTTTAACCATAAAGTCCGATAAAGATCCTACTGCTGCTTCTTCTCACAGTAGGGTACTAGCTATGGTATAATCCAAAGCAGTGGAGCTGGGGAGAAAAGTCTTAATGAGCTAGGCTAGGGCATAAAAGGCTGGGTTTCAAAATGACACTTGGGGCTTGTTTTAAGGTTGCTTTCATTTTAATTGACTACCAAAGCAGCAAACAGACAGTATACACAAAATGTATTGTGATACAACCCCAGTTTCTGACAAGGTTATACATGAGGCTCAGTGGTCACTGCAGCAGGCCTTGTTGCTAAAATCTGTCAGGCAGAGAGAAGTGTAGTGCTCTGGGCCCACTGTTTCACCACTGGCTCAGGGAGGTGCCACATCAGCATACCAGGCTCTACCTACCAGCATATAGGGCGATTCTGACCCTACTCAAGTTTCATTCTCCTGGGTTCTCATTCTTATTGAGTACCCAGGCCAGCAACATGCTTGGCTACACCTAACCACTTAAGATCACACCACCTAGACACCAGTTATGCATTACTTTACACGCTAAAATATTTGGGGGATTATATGTCCCAATGCTGCTCCCCACTATGGTATAATATTGAGAGTTGGCCCATATATATAAACCATTTGCTTGAGGTAGTTCATTATGTATTGATTATACAAACTATTACTTAAATGTTTCTAAATGTGATTTGACTAACTGGTATTACAAATTCAGAACTAAGACTTCAGAATAAGTTTGCTCATAATAAAAATCAAAGTCCATTTTCCTACAGCAATTTAGACTGGAAACAATTTACAGAATATAACTTCATAGTTTGTATTTTACACCAGATCAAAATGTTGTATATCTTAGTTACAATGTTTTATTTCCTTACCAGCTGAAAATTAGAAAAGGATTAAGTGGTAAAGAAAAGGCTCTATTATATTTGCTGAGTCATTTCCGACTCTTTGTGATACCATGGACTGTAGCCCACCAGGCTCCTCTGTCCATGAAATTCTCCAGGCAAGAATACTGGAGTGGGCTGCCATTTCCTTCTCCATTAGGTAGAGGCAGCCAAGCTATTAAAAGAACTACTATTCTGTGCTCTTATATATCTTACAATTTTCACTGTTTAACACTGAGGCCACCAAATCTGGGTTCAAATCCTAATTCTAACTTGTTGCTCTGTGTCACTGGGAAACTTATTAACTTTCATTTCAACATATGTAACGTAAAGAAAGCTGAGCAGCAAAGAACTGATGCTTTTGAACTGTGGTGTTGGAGAAGACTCCTGAGAGTCCCTTGGACTGCAAGAAGATCAAACCAGGCAATCCTAAAGGAAATCAGTCCTGAATATTCATTGGAAGGACTGATGCTAAAGCTGAAGCTCCAACACTTTGGCTACCTGATGCGAAGAACTGACTCATTGGAAAAGACCCTGATGCTGGGAAAGACTGAAGGCAGGAGAAGGGGACGACAGAGGATGAGATGGTTGGATGGCATCACCGACTCAATGGACATGAGTTTGGGCAAGCTCCGGGAGTTGGTGATGGACAGGGAAGCCTGGCATGCTGCAGTCCATGGGGTCGCAAAGAGTTGGATGTGACTGAGCGACTGAACTGAACATAAGAATAACACTTACTCTCACTGGACTAGTTAAAGGATTAAATAATATACAAAATGTCTAGGACAGCAAACAAAATATACATGGCAAGTTTTCTCAAACTTTGGGACAAAAGCCCCAGGTTCCAATATCCTCTAAAACTATATTCACCATGCACACATACTTGCTTAAATCCTAAAAAATGGCATAAATGTATTCCACTTATTAATGTAGATCATATATAGGTACATAAAATATAACTCTGCTACTGCTGCTGCTGCTAAGTCACTTCAGTCGTGTCCAACTCTGTGCGACCCCATAGACGGCAGCCCACCAGGCTCCTCCGTCCCTGGGATTCTCCAGGCAAGAATGCTGGAGTGGGTTGCCATTTCCTTCTCCAGTGCATGAAAGGGAAAAGTGAAAGTGAAGTCGCTCAGTCATGTCCGACTCTTAGCGACCCCATGGGCTGCAGCCTACCAGGCTCCTCCGTCCATGGGATTTTCCAGGCAAGAGTACTGGAGTGGGGTGCCATTGCCTTCTCCGAAATATAACTCTACTACATCATAAATTGGTCTCTCTGAACATAATATGCTATCATGGCGTCAATATTTTGTAATACTAATTTTTGCTTATTTTAGAATTACATAGAGTTTAGGGGAAAAAAGGGTAAAAGTGGCTGGCACTGGATAATCTGTATTCCTTAAAAGAAAAAAGAAAAAAAATCCTCTCCCAAGAAGTTCAAATTCATATCTTCTTTTTCTCCTCATATACTTCCTTAGAGCCATCAGAGGCATCTGAAATCAATTGCGGTTTTTTCTTTTCAAAACAGTTTATAACATCTGAATGTACTGCCAATAATTATGTGAAGATTTAGAGAGAAGCCAATCCCCTAAATCTTGTCCTCTCACTCAGTTTTCTCTCGTCCACCAACAACGGGTGCAGGACTGAAACAGTGCACTTACTGAAGGGGAAAAGGGATGACATAGTGTTTTTCCCTCAGGCATGTCCAACTCTTTATGACCCCATGACTGTAGCCCACCAGGCTCCTCTCTCCATGGAATTCTCCAGACAAGAAAACCAGAGTGGGCTACATTCCCTTCTCCAGGGGATCTTCCTGACCCAGGGATCGAACGCAAGTCTCCCAAATTGCAGGCAGATTCTTCACCATCTGAGCTACTAGGGAAGCCCATAATGCTTTGCTTAAGTAACAAGGGAGGTGCTTACAGATTGATACAATTACCAGTGCTGTCACTTCGGTTTGTTTTAAAAGAGACCAGTTGATTGTGTTGTCTTTTCCCTTTATTCCTCTGAGTTACTTAGTGCCTATAGGGGAGTCTGATGCAGATCCCGAAAATGACAAAGATAACAGATGTAAATAAAGTATAGGCAGAGAGCACTGAATACAGAGCTGGGAAGCTGTTAAAAGTCAACACTGCCTGGGTAGGTTTTTCTCCATTTTGAATTTTGCCGTTTGTATCACTAAAATGAGATTATTTTTTATTTTAAGTCCAATGCACATCAATGAAAATGAATTTTATAATTTTTTTCTATGTACTAGATGTCAGAAAAATCATCTAGAATAAATTTAAAAATGATTTTATGGTCTTTTAGCAGCTAGATTAATAAAAACAAACTTTAATAGGTAGTAACATATGGTACAAACGAAATTTTACTTAATGAAATCATACAATAATTTCACATCTATGTTTAAGTGACTGGGGGAAGCAGAGTTGATGCTATTTAGACTTGGATACATATGCATAAGGTCTCCAGTCTTGAGCTATGAAATCTTCTCAATCCCTATAAATCAAGCTTTTTTAAAAATATATAATCATATACTATCAGCTTCTGGAGGTAAATTGAAGAAAATTGTAGACTATTTAATGATTCCCTCACACTTAGATGATGTGAATTTATAACATTTCAAAAGCATATCATGGGAAACATTTTTACAAATCATCACAGATGTAAGATGTCTAGCAAGTTATATAATTTTAGTTTTTACCCTATTTTTCTTCCTGAAGGTTTACTTAATAATGAACTAAGCTACATTTCTTCTTAAATTTAATCAGAAGATTTTTTAAATGAGGTGTTATCTTGCTCAGAGGGTATCAAACTTTACAGCACACAAGGCAATATAAAACAGTAAATATACCAGTAAAACACATGTGTGGCATAATTTCAGAATGCAAAACCTACTCAAGAAAAGTTAGTGACAGTTTTACACCCTCATAAACCATGAGTCACTTCACCACAGACTAATGAAAACATGGACTAACACTATCTTTAAACTGGCATTCAGGGACAAAAGTCCTCTCATTTTACAAATAAAGAATCCCAGAACTTGAGAGACTATGTGAAAGAGATCACTAAGAGATCACTAAGCTTGTTACTGGTAGGGCTAGAACTAGAATCAAAGTCTTCTTTCCACCAAGTCACCTGTTAACCTCTAGTTAAAATTCTGCCCCAAGTCAGGAATACTATATTCACGTTTCCATGGATTAGTTTAAAAACTATGTCAAGCTAAAGATATCTACTCTGATCTACCAATAAAAAGGCTATACACCCAGATAGTTTTATAGATAAATTCCATCTAACAGATAATTCTCATTTATTAAAGTTATTCCACCACTCTAATGGCAGAAAGCAAAGGGGAACTAAAGAGCCTCTTGAGGGTGAAAGAGGAGAGTGAAAAAGCTGGCTTAAAACTCAACATTCATAAAACTAAAATCATGGCATTCCAGTCCCATTACTTCATGGCTAACAGATGGGGAAAAAGTGGAACAGTGGCAGATTTTATTTTCTTGGACTCCAAAATCACTGCAAATGGTAACTGCAGCCATGAAATTGAAAGATGCTTACTGCCTGAAGAAAAGCTATGACAAACCTAGAAAGTGTATTAAAAAGCAGAGACATCACCTTGTCGACAAAGTCAAAGCTATGGTTTTTTTTCAGGAGTCATGTATGGATGTGAGAATTACCATAAAGAAGGCTGAGCGCTGAAGAATTGATGCTTTGAACTGTGGTATTGGAGAAGACTCTTAAGAGTCCCTGGGACAGCAAGGAGATCAAATCAGTAAATCCTAAATGAAATCAACCCTGAATATTCATGAAGGACTGATGCTGAAGGTGAAGCTCCAATACTTTGGCCACCTGATGCGAAGAGCTGATTCACTGGAATGAGAAAGATTGAGGGCAGGAGAAGGGGCAACAGAGGATGAGGTGATTGGATGGCATCACCAACTCAAAGGACACTGAGTTTGAGCAAACTCCATAAGATAGTGAAAGACAGGGAAGCCTGGTGTGTTGCAGTCCCGGGGGTTGCAAAGAGTCAGACACAACCTAGCAACTGAACAACAAATATCAAAGAAAAAGATGTCAATGTCACAAATCCTTTTCGCCAAGATGTCATACTCCAAGCTCCAAACATGATAAAATGGCGTGAAAAGGAAAAACACAGCTCAATTTCATTTAAGAAAGTAGATGTAAAAAGTATTGATACATAAATCTCAACTCTTAAATAATGTTTACTATGAAACAGGTACTGTTGTAAACTCTTCATATATATTAAATCATGTTAATTCTCACAACAACCATTTGAAAGCTATATTATCATTATATCCACTTATATACAAGGAAACAGGGTGTCAAGAAACTTCCTCAAGGTAATATAATTAGTAAGTGATATCCAAAGTAGAAATCCAAATCCAGGCAATTTGGCTCAAAAATATTAGGAAAATAGCCTAGCTATGTATTAAGCTAAAACATGTAGGCATTATCCCAGGAATGTAAGGACTCTCCAGCGTAAGTCATTATATTAACAAATAAAAGAAGAAAAAAGATCAGTGTGATAATGAGGCTTTAAAAATTTTTAATATAATACACACTTTTGATAAAAATAGTCTTACTCAAATGATATTTATCAGAAAGCACATCAAACAATAGATAAAATTAGTAAGTTAGATGAGGAGTTGTCTATTTAGTTCACTAATGAACTGGCACTAATGTGCCAGTACCTGGCACATATTTGTCATATAAATATTTAAAAAAGAAAAAAATTTCCTCTCTATTAGAAATAAGACTGGTATACCTATTGTGACTCTATTATTCTACATTATTTATGAAGTTCTACTTAATGTAGCAGTACTTTAAATATCGTAACAGAAAGAAAAAGTATATTAATTTCCAGATTATACAATTATATCATTAGAAAACTCAAAAGATCTAAGTTATTAGAACAATTATAAGCATTCAGTAAGGGGAGCAGATACAAGATAAATATACAAAACTCAATTTTTCTTTATATTAAAAATAACCAATTAAAATGAAAGAAAATAGTGTCTGAGACTATAAAAGACAAGGGATAAATCTAACCAGAAGAATATAAAATCTAAATGAAGAAAACTATAACATGCTCTTGAATGTAAAACAAGACATATATGAACAAATATGAAGCCTCATTAAAAGCAAAATGAAATATAATAAAGGCACTTCCAACAAAATCTTTGCTGAAAGATATATCTGGAAGAATAATAATACACAAAGATTTCTTCGAAGTTTAAAAAGAATAGAGAGAGGAGACCTTCCCTACCACATAGCAAAACATACAGAATTGCCGTAATAATTATTATTACTCTTACTACTGTTTTAGCAGATAATATTTATTGAGAGTTTACTATGTGTTTGGCACCCTCTAAGGACATTACATGTAAATGATTCTCAAAATACTTGGCCAAGGCAACA
This sequence comes from Giraffa tippelskirchi, assembly GCF_054371585.1. Classification (NCBI taxonomy): domain Eukaryota; kingdom Metazoa; phylum Chordata; class Mammalia; order Artiodactyla; family Giraffidae; genus Giraffa; species Giraffa tippelskirchi. The sequence goes on along the minus strand of NC_137283.1, from coordinate 117,037,056 downwards.
TTCAAGGCAGGCAAGGGTTCACTAGAGTGGAGAGGCAACTGGTACGTCATTTTGGAAAAGTAATTTGTCTATCTTATTCATTCCTCTAAATATTTACTGAATGGCCAATCTTTACCAGGTACTATACTAGATATCAGGAACATGGCAATGAAAAAGATAGACAAGGCTCCTACTGTCATGAAACATATATCCTAGTATAAGGAGACAGATGATCATAAGAAAAACCAACATGATGATTTCATAGTGATAAAGTTGTTAGAAAGAAAATACACTAGGTGATATGATATGACAGGAGCCAACTAGAAGGGAGTGGAGAGGCTACCTTTTATCAATGTCTAAGAAACCATCTCTGAAAAAAAATATTCAAGTAGGACACTGAGTTGAGAAGCGGGCAGCTGTATAAAAGCTGGAAGGATATCCCAGACAGGCATAGGACAAAAAGCCATGAGCCGGGACTGGATCAGAATGTTCAAGGAACAGAAAGAAGGCCAACATGACTAGAGCAGAGGAAACAGGTATACGACAGCAAGTGGATGTTTATTACAAGGGTCCAGGCACATATTCTGACCAGCAGTGCTACTGACAGAACTCGATCCCATATCAACAATAGCCAGTACATAGAAAACTGTGCAAAATAATGCTAATGCTAGATGGTTTGTAAAAGAAAAACAGCTGGAAAAACTGAAATGTTGACCATCTGGGGAACAATTGAGTTGATCATGGTAAAACATAAACTACACAGTTAATGAAAAGAGTCAGGTGGTAATATATATAATGATCTGGTAAGATGTCCTAGAGCTAAGTGGAAAAAAAGCAAGGAGATCAATAAATATTACGTGACTCCATTCTTCTTTAATGAGACTCCTAAACTATGTATTAGGAATTTTAACTCTGAAGTTTGCTCCTGGATAAATTCCACTTTGCTTCCTCTCACTCCAAGCAAATGTCCTCCTACATACTTTCCTCCCACCACTTTCACGAATTAATTCCCTGCCAGCATTTCAGCTCACCTCAGCCTATTGCTTGCTTCTTTACCTAGAAACATGAACATCAGTAAAAAATTTTAAGAGCACAGAGGGTAACATTTTCTTAAATTGAAAAAGAAAGGAAAAAAATACAATAGACTAATTATGAAATTACTGAATCAGCTCTAATTGTTTTAGGATAGTCAGGTGGTGTCATAAACTTAACTTATTTAAAAATCATAAATCATATTATTATGAGCAATTACAGGCAACTGATCATTCTGTTGGTCATTGTATTACTAAAAGTGTAAATCTTACCTCTACTTTTGTTCGATAGAGAACGAGTCGTTTCAGGCCGCACAACTTGGCGATGTGGCTGAAAGCTTGAGGTGGTAGTTTATCACAGGAGGAGAGATTTAAGTCCTGTAGATTTGGGCACATCTCAGAAATAATCTCCAGGCAAGTTTCATTAAGGAAGTGGCTGCAGGATAATTCAAGGCGCACTAATTCAGATCCGCAGACCTTCAGAAACCTGTAAACACAATGCTCCGTGTGAATTTCACAAAACTAAAACATATTTTTTGCAAGCACTTTGGAATTATATCGACTCTAAGCAGACACCTTCAGAAGAATAGATTTCTATCAGGGAAAATAAAAAACTTGTTTCACTTAAATTCTCATTTACTGCCTGCTGAAACAGGCATTGGTTAGGCTACAATAAATCAACCTGAGAAGATAAAATGGATTCACATCACATAAAAAGTCAGCTACTGCTAAGTGGGAAATTAAGAAAGCGAGAGGGTGTATTTCTTCTACTTACCTGTAATTCATACCTAAGCTGGTAAAGCCAACAAACAAAATGTAACAAAACTCTCAACTTTTGGAAGCTATTTCTTCCTAAACAATACCCATCTGGTTCTGGATAATTTATTTTGAACATGGCACACAAAGTGACAGCTCTAACTAAATGACCTCAAAACAGATCAGACTAGCCTCCTCTCAACTCAGAAAATTTCTGGGTTGGTTTAACCATACTGGTGAGATATGTTTCTTGACTGCTACTATTTAGTACCTAGACCAATGGTGAAATTATTACAAGATATTCAATTGCAGCTTCACATAAAATACACAGAAATAATTCAGTGTAGGGGACACAAAACACTTCACCAGAGTAGGAATAGTATTTATCTTCATCACATTACAGGTGGAGGGAAAAAAGTCCTGCCCATAATCACTGTCTGATAATAAAAGTAAAATGTGAGTCTATGAGTATTCAAATCCCTGAAACTATCAACTAAACAAAGCAAACCCTTCAACAAGTGCACCACTCACCAAGTCTCTTGACATTTTCTTGTCCGTCTCGGTGTCACAATCAGTGGCATATTGTTAGTTTATCTATACTGCATCTTTTTTCTACAAGACTTAATTAGCTTACAAATATACATGCAAAACAAAAATAAATCAATCACTTATGAAAATAAAGGAAGTAACGCTAGACTTCTAAGTCAAAACACATGAAAAGATGCTCAACATCACTCATTATTAGAGAAATGCAAATCAAAACCACAATGAGGTATCATTTCATACCAGTCAGAATGGCTGCTATCCAAAAGTCTACAAGCAATAAATGCTGGAGAGGGTGTGGAGAAAAGGGAACCCTCTTACACTGTTGGTGGGAATGCAAACTAGTACAGCCACTATGGAGAACAGTGTGGAGATTCCTTAAAAAACTGGAAACAGAACTGCCATATGACCCAGCAATCCCACTGCTGGGCATATACACCGAGGAAACCAGAATTGAAAGAGACGCGTGTACCCCAATGTTCATCGCAGCACTGTTTACAATAGCCAGGACATGGAAGCAACCTAGATGTCCATCAGCAGACGAATGGATAAGGAAGCTGTGGTACATATACACAATGGAATATTACTCAGCCATTCAAAAAAATACATTTGAATCGGTTCTACTGAGATGGATGAAACTGGAGCCCATTATACAGAGTGAAGTAAGCCAGAAAGAAAAACAACAATACAGTATACTAATGCATATATATGGAATTTGAAAGATGGTAATGATAACCCTATATGTGAGACAGAATAAGAGACACAGATGCATAGAACAATTTTATGGACTCTGAGGGAGAAGGTGAGGGTGGGACGTTCTGGGAGAATAGCATTGAAACATGTATATTATCATATGTGAAACTGAACACCATTCCATGTTCGATGCATGAGACAAATGCTCAGGGCAGGGGCAATGGGATGACCCAGAGGGATGGGATGGGGAGGGAGGTGGGTGGGGGGTCCAGGAAGGGGAACACATGTAAACCCATGGCTGATTCATGTCAATGTATGGCAAAAACTATTACAATATTGTAAAGTAATTAGCCCCCAACTAAAATAAACAAATTTATTAAAAAAAAAAAAAGGAAGAAAAAAAAAAAAGTCAAAGGAGGGACTTTTTTTTTCCCCTGTTCCACCGCTTCCTAGCATGTGACCTTGGAAAGGGCATTCATCCAGGTCTCAGTCATTTCCTCAGGTTTCCCAAGAGGCACAACGGTAAAGGATCTGCCTGCCAGTGCAAGAGACGCAAGGGACGTGGTTCAATCCTTGGGTTAGGAAGATCCCCTGGAGGAGGAAATGGCAACCCACTCCAGTATTCATGCCTGGAAAATTCCATGGACAGAGAAGTCTGGTGGATTCCTCTGTTCACACGGTCGCAGAGGCGGATGTGACTAAGGGTGTGCCCGCGCGCACGCACGCGCGCGCACACACACAGCATTCCCTCAGAAGTAGAAGGCAGACTAGAAACGTGTAACAGCACTCACCACACTGCTTGTGGTTTTGAACATTCTACAATAATGTGAAAGTGGTCTGCATAGGCCAGAGCACCCCACAAACATTAAAAGTGAAATCTTAGCCAACACACGAACAATAAAAAATGTAATTGCCACAAATTTACGTATTGCAAATAAGTCGGTAGCCCACACAGCTTATTTACACCCAAACATCCAAGAATGTCCGCTTATTCTTAATCCATTGCAGTCTATGTTCTGCTTTCCCTAAATTCATCCTTTCCTTTTAAATGCCAAATTAACGGGCCTTTCTTTCCAGCCCTTGTATTACTTGATTTACTGGGGCATTTCACATGCCCCCTCCACCTTCCTTCAAATTCTCAGGCACTCTTCAAGCTATCCCCTCACCTTGATTTCCTCCCAAGTGTTTCACTACTGTTCTCTGCTACCGTAGCGGCTAAATTGACAGTTTACATCAAGCACCTTCAGGCATTCACTCAGCAAATATGTACTGAGCTCCTACTGTGACCCCGCGTTACTCTAGGTACTGGGAAGCTGGCTGTGGGAAAAGTCCCTGCTGTCATGGAGCTTACTTACATTTCAGTAGGAGAGGTAGACCATGAACAAATAAATGAGTAAAATTAATAGTGTATTAGAGAGTGAAAAGTGCCAAAGAGAAAAGAAAAGCAGAGAATGACCACAGAAAGTGTGAAGGGTAGACAGGGAAGCCTCACTGAGAAGGTGAGTCGAGACCCAAAGGAAGTGAGAGGATGAGCAAAGCAGTTCCTGGAGAAGTGGCAAGCAGGCAGCAGCAAAGGTGACAGCTCAGAGGCAGGATACCTCAGACAACACCTACAGTTGGGAACTGCAAGCAGGCGCAAAGTGAGAGGCAGACAGATCAGAGTGGCAAGGGGCAGGTCATAGAGTGTGTATGCTACAAAGACTCTGGCTTTTATTTTGAGGGAGACGGGATTCTCAGACATCAGAGGGTTTAGAGCAGAGGTGTGGCACCACTTGCTTGTGTTTTAACAGGATCACTCTGGTTTCTGGGTGGAGAACAAACTGGGAGATCATCAGGACACCATCACCGTATTCAGGGAAGAGGGGACGGTGCACTGGATGGGGTGGTGGCGGTGACTGCGGGCTCACTATTCAGACGGGATCTGTTTCAAAGGGAAGCAATGGGTACTGAACTAACGACCTATCTTCTACATACTGAACTGAATGAACTCAGCTACTCTATTTCTCAACCAAAATTCATTTTTCTGTTAACCATAATTTCTTTATTTACTGATTTGTTTATATTGAGTCTATCCTTGGTATACTTAGTACTTAGCATGATGTCAGGTGTGTAAAAACCACTTGATGAATTGGCTGAATAACTCTTCCCATTATGAATATGCATTTGAGAAATTTAAATTTCCTCTACTCTGGAACAGACTAAGTTCTATGGACTCAGTATTTTTCCTTTAAGAGGGTCAAACTAGGAAATATAACAAAATGAACATTTTTACCTTACTTTGAATATACATTGTAGTTATGGCTAGTTTATCATCATTTATAAGCTAGCAATCTAGAAATGAATGTAGGGCACCAGAGATCTAGAGTATCCTATTTTGATTTGATGCTTCTAAAATTATTTGCAGATTACAAGGGTTAAATGAGTATATTAACTCTTTAAAATTAAAATCTTTAGGCATCTCATCTATTGAAGGTCTTCATTATTTGGCAAAGCGCTTTGTTCTACAATTCTTTTTAGTATTAGACTTGGAATGCTTTGACACCCCTTTTCTCCTTTCATTCATTAATGAACTTTTCCCTTCTAAAGATAGCAAGCCAATCACCAGAAAGCTGTTAATAGACTAGAAAACTTCCCAAATTGATTTAATGAATGATAGAATTTGGAAGCACAGTAATGACAATGATCATGCTTATACTACCTTTATGACTCTCTCCCTTTTTCTATAATCCATGTTTTTACTGAGTAGGTTATTTAGTCAATACCCCCATAGTCAACTCTTCCTAAACTTACAAGATCTACACCACTGGCTTTTTCATAATATTTCCACTACAAGAAGGCAGAAATAGCAGAATCAATTAATTAGCTGAACAAAACTCATTTCCTTCCTTAATGTTTCTCATAAAGTTTTATTTTAACACATAATTACAGATCTTAGTCATCTGTTCATTCATCTCAATTATAATACTGGTCACCTGAAAAGAGATCTATAGCTTGTTTATTTCCTGAAGCCTGTTCATTCCATCTTATAAATTCTCATCAAGTATTTCTTGATATTGAGGGTATTAAGAGAAAACCTAAGTTCAGATAAACAATCTCAAACTAGGTCTCCTGCTATGAGAAAAGGAGTCTCTAGAGAAATAAAACGCCTATCCTTATAAGGTGTATTAATTTGTCCAGAGTAATACAGGTACATAAGAAGTAACTTACTAAATGGTAATTTTCACCCTAAAATAATTAACATTACATGAATGAATGATTTAATCTGAGTTTATTCATCATAAAATAAAAGGCACCAATCCTTACAACCTGCCTGAAGTTTCAAGGTAAAGAGGAGAATTAGGTATAAATATCCATGGCTCTAAATCCTAATCTCATGTTTTGTAGCTGGCCCTCACTGAGTTTTATAAAACAGTATATTTAAGATATTTTTAATTCCAAATAGCTGGAGCATTATTTACTATATTGGATCCAAAATAAAGTTATTAAAAGCAAAACTTCTTAACGATGTACGGCACCATCCAGCAATGGTAGAAGGATATGAAAAGAAACTGTCGTAACTTGTCTTTAATCTCTAGGAGTTGACCATCTAAGACACAATGGTGTAAAACATTGGCAGGCAACTGAATAAACAAATATATGAATATGCAAAAAGCTCTCTATTCCATAAAATTGTAGCTTTGAGTCAAAACATCATCCTTAAATCTAAAAAGCATCCAATAGCGTTTTCTGAAGGGAACAAGTAGATGGGCTAGGTGTAGAAATCTCTACATAACTGAGGTGGAGCTCAAGGTGATTAGTTTGAGCAACTATCTGAAGAAAAACTATAGCAGAAAAAAAATGAATCTAAGGCTTTTTGAACATCAAAATGGTATAATTAAGCCTCAGAGCACAAACAAACAGGGTGGCAAAGGAATATCCAAGACTTTAGGGAGTGTATTGTAAGAGGAAAGTGCAATTATAACAGATATGATTTTAATGAATAATGATATACATGAGCAGGACTTGAAGTTACAAATCACAAATCTGTCGATAGAATAGGATTTTAATAACTGATTAAAAGTTTTAAGTTCTCATTATTCTACTTTCCCTGCTACTTTGAATAAAATAAATTCCTAACTTCTTTAAAGTGCAGTGAAACAGTTCCAGTTTGTGAGCATAAGGTTTTTAGGCAACAAAAATTAACTATATTAAACTTTTCCCAAAGACTTGCTCAAAAGGCAACTCATCATCATCTGTTTCTAGTTCAAAAATGTACTTTTTTTACCTTTAAAGTATTATAAATAAGCCTTCTTCACAGTAACGAGCATAAATAGACCACACTTATTCATAGATTATTCATTAATAATCAAGCCATGAATATTTATTGTTTATTCTGGGAATGCTGCCTACAAGCCATAATGACTATCAATTCAGCAGTCAAGTCAAGGGGGCCAACAGTAATCAGTAGGCAAAGCTCCAGTATCTCCCATCCCCAAAAAGACTCTCTCCCTGTTATTTCAACTTTTTCTTTTCTTTTTTTTTAAAATTATTTATTTTAGTTGGGGGCTAATTAATTTTCTTTGCTTAATGGGAACAATGACTATGCTTAAAGGAATGCTATCAAGATACATGGTTTTACTGGCTGAAATACTCCTGTGAAGTATGGAAAAGTTAAATTTATGTATGTACTTTTGTGATTATTCAAACAGCTCCACGGCAACTAAATGGGTGAATTGAAAATGGAAGAGAAATTGCTGGTGAGAAAGTAGATTGGAGCTTTAACCTTGTAAAAGAAGATCTTTATCCACTGCATGTCTAAAATTCTTAAAATAGCATTGTGAAGTTTTCTTCTAACAACTTATGTTTCTGCTCATACACCAGAAGAAGCTACAAAAAGAGAGTTTCTAAAAACTGATTTAATATTATCTTTATATTTTACTCATTATACTATGGGTATATGCCACATTTTGCCTAGGAAGTTGGACTTGGTCATTCATTACCAATGTTTTCATTAATGTCTTTACTCATTAGCTGCCTCCCTGTTATTTTATTTATAAAAATATGGGAATGATATGTTTAAATGTTTATCTTTATATCTGTATCTTTTTTGTAGTAGGAACTATATCATCTATCTCTTCACATGGTCCACAATACTCACCCTAATGCCTTACACACTACACACCAACAGTGAAAACAAACACATAATAAGTCCCAAATAGTGGGAAACATTGAAGAAAGAGCTATGAGGGGAATTAAAATACCCCAAAATCCTTATAATGTAAAATAATGCTTACTGATACCAATGGTTCTATCTGCTCTCAGTTAGCCTTGGTTTATGATCCACAGTGCACTCTCTGAACACCCACAGTCATCATTAGCTTCAGTTCTTCTTGGTCCCATTAGCAGTGAGGACAATTTGCCAATGAAGCATGTGTTTGCAGAAAGGGAAGCAGAAAGGACTAAGCTGTGTTTCAATGGAGAGCTGTCAAAAATCCGGCAATTTTCAAAATGTGGATTCTATCAAAATTCACCAAAATTACACTGCCAAAAAGAAACAACTCATTTTCTTACATATATATATAATACCTACATATCATATATATATATATCCCCTCTTAAGCAAATTTACATAATAAAAAAGAATTTTGTATACATAGCATGTTACAAAATCTTTAGATTCTGACCCTCAATCCCACAACACTTTATCTAAGAACCCCTTCCTCTGGTTCGTTTCTGGCAGAAAAGAAAGAAATCCAGTGCATCCATGGCTTCAACATGTGCTGTAAGCCGTTACTGCTTGTGCTCATTTTTTATTTTGATGCACAAACTATTAATATTAGCATTTTGAACACATTGGTGCTATTTCAAACATGATTTCATCTGAATCTAAGGGTATCAAATATTTATTTCTGGAACTGCATCTTTAATTTTATACTCTAAGTCAAGGGGAAACAAAGCTCAAAATACAAATTTCTAATTCATAAGCCACTGTGTAGGAATGCACCCACTGGGGATGTGTGTAGGGAAAGCTGCAGTTCATTCTAACTTCTAAAAACACGATAGGTGATTATTTGTTAATCAAAAATAACAGGTAATTTCCCTGAAGTGTCTACTTCTTCATTATTTAACTTAATGAAATGGATTATACTGTAACTTACAATGAGAATAACCATCATCAAGGTTAAGAGAAAAACACCTGTTTGTATCATAAGAAAAAATGACTATGGTGTTGCTAAAAGAATATGCACGCGTGCAAGCTTTCAAGTGCTTAACAGGTGACATTTAATAGTAAGGAAACTAAATGCTTAAATAGAAAGGAGCAGAAACACCTGGGCAGGTCTGCAAGTGTGGTCGCCTATTTAACATGCAATTGCATTTTCAACATAATTAGTTTAAATGAGCTTCTAAATTTGGGTGATGTATTGCACATGTAATTAAGATTTAATTAAAAATGTTCTATAATAAATTGTTTTCCATTTCTGACAAATCACATTAGAGAGGTAGATTTTGATTTGGAAATAGTTCTTAAAATGTGTTAATCATCTGTGCTGAAAATATGAGAAAGAAAAAAAAAGGAGCTCTGTTGAAAGTTACTTGGGATTTTAAAAAATTTGAGGTAAAGGACATAATTTACCCTCCATCTTATGAAGCTGAGCTGTAAGAGGAGGGCAAAATGAACTCATCCACTTTTGTAAGCAGAAGCATTCTGAACATGATACACAAAATGTATTTCTCTTGATTTCTATAAAGTACATGGTGTATGATTTCAAACTTTTACTATGTTAACTACTATATAGTAAGTACAGTCTGCTGGTGAAATAACCTCAACGAGGTTTGGCACTAACCTGCTAAATCCTGCAACAGAGATGAAGCCCCTATTGCCGGTCCAAGATAAATTAAGCCACTGCACGAGAGTGCAGCGAGCCTGCAGAAATTCTAGAGAGGTGTCATTTAGTTTCGCCCAGTACGGTTGCAGATTGAGGTGGATGTACTGCAGAGGATCACAGCAATGCTGGTTCAGTAGTTTGCAAGTCTGTGCTAATCTACACAGGTCTGGTAGCGTAAGATGATTCAGAATCAGTTGAATGAGCTACATAAAACAGGAAACCAAGATCACCCAGACTGAAAAAACAGTATCACTTTATGAAGCCTATGATATGATCTAATAAAGAACAACAGTATCATACATTTTATAATAGTATTTTCACATACTAAATAAATCAATATTCAATAGAATTATCCACATCAGTAGTACCCATACTTACATAAGGCTATATACATATTATATTTCAAAAGTGTTCACTCAATTCATGTTAGTTATTTTTTTTTTTTACAGTGCAAAAAGTATATATTGGTAATCTAATACAATTTTTCACAGACTTAACCTTTACTGAACATCGATTACGCATCTATCACTGGTGATAGAAGAGCTCCCCCTTTCAGGGTTTTCAGAGTTCAGTGGGATGTTGATAAGGACAATGACTGTTTTAATAACTTTGCTAGGAGCATAGACTGCCACTGGACCCTAACACAAGACACAGACTTAACTACAGTAAAAGTAGACTTGGGCCACGAAGGCTTAACTTTAAAGAGTGAGAGGCAAAACTGGGGAGAGGAAAGACTAGTTGGTGGTAAGGATTAGGTCACAGAGAGCCTCACAGAGGAGACTGGATTTACACAAAAAGCAATGTGGAGTTTCCAAGGGATTTGAGCTGCAGAGTGACAGAGTCAGATTCGTGTTTTAGAAAGATCATTGCAGGGGGGCACTCTTGGAGGCAGGAAGGGAAACCAGCCAGGGGGCAACTGCAGAATTCCAGGGAAGAGGAATCAGGAACTGGCAATGATGATGGAGTAGCTAACAGATACCAAAAAAAGTATTAAGGAGGAGGAAACAAAAAGATGTTTATCTCTAATTCTAATAGTTTATTTGAACTGTTAGTAGTTCAAGATTTGTTTTTTCTTAATGGTGAACAGTTGGGGGCTTCTAAACTAATTTTCAAGGAATCATAGCTAAGTAGCCTATTCTGAACCAAGAAACACGAAGAAAAAAAACTGAATATTTGCTAAATGGTAAAAAAAGAAACCTCTAGATGAGAGGGAAGGTTGAGTTTTTCACTTAATGCAGTGCATTTATCTAGCTATACTTTTTGATTTGCGATTATGCCCTTTAACCGAAATGTTCTTCATCAATTTATTTAACTATGTAAGCCCAGTATTATTTTCAGGTCAGAATAACCCTGTTTGAGGCCAAAGTACAACAAAGAGTGACATCAATATATTTAAAATAAGCTTAAAGAGTACATATAAAAATGCACATTGATAATACACATATTAAGTATAAGAAGGCTTGGGGTGTTTTTGCTTTTTAACACGTGAACTTGACTTTTGAAAATACCATTAAGGGGTGTGGGTGTTTGTGTTATAAAAACAGGGAAATACAGGGAAATTAAAAATTAGTCTAAACTCTCACCATCTAGATGACATGCAAACTGTCGACAAGCAAAATATTAAACAAATAACAAGAGAAAATTCAGGTAAAATATTAGAAAATCCAAACAGTGAAGGCAGGTAGAAAATGATAAGTTTTCCCTCTCTACCCTCAAATCTAATAATCCCTCAACCCCTTGGTAAACACTGATAACAGTTTTTCTGATCTTTTCCAGATAAATATGTATGAAATTCTATTCCTGGATTTGCACCAAAAGAATGATACTTTATACACTGTTCTTCACCTTGCTTTTCTCACTGAATGATGTATCTTGTAGATATTTCTACATTTGCACACACAAATCCACCCCATGCCACTTTGTAGATGTGACACACTAATTCAACTAATTTCTCATTGATGTATTTCCTGGTTTGTTCCCTACTGTAAATAACACTGCAAGATCATTGTGTGTATGTATGCATATCTTGGTAAATTCTGCAAATATATCGTAGGGTAAATTTCATGCATTTAAAAGTTTTGATATAAACACAAAATTGCCCTTCAGAATGTTTGCATCAATTTACACAAACAGTGTATAAAAGTACCCATTCACTCATAACTATTCAGACTAGTACCAATATTTTTAATGCTGCCATCCTGAAAGGCAGGAAAAGGAGAAAAAAAAAAAAAAAAAGAAAAACAGCAACAAAAATAGTAGGGCACTGTCGTCTTGGGGTTTTGTTTGTTTTGCTTTTAATGACAGAAATGTAACCCTTGCCAAGGAAGTTCCCAAGGTTTCCTTCTTTCCTGTTGGTCTCTATTCTATTCCATTTATTTCTCCCATAGCAATAGCCCACTGGGTCAAATAAATAAGTTCTGTTCTGTCTTTTTAAAAGTTTACATGTGGCATGATAAGATGCTCAACATCACTCATTACCAGAGAAATGCAAATCAAATCCACAATGAGGTACCATCACATGCTGGTCAGAATGGCTGCTATCAGAAAGTCTACAAACAATAAATGCTGGAGAGGGTGTGGAGAAAAGGGAACCCTCTTACTCTGTTGGTGGGAATGCAAACTAGTACAGTCACTATGGAGAACAGTGTGGAGATTCCTTAAAAAACTGGAAACAGAACTGCCATATGACCCAGCAATCCCACTGCTGGGCATATACACCAAGAAACCAGAATTGAAAGAGACACGTGTACGCCAATGTTCACTGCAGCACTGTTTACAATAGCTAGGACACGGAAGCAACCTAGATGTCCATCAGCAGATGAGTGTATAAACAAGTTGTGGTACATATACACAATGGAAAATTACTCAGCTATAAAAAAAGAACACATTTAAGTCAGTTCTAATGAGGTGGATGAAACCTGAGTCTATTATACAGAGTGAAGTTAAGTCAGAAAGAAAAACACAAATACAGTATATTAACGCATACATATGGAATTTAGAAAGATGGTAACGATGACCCTATATTCAAGACAGCAAAAGAGACACGGATGTAAAGAACAGACTTTTGGACTCTGTGGAAGAAGGTGAGGGTGGAATGATTTGAGAGAATAGCATTGAAACATGTATATTACCATATGTGAAATAGATGACCAGTCCAAGTTCAATGCACGAAACAGGGCGCTCAGGGCCAGTGCACTGGGACAACCAGAGGCATGGAATGGAGAGGGAGGTGGGAAGGGCGTTCGGGACGAGGGGACACATGTACACCCACGGCTGATTCATGTCAAAGTATGGCAAAAACCACCACAATATTGTAAAGTAATTAGCTTCCAATTAAAATAAATAAATTTTTAAAAAATTTTATATGTGGGAATGCACTGGATTATTTGGTTGCAATGAGAATCTACCTTCATTGTTGATCCACAGGTATCAGTACTATGGCTTCGTAATATGTTTTATTCTCTGGTGGGACTAGGGCTCCCTCCATCACTCTTCTTTTCCAAAATTTTCCTGAGTATTTTCATAGCCTTTAGGTGAACTTTTATATTAAAAAATAGACAAATTATGTTTGCATTTTACCTGGAACTTCATTGAACACGCAGATTTTATTAAAGAAAACTGACCTCTTTGTTGTGTCTTCCTACTCAAGAGCATGGCATAATTTATCATTTAACTATCTTTTTTGATCCTAGAGTTCTTAAATCTATTGATTTTTTATCTATTAATTTTGTAGCCTGCCAACTTACTTATTGTTCTGAATAGTTTTTGGTCTATTCTCCTAAGTGTTCTAATACATAATCATATTGTCTGCAAATGACAATAAATTTTACAGCTTTCTTTTCAAAAATCACGCCTCTTATTTCTTTCTCCCATCTTCCAGCACTGGATAGTATATCCAGAACAATGTTAAGTAAAATTGTTGTCTTGTTCCTGACTCTTAATTTGTATGTGAGCCAAAAATGTGACGCACATATGTAATTTAAAATTTTTTTAGTAACTACAAGTTGTTGGAAGTCAAAAGACTGTAGTTAATAATATAGTACTGTATACTTGAAAGTTGCTTAGAGTAGATCTTAAGCATTCTCACCACACACACTCACACAAAAGAGTTAAAAATGGGAGGTAATGTATGTGTCCATTATCTTGATCTTGGTAATCACTACACAATGTATATCAAGTCACGCTGTACACTTTAAATACAAACAATTATATTTGTCAATTATTCCTCAATGAAATTAAAAAATAAAATAAATTCAAAAATAGGTGATATTAATTTTAATGTATTTTATTGATGAGAGATATTAAGACGATCATCTCAACATGTGCTCAACACAAAAATTATTACTGAGATACTAAATCTTTTTTTGTCATATTAAGTCTTTGAAATCTTATGTATATATTTTCAGCTTATTTCACTTCAGATTAGACATAAAGTACTCAATATTACATGTGGCTAGTGACTACAGGATTCCAGTGGAGAAGGAATCCTGGCCAGTGACTACTGAACAATACATTTCTAGTGTTTGATAATTAAATATGATGTTAGCTCTTGGTTACTAATACTTGGTAGTAGACAATTCATGGATAGCTTAATAAGATATTTACTTTTAAACTGACATTGATAAGAATTTGGATTTCTATCCAGCTGCCATTTGTCAACTAATTTTGCACGTCTACTGAGATGACCGTAGCATTTTTCTCCTTTGACTCTGTTACCATTTTATAGTACTGTATATTATCATGTATATTATCTAATACCTAAATAGCCTTAATTCCAGGAATACATCCTAAATGATTTTTTTATTTTTAAGTAATTATATTCACTATATTTTGATGAAGAAGTAAAATTAGTCTGTAAGTTTATTTTTATGTGCTATAGTGTTATATCAGCTTCATTAAGAAGTTAAAAACTTTCCTTTTTCTTTAGTCTATGAAAGAGTTTAAATAACACAGGATGGGATCACTTCCTAAACGTGTGAAAGAACCTATGATCCATCCAGGCTTGGAAACAGTAGGACCTTTAATATTTGTTGTTTTAACTACAATATTAAAAGTTATTTCAGTAAAATTTTAAAGCAGTTAGTACAAAGAGGCATTAAAAGTTAAATATATCCCTGTACCAGAGGATAAATAATTTATTTTTTTCCAGATGATTTGTAATTTAAATAACTCCCAGCAATTGCTGGCATCACTCCAAACAAAAGTCACCAATATTAAAAGATGTATACTGTGTGAAAACATTTCCTGATCCTTAATATTCTCCAGGCAATAATACTGGAGTGAGTAGCCATTCCCTTCTCTAGGGGATCTTACCAACCCAGGAATCAAACCTGGGACTCCCACATTGCAGGTAGATTCTTTACCATCTGAGACACCATGGAAACTCCCTAATGTTATATTTTAAGCAAATACCAAAATAGAAAAAGAATAATGAAATTATTGAGACCATGACATTGGCATGTAGAAAAGCACTTTTGGATTTTGATTAAGTGAAAAATAACAGGCTTTAGGCTCACAATACCCATTAATCATTATTCATCTAGTAGCTAGTGTCTGTCAAATATGTTTTTATATGGGAGTATCCTAGCCTAAGAGACTTTCCAGGTGACTCAGTGGTAAAGAATCCACCTGCCAATGCAGGAGACGTGGGTTCAATCCTTGGGTCAGGAAGATATCCTGGAGAAGGAAATGGCAACCCACTCCAGTATTCTTGCCTAGGAAATCCCATGGACAGAGGAGCCTGGCGGGCTACAGTCCATGGGGTCACAAAAAAGTCAGACACGACTTAGAGACTAAACAACAAAAACATCCCAGCCTAAAGTACCATTTGACACCATGGATCACAATAAACTGTGGAAAATTCTGCAAGAGATGGGAATACCAGACCATCTGACCTGTCTCTTGAGAAACCTGTATGCAGGGCAGGAAGCAACAGTTAGAACTGGACATGGAACAACAGACTGGTTCCAAATAGGAAAAGGAGTACGTCAAGGCTGTATATTGTCACCCTGCTTATTTAACTTATATGCAGAGTACATCATGAGAAACGCTGGGCTGGAAGAAACACAAGCTGGAATCAAGATTGCTGGGAGAAATATCAATAATCTCAGATATGCGGATGACACCACCCTTATGGCAGAAAGTGAAGAAGAACTAAAGAGCCTCTTGATGAAGGTGAAAGAGGAGAGTGAAAAAGTCGGCTTAAAGCTCAACGTTCAGAAAACTAAGATCATGGCCTCTGGTCCCATCACTTCATGGGAAATAGATGGGGAAACAGTGGAAACAGTGTCAGACTTTACTTTTGGGGGCTCCAGAATCACTGCTGATGGTGACTGCAGCCATGAAATTAAAAGATGCTTACTCCTTGGAAGGAAGGTTATGGCCAACCTAGATAGCATATTTAAAAGCAGAGACATTACTTTGCCAACAAAAGTCCATCTAGTCAAGGCTATGGTTTTTCCAGTGGTCATGTATGGATGTGAGAGTTGAACGGTGAAGAAAGCTGAGCGCCGAAGAATTGATGCTTTTGAACTGTGGTGTTGGAGAAGACTCTTGAGAGTCCCTTGGACTGCAAGGAGATCCAATCAATCCATCCTAAAAGAGATCAATCTTGGGTGTTCATTGGAAGGTCTGATGTTGAAGCTGAAACTCCAATACTTTGGCCACCTCATGAGAGGGGTTGACTCATTGGAAAGGACCCTGATGCTGGGTAGGATTGGGGGCGGAAGGAGAAGGGGACGACAGAGGATGAGATGGTTGGATGGCATCACTGACTCGATGGACATGGGTCTGGGTGGACTCCGGGAGTTGGTGATGGACAGGGAGGCCTGGCGTGCTGCAATTCATGGGGTCGCAGAGAGTCGGACACGACTGAGCGACTGAACTGAACTGAATGTAGGAAAGGACTCTCAAAAAAGTTGATCTGCCCTCAAAATTCATTCTACTCATAATACAATTATTTTCAACTATGGAAAGATGATATCACTTGGCATATTTATTTAAATGTGTTTTTTTTTTCCCTTACAATAATTTGAAGTACCTATAATTTGGGTAACTTTAAAAAAAAGTTTCTCCTTTTATTTACCATGAAATCACTTGGTATTTTGGAGCATTAACTCTCTATACCTTGCACTGCTTTCATCATGGCTATTTAATTTCCTTCAGGACGACTGATTCTATCTCCCAGTTCTTCCACATGACTTTATTGTATTGACTAAACCCCCTGCATGTACTAGAAGCTTTAACTCTCTACAGTCTCCTTCCCTACAGCATAAAAACAGGCTGAAATCTCTCCCAACTTGTGTTACAAACAGCTACCTTCCTATTCTACCGCATCTTCTGCCACCCATCTTTTCTCCTTTTAAAAGACAAATTAGAGCAAATAATATCTATAATAATGTCATACTCTCCCTCATTTTGATATGCCCTTCTCTGAATATGACATGAAGGACTGGAGTGTTAGTCAGGATGCCAAGTATTATTCATTACTGGTAAACAGTCTTATCCATGTTATAGCCCATAATTAGAGTAAATTAACAGAAGTTTTTTTTCTGCTTATGCTCAGACAGCAAATACTTTTTCTCTGCTTCTTCCCCACTCCTTGATGTCTTAACCAGATATGGAAAAGTTTTTCCCATCTCTCACCTATGGTCATATTTCCACTGAACTGATGATAGCAAAGGATTATCAAAGCTCTCCCGATGACCAAAAGCAGGGGCCACTGTCACTGAGCTCTCTGCAGTAGTGTGGTGACCACACCCACTTTATGTTCTCTATACCTCTTTAGCTTCCTAACACTGCTTTTAAGACACTCTCATCTTTGTCCCAAGTGCCTTTTCTGACTTGTCTGCCTGTATTTGACTCTTAAAGTGAAGTTGCTCAGTCGTGTCCGACTCTGTGCGACCCCATGGACCATACCTTACCAGGCTCCTATGTCCATGGTATTTTCCAGGCAAGAGTACTGGAGTGGGTTGCCATTTCCTTCTCCAAGGGAATCTTCCCAACCCAGGGATCAAACCCGGGTTTCCTGCATTGCAGGCAGATGCTTTACCGTCTGAGCCACCAGGGAAGTCCTTAGATGTTAGTAATTCTAGAATTCTGTTCTTGACCCTTTATTCATACCCTCAGAGTATGAATACCCTCAGAGATTTCCTGGTCAGTTTCATCTTCATGATAGCCCTCTGCATGGTAGTTTGAGTTTAGAAAATTTTCTTTAAAAGATCTGATTATATTATTAATATTTTAAACCACACACACCTCTTCTCAGCAGGGGAGAGAAATGCCTGGCCCCACCCCCATTCCAGGAGATGTGCTAATGCCATTGGATGCCTGGGAGGAGTGCTAAATATACCCTAGAAACAACCCTGTGGAGACACACCAAAAAAAGACTTTAGGTAAAGCCTCCCTGTACCTGCCTAGACCAAAAATTATAGCTAGTTAGAAGAATATAGAATACAGTTAGTAGCGAAGAGTAACTGACCCTTGGAGAAACTGTGCACTATTAAACAGAATAAGGATTCTTCTCACAACCTTATTAATACTCTTATTTTTCATAACAAATCATCTTTAAAATAACTGGTATCACGTTAAACACATATTGCCCATGCTTACACTGTGTAACTGTGAATTAAAGTGGAGTGCAATTTATTACTGCTTTATGTATTTTGGTTATTATTAATCAGTGATAAAATAACACATATCTAAGAATTTGTCCAGAATCACTAAAGTCAATCCAAAACAAAAGTGGTGAAGTTACTGAACACAATCTTGTCTAGTTTTTCCAAAATCAAAACACACAATACATCAGATTATGTGTACTTCACTAATGCTCCGATTTCTCTGACATTCAGCAAAATAAACATTAATATCTAAATATTTTAAAATGATAGTATGTCCAATATTGCTACTGAATATCTTTGGCTTACCTCATAGGGTAGTTTATCAAAATATCCATTACTGGGCCCTTCCCTGAGAGCAGTAATGCTAAACTTTTTGTTCAGATTGTCCATTTCGTAATCATCCTTTTCTTCATAGTCATCTTCCTCTAGATCATTCATGTCAATAAGTGAAGTCTTGAGAGAAAGCATGGGCTTGTCCTTCGTACCATGTAATACAACTGCATCTAATTCAGTGTAGTAATCCAGAAGAGTACTATTTATTTCCAGGCGTATAAGATTTGTAGGAAAATTTATCTGCTTAATACAAGGTTTAAACTGGCGAGCCTGGGAAGCATTCACCTTCGTAGGTTTCTCTGACCAAAGAGTCTCCCATCTGCCAAAGAAAGAAATTTCTCTATAATACCGTTTAGAATGACATTTTCTGTTACTGTAAAGTTAGGGGCCCATGCCCAATATGTTCCAGTGTGAAGCAAAAGCATTAAACAAAGCAGATAGATACAATCAAACCAATAATCATTTCCATGACATGAAAAAATTTTAAATCTAAACGCCATAGACTTTATTACTTAAAATATTTTTACTACTTAAATTAATTTTACAACTCCTTAGAAATTCATTTTAGGCAGATTTCACAGTTAGTTAAAAACTACTGGAATCACTAGTCAGAAGTACATAAACAACATTCAGTTTTACAGAAAAAGTAAACTCCAAATATTAGAGCACATGAAAGAAAGCACTCCTGGATTTCCCTGATAGCTCAGTGGAATTTTGGTAATTTCTACCTTTAGGAATAAAAGCATAAGGCAGAAACTCAATGGGGATTCCAGTAAACATATCACTGACAATAACAGTAGGAACTTTTACAGTTAACAGAACCCTTACAATCACCCCATTTTCGTTAGATTTGCTACTTCTCTCCTGAACACTAGGAATAAAACCCATCAAGCATATAAAGAGACTCTGAGTGTTTGTATTTGCAGACAACCTGAAAGTAGGAATAGAGAGACTGGCCCCACTCTATAATCAGCCTTGGGAGGCAGGGGAAGAGTTCAAGGAACACAGCAGGTTGTGGCAGATTTAAGGAGGCAACGAAAGCAGGATGAGCATTCTCACTTTCTGTGACAAGACAGAAGAACAAATTTGAAATGCCAGCCTAGACTAAGAAGTGCTCCTAAAGTCTAAATGCAAAAATCTTGAGGGTTTCTAACAATGGTATTGATCTGAACACTCTACTGAACATCCAGGCAGTTCAACAGAGCTAGCCGTACAGGAACAGAAGTATGAA
Organism: Giraffa tippelskirchi; assembly: GCF_054371585.1. NCBI lineage: Eukaryota > Metazoa > Chordata > Mammalia > Artiodactyla > Giraffidae > Giraffa > Giraffa tippelskirchi. The sequence continues at coordinate 117,017,006 of NC_137283.1, read as the reverse complement.
ACATTTAAAACCATGTTCGTAGGGAAATGCTTTCCTAACTTTGGACAGATTGTTTCCAAGAATCCTGGGGTACATGGCAGAAGGTATGAGAAAACTCAGACTTTGGTTTTGCTCATCCTTTTGTTGCTGCTGGAAAAGGACATCAAGTGAGGCAGGAGGTTCTTCTCATGTCCAAGAACCAAGGACCACTCAGGACCCTATAAAATAACTGCCTGCGCTGCTTCACAGCACATGTGGACAAAACCAGCCTATTTTATTGTTTAGGTCAATGAGAAGTTTTTATGAAGCTTAACAGAAACACTGAAAATGTAATACAGAAATCACCTCTGCCAGGTCCTTTGCAATAAACAAAGACACAGACAAAACATGTTCTTTATGCAGAGCTGGACCTGTATTATAATGCAAATTATGTTATAAAATTACAAATATAAGCTTGAAAACAAGCATTGATTAGAGCAGAAATATTCTATTGAAATAATGTATTAATGTACTAAAGTCTCCTTCTCTCTCTCTACTTTGCAGAATGGATAAGGTTAAGATGATGCTTTAAAATGACTTCTTTAACATTTCTAGCATGTTTAAACATATAAGGGTTAATGCTATTTTAGTATCACTTTTGCTTCTGACTTTAGATAGTATAAATATTATATATTTAGTTATACATAAATCATAAGTTTAAATATGACAGCATACTTAAGGTAGAATAATATCAAATCATCAGTTTTTAGAATATTTTTAAATGTCTAAAAATAAAAAAAATCAGGTATCATTATATTTTATTTTGATTTTTCTTGATAACCTAAAGAGTAACCAAGAAAGTGCTAAAAAGATGAAAAATTATTTATAGGTCTGTGGCCATTTAAATTAACATTAACTATGAGAGTTGGACAGTGAAGAAAGCTGAGCACCGAAGAATTGATGCTTTTGAACTGTGGTGTTGGAGAAGACTCTTGAGAGTCCCTTGGACTGCAAGAAGATTCAACCAGTCCATCCTAAAGGAGATCAGTCCTGGATGTTCATTGGAAGGACTGATGTTGAAGCTGAAACTCCAATACTCTGGCCACCTCATGCGAAGAGTTGACTCATTGGAAAAGACCCTAAGGCTGGGAAGGATTGGGGGCAGGAGGAGAAGGGGACGACAGAGGATGAGATGGCTGGATGGCATCACTGACTCAATGGACATGGGTTTGGGTAAACTCCGGGAGTTGGTGATGAACAGGGAGGCCTGGCGTGCTGCAATTCCTGGAGTCGCGAAGAGTCAGACACGACTGAGCGACTGAACTGAACTAAACTGATGAGACCAATACAATTGATTTAGGGGTATCTGCACTAAAGTGAATTTTTGTTTAAAATTCTAACAGAACTAGACTATATTATTTTAAAGTTAGAAAGCTATCTACCCAACAAGAGAATATATCAATATCTTTTAAAAATTATCACACAGTTGATTTATAACATTAGTTTCAGGTGTACAACACAATGATTCAATATTTTCATAGGTTATAAAATGTTATTATATTACAAAATAATGACTATTCTAAAATATTGGTTGTATTTCCTATGCCAAAATCTTTCTGTTTAGAAAACTAAAGCCTGAACTTTAAAAACTAGTGAGTGAAAGCAAGCAAGCAAATACAAATAAATGCACATGTGCACACCTGTGTACACATACACACAAACATACACATTTACACATAATTTTCCATGAGACAGCCCTGACTCTCTTAATCCTCTAGACTCAGAGCTGTGCTGATGAGATTAAACTGCTCTAAGTCATGGCTTCTGTAATCTGCATATTTAGATGCTAACTTTATCTGCCCATACAGTATATTTCTCTACTGGACAAATCTGACAAACAATTATTTTAAATCTACAGTCGCATGTACAGAATTTAGTGTGGAATCCCCATCAGACTGTGCTTCGTCTGCACTTGAAGCACTTAACTCCGGGGTGGTATCAGCATTCTCTTCACCAGCCCACTTATTTCTCCTTCTCTTGATTGTACTGAATGCCTACTATGTGTCCAGTGCTTGGACACCAGACACCCTGTCTCTGTAACTGTTGACCTGCTGTTACCCACTGAGAAAGTCTCTCTAGGGCTCCCGGGAAGCAGCAAGTGGACAAGAGAGGAAGAGAGATGTTTATCAACAGAAACTGGAGAAAGCAAGTTTTCTAACATATTCAGGTTGGAAGCCAGGCACATGGATGCAAATTACTTCCCTGTAACCAAAATTTTTCCTGGTTACTAAGCACATCTAGTAGCCAGCACAAAGAAAGATCTCTTGCCAACACTGTTCCATTTCACCAGCTGAAAGTGAAGGGAGAGAATAGGAAAACAAGAATAAAATTAAAGTATTCTAAGAGGTATACTTAACTCACTCTGTGTTTCTCAGCCTGCCATTAATGGGCACTAACAAACTGGCATCTGCTTTAAAAAGAACCAGTAAAGGGTCTGATTACTTCTGACTTAAATGACAAAATCATGCTTCACAAAATCAAGGGGACCAGATCATGACCAATTCGTGAAATCCCTGCTTAAGCAACTTCCTTTGGCAGCAAATCCTGTGACAGCCATTTTCTTTCTCCCTGCTTTAACTTCAATATTATATAGTGAAAATGCTTTCAACACTCAAAGAGTACCACTAAATTTGAACTCCAAATAGCTTTATTCCAATCAGTTTAATATGACCTCAATTTCTCTTCTCTTTTCCTTGTCTCTCTCTCTTCCAATGTGTAACCCTGCACTTGCCTTTTTTCTGACTCTTACATAAGCATCTATTAAGATCTTATCCTCAGGACCAGGACACTCTATACAATTTTCTTTTCTCTTAGTAGAACACTAGGCAAGAAGTCAAAAGACTTTGAGATCTTACAGGACTACTTGTAACTTTTCCACTTCACTCACCGAATATAAGAAATGTAATCAGACAAAATGGGGAAAGATTGCTTTTCAATTTTCTGGGACATGTTCATTTCCCATTAACGAATTCTTGAACTACTCTAAAACACTCTCTTACTTGCTAAGCCCTAAGGTGGAAATAAGGGCTTCCTAGGTGGCTCAGTGGTAAAGAACCTGCCTGCAATGCAGGAGACTCAGGTTTGATCCCTGGGTCGCGAAGATCTCCGGGAGAAGGAAATGGCAACCTGCTCCAGTAATCCTGCCAGGAAAATCCCATAGACAGAGGAGCCTAGTGGGCTATAGTCCACAGGGTCACAAAGAGTCAGAGTCAGACATGACTGAGAGACTGAGCATACACATACACATGTAAAGTTGCCAACTGCTCTTTATTTGAGATTCTGAGCATGCTAATTTCTCAGTAGAAACTGGGATTTCTTTTATGAAATGACAGTGATGAAAATGACATTGGTAGCAAAGTAAATCGGAGAAGGCAATGGCACCCCACTCCAGTACTCTTGCCTCGAAAATCCCATGGACAGAGGAGCCTGGTAGGCTGCAGTCCATGGGGTCGCTAAGAGTCGGACACGACTGAGCAACTTCACTTTCACTTTTCACTTTCATGCATTGGAGAAGGAAATGGCAACCCACTTCAGTGTTCTTGCCTGGAGAATCCCAGGGACGGGGGAGCCTGGTGGGCTGCCGTCTATGGGGTCGCACAGAGTCAGACACGACTGAAGCAACTTAGCAGCAGCAGCAGCAAAGTAAATAATCTGACAACTCTGTACCAGTTCTCTTTTATTATCAATACATCATGTCTACCAGTGTATTAGAGCTGATTTTCTCTACCTACATTCAGCTTATCTCCCGGTAGTTCTGTGCTCATACCCCAGATCTGCAGCCTTGCTCCTTAGGGCTCCCAATTGCAGCCTTCTACAGAGAACTACATGGGCTCCCAGAGCCTCTTCATCAGAGAGTGGCAGGTCTCTGGAAGACTTCCATCCCCTTCCCACTCCCCCAGCTCACAGCCCAAGACAGACCAGCAGGGGTGTCCAAGTCCAGCTCCCTGGCAACTCAGCCTCCAGGCTGACTGGGACTTCACAGGACACTGCATCCTTGTCTTCTTCCCTTCCTTACAGCACTTTCCCTGCTCCCTTACTGGTTTCTCCAGGAGCACTTTCCTAACAAATCCTTGGCGGAGGAACAGTCTTCTTAGGTCTGCTTCTGGGAAACCAGATCCAAGAGCTCTACGAATTCCCAGAGCTTGTGACCCCTTGATAGCTTGTTCTCTCCACTCTGGGACTTCTCTCACTTCTTGGAACACCAGGATTTCACCCCATGATTCCACTTTTGCACGTGCTGTTCTCACTTCACCTTTCCTACCCAAATTAAAGCCTTACTCAACCCTCAGCCCCAAGTAAGTCACTTCCTCTGGGAGGACTTCTCTAGCCCCACAGGCTTTCCACTGTCAGCACATGCACCCGGCAGTTCCCCAGCCCTTTTCCAGGCTGGCCTGCAAAACTCAAAGAACAAGACCCACATCGGTCCAGCCCTCTGTTTTGTTCCCAGCAGTTAGTGGGCAGAGAAGGTGTTCAATCAATGTTTCTGACTGTCTAAAGATTCACCAGAATGCTAACGCTTACTAAATCTGGGCAGAAGAATTGTGGGGTTTTTTTATACAAATTGTGGGGTATTTCCTAACAAGTTTTTTAAACAATGAAACTGATTTCATAATCAGTAAAAATTTTAGGCCCTTTTTTATCCTGCAGTAATATATATTAGTTAGATTCTTTTCCTCAAAAGCTAATGGTGTTTTCTGTGGAATACGGCTAAAAATCAGTTAAGCAAAGTAGACTTACATCTGTAAATATAAAGTTGTCATTTTCATCACAATCACACACTACAACTCTCAGCTAGGAACCCAAGAGCATGATTTATAGTCACAATCAGTTATGCAGAAATTAAATTTTATATCTTATCCAGATACTGATTCATCTGGAAAAAGTAGATAGCTTTGTAGGAAAGAGGCAGAGAATGACAGAGTCCAACAAAACAGTTTTCACGTAAGCAAGCATCCTATTCAAAGAAATTCAAAACACCCCCTTTCAGAAAAAAGAAAAAAGTCTGTATAATAAAGGATACTGGTTTTCTGTGTTTTAAAAAACTGATTCATTAATAACATTGTTGACAATGAATTATCAAACTTGTTCTTATAAGAATGAATAAAGATTATACCAGCAGTGTCCAGCTGGAGCTGAGCTGTATTCTGCATTTGCTTCCTGGTAGCCTGGGAAGGTTCCTCGGAGCTGAGGAGACAAGGACCTCTTCTCAACTCAAAGGGAGGAGTGCATTAGGCCACACCAGATCTGTGCACCTACTCCTCCTCCATGGGCAATTGAGCTCCTACAGTTTAACAGATGCCCACAAACTGCTCTTGGCCTAGAATAAGCTCATAAGAGCAGAGATTTTTGTCTATTTTGTTCATTGTTCATTAACGTGCCTCAACACAGAGACCAATGCTTAGTACAAGGTAGACACTCAAATATTTAATGAATGAATGGAGTAATATAAAGATTTAAAACTGGTAAGATAACAAGTAATAGAAAATGGACAAATATTAATAACATGATAGACAGTTGAAGAGAAGGAAATATAAATGGCTCTTAAACACGAGAAAACATTCAACCTCAGAGATGACAAAAGAATTTTAACTTAAAGTTAACATGAGATAACATTTTTCACCTACCAAATTAACAAAAATGCTAAAATTTCTTAAAACACTCTATAGGTGAGGCTTTGATAAAACATGTATGTACACTGCTGGTGGGAATATAAATAGGTAGAACCTCTTTGAAGGGAAACCTGGCACGTGTTAACACTACAAATACACAGACCCTTGGCCCAGCAAAATTTCTCACAAGTTACCCACATGCATGCTTGTACACATGCAAAGTGACTCAATGGCAAGGTTATTCATTGCATTAACACTAATAATAGCAAAGTATGGAAACACTAAGAAGCCATCAATAGAGGAGTGGTTAATAAGTTGGTGTATACATACATTGTACATTACTTGCAACTGTAGAAAAGACTAAGGAAGCTCTCTTTACATTTATATGAAAAGATCCAATATATACCACTAAGTGAAACAAATAAGGTGTAGAACAATGTAAATGGTGTGCTTATTTTTGTGTATAAAGAAAAGTAAAATGAATATATTTGTATTTGTTTAGGTCTGCATAACAAAACTCTGGAACAAGGCAGAGGAAGTGGATAAAAGTGGTTTCTTTGAGTGCAGGGTGGATCTTAGGCACATGGAGAACAGGGTATAAGAAGGCATTATGTACTTTTTAGATTACTGAATATAATCACCTAGTCAAATAATTAGAGTCTGAAAAATCAGGAGGTTGAACTACAGAAACAAGACAGAAAAAGAGAGGTGCCATGATGCAAATAAATGATGTAAATAAACAGGTTTTTAGGGAGAATGCATGAATACTTAAGGCAGCATTTATTTTTAAATGAACATAGTTGTTACAAAAACATCCATCTAACATTAAAGCTAATCCCCTAAGGACCTCCTCTAAAGTATCACTGTGTAGGCTGATTCTGAGTTAACCAAAGTGTTTAAAAGCAATAACATGATGCCTGTTTGAAAATATGTTAGAAATCATACTTCCAACTAACTTCTCAGATTGGCTCATGTTCCAGTTAGTTCAAATCATGCTTTTCGGGGCGGTCCTAAGATGGCGGAGGAATAGGATGGGGAGACGACTTTCTCTCCCACAAATTCACGGAAAGAACATGTAGACGCAGAGCAAATTCCACAAAACAACTTCTGAATGCTGGCAGAGGACATCAGACACACAGAAAGCCAGCCCATAGTCTTTGAAAGGAAGTAGGACAAAATACAAAAGATAAAAAGAGAGACAAAAGAGGTAGGGAAGGAGATCCCTCCAGGAAAGGGAGTCTTAAAAAAGAGAGAAGTTTACAAACACCAGGAAACACTCTCTCCAGCGGGTCTGTGGTCTGAGCCTTGGAATCGCAGAGGGCAAAACAACTGGGAGGAAAAATAGATAAATAATTAAAAACAGCGGTTTACGTACCTAACAGCAACTCCCAGCGGGCGCACAGCCCAGACACGCGCTTCCCCAACTAGCAAGTGGGGGCTGGGCAGGGAGGGGCGGGCTGCATTGCTTTGGGTAAGGACTGGGCCTGAGTGCCCCGAGGGCAATCTGAGGGAACTAGATTGAGACAGCAACCTAGACCATGGGATGGCTTTCCTGTGAAGAGCCTTAACCTAAGACACCACCAGGCCGGTTGACAGAACAAACGACTGAGCAGAGCAAGCCGGCTGCGGACCGGCCCACCCCCGCAGGAGACGGGCACGCAAGGGCAGCCAGAGCCGGAAGGGTGGAATCACGGCCTCAGGGAGGCATCCTATACCAAACTGCAAACAGACCTCGCCGCTAACCAGGACTTCTTGGGACTCTGGAGGGTCGACACCAGCCGAGAGGGTCGCAGCCAGAGATCAGCTCCCCAGGGGAGAGCATGGCACACCTGGGAAGCTGCGTCCCTTGTACACCCAGAAAACCCAGCAGCTGGGACGGGGGAAGGGAAAAAGGCATAGCCCCCGATTGCGCTAGCCAAAAACCTGGTCACCAGAGCTACTCAGACCTGGGAAGGGCACAAAACCCAGGCTCAATGAAGTCTGCGCCTTTGTGAAGTACCCAGGAACCTGAATTTGAGCGGCTTAAACCCGGGAAGTACAGGCAACCCCAGGGGCTAATTCAGACAGTTCCCAGCAGTGCAGCCTAGAGCCTGAGCAGTGTAGACTGGGAAAGCACACACGCCATGAGCAGGGCAAACCCAGTGTGGCCGAAACATTGTGAGCACACGCCAGTGAGATTTGTTTGCAGTGTTCCTCCCTCCCCACAGCACGACTGAACAAGTGAGACTAAAAGTGATCAGCACCACCCCCCTTGTGTCAGGGCGGAAATTAGACACTGAAGAGACCAGCAAACAGAAGAAGCTAAAAGAAACAGAGGGAACCGCTTTGGAAGTGACAGATGCAACAGATTAAAAACCTGTAGTTAGCACCAACTACATAGGAAGGGGCCTAGAGACCTTGAGAAGTACAAGCTGGGCCAAGGAACTATCTGAAAATGAACTGACCCCACACTGTCTGTAACAGCTCCAGAAAAAGTCCTAGATATATTTTTACTATTATCATTTTTTAAATTTTTAAAACTTAATTTTTTAAAATTTTCTTAAATTTTATTTTATTTTCTCATTTTATTTTTAAGTTCGCTATTACTCCTTCAATTTTCATTTTTATAACCTACTACTACCTTGCAAAAAAAAAAAAGGCCCTATTTTTCTTTGTATTTTTTTAATGTTTTTTTTAAGACCTTATTTTTAAAAGCAAACTTTATATATATATATATTATATATATATTATAATTTTTGTGACTCTGGTGGGTTTTTTTTCCTTCTTTTCTTTCTTCCCCCCCTCTTCTTTTAATATTGTATTTTTGAGAACCTAACCTCTACTCTAGACTTTGAATCTTTGCTTTTTAGTATTTGTTATCAACTTTGTATCTTCAAGAACCCAATCTTCAGTACCCATTTTCACTTGGAAGCAAGATCACTGGCTTGATTGCTCTCTCCCCCTTTTAACTCTCCTTTTTCTCCACCAGGTCACCTCCATCTCCCCACTCCCCCTTGTCTTCTCAACCCAACTCTGTGAATCTCTTTGTGTGTTCTGGGCTGTGGAGAACACTTAGGAAACTGATTACTGGCTGGATCTGTCTCTCCCCTTTTGATTCCCCCTTTTCTCCTCCTGGCCACCTGTCTCCTTCCTCCCTCTTCTCTTCCCTGTGTAACTCCGTGAACATCTCTGAGAGATCCAGAATGTGGAGAGCACATAGGGAAGTGATTACTGGCTAGCTTGCTCTCTCCCCTTTTGATTCCCCTCTTCTCCTCCTGGCCACCTCTATCTCCCTCTTCCCTCTTCTCTTCTCCATGTAATTCTGTGAACCTCTCCGGGTGTCCCTCACTGTAGAGAAACTCTTCATCATTAACCTAGATGTTTTATCATCGGTGCTGTATAGATGGAGAAGTCTTGAGCCTACTGCAAGAATAAGACTGAAAACCAGAGACAGGAGACTTAAGTCCAAATTTTGAGAACACCAGAGAACTCCTGAATCCAGGAAGCATTAAACGATCAGAGCTCATCAAACACCTCCATACCTACACTGAAACCAAGCACCACCCAAGGGCCAACAAGTTCCAGAGTAAGATATACCATGCAAATTCTCCAGCAACACAGGAACATAGCCCTGAGCTTCAATATACAGGCTGCCCAAAGTCACACCAAACCCACTGACATCTCAAAACTCATTACTGGATACTTCATTGCACTCCAGAGAGAAGAAATCCAGCTCCACCCACGAGAACACCGACACAAGCTTCCCCAACCAGGAAACCTTGACAAGTCACCCGTCTAACCTCACCCAGAGCAAGGAACCTCCACAATAAAGAGGAACCACAAACTGCCAGAAAACAGAAAGGCCACCCCAAACACAGCAATATAAACAAGATGAAAAGGCAGAGAAATACCCAGCAGGTAAAGGAACAGGATAAATGCCCTCTAAACCAAACAGAAGAAGAAGAGATATGGAATCTACCTGATAAAGAATTCCAAATAATGATAGTGAAAATGATCCAAAATCTGGAAAACAAATTGGAGTTACAGATAAATAACCTGGAGGCAAGGATCGAGAAGATGCAAGAAAAGTTTAACAAGGACTTAGAAGAAATAAAAAAGAGTCAATATATAATGAATAATGCAATAAATGAGATAAAAAACACTCTGGAGGGAACCAACAGTAGAATAACAGAGGCAGAAGATAGGGCAAGTGAAGTGGAAGATAGAATGATAGAAATAAATGAAACAGAGAGGCAAAAAGAAAAAAGAATTAAAAGAAATGAGGACAACCTCAGAGATCTCTGGGACAATGTTAAACGCACCAACATATGAATCACAGGAGTCCCAGAAGAAGAAGATAAAAAGAAAGACCATGAGAAAATAGTCGAGGAGATAATAGTTGAAAACTTCCCTAAAGTGGGGAAGTAAATAATCACCCAAGTCCAAGAAACCCAGCGAGTCCTAAACAGGATAAACCCAAGGCGAAACATCCCAAGACACATAATAATCAAATTAACAAAGATAAAACACAAAGAACAAATATTAAAAGCAGCAAGGGAGAAACAACAAATAACACACAAGGGGATTCCCATAAGGATAACAGCTGATCTTTCAATAGAAACTCTTCAGGCCAGAAGGGCATGGCAGGACATACTAAAAGTGATGAAAGAAAATAATCTACAGCCCAGATTACTGTATCCTGCCAAGAATCTCATTCAAATACGAAGGAGAAATCAAAAGCTTTACAGACAAGCAAAAGCTCAGAGAATCCAGCACCACCAAACCAGCTCTCCAACAAATGCTAAAGGATCTTCTCTAGACAGGAAATACAGAAAAGGTGTATTATATTGAACCCAAAACAAAAAAGTAAATGGCTACGGGATCATACTTATCAATGATTACCTTAAATGTAAATGGGTTGAATGACCCAACCAAAAGACAAAGACTGGCTGAATGGATACAAAAACAAGACCCCTATATATGTTGTCTACAAGAGACGTACCGCAAAACAAGGGAACATACAGACTGAAAGTGAAGGGCTGGAAAAAGATATTTCATGCAAATAGAGACCAAAAGAAAGCAGGAGTAGCAATACTCATATCAGATAAAATAGACTTTAAAACAAAGGCGGTGAAAAGAGACAAAGACGGACACTACATAATGATCAAAGGATCAATCCAAGAAGAAGATATAACAATTATAAATATATATGCACCGAACATAGGAGCACCGCAACATGTAAGGCAAATGCTAACAAGTATGAAAGGGGAAATTAACAACACAATAATAGTGGGAGACTTTAATACCCCACTCACACCTATGGACAGATCAACTAAATAGAAAATTAACAAGGAAACACAAACTTTAAATGACACAATAGACCACTTAGACCTAATTGATATCTATCGGTCATTTCACCCAAAAACAATGAATTTCAACTTTTTCTCAAGCACACAAGGAACCTTCTCCAGAATAGATCACATCCTGGGTCATAAATCTAGTCTTGGTAAATTAAAAAAATTGAAATCATGCCAAGCATCTCTTCTGACCACAAAGCAGTAAGATTAGGTGTCAATTACAGGGGAAAAACTATTAAAAATTCCAACATATGGAGGCTGAACAACACACTGCTGAATAACCAACAAATCACAGAAGAAATCAAAAAAGAAATAAAAATATGCATAGAGATGAATGAAAATGAAAACACAACAATCCAAAACCTATGGGACACTGTAAAAGCAGTGCCAGGGGAAGATTCATAGCAATACAAGCTCACCTCAAGATACAAGAAAAAAGTCAAATAAATAACCAAACTCTACATCTAAAGCAACTAGAAAAGGAAGAAATGAAGAACCCCAGAGTTCATAGAAGGAAAGAAATTTTAAAAATTAGGGCAGAAATAAGTGCAAAAAAACCCAAAAGAGACCATGGCAAAAATCACCAAAGCCAAAAGCTGGTTCTTTGAGAAGATAAATAAAATTGACAAGCCATTAGCCAGACTCATCAGGAAACAAAGGGAGAAGAACCAAATCAACCAAGTTAGAAATGAAAACGGAGAGATCACAACAGACAACACAGAAATACAAAGGATCATAAGAGACTATTATCAACAACTATATGGAAACAAAATGGACAACTTGGAAGAAATGGATACTTAGAAAAGTACGACTTCCCAAAACTGAACCAGGAAGAAATAGAAAATCTCAACAGACCCATCACAAGCACGGAAACTGAAACTGTGATCAGAAATCTTCTAGCAAACAAAAGCCCAGGACCAGATGGCTTCACAGCTGAATTCTACCAAAAATTTAAAGAACTAACACCTATCCTACTCAAACTCTTCCAGAAAATTGTAGAGGAAGGTAAACTTCCAAACTCATTCTATGAGGCCACAATCACCCTAATACCCAAACCTGACAGTTCAGTTCAGTCGCTGAGTCGTGTCTGACTCTTCGCGACCCCATGAACCGCAGCACGCCAGGCCTCCCTGTCCATCACCAACTCCCGGAGTCCACCCAAACCCATGTCCATCGAGTTGGTGATGCCATCCAGCCATCTCATCCTCTGTCGTCCCCTTCTCCTCCTGACCCCAATCCTTCCCAGCATCAGGGTCTTTTCCAATGAGTCAATTCTTCACATGAGGTGGCCAAAGTATTGGAGTTTCAGCTTCAACATCAGTCCTTCCAATGAACACCCAGGACTCATCTCCTTTAGGATGGACTGGTTGGATCTTCTTGCAGTCCAAGGGACTCTCAAGGGTCTTCTCCAACACCACAGTTCAAAAGCATCAATTCTTTGGTGCTCAGCTTTCTTCACCGTCCAACTCTCACATCCATACATGATTACTGGAAAAACCATAGCCCTGAATAGACGGACCTTTGTTGGCAGAGTAATGTCTCTGCATTTCAATATGCTATCTAGGTTGGTCATAACCTTCCTTCCAAGGAGTAGGCGTCTTTTAATTTCATGCCTGCAGTCACCATCAGCAGTGATTTTGGAGCCCAAAAAAATAAAGTCTGACACTGTTTCCACTGTTTCCCCATCTATTTCCCATGAAGTGATGGGACCAGATGCCATTATCTTAGTTTTCTGAATGTTGAGCGTTAAGCCAACTTTTTCACTCTCCTCTTTTATTTTCATCAAGAGGCTATTTAGTTCTTCTTCGCTTTCTGCCATAAGGATGGTGTCATCTGCATATCTGAGGTTATTGATATTTCTCCTGGCAATCTTGATTCCAGCTTGTGTTTCTTCCAGCCCAGAGTTTCTCATGATGTACTCTGCATATAAGTTAAATAAGCACGGTGACAATATACAGCCTTGATGTACACCTTTTCCTATTTGGAACCAGTCTGTTGTTCCATGTTCAGGTCTGTTGCTTCCTGACCTGCACACAGGTTTCTCAAGAGACAGGTCGATGATCTGGTATTCCCATCTCTTTCAGAATTTTCCACAGTTTATTGTGATCCACACAGTGACAAAGATGCCACAAAAAAAACAAAACTACAGGCCAGTATCACTGATGAACATAGATGCAAAAATCCTTAACAAAATCCTAGCAAACAGAATCCAACAACATATTAAAAAGATCATACATCATGACCAAGTGGGCTTTATCCCAGGGATGCAAGGATTCTTCAATATCTGCAAATCAATCAATGTAATACACCACATAAACAAATTGAAAACTAAAAACCAGATGATTTCAATAGATGCAGAGAAAGCCTTTGACAAAATTCAACATCCATTTATGATAAAAACCCTCCAAACAGCAGGAATAGAAGGAACATACCTCAACATAATAAAGCTATATATGACAAACCCACAGCAAACATTATCCTAAATGGTGAAAAACTGAAAGCATTTCCCCTAAAGTCAGGAACAAGACAAGGGTGCCCACTCTCACCACTACTATTTAACCTAGTTTTGGAAGTTTTGGCCACAGCAATCAGAGCAGAAAAAGAAATAAAAGGAATCCAGATTGGAAAAGAAGAAGTAAAACTCTCACTGTTTGCAGATGACATGATCTTCTACATAGAAAACCCTAAAGACTCCACCAGAAAATTACTAGAGCTAATCAATGAACATAGTCAAGTTGCAGGATATAAAATTAACACACAGAAATTCCTTGCATTCCTATACATTAACAATGAGAAAACAGAAAGAGAAATTAAGGAAACAATTCCATTCACCATCACAACAAAAAGAATAAAATAATTAGGAATATATCTACCTAAAGAAACAAAAGACCTATATATAGAAAACTATAAAACACTGGTGAAAGAAATCAAAGAGGACTCAAATAGATGGAGAAATATACCGTGTTCATGGATCGGAAGAATCAATATAGTGAAAATGAGTATACTACCCAAATCAATCTATAGATTCAATGCAATCGCTATCAAGCTACCAACGGTATTCTTCAGAGAACAAGAATAAATAATTTCACAATTTGTATGGAAATACAAAAAACCTCAAATAGCCAAAGCAATCTTGAGAAAGAAGAATGGAACGGAGGAATCAACCTGCCTGACTTCAGGCTCTACTACAAAGCCACAGTCATCAAGACAGTATGGTACTGGCACAAGGACAGAAATATAGATCAATGGAACAAAATAGAAAGCCCAGAGATAAATCCACGCACCTATGGACACCTTATCTTTGACAAAGGAGGCAAGAATATACAATGGAGAAAAGACAATCTCTTTAACAAGTGGTGCTGGGAAAACTGGTCAACCACTTGTAAAAGAATGAAACTAGAACACTTTCTAACACCATACACAAAAATAAACTCAAAATGAATTAAAGATCTAAACGTAAGACCAGAAACTATAAAACTTCTAGAGGAAAACATATACAAAACACTCTCCGACATAAACCACAGCAGGATCCTCTATGACCCACCTCCCAGAATAATGGAAATAAAAGCAAAAATAAACAAATGGGACCTAATTAAAGTTAAAAGCTTCTGCACAACAAAGGAAACTATAAGCAAGGTGAAAAGACGGCCTTCAGAATGGGAGAAAATAATAGCAAATGAAGAAACAGACAAAGAATTAATCTCAAAAATATACAAGCAACTCCTGCAGCTCAATTTCAGAAAAATAAACGACCCAATCAAAAAGTGGGCCAAAGAGCTAAACAGACACTTCTCCAAAGAAGACATACAGATGGCTAACAAACACATGAAAAGATGTTCAACATCACTCATTATCAGAGAAATGCAAATCAAAACCACAATGAGGTACCATTTCACACCCGTCAGAATGACTGCTATCCAAAAGTTTACAAGCAATAAATGCTGAAGAGGGTGTGGAGAAAAGGGAACCCTCTTACACTGTTGGTGGGAATGCAAACTAGTACAGCCACTATGGAGAATAGTGTGGAGATTCCTCAAAAAACTCGAAATAGAACTGCCATACGACCCAGCAATCCCACTGCTGGGCATACACACTGAGGAAACTTGAATTGAAAGAGACACATGTACCCCAATATTCATCGCAGCACTGTTTATAATAGCCAGGACAGGGAAGCAGCCTAAATGCCCATCAGCAGACGAATGGATAAGGAAGCTGTGGTACATATACACAATGGAATATTACTCAGCCATTAAAAAGAATACATTCGAATCAGTTCTAATGAAGTGGATGAAACTGGAGCCTATTATACAGAGTGAAGTAAGCCAGAAAGAAAAACACTAATACAGTATACTAACGCATATATATGGAATTTAGTAATTGGTAAAGATAACCCTGTATGCGAGACAGCAAAAGAGACACAGATAAATAGTACAGTATTATGGACTTTATGGGAGAGGGTGAGGGCAGGATGATATGGGAGAATGGTATTGAAACATGTAAATTATCATATGTGAAATGAATCGCCAGTCCAGGTTCAATGCATGATACAGGGTGCTCGGGGCTAGTGCACCGGGATGACATGGAGGGATGGGATGGGGAGAGAGTTGGGAGGGGGGTTCTGGAAGGGGAAAAATGTACACCCACGGCGGATTCATGTCAATGTATGGCAAAACAAATACAATATTGTAAAGTTAAAAAATAGATACACTAATTAAAAAAAAAACAAATCATGCTTTTCATTTATAGTAAACTCACACACAAATCTCACAATCCATGATTATTATGGGGTGAGGTATTATAGGTATAAAGAATGCATTAAATTTCATATGTCTGATCCTTCTTTCCCTATCAGAAAAGTAAGGGAAAATTTTAAAAATTGAATTTGTTTAAATTACCTAAGAAAACACTTCCAATGAAAAAAGACCTCCAGTATTGAAACCACCACCATCTTTCAGCGGTAAAATGTGGTCATTAAAAAAAATGAGTCTTACCTGACATCAGCCAGTGGACCTGGGGAATAGGGATTTGCAGAACAAGCTAAAATTCTAATGACTGCTCCAGGATGATAGGTTTCCAGAACGTGAACAGCTGTAGGATACACCTGTTGTTCAAAAGCAAGTTCCACATAGTCTTGACTCTGGAAATTTGCCGGTGTCCTCTTGAATGGCACAGGAGCACTGGGACACTGATCCCACCATGTTCCGTAAGTTCGAAAAACAGCTGTCTGAGTAAAGTCACCGGAACTCGGAAATACATTTGGGACACCTGCTAAGTTCCACATGGTATAGGACATGCTATTCTCACTCCCATAATGGGAGCTGAAATCCACTACCTCTTTGGCATACTGGACCACCTCTGTATTTAGAGGGGAGGTCCGGCTGTTTGATTCGACAGTTCTATGGCTGTTCATTATTTCTCCTCTTGTAGCCGTCCTGGCTCGGCGCCGAAGGCACATATAATAAAACATAGTCAGAACTGTTAACATGGGAAAGACCGGTGACATCTAGGTGTGAATTATGGAGCTTCAAAAGGTCAGGTGTCCTCAGTAAGACGCATGAACTCTTTGAAGGATGTTCTAAAAAAATGAATGGCTTGATGAAATAAAATAATTTAAATATGTAGAAAAATGCATGGATAAGGTAACAAACAGGCTTTTTACCCAATGTAATTTCCCAGAATCAAACAAATGAACAAAAACTTCACTGTAAATGTGAATCTCTAAGTAAGCTATCTAATGTACTTTTAAGAAATCTGAATATTGAAAATGTATACAATTTTATGCTATATGGGAAGCAAAACTGATATTATAAGGCAATGGAAGACGGACAACCCAAAAAACCTCATTTTGTACAAAATTATAACTATCCTTCAAGAAATACTAAGTCCTTGAACTTTTAAAATTAAAATTATTTAAAATATATGGCAAACCACTAAAATACTGCTGTAAATCCAAAAGGATCTAGGCATTTTATAACTTCACATTTTAACAAATGATTCCCTATTGTTAATTATGACTCACTTCTGAACATGCTAAATACAGATTTCACATTATGGGAATATAGTTTTCTGGAGCTGACAGTTAATCCAGACCAACTAAATTAACTGCCTTACACATCACAGATCACCAGACAGTGTTTAATTTATTATAACTCCCAGCATTATTTGTGAGGGCAGTCCATGGCTGGCTGGCATCTGGTTGGTTGCCAGCTCCTCTTAGAAATCACTCACCCCAGATAGAACGGTCACAGGATACACACCGGAAATGCAAAGGTTGGCACTTATCCATGTGGCCTGACAGTTACACCCTGATTTCAGGTGCAAATATTGAAATATGACATTCTTTTACCTGTAAGACAAGAGTTTTAGAAAATATTTTTATTTCTAACTTAGGAAGCCAAATAATCCCAACAAGATTATTATCATAGAGAAACAGCTACTTATTAGATACAGAACACTCAAATAGAACAGCCACATTTTTCTGAATTGCATGGACAATTTTGAATAATTAATATATTTTTTAAATTTTATGATAGAATGTAATAAAAATATTATAAATGAACCCTTTCTATATGAAGGTTACAAACCCATAGCTTATGGGTCAAACCATGCCAGCAGATATACTCATGCTAACTGCGCAGCTGCTCAGTCATGTCTGACTCTTTGTGACTCCATGGACTATAGCCCACCAGGCTCCTCTGTCCATGGGACTTTCCAGGCAAGACTACTGGAGTGGGTTGTCATTTCCTTCTCCAGGGGATCTTCCCAACCTAGGGAGTGAACCTGAGTCTCCTGCATTGCAGGCAGATTCTTTACCATCTGAGCCACCAGGGAAGCCCAAGGGTAAGAGGTGTCCCTGGGTGGATATACTTTAATAGGACCAAATAGTGATTTGTACAGTTGAAGAAGTTTGTAACTTTTAACAGTCAAGAAGACCCTGTGAGAAGAGGCCTGAGCTTCCCTGGTGGCCACTCCTGTTCTCAGCCAGCTCTCCTAGTTCATGACACAGACCTGGCCCCTGTCTGCACTGACTAGCTAACCTCTTGGCTACACAAACAACGCAATCAAGCATACTCATTTTTCTACCTGTGAAGCCTTGAATTTAACCTCTCCTAAGTAAAAGAAGGAAAACACACCAATTTTTTTTTAGTAGAGCAATGTACTAGCCTTTCAAAACAGTACACTAAGATTATAAAACATTAAACATCTCTCCCACCCAAAACCTCTCACAGCTTTTTGTTCTTACATACAAGATACAATCTAAACCTCTTGGTTTGACATTTCAAGGCTCTCCTCAAGCTAGACCCATTTCTTTGCATCTAATGCAGTCAACTCTGTCACCTTCTAAACATCCTTCATATTTTACTTTAATCTCCCTGACTCTACCATTCCTTTTCCAACCCCTTCATTCCATAAGTAGGCTTATTATCTGGCACGAATCAGGTACGTACTCTTGTTTCCACAAGGGCCTATATTAGGACCAAGTTTCTTGGAGGAAGGACTATAGCCAAAGACTTCATTTATCAAAGTACTCAGTACACGAAATATGACACATGTTGACAGAAAGAGGATGAGAAAAAAAAAAAAACTATAAAAATATAAAATAAGTTAAAATTAGATAACACCATCTTCACAGGTGATGCTAGTGGTAAAGAACCTGACTGCAATGCAGGAGATGCAGGAGACAGGTTGGATCCCTGGGTCGGGAAGATCCCCTGGAGGAGGAAATGGCAACCCACTCCAGTATTCTTGCCTGGAGAATCCCGTGGACAGAGGAGCCTGGCGGGCTACAGTCTATATGGTCACAAGGAGTCAGACATGACTGAAGCAACTTAGCACAGCACATACAATGGCATCTTCTGCCTCTCAATCCTGGCCAGATCCAAACACATTGAAATGCTTGACAAAATATAACCAGTAAAACAGGAAATAAAGGGCTGAGTTAGAAACAAGTGAGGAAAACCTATAGTTGTGAGAAACAAAGAGGAAAATGAAAGACCAGAGAACAGAAACTGAAGCTAAGACTCAGCAACCCGTTATAGGTCTCAGTGGTTGTAATAAGAGGACTTTCAACACCCATGCAGAGAGGTGATTTCAAGCCACAGGTCCCATTTGGAAGAATCTTCCTAAAGCCAAAATTCAGGAGAAATCACCCTATCTGTGAAACCAGGAACATGAAAGCTTAGCTCACTGGCCAAGAAGCCAAAGGATACTTGACATCAACGTGGACAATGAGGAGAAAGTCAGCGGAGGGGAGTCAGAACCCTGTTAGGCAAGTACCACGCAGAGTAGGGGCCTAGATTCACACTGGGCTTTCGTGGTTGAGAATCGCTATACCATGCCCAAGCCAAAAGATCTAAAAAGAGACAGTAGTCCTGAACTGGTAGAGGCAGATGTGAACCTCTCTGGAGGGACACTTCCACACACAGGACTGACTCAGTTCAGTTCAGTTCAGTCGCTCAGTCGTGTCCAACTCTTTGAAACCCCATGAATCGCAGCACACCAGGCCTCCCTGCCTAAATCCTTACAAAAGATGCATCACAGCACAAACTTACAGACCACAGCAGAAAATGAACCACTATGACAGACAGTCGGTAGGCAGACTCACTAAATGAAAGAACCTGCACCCTAAGAACAATAAACAATAGAACACTCTGGACAAGAATTTTGGGGGCAAAGAGTAACAAAAGCATGTGTAAGGTACTTCTGCAACACGTTACATGTTCTCGTGCTGATAAACCATGAGTCAATGAATCAGATTCACTTCAGGACAGACAACACAGAGTACTGAAGTATAGAACAGGTTGTAAATGTGGGAAAAATAATGATTTAGAATATCACCTCTTCATTCAAACATTCCACCCATCACAAGGATAAATCTGTCAAAGAAAAAAATTTACGAATGCACAAATATCAAATCTTTAACACCAAAACCTGAAATGACATAGCACTTTCTTTTACCACTTGTACTTTACTTCAAAATAGGCCCCCAGGTAAATTAAGAAGCATAATTTCCCTAAGAAGTTACTTGGCCCCTCTCTTTCTTGAAAGAAAAAGAATTAATGAAATAAATTTAAACTGCAAAAATGAAATTTAGAAAATCCCACTCAATTGACATCTCAGCTAATTTGGGAAGACTGTGGGTGTTTCATTCCTGGAAATCTTCAAGGGACGGACAGAAACCTATTTGTCAAGGTGGATGGATGGGTTTGACTCTATCATCTTTAGATATCACTTCTCCCTCCACAGTCTATAAATTGCTGCAATGGAGCTCCTTTTGCTTTCTTTATAAAACTGCATTTATCGAAAGTAATAGTTTTATAAAACCAAAGAAACATCTGCAAAATAAGATACCATCATTCATGTGAACTTGCACAATCATTCTTGGCAAAAAGACTGAGACAAATTCTATTTGACCTACTGAACCACAAACTTTATAACTGTTTTCCAGCTAGCTTTTACCATCAGATTATGATAATATCAAAAGCAGCAAGACTGTCATGTGGGTAGTATCATTTTTAAGCTGGTGTTAAGTAAAATTTTGCATTGAAGCAACATACATAAAGGTGAGTTATAAATATACATATTTTATGTGAGAGTTATAAATACATATATTATATATATGCTATAAATACACATATGTGCAAAGATCTTCGGTGTAGAAGAGATGCTTTATTTTTTTTCAACTATGGATAACAATAATCTACAGGGTTAATTTTCTGTGAGATAAAGCTATACTGACAAAAAGAAGGAAAGGCACTGGAAAACCTAATATATTTATTCTTTTACCAGCCATAACATTTAGAAAAATATAATGCAGCTAACACCTGTTTTTTTTTTTTTAAATAAACATGGCATAGAAATAAAAAAGGAAAATGTACAAATCCATTGTTAACATCCTTCATTGATTCTAAACTCCTTTCCAGTCAACTAAGATGACATGTAACAGTGTCTAGGGGGTGAGGACGAACATATGGAGAAGAAAGGATAGCTCACTCTACTTTTCCTGGGAAATGAAGCTGAAAAAGGGAATAGAGCTGCAGTTTCAGGACTCATGTGGGCAGCAATGACCAACACACAAGTTCAAATTGTCCATGTACTGTCTGGGCTTCTGCCAAGGCATTGAGGCAATTTGTGATAACCAATGAATATCCCAATGGGCAATGAACCAAATGTGAAAGATACAGTAACTCCCCTTTAGGAGGAGAATGGAATTCAAAGACAAAATGATTTTTCCCACCAGATGCAAGTAAACAAATATTAGTCTGGTACACTAAATTTGTCCAAGAGGGTGACTATAATATACACCTTTTGGGAGACATTTTCTTTCCCAGTTCATTCAAAAAACTACATTACTATTAAACACAACATATAAAAACACTATTTTCCATTTAACAAAAATGTCTGAATTAGAAATACAATGATCTTTATTCATTTAATCCAATAACTTGTCAACAATGATTACAAAGTAAGAAATTCCCCACAACACACTGAACGCTTATACTAGCACAATCAAGGAATACAAAACAACAGCCATTTTAACCTGTATCAGGAGACTTTCATACTCCTTGGGAAACAACTTGCTTTATGCGACATCATTTCATTATAATACAACTGTATTTTCAACCTCATCTTTCATATTATAAAATGCTTAACAAAGTTAAATAACACAATTACAGAGAAAGCAATAACAGTGGAAAAGAGAAATTAAGAGGTATAGACAAGGGAGAACATATGTTTACTACTGAGATTTGAAGTGAGATGGGGAGTCGATGAGGCGGAGAGAAACAGGATGGCAGGAACTGCAGAGAAGAGGGCCGAGGAACCAGGAGGAAGGAAAAGGGGCTTTTCATGAAATCAACAAAAGGAGGTAACTGGGATGAACGTGAAAGCTTAGGTTCATGGTATAGTGGAAGAACCTGGAGAACAAGTTTAAAACCCCACAGAGGATTCTCAACTTATTTTAAAGTGAAAAGATATGGGAAAAGATAAAAAGGCTAGGCAAAAAGGCACAGTCCTACGTTGAAGGCAAGTCATAACAATACGTACTTGCAAAATAGCCCACAGAGACATGTCAGTGAAGTGACAGAAAAAAAACCGAGAGTTTCAGCAGCCTTGCAGGATGTTACCAAAATGTCATAGAGGGCGGAATGTGGTAACAAATCCAGAAAAAAAGCTGAACTTTAAATGCTGTCATTTTTGAATCCTGCTGAAACTGAAACTGATCAAGAGACACTCCTTTGAGGAAAGGACTTTTCAGGTTGAGTCTAGAAATCCAGACATAAGGAAATGGAGGAAAATATCAGTCAAGAAAAGAAAGGGGTTATATTTGAACTTGGTATAGCAGCCAACACTCCCAACCAGCCCTCTTCCCTGGCCTGCCCTCTGTAGGCTTCCACACCATCACATGCTCTCCTATCTCCTCCTGCCTTTCTGGTAACTTCTGTGTCCTCCCTCGGACTCCTCTCTCCTCACTCTTCTAAAATATTTAGAGGTTCCATTAAAGGAAGGCTGTCTTTTTAATAACTTCCCACTTATCTTGGACTAGTCTTCTCCCTTTGTCTTCCACTTCACATACCCCACCCTTCCTACAGACCTACCAGAACACCTACCACGGCCTCAGCTGCACCTGTACTTTCATACCTCAGCATCTCCATGTCTCCCACTGAGGCTATGTGGCTCTGAAATTCCCTTACTCTTCCTCTGTTTGACACCCTTTTACTCATCTTTAAGGTTCAGACCTTTTCCACTACTCACTTTTTCCTTGCTCTTATCTTTCGTGTGCATTTCTTACGTGTGTGTGTGTGCTCAGTCATGTCCAACTCTTTATGGCCCCTTGGACTGTAGCCCGCCAGGCTCCTCTGTCCATGGAATTTTCCACACAAGAATACTGGAGTCGGTTGCCACCTCCTACTCCTGGGGGTCTTCCCAACCCCTAGGGATCGAGCCCGTATCTCTTGCATCTCCTGCATTGGCAAACAGATTCTTTACCACTGCGCCACCTGGGAAGCCCACCATTTCTTACATGCTGAAATATTTTTTTCTACTATAATAGACTACAAATTCCTCAAGTTAAAAGAATGTTTCTTAATGAGAACTATATCCTTAGGGCTTAGCACATGCCAATATATGCTCAGTAAACATTTATTCATTTTTTTGAGATGGCAGAAGAGAATTAAAATAAATAAGTTTAAAACAGACACAAAAATAAACCAGTGACTCTTCAAGATAAGGCACATGTAGACCAAAAAAAAAAAAAAGTTCTATATTTTGATACAGAGAAAAAGAGAGAAAAATGGATAATAAAAACAGAAACACAATAGGTAAGAATCAAATATATGACCTTCCTTGAAGCCATCCAATAAGGAATAGTATATATATATTGAAATTTTACTATTCAAAGAGAATGTAAAAAAGTGGTAACTTCTGTTAATACAAAAGCAGCCTTGAATACATAAAAGAGACCTGACCTTGGCCACAAAGAAACTCTGATTGAAATTAAAGAAAGATTCATGAAAGACATGATTGGAGAGGTAAAAGAAGCTATTTTCTCAAATATGATGATTTTTTTAACACTCCAAAATCTATGTTAAGACCATATGGTAATTATGGAGAACTGGAAAAAACTGTGGATGAAAAAGTTCTTTAAAAAGCGAGAGAGAGAGAACTTCAGAGTAAAAGAGAAGAGATAGGCCAAAAGGGGCAGTAATATAAGAATAAGGATAAAAAAAGACAGGTTAGTATTTTTCTGCTATTAAATACACTAGGGAAAAAAATAAAAAAATTAAAAATAAATAAATAAATAAATAAATACACTAGGGAGGAGCAAAGGTCGAGTCTTACAAAAGTATCCCTCTTCCTTCATCATTATTCACAATGCACTACATTGAAAACATACGGCAGTGTCAGTAAGGAGACTATCAGGGGTGGAATATTATGACATTAAGTGCCTCTCTCCTCCTCTATGTAAATTCTTCTCCAGTTGAAACATTTTTATTATCACTATAGGTTTAAATCAACAAGGTCCCAATACAGAATAAACAGGCAGAGTTTAACTGAACCATGTGGATGAACAAAGAAAAGAGACCCTTCTATCCAGCTTCATGGCTATTTGAAAACCCAGGCAAATAAAGCAAAAGGAGAAGCAACCAGGAAGAAAAACCTGAAGGCCAGGGAAAAATCTTGAAAACCAGAGAGGTAAACAAAAATCTTCCAGAAATCAAGGTAGGCCTTGAAAATACAAAAAGTATGGAACACAATGGGCTCTTCAGAATTTATGCAGAGTTAACATGCAAATGGTGAGGATGAAGCAGGAAATGCCTAACAGGTGAAACTAGTAATAAACTTGTCAGAAAACAAAGGATGAGGTTTAGAACCAACTTAAACTAGGAACTTACAATGGTTAGTTCTGTACAATGCTTTATTTCTTCTCTTCCTTTCCTAGACTTTAACAAACAAATCTAAATTTATGAAATATTTCACAAGAAATCTTTTAGCAGCAAGAAAAAGGAATTTAGGAGTCAATGTTAAAAAAAAAAAAGCCACATAACGGTAGGATAGTTCAGTTCAGTCGCTCAGTCGTGTCCGACTCTTTGCGACCCCATGAACTGCAGCACGCCAGGCCTCTCTGTCCATCACCAACTCCCAGAGTCTACCCAAACCCATGTCCATCGA
The DNA here is from genome assembly GCF_054371585.1 of Giraffa tippelskirchi. Lineage (NCBI taxonomy): Eukaryota > Metazoa > Chordata > Mammalia > Artiodactyla > Giraffidae > Giraffa > Giraffa tippelskirchi. The sequence continues at coordinate 116,992,372 of NC_137283.1, read as the reverse complement.
GTCGGTGATGCCATCCAACCATCTCATCCTCTGTCATCCCCTTCTCCTCCCGCCCCCAATCCTACCCAGCATTAGGGTCTTTTCCAATGAGTCAACCCTTCACATGAGGTGGCCAAAGTACTGGAGTTTCAGCTTCAACATCAGACCTTCCAATGAACACCCAGGATTGATCTCTTTAAACGGTAGGATAAGTGAATTGTAATTTTCTGATACAACAGACCCGGGAACCCTCTTCCTACCAAAGATACTATTTCACAAGTGACAAATAAGTAAGTTTCTAGTCACACAGGCATGATACTATAAAGTACCTTACTTACAAATGCCACTAATGCTATCTCTGTTTTACATTTTTCTTAATTATTTATGATGAGTAAGAATAAATCATCTGAGTTGGAAGAACTATAAATTAAAATAACTCAAAACCTTTAACAGACACATGATGTATATTTAACTAAAACCTAGAGTATTAAAATTTAAGAATATCTGGTTGCAGATAATTTTAATGGACGCACTGAAGAAAGAAAAAAAAAAAAAACAACTCTCTAGCTCTTAAAACCATAAGGTAAATTTATTTTAGCCAAATACTAGTGATACATTTGTACATTAAAATAAAAAGTATTTTACCTAATAAAAAAATAACTGAATTTAGTTAGCCTTCCTAACAAAAATCCAAGTACAAAATCATGGTATGTCACTGTTAGCCATTCAAGCTAAAAGAGCAGTTAATTAAAATGGCATAATACTGCTAAATTAACTCTGGAGTATAATTTACATTCTAAAACATGTACTCCATTTTAAGTGTACAGTTCAATGAGGTTTGACAAAGACATATAACAATGCAAACCACCACCAGGACCAAGATATATTGATTGGCCAAAAAGCTAGTTTGGGTCTTCCCATGAGATGTTACAGAAAAAACCAAATTTTTTGACCAACCCAATAAAAATTTTCTGTTCTCCCAATCACCCATCCACTCCCTGTGCCAGGAAAAAAAAACATACTGTTTGTTGTCACCATAAATTAGACTACCTTTTATTCTAGTTACATAAAGTGAAATATGTCTGCACTTTTGTGTCTATTTTGCTCAGCATAACTGAGATTTATCCCTTTTGTTATGTTTATCAGTCCTTTGTTCCTTTATTGCTGAATCATCTCTATTAAGCAGACATATTCATTCACTTGCTGATAGACATTTGGGTTGTTTCTAGAATCAAAATGTTTACAAAATGACTGTAACATTTTACATTCCCACCAACAATGTATGAGAGTTCTAGTTGCTCCAAATCGTCACCAACAGTTATTATTGTCAATCTTTAGCCATTCCAGTGGGTGGGTCATGATACCTTATGGTTTTAGTTTGCATCTCCCAACTGACTAGTAATGATGTGTCCTCATTTTCATGTCCTTATTTGCCACATGTATCTTCTTTAGTAAAATGGGTATTTTTCCCATTTTTAATTGTCTTTTTATTAATCATTTTTTGTTTTCTTATTATTTATTGAGTTGTAAGAGTTCTTTATACATTCTAGATACAATCTTTTCTAGATATATGTTTCACAAATAGCTTCTTCCAGTCTCTCCCTATTTGTGCTTGCCTTTTTATCTACTTGATAACAGATTTATCTTTAGAAACTAGCTTCCGTTTAGAAAAGTTTTCAATTTTTAAGTCCAATTTATCATTTGTTTTTCTTTTATGACATACTTTTGTGTGTCCTAGCAAATGTTTTACTTAGGAGCAGTTTCAAAAGAATAAACCCTAAGACAGATAGTGTTTAATATCTTAAATCTGAGAATACTTAAATACAGATTAATCAATTCTAAGATGATATCAAACTGGATGCTACAAACACTTCTGGTGGGAATATGAAATAGTACAGCCACTTTGGGTAAGTCTGAAAGTTTGTTATAAAGTTATATACCTTTACCAAAACATCTAGGATATTTACTCAAATGTATTAAAACCTATATTCAAACAAAAACCTGTACACAAATGTTTAGAGCAGATTTATTGATTCTCATTCCAATCTGGAGATGTCCAAGACGTCCTTCAACAGGCAAAACAGTGGATAAACAGTGGTACACCTATTCAGTGAAATACTATTCAGTAATAACAAGGAATGAGTTACTGACTCAGGTAACAGCAAAGATGACTTAAAATGCATTTTGTAAGTGAAAGAAGACACACACAAAGGCTACACAATTGTTTAGTTTCATGTACATGATACTGTGGAAAAGGTAAAATTATAGGGAAGGAAAGCAGATCAGTGTTTACTGAGGAGTTAGGGAAGAAGACAGGATTCAGTCTGATGACTACAAAGGGGCCACACAAAGGAATTCTTATGGCAATGAAACTGTTCTATATGCTTTTATTTTGTCTTCGCTGTGGACCAAGACAGGTTAGAGATCTGGTATCCCAGAATTGGGTTGTTTATGGGCATCCTAGCTTATTAGTCAGTTTTTGACCAGTACACCCTGAAAAATATCTACTAGTTGACATGTTTTGCCCATTCATTATGCTCAGGGCAAAGCCTGATCTCAGAGCCCCAGCCAACTCACCTGGCCTTAGACATCCATCCTAAAGATGGAGAAGCAACTTGGGCAATTAGAGCAACAGGTCTCCAACAAAAGTTAATGCAAAAAGTAGGAGAAGAGCTTTAAAATAACAACTATTATCTTTACTGTGAATTAACATGGCATAAGCTACATAAAATAAGTATAAGCTAATTTAAATTTTTTTTTAATTTTTAGAAATTAAAATCATAGTAGTCAAAATAAATTGAAAATTTAAATGAAAAAATAGGAACACAGATGCAAGAAACCCAACATCTATATAAAGTGAGTTCAAGAAGAGATTGAAGCTGATGAAAGTTCAAAAAAATGCTAAAAGATAATGGAACATTTTAGAAATTACAAAGGAAAAAGAACTGACTCAAACTTTTATTCACATAGAAAAACAAACAACAAGCCAAAACTATTTCTGGATGTGCAAGTATTCCTCCCATAACTCTTCTTTTAAAACATTACTCAAGAAAGTATTCCAGTCAAAAAACAAATGAATTAAAGTAAATAAATTTTAAAAGAGGAAGATACCATATTCAAGTGACCAGTGACCTTATAGTTAAATCTAAATCATTACAGATGCAGTACTAGTAAAGTTGAAAAGGAGGATTAGGGAAAAACAAAAGTGATATAAAAGGAAATCAAATCAATATCATCAAGAATGCGGGGAAGGCAAAGAGTCAAGGCCTTGCCTCATTAAATGGAGGAATAAGGGCAAAAGAAAGTCAGTTCTACATTGTTTTAGAATTTCCAAACTTTCAGGGGAGAAAAAAAAGTAAATACAAATAGGTTAAATTTTCCTGTGAAAAAGTAAGTCCTTTTGCACAAGGGATCCTTGTAATGGAGTGATCCTACATTTTGACTATGGTGGTGGTGACAAGATCTACACAAAATGTCAGAGAACACACACACAAAGGTATGTAAAACTGAACAAATCTGAGTAAAGTGTGTAGATTAGGTCAATGTTAATTTCCCAGGTGTACTATAGTGTCAAAGTCATGCGAGATGTTACCACAGGAAGAAACTAGGTGAAGTATACATAAGATATTCCTTTATTATTTCTTTCAATTGCATGTGAACCTATAATTATCTTTTATAAAAAGTTTTTTAACAATGCTAAATAAATAATAAAGACAAACTTTCAGGTTGGGAGGGCGAAGGTTGGAAGGAAAAATAAAAGTCTGACTAAATGATGCTTGATATTTATAAGAAAGTAAAGCAAAATGATGTAAATAACTGAAAGAAACATATGAGCAATAAAAATCTATCCAGTACACACAAAACTGACAGAGATGGCAACAGTAATATCAGAAATCATCAAACAGAGCAAGAAATATTTTATATTTTATAAGATTGAAATCCACTAAGAACAAACATCTATAAGGATGAATCCAATCAAATTCACAGTCACAGTAAGAGACTAATATATTCTGCTCACTGATTTATCAGTTTTGAGAAAACAGTAAATAGTGATATAGTACAAGGAATGTGTCAAGCCAAAAAACAGGGAAATGACAGCTTATCAAAAATATTTTGGGAAAATGTCTACATACTTAGAAAAGTAAATTTAGAATACAGTTGATCCTTGAACAATGCAGGGGTTAGGAGCACCAGCCTTCTGTGCAGCTGAAAACCCATGTATAACTTACAAGTGGCCATGCAAATACACAGCTCCTCCTTATCCACAGTTTTGTATCCCTAGGTTCATCTAACAGTGAATTGTTTAGTACTGAGCATTTACTACTGAAAAAAATCCACATGTATATGGATTCCTGCAAGTCAAGCCCATGTTATTCAAGGGTCAACTGTATTATCCAAGCAACCACTTTTTAAAATTTAAATAAGTAACACAAAATATCCAGTAAGAGAATATGTACAAAGAGCATTTTAATAACCTTGGGATGAAAACTCAGGATGCCATAGAGGAAGAGAATACAGAACTGACAACATACATATTAAAGCTTTCTAGATGATTAGATAGCATCACCAACTCAATAGACATGAGTCTGAGCAAACTCTTGGGAGGTAGAGAATGACAGAGGAGCCTGGTGTGCTGCAGTCCATGTGGTCGCAGAGAGTCAGGCACGACTTAGTGACTGAACAACAAAAACAAGATGGCAAAGGCTCCCAGAAAAAGCATTTAAAGAACAAACTATGAAAAAATACTAGCAATGGTGTACCCAGTCACTCATACCCATAACATATAAAGAGCTATTACAAATTAATAGGAAAAAGAGGAACACCAACAGAAAACTAAGCAAAGAATATGAATAGGCAAATTCAACTCCACCAATAAGCAAACAAATGCAAAATTAAAACAGTAAAAGTACCTTTCATCCACAAAATTATAAAATGTAAAAAATGACATCATTTTAGCAGTGATTGTTTCAGAACAATTCTTCACAGGTCTCTCACATTTCTGCACATCTCATAAGCAGGGACACTGATAATCTCTGTTCCAAACTATCCTTTCAAAGGTCTTCATACAGTGAACATTGTTGGCAGATAAAGCGAAGTCTCCCTCTGGAGTAGAGGGCAGATTTTTATTTTTACTATCCAGCATTAATAAAGATAATGTCTCTCTCTAGGGTAAAGGTTAGGCAGACTTGCTTGCAGCCTATTATGGTCAGGTTCCCTAAGCTCAGGGTTTCACTCCTATAATGTAATCTACTGCATATGCTTGAACTACCTGGCCCTCATCACATCATCCTGTGGAAATCAGGGTTCAAGGAAGTGACAGAAGAAAAGAATGGCAGAAGGACATGTGCTCACCTCCTCCTGGGAAAGCACTGAAACCGCAACTAACTGCTGAACAACCAGCAACAGAAAGATGCCAAAACCGACAAAAAAAAGGTACCCCACATTAAAAAACGAAGAAGAGTCAATGAGACGGCAGAAGGGGTGCAATTACGATAAAATCAAATCCCATACCTGCCAGGGGGGTGACCCACAAACTGGAGAACAATTAAACCACAGAAGTTCTCCCACTATTGTGAAGGTTCTGAGCCCCACATCAGGATTCCCAGCCTGCGGGTCCAGCAAAGGGATGCGGAATCCCCAGGGAATCTGACTTTGAAGGCCAGTGGGACTTGACTGCAGGACTTCCATGGATCTGGGCGAAACAGAGACTCCACTCTTGGAGGTTACACACAAAATCTTGTGCACAGCAGGATCCGGGGGGAAGGAGCAGCGACCCCACAGAAGACTGAACCAAGCCTACCTATAGTGTTGGAGGGTCTCCTGCAGAGGTGTGGGGTGGCAGTGGTTCACTTCAAGGACAAGGGGACTGGCAGCAGCAGTTCTTGAAAGTATTAACTGTGAGCTCTCTTGGAAGCCACCATAAGCCTGATCATAGAGTCTGCAGGCTCGAGGGCTGGGTCCTCAGGTCAAACAACTAACAGAGGGATCACAGCCCCACCCACCAGCAGACAAGCAGATTACAGTTTTACTGAGCAAGACCCTAACCACCAGAGCAAGTACCAGTTCTTCTCACTGCCAGTCCCTCCCATCAGGAAGCTTGCACAGCCCTTTTAGACAGCCTCATGAGGCTTAGTATCATCAAAACAGACAACCCAATCAAAAAATGGGCAAAAGATCTAAACAGACATTTCTCCAAAGAAGACACACAGGTGGCCTAAAGGTACATGAAAAAATGTTCAACATCACAAATTATTAGAGAAACGCAAATCAAAACCGCATTGAGTTATCACCGCACACCAGTCAAAATGGTCATCATCAAAAAATCCACAAACAATAAATGCTGGAGAGGGTGTGGAGAAAAGGGAACCCTCCTACACTGTTGGTGGGAATGTAAATTTGTACTGCCACTATGAAGAACAGTATGGAGATTTCTCAAAAATCTAAAAATAAAGCTACTATATCACCCTGGAATCCCATTCTTGGGCACATGAAAGTGAAGTGAAAGTGTTGGTCACTTCAGTCATGCTCAACTGTTTGTGATCCCATGAACTGCAGCCCGCCAGACTCCTCTGTCCATGGGATTCTCCAGGCAAGAATACTGGAATGGGCTGCCATTCCCTTCTCCAAGGGATCTTCCCAACCCAAGCACCGAGGTCTCCCGCATTGCAGGCAGACTCTTTACCATCTGAGCCACCAGAGAAATTATATATCCAGAGAAAAACATGGTCTGAAAGAATACATTCACCTCAACGTTCACTGCAGCACTGTGTACAATAGCCAAGACATGGAAGGAACCTAAATGTTCATCGACAGAGGAATGGACACAGAAGATGTGGTAAATATATACAGTGGAGTATTACTCAGCCATTAAAAATAAAGAAATAATGCCATTTGCGGCATCATGGATGGACCTAGAGATTGTGAAGTCAGACAGACAGAAAAGGAGAAATATCATAGGACATTTTTTATATGCAAAATCTAAAAAGAAACATTTGTTGTTGTTTAGTCACTGAGTTGTGTCCAACTTTTCCATGGGGATTTTCTTGATCCCTGTCTCTTGTACAATGTCACGAACCTCTGTCCATAGTTCATCAGGCACTCTATCAGGTCTAGTCCCTTAAATCTATTTGTCACTTCCACTGTATACTCATAAGGGATTTGATCTAGGTCATACCTGAATGGTCTAGTGGTTTTCCCTACTTTCTTCAATTTAAGTCTGAATTTGGCAATAAGCAGTTCATGATCTGAGCCACAGTCTGCTCCTGGTCTTGTTTTTGCTGACTGTATAGAGCTTCTCCATCTTTGGCTGCAAAGAATATAATCAATCTGATTTCGGTGTTGACCATCTGGTGATGTCCACGTGTAGAGTCTTCTCTTGTGTTGTTGGAAGGAAATCCCCATGGAAAAGAAATGCAAAAAAGCAAAATGCCTGTCTGAGGAGGCCTTACAGATAGCTGGGAAGAGAAGAGAAGCGAAAAGCAAAGGAGAAAAGAAAAGATATTCTCATCTGAATGCAGAGTTCCAAAGAATAGCAAGGAGAGATAAGAAAGCCTTCCTCAGCGATCAGTGCAAACAAATAGAGGAAAACAACAGATTGGGAAAGACTAGAGACCTCTTCAAGAAAATTGGAGATACCAAAGGAACATTTCATGCAAAGATAGGCTCGATAAAGGACAGAAATGGTATGGACCTAACAGAAGCAGAAGATATTAAGAAGAGGTGGCAAGAATACACAGAAGAACTGTACAAAAAAGATCTTCACGACCCAGATAATCACGATGGTGTGATCACTCACCTAGAGCCAGACATCCTGGAATGTGAAGTCAAGTGGGCCTTAGAAAGCATCACTACGAAGAAAGCTAGTGGAGGTGATGGAATTCCAGTTGAGCTATTTCAAATCCTCAAAGGTGATGCTGTGAAAGTGCTGCACTCAATATGCCAGCAAATTTGGAAAACTCAGCAGTGGCCACAGGACTGGAAAAGGTCAGTTTTCGTTCCGATCCCAAAGAAAGGCAATGCCAAAGAATGCTCAAACTACCGCACAATTGCACTCATCTCACATGCTAGTAAAGTAATGCTCAAAATTCTCCAAGCCAGGCTTCAGCAATCCGTGAACCGTGAACTTCCAGATGTTCAAGCTGGTTTTAGAAAAGGCAGAGGAACCAGAGATCAAATTGCCAATATCCGCTGGATCATCGAAAAAGCAAGAGAGTTCCAGAAAAACATCTATTTCTGCTTTATTGACTATGCCAAAGCCTTTGACTGTGTGGATCACAATAAACTGTGGAAAATTCTGAAAGAGATAGGAGTACCAGACCATCGGACCTGTCTCTTGAGAAACCTGTATGCAGGTCAGGAAGCAACAGTTAGAACTGGACATGGAACAACAGACTGGTTCCAAATAGGAAAAGGAGTACATCAAGGCTGTATATTGTCACCCTGCTTATTTAACTTATATGCAGAGTACATCATGAGAAACGCTGGGCTGGAAGAAACACAAGCTGGAATCAAGATTGCCGGGAGAAATATCAATAACCTCAGATATGCAGATGACACCACCCTTATGGCAGAAAGTGAAGAAGAACTAAAGAGCCTCTTGATGAAGGTGAAGGAGGAGAGTGAAAAAGTTGGCTTAAAGCTCAACGTTCAGAAAACTAAGATCATGGCATCTGGTCCCATCACTCCATGGGAAATAGATGAGGAAACAGTGGAAACAGTGTCAGACTTTACTTTTTTGGGCTCCAGAATCACTGCTGATGGTGACTGCAGCCATGAAATTAAAAGACGTTTACTCCTTGGAAGGAAGGTTATGGCCAACCTAGATAGCATGTTTAAAAGCAGAGACATTACTTTGCCAACAAAAGTCCGTCTAGTCAAGGCTATGGTTTTTCCAGTGGTCATGTATGGATGTGAGAGTTGAACGGTGAAGAAAGCTGAGCGCCGAAGAATTGATGCTTTTGAACTGTGGTGTTGGAGAAGACTCTTGAGAGTCCCTTGGACTGCAAGGAGATCCAATCAATCCATCCTAAAAGAGATCAATCTTGGGTGTTCATTGGAAGGTCTGATGTTGAAGCTGAAGCTCCAATACTTTGGCCACCTCATGCGAAGGGTTGACTCATTGGAAAAGACCCTAATGCTGGGTAGGATTGGGGGCGGGAGGAGAAGGGGACGACAGAGGATGAGATGGTTGGATGGCATCACCGACTCGATGAACATGGGTTTGGGTAGACTCCGGGAGTTGGTGATGGACAGAGAGGCCTGGCATGCTGCAATTCATGGGGTTGCAGAGAGTCGGACACGACTGAGCGACTGAACTGAACTGAACTGTGTCCCAACTCTTTTGAAACCCTATGGACTGGGACCCCATGGACTGTAGCCCGCCAGGCTCCTCTGTCCATGGGATTTTCCAGGCAAGAATCCTGGAGTGGGTTGCCACTTCCTTCTGCAGGGGATCTTCTGTACCCAGGGGTCAAACCCACATCTTCTGCATTGCAGGCAGATTTTTTACCACTGAGTCACCAGGTAAGCCTCAAAAAATACACAAATGAACTTATTTACAAAACAGATACAGACTCACAGAGAATGAATTTATGGTTGCTAGGGGAAAGGATAGTTAGGGAGTTTGGGGTTGACATGTACATACTGCAATATTTAAAATGGATAACCAGCAAAGACTTTGGCAACTAAAAAACAATAACAACTATATAGCACAGGAAATTCTCTGAATGTTATGTGGCAGCAAGGATGGAAGGGGAGTTTAGGGGAGAATGCATACATGTATATGTATGGCTGAGTTCCTTTGCTGTCCACCTAAAACTACCACAATATTGTTAATATGCTATACTTCAATATAAAATAAAAAGTTTAAAGAAATAATTATCTCTGGCTACTGTTATTGTTGGCTCCTTTCTTCTACCAGCATCCATGAAACTGTGAGCTTGCAAATAGGGTAAAATTCAATCTTGACAATTTCTGGCAATGATATAGCAACAGCAGGGAACATTTTCAGAAACTGTATAAACTGACTCTGACAACAACCTTTCGAAGAGAAATATGGAACGATCTATCATAATTTAAAACATATGTAACTTTTTATTTTTTAAAAAAGGTATATAACTTTTGACCCAGCAGTACCGTGTCTAAGCATTCACACTAAGGAACTAAATAAATGTGCAAATATATACATGCAATAGGAATCCCTGAGGCTTTGTTTCTAATAGAAAGAAATTCAGAATAGCCTAAATATCACCAGGGGATTGGTTAAATAAATTTTAGGTTATTCCTACAATGAAATATCAAAAAGACTTTTAAAAGATAATGTTATATGCACCGACATAGAAAGATGTTCATCAATTATTACTAACTGGAAGTTACTTAACATTATATATAGTATACTGCTAGTTATGAAACACATGTAGACTTACACACATGTATTTTTAATGTCTGGAAGGAAAAGAGAACAAATGATTAAAAGTGATGATCTCTGGGGAATGGGGTTACTAGAGAGATGGGCACACAACATTTTTACTTTCTCCTTTGGCTATTTCTGTATTACTTTTATAAAAGAATGTATACATTTATTTTATGATATAGTACCATTTCTAAGTATTATAACAACATTTGAAAATTCATTATATTTAAGTTGTTCAATCACAAAACACAAATGGACATGGGGCAGTCCTAGGGATCACGTCTACAGGCATTTATCCCTTGTGAGTGAGTGAAAGTCGTTGGGTTACATCCGATTCTTTGGGACTGTATAGTCCATGGAATTCTCCAGGCCAGAATACTGGAGTTGGTAGCCTTTCCCTTCTCCAGGGAATCTTCAGATTTTCCCAACCCAGGGATTTAACCCATGTCTCCCGCATTACAGGCACATTCTTTACCAGCTAAGCCACAAGAGAAGCCCCAAAATACTGGAGTGGGTAGCCTGTCCCTTCTCCAGCAGACCTTTCTGACCCAGGAATCGAACCGGGGTCTCCTGCATTGTAAGTGGATTCTTTACCAACTGAGTTATCAGTTGCCAGCATTGCAGGTGGATTTTTTACCAACTGAGCTATCAGGGAAGCCCAATTTATTCCTTAGAGCTATGAAACCAGCTATAGAACATCCTGAGTCCTAACTGAAGAGGAGAGACACACTCACTAGAACACAATGCAAAGTCAAAAGACACCCAGATTTTGAATAGAGCTGCTTTTCTAGGTACAATTCTGAGAAGCAACTCTAACAAGGCGACTTCTAACTTAGCAAGAGAAGGGATTTATTTAACAATGGTTAATAATTCAACTGACCATGAGAAGGGCAAACTAAAAAATAATTTCAAGAAGCAAGAAACTTTAAGGAAGGAGTGGGATAGAGAGGAAGGGGTAAAAAGAGAGTCAACTTACCCTCTCTAAACGGGTTCATTTCAAAAATATTTAGAGATATCTACAATATGCCAGGCACTGTTTGAAGCACTAGACATTAAAACACATTATAAAACTAAAGTAATAAGAGCAGCATGGTATCAGCACAGGAAGCCAGACTGCTAAACATTAATTCAGTAAAAGTTTCAAGAATGTACTAGAATTAGGGCCTCAGATAAAAACAGTATTTGCCAACAGTAGGGGAAAACAGAATTCTCCAATTGCTGGTGGGGACAATGGCTAACAACTACGAGAGAAAAAGGCATGCTTTATTTCCTTGCTTGTATTAAATATAATTGAGGTAAAGACTTAAACATGAAGAATGCTTGGTTGCTAAGTCATGCCCGACTCTTTGCAACCCCATGGAATAGCCCACCAGGCTTCTCTTTCCATGGGACTTCCCAGGCAAGAATACTGGAGTAGGTTTGCCATTTCCTTCTCCAGGGGATCCTCCCGTCCCAGGGATCAAACCTGCATCTCAGGCATCTCCTGCATTGGCAGGCAGATACTTTACCACTGAGACACCTGGGAAGCCCAAATATGAAGAATATGACTATTAAAAGTACTAGAAGAAAATAAAGGAGTATATTTATATACAATTCATTTGGCAAAACATCTTTCTTAAGGGGATACCAGAGTTAGACCCATGAAGTTAAAACTGATTATGCTGATCACAGCAAAAGTGCAAGAGGATGCAGCAATGAAACTAACACAGTAAAGAAATAAGAGGGAGTCTTCCCTTTACTGGCCATGGTTAGAAGTAAAAGATAAATAGCAACATTTTAAGATGCCTCCTACACAGGACTATAACTGCATTACTAGATCATGGGTGCTGGTAAAAAGGATGTAACTATCTTATACTGACTTAACCTCTCTGATTTTTACGTCCATAATAAAAGGGAAGAGTATGAAAATGCAGGGCCCAGAAAAAGCAACTTTTGGGGGAGTAGTAAAAAGGGAGAAAGAGGGACGAAAAGAAATGGTACTCTGAAAGGAAGTACGGAAAGAAGGATCCAATTCAAAGAACAAGTAGAGTGTCTACTATGGGGTAATGCACAGTACCACTAGAAAGATTAAATATACTGTCCCTTTCCCCCAAGAGCTTAGTATCTAATAAAGGACTAGAGAAGCCTTGATGTCTCAGGAAAATCTCCCTCTACTCAGCCAACAGGTACGGTATGTAATACAGGACAACACAAGCATGAAGTGAGCTTTTGGGGGGGGGGATGTACTTATATTCTGAACTTAAGACACCAAAGAGTGCACGCCAAGAAGCAGTAAAGGCAGCCTGTGTCCTCTAACACACCAAAGCAAGCAAGAGCCCCGCGCCTAGTGAGTCCTCCAGGGCATAAAGCCAGACGCCCCTTCAACTACCCGATCACAGGTTTATAGCATCTTGACTTTCTAATTACTTGTATATTTTAACTAGTTGACTACATGAGAGGCTCTGTGGCAACTAGTATTTGGGAAACCATCAAGGAAATCCAAAACCGTTCCCACTGCAAACAGGCTGATAAGCAGGCCAAGTGGATGCTCACCATCTCACTGCATTCTAAGGATATCTCTAAACACACAAACAGGGCTGCTGCCGAGCATCTCGTGGCAGTCCTGATTTAAGACACGGGCCTGATTAGGCGAAAACCATCGAGTGCCAAAGAGAAATCAAAGTAGCACGCGCAGGAGCAACAAGTACACAGGAGGGCGGGTGGCCAACTCGGGGTTGCAGGGTCAGCGCTACCTGCCAACCCCGCAGTGTAAACAACCCTGCGCCGCCCGCATTGGGCGACGCCTCACGCCTACAGACAGTCGTGCAGAGAAGCGGCGCCGGAGGCAAGTTAGATGCTTGCAGGGTCCCCAGCAAGCTCAGCAAACGCAGGCTGGCGGCAGAGGGGCGGAAAGCCGGAGCGGGGACCTCTGCCGGGCGCCCCGGCTCCCCAAAGAGCGGCTCCGCCCGGGCCCGGCCCAGCCCCAGCGCCAAAAGAAGACGGAGACCCCCAAGAGGGAGAAGTAAAGGAAGGGCCGTACCCTGTAGGGTCCGGGAGAGGCGCGCGAGTGGGCTTCACCAGCGACCAGACGGCGCGGGAAGGCCGGGGCGCGTGGGCGGCTCCCAGGCTCCCGCGCTGCGGCGAGACCGCGGCTAGCCCGGCCCAGGGCGACCCGGAAGGAAGACGCTCGGGCCGCTCTGAGGGGCGGAGTCAGTGACTGGGCGGGGCCACGTCGGCGTCTGGACCGCCCCCTCCCTCGCCGAGGGGAGGAGCTTCCTACTGCGGTCCTGGCCTGAGTGGTACCCTACGAATTGCCAGTTACTCCTCAAGGGGCAGTGGTTGCAAATGTGCTGTGGAAATAATCTCTTCCTCTAATCAGCCTGCCATCAGTAATGTAGTAGAGCTAGAGTTTCTTCAGTCTAGAGTTGATGGGTCAGGGGATGCACAAGGATTATGGGTGTTAATGTTCTCAGAAGAAAAGGGGAACAAGTGTAATAGGTGCTCTAAAGGCATACTTCACCAAGTTTGCAAAAACTCTTCTGTCCCAGTACAAATCCTTTTTGCAGGCTCATATCCCTCCCAAAATTCCGAAAGTGAAAGTGAAGTTGCTCAATCGTTTCCGACTCTTTGGACCCCATGGACTGCAGCCCACCAGGCTCCTCTATCCATGGGATTTTCCAGGCAAGAATACTGGAGTGGGTTGCCATTTCCTTCTCCAGGCGATCTTCCCGACCCAGGGATTGAACCCGGGTCTCCTGCATTGTAAGCAGACGCTTTAATATTCCGAAGCCCGTGATTATCACTTCTGTTGAAGAAGATGCTCTCATGGTCTCCCTGAATCATTTTAATGTACTTTCAATAGATACACTATTACCCTTTTTTTAGTTTGCATATTTATCTTGCATATTGCACGGTTTCCATTAAGATGGAAAACATTTAATAATGAAGAAAGGTAAAACTACACATTACTTTCTATCTAATTACTCCTAAAGAGGCAAAATAATAAGGATATTTATTCTTAAATCATATACCTGAACTACTTTGCCAGCAAAGGTCCTTCTAGTCAAGGCTATGGTTTTTCCAGTGGCCATGTATGGGTGTGAGAGTTGGATTATAAAGAAAGCTAATTTTTTTCGGCTCCCAAATCACTGCTGATGGTGATTGCAGCCATGAAATTAAAAGACGCTTACTCCTTGGAAGGAAGGTTATGGCCAACCTAGATAGCATATTTAAAAGCAGAGACATTACTTTGCCAAGAAAAGTCCGTCTAGTCAAGGCTATGGTTTTTCCAGTGGTCATGTATGGATGTGAGAGTTGGACGGTGAAGAAAGCTGAGCGCTGAAGAATTGATGCTTTTGAACTGTGGTGTTGGAGAAGACTCTTGAGAGTCCCTTGGACTGCAAGGAGATCCAATCAATCCATCCTAAAGGAGATCAATCCTGGGTGTTCATTGGAAGGTCTGATGTTGAAGCTGAAACTCCAATACTTTGGCCACCTCATGCGAAGAGTTGACTTATTGGAAAAGACCCTAATGTTGGGAAGGATTGGAGGCAGGAGGAGAAGGGGACGACAGAGGATGAGATGGTTGGATGGCATCACTGACTCGATGGACATGGGTTTGGGTAGACTCCGGGAGTTGGTGATGGACAGAAAGGCCTGGCGTGCTGCAATTCATGGGGTCGTGAAGAGTTGGACACGACTGAGCGACTGAACTGAATGTACCTGAGCAGAGCTAATATATGATGTACAGTATAAATTATGTACAAAACTGGAAAATTTTTAAATAAATTGAAGCTTAATCCCCATTCTACCCTCAACTCTCCTTGAGTGTGGCCAGCACCTGGTGACTTGCTTCCAAAGAATATGGAAAGGAGAGAAAAGTAGCTTTACTGTGAAGAAAGCTGGGAAACATTATCTTGGTCAGATGGAAGTTAACACCGTTAGTGATAAGTCAAGTTGGTAGCATGTAACTTGACATGGTATGATGAAAAGGGTACTTCATCTCTGTGATAGTCTTCCTCAAAACCCATAAACTGTTTCTAACCTTGAGAAAACATCAAGAAGTCCAGGTGTCCTATAAAAAACCTGGACAAAATGCCAAATGTTTTTCATGGAAAAAAAAAAAAACTACTGAGAAATTTTCACAGACCAGAGCTCTCTCCCTTAGGAAACAGGGCCACTACATGTAACATGGTATTTTTGAATGCGATCCTGGAACATAGAAGAAACATTAGTGGGAAAACTAATTGTAGTAGAGTAATGAATGAAATTTAGTTAATAGTGATGTACCAGTGTTGGTTTCTTAGTTGTAACAAACATACTGTTTAACATACAAAGTTAACAATAAAGGGAAAATGGATGAATGATATAAGGGAACTCTCTGTACCATCACTGGAACTTTTCTGTAAATCAGGATCTATTCTAAAATAAAGAGTGGATTGCAAATAATAAATTAATTACAAGTAAATGAAACTGACCCTTTTATGGTTGCCAGAGAGACTTGAGTTGATGTCCATAAAATACTCAGACTCAGTCTTACGAAAACATGTTCTCATTTAATTTCTAAATAAACCTTTCATTGAAGTATTAAAATATATTCAGAAAAAGGCACAAAATATAAGTGAGTTCAGTTCAGCTCAGTTCAGTCGCTCAGTCATGTCCGACTCCATGAATCGCAGCACGCCAGGCCTCCCTGTTCATCACCAACTCCTGGAGTCTACCCAAACCTATGTCCATCGAGTTAGTGATGCCATCCAACCATCTCATCCTCTGTCGTCCCCTTCTCCTCCTGCCCCCAATCCTATCCAGCATTAGGGTCTTTTCCAATGAGTCAACTCTTCACATGAGGTGGCCAAAGTATTGGAGTTTCAGCTTCAACATCAGTCCTTCCAATGAACACCCAGGACTCATCTCCTTTAGGATGGACTGGTTGGATCTCCTTGCAGTCCAAGGGACTCTCAAGAGTCTTCTCCAACACCACAGTTCAAAAGCATCAATTCTGCGGCGCTCAGCTTTCTTTACCGTCCAACTCTCACATCCACACATGACTACTGGAAAAACCATAGCCTTGACTAGACGGACCTTTGTTGGCAAAGTAATGTCTCTGCTTTTAAATATTCTATCTAGGTTGGCCATAACCTTCCTTCCAAGGAGTAAGCGTCTTTTAATTTCATGGCTGCAATCACCATCAGCAGTGATTTTGGAGCCCAAAAAGATAACGTCTGACACTGTTTCCCCATCTATTTCCCGTGAAGTGATGGGACCAGATGCCATGATCTTAGTTTTCTGAATATTGAGCTTTAAGCCAACTTTAAAGAAGAGTTTAATAAAAAGTGAGCATACACATATATTCACCACTCAGATAAAAAAATTAATTACTAGCACTCAGAACCCTCTCTGTACTGTTTATACTTCCTCAAAGGTAACTATTATCCTGACTTCTAATACCAGAGACGCATTTTGCTAACTTTTGCCTTTATATAGCTAGGTTCATACATGATACACTCTTCTGAATCTGGCTTGTTTCTCTCAACCTTAGATTTAGAAGAGTTATTTATGTTGTTAAGTATAGTAGTTTATTGAGTTTCTGTTGCCCAAATATGCCATGATTTATTTACCTATTCTACTTGTGATCAACATTGAGTTGTTTTTAGTTTTGATTATTTGAAGTGATGATGCCATGAAATTCTTACTCATATCTTTCAGTGCCTATCTTCTGCATGCCCTCCCATACATTTCTCTGTTTTTGGTGTGTAAGAAATGTAGTAGTTGGTACTGTTGTTTCATGTAGTATTTTGGCTTGGTTTTGTTTCTAAAGGCATTTGAAGTCCTGCTTGGAATGTATATAAGGTTATATTTAAAGAAAGGAAAAGACTAGGGCAAAGTTCCATTTCTGTGAGTAAATGCAATTTTGATCACCATTGTTCAATCTATTCTCCCTCCAACCTTCTCATCTCATGGGCCATGCCATTGTATGCTTTGTTTGCTGGGCAGAAGAGCCAAGGGAGGCCAAGGAAAAGGGTGATACTTATCAGTTCGTGATGGCGCTGATTTGATAGATGAACTAATGCCTGGTTATTAAATGGACTGTTGTTTGCAACTGAATAGCATCCCACGCCGTAACAGTGCTATTACAAATAAAAAAAGTCCCAACAAAGATTAATTGTGCTTAAAGTCACCAGCTCAGCAAGCTGGTTATGATCCATTCTATGTTAGCTTCAAAAGTTACAATGTTCTACTCAGATGGGGAGGCGGGCAAAGAAGCAGCAGGTTCAAACTCTTCTTTGTCTCTAACTCCTGAAGCACTCACCACCATAACCTCTATTTTCAAGTGATTTTTCTTCATCTTAGAAAGAAATGTCTACCAGTTATAATAAGCTTTCATGGCAAGGAGTAAGCATGGCAATGAGATAATATACCAGAGAGGCAGAGATCTCCTTCATCATTCTTCCCAGGGGACCCAAAATGTCTTCACAGGCAGGTCCCTTAGGTTTTCTGTTACTGGTTCCTAAACAAGCTCTTCTGTCAAGACTCTCAGAAAATGCAACCCCATTTCTTACACAACTCAGCCAAAATAATTTACCCCTCTGTGAAATTTTAAGTTAACTAGTTTGTTGGAAAATGACTTTCACTCAGTAATACTAGTCCAAGGTATTTAATATGCAGCTGGTGAAAGAGCATGAATAATCAGCAGTAGAAGTGGTCTCTCCGTGTACTTTTTTAAAACTTCTTACAATTTAGTAAAAAGTTTGAATTTAATATTAATGTGTCACAAAATTAGTCTGATTTAGTCACAGCCATTAAAAAGAAAATACAGATTTTAAGCAAGAAGCCCCAAAGTCATGTCCAAATCCCTTATTTTACAGATAAGGAAACTGGGACTCAGAGAGGTTAGGTGACTTCCCCAAATCAAAGCATCAGAACTGTCCGTGAAACCTAGTTCTCTGACTTTAAATCCAGAGTCTTTTTTTTTAATGATATCGCATTATTATTTTATGATTTAACAAAACCTTAACTAATCATGCTTCTGTCTTACTATCATAACCTTGAAAGAGCTGAATACAATAGAAAAAAAATTGAACTTGGGAGTAGGAAGATCTGTCTATCCTGCTCCTCTATGTAAGTAACTCTGTGATCTTGGGTAAGCTACAACTTATCTGAGCTTGTCCTCGGGTCTATGAAATATGCCTAACTCACAGGCAGTGGAGAGATTTAAAAGAAATCATACATGTGAAAGCACTTTGTGAGCTATAAAGTAGTATGCAAATATATGAATGTTATTAATATTTATTAAAACGTGTTGAAGATCAGAAATTGAGTCTTTTCAGCACAAAATGTCAGAATAGAACCTTAAATTCACTCTAGTCTAATCCTTCCCATTGTTATCAGAAGAGAGAAAAGCCTAGAAAAAGTGAATAATTAATTCAAAGGCTTATGGTAAATTTCTGGCCAAGCCAAGACTTGAATATAAGTCTCCTAACTTATAGCTGCTAATGTCTTTGATAGTGAAGTGAAAGCTGCTCAGTCGTGTCCAACTCTTTTCGATCCCATGGACTGTAGCCTGCCAGTCCCCTCTGTCCATGAAATTCTCCAGACAAGAATACTGGAGTGGGTAGCCATTCCCTTCTCCAGGGGATCTTCCCAACCCAAGGACTGAGCCCGAGTCTCTCACATCACAGGCGGATTCTTTACCATCTGAGCAACAAGGGAAGCCCAATAATAAGTGAATACTAATTACAAACCAGTAGCATGGTTTAATTATGGCAGAAAGCGAAGAAGAACTAAAGAGCCTCTTGATGAAAGTGAAAGAGGAGAGTGAAAAAGTTGGCTTAAAGCTCAACATTCAGAAAACTAAGATCATGGCAACTGGTCCCATCACTTCATGGGAAATAGATGGGGAAACAGCGGAAACAGTGTCAGACTTTATATTTTTGGGCTCCAAAATCACTGCTGATGGTGATTGCAGCCATGAAATTAAAAGACGCTTACTCCTTGGAAGGAAGGTTATGACCAACCTAGATAGCATATTTAAAAGCAGAGACATTACTTCGCCAACAAAGCTCCGTCTAGTCAAGGCTATGGTTTTTCCAGTGGTCATGTATGGATGTGACAGTCGGACGGTGAAGAAAGCTGAGCGCCGCAGAATTGATGCTTTTGAACTGTGGTGTTGGAGAAGACTCTTGAGAGTCCCTTGGACTGTAAGGAGATCCAACCAGTCCATCCTAAAGGAGATGAGTCCTGGGTGTTCATTGGAAGGACTGATGTTGAAGCTGAAACTCCAATACTTTGGCCACCTCATGTCAAGAGTTGACTCACTGGAAAAGACCCTAATGCTGGGAAGGATTGAGGGCAGGAGGAGAAGGGGATGACAGAGGATGAGCTGGGTGGATGGCACCACCGACTCAATGGACATGGATTTGGGTAGACTTCGGGAGTTGGTGATGGACAGGGAGGCCTGGCGTGCTGCGATTCATGGGGTCACAAAGAGTCGGACACGACTGAGCGACTGAACTAACTAACTAACATGGTTTAAAAAAACCATATAAACCTTTAGACAATTTGCAGAGGCCTATAAGGGATATCTTGAAATACTTAAAATATTTTAGGGACTTCACTAAGGTCTAGTGACATGCAACGTGGCATTTAAGCCTGCACACCACAACTAGAGAAAGTCACAACAAAGACTCAGTGCAGCCAAAAAAAAATTTTTTTTTTAATGTTTTCACGTGTACTGTTCTTTCTTCTGTAGCTTGGATCATTTACTTAAAATTTTCAGCATTAATAAAAGATTGTCAGTGGTGGAGAATAAAAGAGAAACACCACCTGGAAGCAGTGGACGAAACAGATCTCTTCCTGAGGTAACTTCACACCTATGATTCTGTGATAGATGGAACACACAGCTTGAAAATGAAGATTGTGGTCAGGACCTCCACTGAGCCCAAATGAAGCTACAGGTTCTCTCCTTCCAACTTATTCCTGTTTTAAGTGGAGATACTTTTGAAAGAGTTCTTATGTGTCTGCATTAGGCAGATCCCTGTGGTCTATTCACAGAGTGACATAGTAATCAATAGAAAAAAATCAGTTTCTCTGCCATACAGATAAAGCAAAAGTAACATGTGACTTTCTGAGAGTGTCAGTAGTAATGTTCCATATAATTCAAAGTTTTTAATCCTTCACAATTATTTTATCCTCAGTAGAAGACTTGAGGGGACTGAACTATCCAGATAAATACTCAGTATTCATTCATTTATTTGTGCCTTGGCACAAGTGTGAATATCCTGGCCCCCCTGTAACATAACGTGTGTATTTATTTAAAAGAAAAATATGAAAATATTTTTTTCTAGGATATATCCATTGGAACATAAAGAAGTATATCCTATTTTTACCAATGAGCCTTAAATATTTTCCCCATCAAGTTGATATAAGTAACATCATCTATATAGTGAGTACACATGCCCCAAGAATAATTTATTCTGCATAATTTAAAGTGAAATCTTAACAATAATTGATGAGTCTTTATTACAAATCTTCTCCAAAACTCAGTACACTTTGACGACGCATTTCCTTCATCCAGCAGTATCTCTCATCTCTCTACTCTGCTTAGTTGCTCAGTCATGTCCAACTCTTTGCGACCCCATGGACTGTAGCCCACCAGGCTCCTCGCCCATGGGGATTCTCCAGGCAAGAATACTGGAGTACGTTGCCATGCCCTCCTCCAGGGGATCTTCCCAACCCAGGGATCAAACCCAGGTTTCCTGCATTGCATGCGGATTCTTTACCATCTGAGCCACCTAGAAAGCCCATTTGTCTATGATGTAATCAAATAGGCAACAGATTATGTTTCTTTTTTGGATAGTGTGTAAAGGGACAAACATCGTCTGACAAGAAGCTCCCTAAAAGTGCATCTTTAAGTATCATTCTTTATGATGCTATAACTGTTTGGGATTTTTTGACTAGAACCCACAGTACCTTACAGGGAAAAATTCCTCCATGTCAAAGAAATATAGGAAAACAAATTTAAAAAATAGCTTTCTTCTTTTCTCTTTCTTCTGATTATAAATTGTAGAAGTTTTCCAAGTTTTGAGGAGAAATTGACTTTCCTCTTTAAAGGGTTTCTTAAAATGTTACCAAGGATAAAGTTCCCTATTATACACTATCCTTTTGCTATTTTTTTTTCTTGTTTATCATTTCAGCCTTTAATGGTGAGAGATCTGATTGCTTTAGAGTAGGGGGTCTTTCCTCCAAATCAAATAACTCACAAAGCAAGTCATTAAAAGAAGAGGTGAAAAGCCAGGATGGGCTGCTGGCAGCAGTCCCCCTTCCGCCTGCCTCTTGGCCTCCTGCCCCCTGAGAATGCTTGCGGCTGCCAGGATAGCACAAACATCTTGGAGATGGGCCAAGCAAGATTTAACAATGGTCAGTGGGATCGATCTGTTATGGAACCAAGCACTTTATTTACTATTTCCTAAGTAGATTGCTATTCATATAGTGTTGGACTATTTTGTAGGATGAGAGGTCTTGAGCTAATTTCATATTTGGATGTCCTCTTTCCCTAATGATGAATATTTTTCCATCATCTTTAGTGCAGCAAGAAAACAAACTTAATGCAATCACTCAAAAGTACCTCTTTAGGGAAACAACACAAGTATTTGAAATTCAAAAGAGTGGGTTTTTGAGATACTTTTTGTGAAGGTCATATTTTGAGGATGGGAGGGGCCATTTGGGGGGGAAGGACAATATCAGTATTTATTCTCTCACTAATAAGCATTTATGTTCATTTAGACTGAGAGTTGGACCTGACATACAAATTGTGTTTGGTGGTTTATTCTATTTCAGTTCTGTCTGTGCCTCTTACTGTAAGCAGGAATCTAAGTAGACATTCTTTTCAGGGAATGCTTGACAAACACCATTTGTAGTAAAAATAGTAAAAGTCATCTATGCCAGTACTTCTCGAACTTTAATGAGCATTTGAATCTCCTGGAAATCATATTAAAGTATAGATTCTGATTGTGGGTGGATCCTGAGTTCTGAACTTGTAACAAGCTCCCAGGAAATGTGGATGCTTCTGAGCCTTGACCTACACTTTGAAGAGAACGCTTTAGGCCATTTCACTTGGGAATACTGTATCTGAACGATGAGAATTTAGCAGGACCAAGTACCAATATTACAGAGCAGTATCTCAACTTTGACTGAAGTCTTAAACAGGTAGTGAATGGATAGAATCTTGTTAAACATGAGTGTGACTCCTTTAGATGGTTTTAAATTTCTTTGGGACTAGGCCAAGTAGCGGTGGCTCAGTGTTAAAGAATCTGCCTGCAATGCAGGGGTTTCAGGTTTGATCACTAGGTCAGGAAGACCCCCTGAAGAAGGAAATGTCAATCCACTCCAGTATTCTTGCCTGGAGAATCCCATGGACGGAGGAGCCTGGTGGGCCATAGTCCATGGGGTCACAAAAGAGTCAAGACATGACTTAACAGCTAAACAATGACAACCAAGTCCAGATTCTATTTTCATTTTACTGAAAGAGCCAGTGCAAGAGAAAAATCTATAAGTGATGCCACAAGTGGGCATCCCTACAGTCTCAGAACACTGTCTCTGATCCATCTTGCAAGGTAACTGAGGAAGCCAGCAGCCAGTATTAGCAGAGTTTTGTAGATACCATTCTGGCATCGGCCAAGACTGCATGAGCTGGATGAGTTTAGCTTTGTGTGTGTCAAAGTTCTCAACCAGTAATGTCAGTCTCTAGTGGATGCTCTGCTCTGGCCTGCTTTTGCTTTCATGAAGTCCAAGTGCAGCACAGAAATGAGAGCAGAAGAAAAATATTAGATTTGTTATTCACAGCAACAGCTCGAAGCCCAGACAGCTTCAGGGTAAATCTGAGCAAGGTCTTGCTATGACTTTGTGACCAAAGACTTAATGGTCTCATATCATTAGTGGGCTCTGGCATTTATCAAACCTGTGATACTGACCAACTACCAGTAATTGCTGATTTATGGGCAAAGTTTTCTCTGCCTTATTTCCTTCAGGATTCTAATATACCTTCATCTTCTGGAAATGGGTTGAATCAAGTCAGTTCACGTTCTCTGTGAGCTTTGCTGTTGATATATCTAAACAGAGCGCATCTTGCTCTTTTACCTGTTGCTGTTGAGATGACCTTGCAGCAGTTTATGTGCCTTAAGTTATCCCTTTAAGAGAACAACCATACTTTCATGCATTCAGGGAGGGCAATTAACAGACTAGAGCACTGGGGAAATAAATTTTACTGTTCTATAATTGTCAAAAGCTCTTTACTTAAGCAGGATACAATAATGATAGAACTAGAAGAATTTATAAAGAGCATCTAATCCAGGGTGACAAACGAGTTTCACTTCCAGTGTCACAGGACAGAGGAGTGAGGGCAGATAATCCAGATCTAGTATCAACCCTAACTTCTTTTTTTAAATTTATTTTTAATTGGAAGCTAATTGCTTTACAATGTTGTATTGGTTTCTGCCATACAACAGCGGAACCCTAACTTCTGAGTTTTTCTATTCTTTCCTTCTTTCTCTCTCTCTTTTTTTGTTTTTCTATCCAGATACAAATACTAACCAGGCCTCAAAGTTACATCTGAGGAAGGACTGGGGACATACCGAGAGCCTAGGACAACTCTGCCAATTTCATCTCCCCTTCACACTTTCTCTACCCTTTATCGCATGATTGACCAGCATCCGGGGCTCCCCAGAACCACATACATGGCAACCTTCATCCTCTAGCATTTTTAAAGGGGTCTGTATTATAACTGGGTGCTTTGTGCCTGATTCCATGATCACAAATGTTCATGTTACAGCAGTCCTTGAATCATCCTATAGAATGTTTATGACCAAGTCACAGCTCACAGTAGTTGGATACATAGATACATCTCTGGTTTCCATTTATATCCTTTTCCAGAATCAAGGCTTCAAAATTGCTGTCAGGTGCCCCCTTCCCTTTTCACACTTCCTCACTCATTGCTTATAGCACTGGGAGGGAGGCAGAGGTTGGTGACAGCACCATTTGAGACCTTATAATATCCTGGAAGCATCCATGTGTAGAAATATTTTTTGTCCTGTTTACTTCTGACTTCAGGAGAGTGTTAATTGCAGCCGAGACGTCTAGAGCTGATTTAGATCTCTCTCTGGCACTATGACCTTGGCTAAGTTACTTCACCTTTTTGATATTTTCTCAAGTGTGGATAATGGCATCTGCTCTTAAATGTGGTTAATCAAAGATATGCAAAAGAACTCCACTCTCTCCACAGGAAAGTTTCTAGTCTATATAAACACAAGGAATTATTAAGATACTGATATTTTCAGGCTGAGTTAAGTGTGATTGAATTTTGCACCATTAAATGTGCATGTTCAGTGATTTTGTTATTGGTGGGCTGATTCTTAGTATGTTAATGAAGACCTATGTATAGTTTTCTTGATTAACTCATGGCTCAGGACTTGTTACTTCAAGCACCAAACAAGATTCAGTTTTTTGAGACATTGCATCCAATATCTCAATTATTCATCTTAGGAATTAGTGTAAAATTAGCACAGATTCCTGTTCATATGGAAATAGATGGGTATGTTAATTGAAATGCTGTAGCTGGAAAAAATTTTGCATAATGAAAGGATTGATATTAATATCTTTGAATGGAAGATGTATATCATATTGTTAGTAAGGAACAATTCATTCATGTGTACTTGTTTTAAGCAATTATTTTATGTAGTTTATCTCACTTCCAAAGTAGAAGCTATTCAATATATCTAGCAAATATTTTGAAATAGAAATATGCTAATAACACTTTTTAACTTAAAGTAAAATTATGTTAAAACATAGAAAATTTTTTTCTTGCTTCTTCTTATCATAGTTTCTATCATTTTCCATGTTCAAATTTTCACATTTAGCTGCTGTAAGGGTTTATTAATTCTTGATTAGAACCAAATAATAATTGGTACACTTCTACCAACTATCCAAATTAAACACTAGGTGTGTGTGATAATTTGCCATCACTAAAATTTCTTGTTTCTCGCAGGTAAGTCCCTTGAAGTCATTTCTGAAATTAAATACAAAGTTAAGCTGCAGTAGTAAGAACAATACGGAAATGTGAAGGAAATGAGACACTGATTTATATCATATGTAAATATATATACATATATTTATACTTATGTACACATACACGTATATACCAAACTCAAGTCAAGGATCTGATAAGTTTTAAATTTCTGAAGCTTATTATAATATATAAGAAATACACACATATCATATAAACTTTATTACAATATGATAACCTTATCATATTATTTCACTGTTCCTTGTCATTTAGAAATTTAACTCAGAAATTTAATTCAACAAACTTGTATTGAGGATCTTTTATGTGAAAGGCATTCTGCTAAATGCAAAGGAAATAAACACTAACAAAGATTCACTATCTAGTCAAGGACATAATCCATGTGTACAGATATCTTAATCACAAGAAGAGGATTTTAAAGTATTATAAACAAAATTCTGAGGAAGCATAAAGCTGGATAAGATGACACCAAGTATGGCTATTTAAAGGAGCTGGTGAGCTTCCCAGGTGGCTCAGCAGTAAAGAATTCGTCTGCAAAGCAGGAGCTGTGGGTTCAATCCTTGGGTCAGGAGGATCCCCTGGAGAAGGAAATGGCTCCCCATTCCAGTATTCTTGCCTGAAGAATTCCATGGACAGAGGAGTCTTGTGAAGTCCATGGGGTCGCAAAAGAGTCGGACATGACTTAGTGACTAAACAACAACAAGTTTTTAACTGAGCTAAAAAGATAGGTACAATTCTGGGGATTTCCAGGCAAAGGCAAGGACATGAAGAAAAGCCTGCAGAGGCAAAAAGAAGCAGGAAGAATTTTGGCATTGGTGATGGGAAAGAGCTGCCAAGAGAAGCAAAATATCTCCAATCCTTTTTTACCTTTTTGTTTACACCATATTGTGATCATTTTACCTCCTTTTTATCCATTATGTGAAAATAATGTGTTTGAATGCAGATTAGCATGTGAAAAAATTCTAAAGCAAGAGTGATTTTATAGGGAGCGCATACACAATAATTTCAGAGCTTCAAATGGCCCAAGATGACTGGAGGTTGGCATTAACTGACATTGTCAGCATCGACTGGGAGCCTAAGGAGTGCTCAAGAGGGAAGAAGAATCATCTGGTAATACTGAGCTGGCAGCCAGCTGACAAGCTTAGAGCACAGGGAAGATAGCAAAGGGGTCACAGGAGGGCCCTGGGGTGATGGGCTGTCACTGAGACTGCCAGTCCTGGCCCCAGGTACCACTTCATACTCCAGTGCAACCTGGTAGTAAATGAGAGTAGGAGCTGGGGATAAGAGCATTGAGCAAGTAGTCCTCAAATGAAGGGACTTCTTCAACCACTTCTAAGTTAAAATTCTGGGACAAGGATCCCTAAACATACTATTTACTTATTTGTACAAAGGGTCTATTTCAGTTACTGTGATTGCACAGCAAATTACTCCAAAATTTGATGTAGAAAAACAACAATTAATCATGCTCACAGATTCTGTGGGTTGGGCTTTTGGACAGAGCATAGTGGAGTCAGCTTGCCTGTGTCCTGTACTTTCTGGGTCTCAGCTGAAAGACTTCAAAGCTGAGAGCTGGAATCTTCTGGAGGCTCATTCGCTCACATGTCATGCAGTTAACACTGACTGTCAACTGAGGCTGGAGTTCCTCTCCACTTGGGCTTCTCCATGTGGTCTCTTAGCCAAAAAAAGCTAGTTTGACTTCATTACAATATGGTGGCAGAGTTCAAAGGGCAAGCATCCTAAGGGAGAGAGTCAAATGGAGACTATATCCTTTCTATTCCCTGGTTTTGGAAGTTATATAGCATCAGTTCTATCATATACTATTTTCAGAAGTAGTTAACAAGCTCCTGCCCAAAATTATGGCCAGAAAACAGAGATCCTACCTCTTGGAGGGAAGAATGGCAAAGTTCTGAAGGGCATGTTTGAACTAGAAATTTTACCATAGTCATATCAGGAAGATCTGCCACTAAGCCTTGGAGAGATCACGGAACCAACCGATCCTGCATGCTGTTTCTGCCTTTCTCTGACTCTTTCCTATATCCTTTATAGCTATTGCAGTTTCTAGAATATACAGAGGGGCAGAGGACTCAACAGAAACCTGGAGTCTGCCTGCGTGCGTGTGTGCTCAGTCTCTACAGTGGTGTTCGATTCTTCGCGATCCAATGGGCCATAGCCCTCCAGGCTCCTCTGTCCATGGGATTCTCCAGGCAAGAATACTGGAATGGGTTGCCATGCCCTCCTCCAAGGGATCTTCCCAACCCAGGGATCAAATGTGCATCTCCTGCATTGCAGGTGGATTCTTTACCACTGAGCCACTGGGGAAGCCCTGACTCTGCTTAGGGGAATTATTAATAAAGTTGATTATGAGTTTTCTAAACCCAAACTCAATGTAGATTAGTATTTCTGGAGCATGGAAAAGGAAAATGTATTTAGAGAAATGGTTTGGGATAAATTATTGAGAATTTTAAATGCCATGCTGAGAATTTAGGTTTTCTGATGGACTCAGGACTTTGTTCCATGGCATTGGAGAAATGGCTGCATGTTTTTGATTGGGCAAGCAACATAACCATTTAGAAAGATCACTCAGTCTGAAAGCCCTGAGCAGAACGGATCAGAATGGCAAGAGATTGGAAACTGAGAGAAAGTAGAAGTTCTCTTAACTGACCCCTATTAACTGAAATACCTCATTAAGCCCTGCTGTCAATGCTGCCTCTCAAATCTCTGGATGCTGAGGCCAGGAAGACATATTCTAACATGCCTTTGTATTCCTCCTCCTCCTTCCAGATAAGTTGCCTGCTGACCAAGAGTCAAGATGTTTGCTACCAAATATGTGTGTGAACTTTAATTGTTATTGCATTATTTAATTAAATACTTTAAGACAAAGTTAACTGAGTGCAAAATGAAAGAGAGTAGTTGTTTCTGTGAAAACCAAACTACCTGCTTTGGGAAAGACTAAAGAAGAGTGTAATAAACACTGTAGGATTAAGGGTGGCTGAGACAGGTAAAAGATTGGGCAGGGAGGTGGAAATGAACATCAAGAAAGATTCTATAGTCAAGTTACTTTGTAAGAGTTTTCCACTTTCAGAGTACAGCACAGTAATCAAGCACCTACAGAGGTAAACTTAATAAATCCAATTCCAATTCTACCATTTGTTATCTATGACTTTGGGTAATTTACTTAACATTTATGTGCCTCAGTTTCCTTACCTGTAAAATAGGGTTATAATAGTACCTACCTCATAGACTGCAGTAAGGATTGAGTTAAAAGGGTATACAAAAGATTCTGCTACATTGAAAGTGTTACAAAAAGACTTATTATTACTGTTGTTAGTATTCACTATGGATATGGCTTCAAGAGGATAATAAAGAACAGCAATAAATGGATCAACAGTCAGGAAAATATCATGGCTACATCAAAAGGTGAGTGAGTGTAAATTTATAGGTTCTTAAGGTACATGAATGTTTTTATTTTTATAATTCCTTGCTTAAACAGACTTAAAAACAACATTGACAAGCCATTGACCCAAACAATCTCAGGTAAGAGAGCTTTTGGTATCTGGAGGGCTCTTGCCAGGTGGCTGATGCTAGGGCTCTAGGGAAGGGGCAGAGAGAATGGAGAGTAAGGGACAGAGAGGAGACACTTAATGAGAGGGGACTCAAGAGGAGAGGGGGGAATATGACTCAAAGTTTTGAGCCCGAGCATTTGAAAATATATTCATCAGAAGAGAGGACCTAATGTGGGAAGGGAGTGGAGAAGGATTATATTTAAATATAACTGTTTTTGAATTTGGTATTTAAAATTATGTACCTCTCTTCATTCTTCCAAAAAACACTCTTTAGGCAAATTCATCTCATACCTTTGGTTAGTGTATTCTGATCGTGCCAAAATTCATGACCCAACTCAAACCTCTCTGCTGAATTTTAGACTAGTTTATACAGCTGGCTCCCACACATAGCTCTTCTTGAAGGTTCTGTAGAACATTCACCGAACATTCAATATGTGCAAAGTGATTTATTATCTTCCCACTAACATCTGTTCCTTTTCCAAATTACCTTAACAAATGATGCCATCATTTACCCAATCATTCAGGCCATGGGTGATCTGGAAACCAATCTAAAAATATCTCCTTTACTCTATTCTTCACTTTCAATTGGTCTTTAAGTTTTGCCGTTTCATCTTTTAAATATCATTTGAATCTATCCCTTCTGCCTTCTAACTGACTTCCGAACTGGTATCTCTGCCTTCATGTTTTCTTCCTTCTAAACCATGCCTCACATTGACAGAGTTATATTTATAAAATGCAATATGATCATTTACACTAATGGTTAAAACTCTTCAATGGCTCTCCGTTGTCTATAAGGATCTAGCCCCAAATTTTTGTAGATAGTACATAACATAAAGGACACATTGTAATAAGCTCTCTGTCTCTCTCTCCAGATTCATCTCTACCTCTTGTACCCTATGCTCAGTCATATAGAATTATCATGAAAATAACTCTACTGTCCAGAATTTCCTATTCAAAAACTCTGCACAATGGAATTCTCAAGGCAGAAACTCTTACCCTGATCAGTAAAAAGCATCTGTATTTTGCTTCAAGGAAACTTTCAAGAAACAGAGAAAAGCAATCTCAATCCAAACTTTGTGAATTCATTTTAAGAACACTTACCTAGTGTAATTCCACAGAGAAAAATCTTCAAAAAGGGATATTTGCAATATATGTTTTATTCTAAATATTTGTTTTATGGAGTTATAAATATTTGCTTCTAATTACATATATTTTGTAATTTCCTTGCATTTACTTTTATGATTAAGATTGTATTTTTTTTAATTATTTTTTTTAATAAATTTATTTATTTTAGTTGGGGGCTAATTACTTTACAATATTGTAGTGGTTTTTGCCATACATTGACATGAATCAGCCATGGGTTTACATGTGTTCCCCATCCTGAACCCCCTCCCACTTCCCTCCCCATCCTGTCCCTCTGGGTCATCCCATTGCCCCAGCCCTGAGCATTTGTCTCATGACAAATAAAAGATTAAATAAAAGAAAAAATAAGATTGTATTTTTATAGTACGATTAGGGCCAGAGCTCCAATTCTTAACACTGTTCTCTATAGGACTTTATCTAAAGAATTTATCTAAAAATGACTTGACTCGTAACAATCATACAAGAAGCAATTATGCTGCCAGAAATGCCCCTACACAAAGATAGAAATGAAAAAGAGAACAGAAAGGATATTAAAAGAACTCCAAGAAAATGCTTTGCACATCTCTATAATAATAAAATCAGAAAGAAATGAACAGTAGTCTAAGAAAATATAAATTACCAAAATTGGCCCTTGACGAGGTAGAAAATCTAAATAAATCAATTTTCATGGAAAAAATAAAGTTGTCACAGAACTACTCCTCAAAAATGTGCAGGACGCAGATGGTTTTACAGATGAATTATTTCAAACTTTCCAGGAACAAATTTTTTCCATGTTATATAAACTGGTCCAGAACATAGATAAAGAAAGAAACTGTTTCTCTCCCTCATATGAAGTTAGCATCCATTCTAACAAGGAGAATACAAACTTCAAACC
Organism: Giraffa tippelskirchi; assembly: GCF_054371585.1. Lineage (NCBI taxonomy): Eukaryota > Metazoa > Chordata > Mammalia > Artiodactyla > Giraffidae > Giraffa > Giraffa tippelskirchi. The sequence goes on along the minus strand of NC_137283.1, from coordinate 116,961,350 downwards.
AACTGCCCTTAAAAGAACTGACACAAAACTCCTAAGTAAAAGATGAGCTCGTTTACTTTGAATATTTTTAAATGTTACAGAATGACCTAGCAAAGTTAATTTCAAAAATGCAAGGATAGTTCAATAGTAGAAAATGTATTAATAGATCAAAAGAGGAAAATCATATTATAGTCTTATAATGAAAAAAAAGCATTTAATTTATTTTGATACACTTGAACTAGGAAAATGCAGTCAATCCATTTTTAGTGTAACTATCACCTACTCTTAAAATGGATATGATATGGTTAAACAATAAACCCCTGAGATGCCACAAGGTATCATAAACTCCATGCATTTTGTGCAGAGCCTGTTTCAGTCCAATTCTGCCTACTCCCTCCCCCCAGAAATGTAGCATGAGATGTAAAGTGCTTCCCATGTAACTGCCCTGAACCAGAGTAGGTATAAACAGACCACAGGGAGACAAGGCAGGGAGCAGAGAGCACTGCATAGGTATGAAAGCCCCACTCCTGGAAAAGCAGGCAGCCACAGCAGGCATTTCAAGGCATGATGTCAGGAAGAAATACAATTGATGAAGTAACTGCTAATGCAAAGTCTATTCATTCTCTGGAACTGGCATCACAGATCTGGTGTAGAGAGGTGCTCATTTAACATAGATGACTGAAGACCTGATCAGTGGGGGATAGAGGAAAAAAAATTCAGTGATCCAGCTCAATATAAAAAGAGCATCAAAACTGGGGCAAGATAGAAATATGTTACCTTCATCATACCTGGAATCACACTGGGGATGTGCTATAGTCTGGGATATTTATTTATAGCTGAGTTCATCATACAACTCATAGGATGAAGGAAGAGGGAGGTACTGATCATGTTACACAACCCCATGAAGACTGCAGGGTCTGCAGTGTACTTTGCCCACTTCTAAAAAAAGTCTCCTAAACTGCTTTGTTTTGCTTTGTTTTTTTCTCCCTTTAAATGCTGGGATGAGATGTGCTTCAACTTCACGTGAAAACGATCTGTCACTGTGGCCACCGCTAATTGGGGAAAAGACTGTATGTGAAGCAAAGACAGCCTTAGAGAGGTGCCCTTGAACCAGGCATTAAACTATAAGAGGTGATGAAAATTGTTTACATATGCAATAAATTTCAATGAAAAGATGATGTTTGAACTAAACATATGATTCAGTTCAGTTCAGTCGCTCAGTCATATCTGGCTGTTTGCAACCCCATGGACTGCAGGGCTTCCCTGCAGGACGCCAGGGCTTCCCTGCAGGACGCCAGGCTTCCCTGTCCATTACCAACTCCTGGAGCTTACTCAAACTCATATCCATCGAGTTGGTGATCCCATCCAACCATCTCATCCTCTGTCGTCCCCTTCTCCTCCAGCCTTTAATCTTTCCTAGCATCAGGGTCTTTTCAAATGAGTCAGTCCTTTCCATCAGGTGGCCAAAATATTGGAGTTTCAGCTTCAACATCAGTCCTTCCAGTGAATATTCAGGACTGATTTCCTTTAGGATGGACTGGTTGGATCTCCTTGCAGCCCACGGGACTCTCAAGAGTCTTCTCCAACACCACAGTTCAAAAGCATCAATTCTTTGGCGGTCAGCTTTCTTCACCATCCAACTCTCACATCCATACATGACTACTGGAAAAACCAAAGCTTTGACTAGATGGACCTTTGTTGGCAAAGGTGCCTGTCTTTGCTTTTTAATATGCTGTCTAGATTGGTCATAACTTTTCTTCCAAGGAGCAAGCGTCTTTTAATTTCATGGCTGCAATCACCATCTGCAGTGATTTTGGAGCCCCCCAAAATAAAGGCTGTTTCCATTGTTTCTCCATCTATTTTCCATGAAGTGAGGGGACCCAATGCCATGATCTTAGTTTTCTGAATGTTGAGTTTTAAGCCAACTTTTTCACTCTCTTCTTTCACTTTCATCAAGAGGCTCTTTAGTTCTTCTTCGCTTTCTACGATCAGTGTGGTGTCATCTGCATATCTGAAGTTATTGATATTTCTCCTGGCAATCTTGATTCCAGCTTATGCTTCATCCAGTCCAGCATTTCTCATGATGTACTCTGCATATAAGTTAAATAAGCAGGGTAACCATAAACATGTGATTACTTTTAAAAATACCCTTTGGTGGTTTCTATGCCTAGGCAGCCATGTCACAAGTTCCAAGACTACTGTCAGGGTGAATGTCTTGCTGAAAGGACTCAAGAAAGCATTGTACTCATGCTTATGATTTATTACACAGAAAATATAGATAAGAAGATAAGAAAAGGGTAAAGGTACATAGGGTGAAGTCCAGGAAACACCAGGCACAATTTTCTAAATGTGTCATTCCAATGAAATTGCACAAGGACACACTTAACTTTCCCTGCAATGATATTTGACAATGCATACAAAATGTTCCCCCCAAAAAACACATCTACTGAATCTTGGTGTTTAGGGTTTATACTGGATGTCAGTCATACAGGTTGACTTAAAAAGAAAAAGAATGTGTCCTACACCCAATTAGCATGAGAAGAGTGTAAACACTATGATTTTCATCCAGACAGCCTTAAGCAACAGGCAATGCCCACTGGCTGAAATGCTGATACTTCTCTGCTCAGAAGGGGCGTTTTCATCGTTCCTGGGGTAATGCTACTTCAATCTTTTTTCTCACCATCACCTCTAGCTAATACTGCATCCTGCCTGGAGACATGAGAAATAAAACCCTCTACTGTTCTCTGGGCTGGAAATGGAGCCCCTCCCTACCCATGGGGTCTAAGGGAGGCTGGAAAGAAGCACTGAAGCTTGCCTGAGTTTGCTCTGGCATTGGTGAGTTGCAGTTCATAGAGAATCCATTTGGTTAGAGGAAAAGAACCTGCTCTCAGTTCCTACTCTGGAATTCAGTAAAATATTAATCTTTAACTAGATTGCTTCAGAAAAGTGACAATTCTTTGCAAGGCCAAGATGTGATGCTATAGAAGGAAGCATGTGCTCTGGGCTGGCAATGCTCCATCTCTCCCTTAGTCAGAATGTTTGGGTCTGGGACACAGAGAGGAGATGAGAATGATGCCCCTCATAAAGACACCTAAGGACCCACTCCCAACATATCAAGTTAGACAAGGCCAGAGCAAGAAAAATAATGCATGCATGTTAAGAAGGCTGGATTTATCCTGGAGGTAATGGGAAGCTATTGAAGGAATTTACAAGGCCTGTGGCAGACTAAAATTTATACTTTTAAAATATTGCTCTGCACACAATGAGGACTGAGGGAAACAAGAATGGATGCCAATTTAGGAGATTAGTGCATTAATTAAGGCAAAACTGGATGGATTAAGATAGTATCAGTAGGAATGGAGAGGATTTTGGGTAAGAGATATTCAGACAAAACTGACATGTGCTGGAAAGAAGCTGACAAGATGCCCATATTCTGGGCTGGATGAGAGAAGGATGGAGAATCAGCTAGTCCAAGGCCTCTAGTAGGAAATACAAAGGAGTAACACCTAGCGTGGTGGACTACACTTAGGAGGGGTTAACACATCTTTATTAAGCTGACTGTTGGAATAGGAATTTTAAGAGGATTATTCTGAAAGCCACAAGTCACAGGCCCTGGTTAAACAAGAAACAAAAGCCAGAGACCCCAATTAAGGTGTAGCAGTGATAAAAGGAAAGGAAAGAAAAATCACTAACTTGAAACCCTAACAACTCCAGAAGAAAACATGTGCTGTTTTCAAACATTCCTGCCGCTCCTGTTGTTTAGTTGCTCAGTCATGTTTGACTCTCTACAACCCCATGGACTATACCCTGCCAGGCTCCTCTGTCCATGGAGATTCTCCAGGCAAGAATACTGAAGTGGGTAGCCATTCCCTTCTCCAGGGGATCTTCCCAACCCAGGGATCGAACCTATGTCTACTGCTTGGCACGGAGATTCCTTACCACTGAGCCTCCTGTGAAGCCCTGCCCAATATCACTAAGCATCAGGAAATGCAAATCAAAAGGTCAATGAGATATTGCCTACGCCAGGCTCCTTTCTCCTCCACCATCTCCCAGGGTTTGCTCAAATTCACGTCCATTGAGTCCATGCTGTTATCTAACAATCTCATCCTCTGTTGCCCCCTTCTCTTTGAATATTATCAAAAATTCTACAAAGAACAAATGTTGGGGAGGATATGGAGAAAAGAGAACTCTGGTGCACTGTAGATGGAATTGTAAATTGGTGCAGCCACTATGGAAAACAATATGGAGATTCCTCAAAAATTGAAAATAGAGCTACCATGTCATCTAGCAACTCCACTTCTGGGTATCTATCTGAAGTAAAGAAAACATTAACTTGAAAAAAATATGTGCATCCTCATGTTTATTGCAACATTACTTACAATAGCCAAGGCATGGAAGTAACCTAAGTGTTCATTATCTATGGATAGAGCAAATGTGATCGTATAGTGAATGTGCTCAGTCATGTCTGACTCTTGGTGACCACATGGACTGTACCCAGCCAGGCTCCTCTGTCCATGGGATTCTCCAGGCAAGAATACTGGAATGGGTTGCCACATCCTTCCCAAGGGGATCTTTCCGACCCAGGGATCAAACCCACGTCTCTTGCATCTCCTGCATTGGCAGGCAGATCCTTTACCAATGAGCCACCAGGGAAGCTTATACACATACACACACACACATATAATCATTATATTATATAATCTAATGTACATATACATATATTGTTGACAATATAATGTATACATAGATATACATATATTGTTGTTACTGTTGCTTAGTCACTAAGTCATGTCCAATTCTTTGTGACCCCATGGACTGTAACACACCAGGCACCTCTGTCCTCCACTATCTCTCAGAGTTTGCTCAAATTCATGTCCATTGAGTCCATGATGTTAGCTAACCATCTTATCCTCTGTCACCCCCTTCTCCTTTTGCTTTCAGTCTTTCCCAGCATCAGGGTGTTCTTCAATGAATCAGTTCTTCATATCAGGTGGCCAAAGTATTGGAGCTTCAGCTTCAGCAACAGTCCTTCCAATGAATATTCAGGGTGATTTCTTTTAGGATTGACTGATTTTATCTCCTTGCAGTCGAAGGGACTCTCAAGAGTCTCCTCCAGCACCACATTTTGACAGCATCAATTCTTTGGCATTCAGCCTTCTTTATAGTCCAACTCTCACATCCATACATGACTACCAGAAAAACCATAGCTTTGACTATATGGACCTTTCTTGGTAAAGTGATGTCTCTGCTTTTTAATACACTGTCTAGGTTTCCTTCCAAGGAGCAAGCATCTTTTAATTTCATGGCTGCAGTCACCATCAAAATTGAGCAGTGAAAAAGAATGAAATCTTGTCATTTGCAACAACATGAGTGGACCTTGAGGGCATCATGCTAAATGAAATAGTCAGACAGAAAAGAAATACTGTGTGGTCTCACTTATATGTGGAATCTAAAATAAAAGAAAAATTTATGAACTCTGTTGATTGGTTAATAGAATACAATGTATGATGGGGGAGGAGGGGAATAGCTAAGATAATTCCTGTCTTCCAACTTTAATTCCTGGCTAAAGTACCAGTGTCATATGACAGGAATACCATGGATAAATAGTATTATTAATTTTAATAAGAAACTTCAATTTGAATTTTTATTGTATGACTAAATTATTTTTCCATTTGGCACGAAAATCTCATTATACTTACAACAACCATTATCATTGGGAGAATAAGTTTTCTTGTCCAGAATTGAGCTGACTGCCAAATTGCCATTTGTGCCAACAAGATTTAAGTGCCATAGTTTTTGTTTCTTCATTAATCTTGTTCCCTGATGAATGGTGATTTAGTTTGTATAACTGTTCAATGCACCAAGTTTTAAAACCTGATTATAACTTATTGTTCAAGATATTTGACCTTTTATCCACATTTAAATATCTGAAAAACATTTGGCAACTTCAGCTGGGAGATCAAAAAATTCTGTCACAGTTTCCTGACCTTTCTACATTACTGAGGAAAGGAATTAAGACTTCAGGCATTTTTAATACACATTTGAAACAAAGTTCACTGATGCAAAGTTTTCTGTTCTGCGTTTGTCTCCTTGGCATCAACTAATGTCAATGTGAAGTCTCGGGCTCTTCACCCATTATTGTTTAGTCGCTAAGTCATGTCCAACTCTTCACAACCTCATGAATTGTAGCCCACCAAGCTCATCTGTCCATGGGATTTCCCAGGCAAGAATATTGGCGTGGGAACCTGTTTCCTTCTCCAGGGAATCTTCCCAACCCAGGGACTGAACCCTCGTCTCCTGCAGCGGCAGACAGATCCTTTACCACTGAGCCATCATTACCTTCCATTACCTTCTCTTTTTCCCCTTACCTCTATGGAGAAGGAAATGGCAGCCCACTCCAGTGTTCTTGCCTGGAGAATCCCAGGGACGGCGGAGCCTGGTGGGCTGCCGTCTATGGGGTCACACAGAGTCGGACACGACTGAAGCGACTTAGCAGCAGCAGCAGCTATAGAGTTCAAGTGACTTTCAGTAGAGTAAATACTGAAATTCTGTTTAGGTTTGAGAATGTATTACCAAAGTGGTCAGAATACTAAACTGGGAAGCTAAAACATCAATATTCCTAACATTGGTTGGCAAAGGATTTACTTCCATTTGAATCCTCAGTCTTGTTTTCATTGTAGTAAAATTGGATATTTTCCACTTCTTCATTTATTCATTTAGTGATTCCTTATTGAGGGGATACCGTGTGCCAGACACTTGGCCTACATCTGTGAACAAAACAAAGACCTTTTACTCATAAAGCTTACATTTGAGTAAGGATATAAAACAATAAGCATAATAAATAAATTAATCTATGGTATGTGAGGAGGTGATTAGAGCTTTGAGAATAAGAAAATGCAGAGGAGGCTCTGGAGGATTTAGGAAAAGGAGCAGGGTAGAGGAGTTGCTATATTAAATATGGAGATCAAGGTGGGCCTCATGGAGGAGGTGACATAATATAAACCTGAAGGATGTGAGGGAAAGAGCCAAAAAGATATCTGGGGAAAGATTATATCAGGCAGAGGAAATAATGAAAGCAAAGGCCTTAAGACAGGATGGTGCTTAGAATGTTCAAAAAACAGCAAGGATTGTAGTGTAGGGGGTTTAGGCTGTTGCAACCATAGGCATGGATAGGTACTCAGAAATATACCTGTTAACAAACTGAAGGCCCCATGTGATCTGGCTATAACCATGCAATCTTTTTTTTCAGTCCCTAATGGCTATTCTGCTTGTTAATATCACATTTCACAGTTCCTCCAAGACATTTTGTCTCTTTTTACCTCTATGCATGGGCATTTTCTCTTGCATTACATTTTGCACCTTTCTGTTAGTAGTAAAATCCTCCTCTTTGCACACCAACATGGATGAACTTGGAGGGCATTATGCCCTCAGAGAAAGACAAGCACTGTATGATATCACTTATATGTGGAATATAAAAAATATAACAAACTAGTGAATATAACAAAAAATAAGCAGATACAGAGAACAAACTACTGGTTATCAGTGGGGAGAGGGAAGGAAGGAGGGGCCAGATAAGGGTGGAGGACTGAGAAGTACAAAGTACTAGGTATAAAATAAGCTACAAGGACATATTATACAACATAGGGAATATAGCCAATATTTTATAATAACTATAAATGGAGTGTAATCTTTAAAACTGTGAATCACTATATTGTATCCCTGTAACATATAATTTTGTACAACAATTGCACTTCAATTTTTTCAAAGACTGGCCCCACAATTGCTCTTCTTTGCCAAGATCTACCTCATGGTTCATTCATTCTCAATGCTGTGTTCCCTAACTTCACTTACCTTTTTTTTTTCCGATCTACTCAGGGCCACACATTTTATCCCTTAAGTATTTGTTGTCTTGTGTCATTCTTTTAGTCATTCAATCATGCATGTCACTCTTTATATATATATATATAGTGTATGCTTCCTGAAGTCCCAGATCACATGTTGCACATTCATCTGTATTTGACTAGCTCTTGACTAGCAGAGTGTTTGTATCACGTCAGGCACTCATTGTACAGGGATGATGAGTAAGACTCCATGCTTATCTTAGAGGAGTACAATCTGGAAAGGATGACTGGAAAGTCAATAAAGATGATACTATACAATCAATGTACAGCTATGATTCTGAGAGTGACAACACTATGAACAGAGAGGAAAAAAGAAACCAATATGGATCAGATGCCACACGTTATCTCATTTAATTCTTACAAGAGACTGGCAGATAGAGGTTAGAAACCTCATTTTAGGAGATGAGGAAATTGAGGTCCAGAGAGGTGAAGTTTCTTGACCATGGTTACTCAGGTAGATAAGACCAGTCCTGGGACAGGAACTGGGTCTTTGGTTTTCATTTAAGTACACAATTCTTCCACTTAACCTATTATCCTTTCCCAGTGCAAAGAACGCAGCAACTAAGAAATATGCTTCATACCAACCAAATAAAATAGCGATTTCTTTCATTTGCCTTATGTTGTCTTTCAAATATCAAAGGATGCCCCTGGTAAACATACTTCTCTTTATTTTATAAACTTCAATCTTGTGTCTCCTCAGATTTTCATTAAAAAAAATGAAATCTAGTTCTAGCTATATTTTTCTCTTACAATCCCTATTATATGTTTGTTTAAAGATAAGTTGTGAAACGAAAATGTCAAGTTCGAATTCTAAGTCTGCCTTTTAGTTATTATAGGTTACTCAATTTAGCAGTTTTGGGTTGTTCCATTTGTAAAATAGAGATACCAAGATGAAGACCCTGGTAGAAGTAATAAATATTTTTTAAATAACTGATACTATGTAACTAATAAATGTTAAGTGGGCAGCATTACAGTTTTCCTTGCATGCTTAACATGCATTAGTTAATTGTGTGACTTCTCAGATAACTGTTGTGGAAAAAAATTAAGACCATTCAAATGAGAACAGAGGAAAATTATTCAAAAACTTGTTATATACCAAGAGAGTCAGCCACCATTATTTATATTCTGGCAGAGAGGCAAAGGCAGGCAGAGGAGTGGGAAAACTTTATAGTAGAAAAAAAAGAACTTTCAGGTATGCCTTGACTGAAGACTGTTGGCATGGGAAACCTCAGGGGGCTTCAAAATCCTGTGTGATTGGTTAAGAGTATATATTTCTCTGGTTGATCTTCATTTGAGAGGAGGGACAACAATTGGGGAAGCTATTGGGGAAGTTAGTTATTAATCATGCCCTAGCCGTTTAGTTACAGAGGTTAGTATTTGGCTTTCTGGGTTGGTTACTGGAGATAGTGGTCTGAGTAGAAGCCTAACTTACAGCAGGTTGGTTTCCTAGACTAGTTACTGCAGATAATGTATTGGTTTCCTGCTCTGGTTGCTGCAGATTTTTGGGTCTGAGTTTTATTTGTATTTACAACCTGGCCATTATCTTTTTGGATAGTCAGTGTGTCTCTTACTATAGGTCTATCAATAGTTGATTTAGCAGGTGTCTATGATTTACAGAATTGGCTTCAGCAATACGTGAACCGTGAACTTCCAGATGTTCAAGCTGGTTTTAGAAAAGGCAGAGGAACCAGAGATCAAATTGCCAATATCCGCTGGATCATTGAAAAAGCAAGAGAGTTCCAGAAAAACATCTATTTCTGCTTTATTGACTATGCCAAAGCCTTTGACTGTGTGGATCACAATAAACTGTGGAAAATTCTGAAAGAGATGGGAATACCAGACCATCTGACCTGCCTCTTGAGAAACCTGTATGCAGGTCAGGAAGCAACAGTTAGAACTGGACATGGAACAACAGACTGGTTCCAAATAGGAAAAGGAGTACGTCAAGGCTGTATATTGTCACCCTGCTTATTTAACTTATATGCAGAGTACATCATGAGAAACGCTGGGCTGGAAGAAACACAAGCTGGCATCAAGATTGCCGGGAGAAATATCAATAACCGCAGATATGCAGATGACACCACCCTTATGGCAGAAAGTGAAGAAGAACTAAAGAGCCTCCTGATGAAAGTGAAAGAGGAGAGTGAAAAAGTTGGCTCAATGCTCAACATTCAGAAAACTAAGATCATGGCATCTGGCCCATCACTTCATGGGAAATAGATGAGGAAACAGTGGAAACAGTGTCAGATTTTATTTTTTTGGGCTCCAGGATCACTGCTGATGGTGACTGCAGCCATGAAATTAAAAGACGCTTACTCCTTGGAAGGAAGGTTATGGCCCACCTAGATAGCATATTTAAAAGCAGAGACATTACTTTGCCAACAAAAGTCCGTCTATTCAGGGCTATGGTTTTTCCAGTGGTCATGTATGGATGTGAGAGTAGGACGGTGAAGAAAGCTGAGCGCCGCAGAATTGATGCTTTTGAACTGTGATGTTGGAGAAGACTCTTGAGAGTCCCTTGGACTGCAAGGAGATCCAATCAATCCATCCTAAAAGAGATCAATCCTGGGTGTTCATTGGAAGGTCTGATGTTGAAGCTGAAACTCCAATACTTTGGGTACCTCATGTGAAGGGTTGACTCATTGGAAAAGACCCTAATGCTGGGTAGGATTGGGGGCGGGAGGAGAAGGGGACGACAGAGGATGAGCTGGGTGGATGGCATCACCGACTCGATGGACATGGGTTTGGGTAGACTCCGGGAGTTGGTGATGAACAGAGAGGCCTGGCGTGCTGCAATTCATGGGGTCGCAAAGAGTCGGACACGACTGAGCGACTGAACTGAACTGATATGTGTTTTAATAAATTGTTACTTTTTACTTTAGTCCCAGAGTCATCTAGAATACATACACCACATTTTCTAAGCATTAATCTCATTAAATTGAATATATTAATACTTTAACTATTTCCTTCTCTTGTCAAAAATTTTAGCTAAATATTCCAAATGTGACATAAAATTTCTATCATAATTTATGGGCAATATAAGTAAGGTGGGAACGGTATGGCATGGGGAACTCTACTCAATGCTCTGTGGTGATCTAAATGAGAAGGAAATACAAGGAAGAGGAGGTATATGTATACATTTGACTGATTCACTTTGCTGTACAGCATAAACTAACACAACACTGTAAAGCAACCACACTCCAAAAAAAATATAAGTAGGATGGAAAAATCATTGCTAGAGTCTAAAGAGTTTACTACCATTGATAATTACCATTTTTATCATTGTTAATTAGCCCTCCAAATGTAAGTTAGGCTGATCATATATGTATTCATATACTTCAAAGGCTAAAAGGAAATAAACTGTAGTGAACTCCAGGGTGCTCTATCCTAAACAATATGAAATTTATGGAAAATTAAATCATTTTCAAAATTCTCCATGATGAAAATCTATGTAGCCAACACAACAAAGGTGTTTCAGATATTCGCTGAGAGTCGTAAGACTACTATCAATATTGTGACTTTAGTAACTCTTCTTTTGGTCACTTCCCATAAAGATGGCCAGAAAGACAGAGTGGACATTTGTTGTTACCCTGCCTGCATAATTTTTGATTAGTGATGCACCCCTTCTCCACACTTAGCTCTCACTGTCACAGGTTAGAGAAGGCTCCTAAGGGGTAGACCCAGGTGTAATCCAATCAAAATGGCAAATTTCATAATCACTGTGATTGGTTCAAAGGCAAGCTCATAATATAAACTGGTCTAATCAAAATAAATGTCAGGAGTATTTGGAACAAATACTCCCACACTTTCTGGGGTAGGCATGAGCCAGAAATCCTGCAGTCCAAGGGCATTTGGCAATCATCTTGCACTGACAAGAAGAGTCACAAGTTTGAAAGTAAAATCAACAGAGATAAAATATATGGTACAGATGAACTTAGTTCCAGGGCAGTAGTAGAGAGGCAAACGTAAAGAATGGACATGTGGACACAGTGGGGTCAGGGGAGGGTAAGATGAATTGGGAGATTAGGTTTCACATAAATACACTACCGTGTATAAAATAGATAGCTAGTGGGAACCTGCTGTATAGCACAGGGAGCTCAGCTCAGTGTTCTGTGATGACTTAAGATAGGTAGAATGCTAGTGAGAGAGTCCAAGAGGAAAGGGATATGTGTATACATATAGCTGATTCACTTCATTGTACAACAGAAACTAACACAACGTTGTATAGAAATTATACCTCTCTCTCTCTTTACTAATTCAGTAGTAAAGAGAGGGAAACCAGAAAGCAACTGCTGACATCATTTGAATCTGCATATTTTCTATGTGTAAGTTTACAGTCTTTTCCTAATTATAAAACAAACATGGCAAAGCATAAAGACAACATAAACAAGGCTGCCCATAACCTTATCATGTAGAGATGAGCATGCTAACATTTCAGAAGGCAGAATTTCAAAAGGCAGAGTCAACTGGCTGATGACAAACTTCTAGTTGGAAAATGAGGGTTTTACCTGGGGAGCAAACCAGAACAGCAACATTGTATAACACACAGCATCAGGCAATCAGCAGTGATTGTCAGGCAAGATGAAACCATTTCTTTGGTGAAAGCCCTGTGGCAAAGATTAAAATTATTTCTTGCAAGCAAGAAATTGCTACGATAGCTCCAAACCAAAAGGCAGGGGTTGACTAACCCAGGTTTGATTAGAAAAATTCATCCATGTAATCTCTGTGTCAAAGAAGAACTGCAGTCATTAACCGAAGCCAAGCAAAAATCATAGCTCTGAAATGGGGTATCTGTTTAAATGTCCCTGTCCTCAGGAAGCTTTCCAGTCAGAAAGAAGAAAAGGGAAATCACAGCCTTGTACTTAGTGTGACTTCAGTACAGGTCTTCATTTGAACAGAAAAGTGCCTTCCTTCTGGGTCTTTGATAGGCACTCCCACCCGAGCCCCAAACTCCCACTCCCAGAGACATTCCTGGGCATTAGAGAAAAAAGGCTAGTGCATTAGTCCTAAAGAGGTATTTTTTACCTCTAAAAGAAACAAAAATTGATGGAGTCAGAGTTATGTCAATGAGAAAGAGATAGCTCTTACTCATTCACCTAAAATGGCCCCAAAGTTATGACTTCACTGCAGACTCAGACCATCAGCCAGCCGGTGCCAAACTCAAATTCTCACACATCCAGTTGCTTTAAATAGAGTCCACATAAATATATTTTTAGCCATTTGGAGCCTACCTACTTTACACACCCCACAAAACTGCACCCAGTGTCTGCTAACCATGAATAAGACAAAGCCTGTAACTATAAAAGACGTCACACCACTGTTGCCCTTCACAGCTCTCAGACTCAGAAACTCCCCGCCTAGCAGCTAAGGAACATCACTAGACACCATGTACCCCTCCAATTTCCCCTTTGGCCCTCCTCCCCTTTAGGTGGTGGACTCTGTGCTGCTATCTTGGGAAGGTTTCCTGCTGGGAGGGGCTTCCCCTGTCTCACCATCCTGCCCAAGCACCCCCCAGTAAAGTTTCTTGTGTGCTATGGCCTCCCCGGGTCCTGTCCTTTCTTTGTTCAACCTCAACCTCTCTGAACTTGCTAGAGTCAGCTGAATTCCAGGCTCTCCTGATGCATTTGTACACTTGCATTGAGAAGAAATATGTTCCCCTAGTCTTATTAATGTAATGGCCTTTATTGCACTTTAATATTAACATATTTCCCCTCCTCACTCCATTCCAAACTGACTGAGAAATAAAGAAGTCAGGGGAAGGTGATAACATTTCTGATAAAACAACGGAAGGCGACAACATTCACGTATGAACTCAACAGTGGGCTTCCTCATGCTACAGCCTGAATTATGAGGCAGATTTACTCAATCTCAGGAGGGGTTGGAGATCCAACCCACTCACTCTTGGGGCACATCAGAGCTCATGCACTTTCCAGGCAGCCCAGGAAGATGCACCCCAGTAGATTCATCCCCAAAGCAATAGGCAGAGAAAGAAACTCAGTTTTTTCCCAAGTGCATCATCCAGAGAGGCCCCTGAGTGATGGGGATGATAGAGGCCAAGAGTTTCCCAAACGGCTCAGCGGTAAAGAATCTGACTGCAATGCAGGAGATGTGGGTTCCATCCCTGAGTCAGGAAGACCCCTGGAGAAGGGAATGGCAACCCACTTCAGTATTCTTGCCTGGAGAATCCTATGGACAGAGAAGTCTGGCAGGCTATAGTCCATGGGTTAGCAAAGAGTAGGACATGACCTAGAACACACGCCACATAGAAGGAAACAGCAGCTTTGGGGACAAAGTGTTCTCCCCTAATAATCATGTTTTCTTTTTGTGATTGCATCTTACGAAAGTGGAAATACTTCTGTAGAGAAAGTTTAGATCCAAGATGACATGAATGATTTTACTCGAGAACCTCTACTTTTACCACCATACATTTAAAGGGAAGAATACTACTGTTTCTTTAAATAAAATGCTCATTAGAATGCTCAAATGATATCAATGAAATAACTTAAATTTATTTTTATGTTTAAGGTAATAATATACAGGTCAAAAAATGTGTTAGTTTACCCAACTGAGAAACAATGGAATGAAAACCACTAACCAGTAGTTTATTCTCTAATGATAATTTAGTGTTGTATTCTGTGCAAGGAAAGCATACCACAGTTTGGGGTGTGTTTAGAACCTCTTCTAGTGATTGCAGTTATTTCTTGGCTTTTCAAGATGAACAGTTCCATCTTGGTGCTAAGAAAGAGGAGACTCTCACTGCCAGCCGTGGTGACAGCTGAAAATAAAACAACAAAGGAAGGAAAGCACGTGGAGGAATACACCATCCTAGAAGTCCCTAAAGCAGGCTGTCCTGTGGCATTTGTCAAATCACAACCTGGATTTACAGATTCCATAAGCTCACATATCCACCTGGCAGGTTTCAGGTGTTTTGAGGTATACTTGTAAATATTCACTGGGTGGAAATGCACACAAGACTTAAGTCCCAGGAAACAAGAAGGGAAAAGTTTTGAGCACATGAGAACTAGAGGTTATATGAGGGTACTGTGGCTTTAACTATAAGCCCTGAAACCCTGAGTGTGTTGTGACATTGTTGTGACATTTAAGAAGAGTTACACCAGACAATTTAGATTTCACTGTGACATATGCTGTATAAATTCTTTAATGTTTAGCTTATCTTGCACTAAACAGCAGAAGAATACTTAGTAAGTGCAAGTAGGTCAACATCACTTTAATTTGCATTATCAGTTCAGAAGAACATTTTACACTATATGTGTTGTGATAAAACACTGTGTCATTTCTGTCACCCAATGCAGAGTATTTTTAGGTCTTTGCACATTATGTGTAGAGATATTTGGTATTGCCTTTAATGTAACTTGCCATCTGTGTTCTAGTTTCTAGGCTTTGGCAGAAGTGAGCTAAAAGCATTGGCCAAACTTCAAGGGGTTAAGATTTTTGCTAACAAATATGGACTATTTGATATGAAAACCATCATTGTTTGATATGTCAAATAAAACATTTGTCAATCAAAAGTCCTTAAGCACTGGGCTATGTGACATTTACTCTTTTATAAACCAATGAAGCCCCTGGTGGCATGCCTTTTTTCCTCTCATTTAAATAGTGGTAGGAGAACAAATCACACTTCAGGGCAAGTTGATAACTGCCAGTCACGATTCCTGCCTTGTTTACTATAATGAGGAGGGTAATAAATGCATCTGACCATTTCGGCTGGCATTTGCATAGATGAATGATTTGTCCAGTCAGTCGCTCTCCAGTGATTTGGGTCTTTTTGTCAGCACAAAGAGCATTCAGTCTCTCTGGAATTTCCAGTGCCAAGCTCTCATTAGCAAACATCCTTTACCATGAATGATTCAAATAATTACCACTGAAATAATAAACTGTTTCACAAAAACATTTTATTTGATGGCTCCAAACATCAACTTTTCTGAATTGTTGACATTCAAATAAGCCAGAGAGCTTCATGGTTAAGGAACAATGGCACTCTTGTTAAAGGGTGGGCATTGTTTTACCTCCAATAGACCTTTAAACTTGGCCGGCTATCAAATGCGTCCCTCAAACTGCCAGCCAACATTCTGGGTAATCAGAGGGCACGGCACCAGATGGAGCTGTTAAAACTTTGCATATTCAAACTCCAGGAAATATTCTTTAGATTTTCTTTTGAGGTTGCAAACCTAGAACTCCAGATTAATTAGCAGCTGTTACTTTGTATCCTTTTATGCACCTATTGGAGCCAAATAATATTAAATGTCCTCACTTATGCTGAGCAATTCAAGTGCGAGTTCTTTGCTGTAATGGCATTCTATGTGTATAATTAATTGTTATTTGATATAGTTTTGGAGTTCAAACAAATGAGCAAGCAACAATTATACCTTATTATGATCTTCTCTAGTGCATAGCCATAGGCTTGCTCTCTGTGCATTACTGAGTTCATAGCACCAGGCAGACAGCAGTTCCTGTTATCAACTTTTTCACCCTCTGCGCCATGCATAATTTAGAGAGTTTTATTAATTTTGAGCTGGTTTAATGTATGCGCATGTTCTCAAGATCTAGGTAGATTGTATGACTAAGTTTAGCTTTCATAGGGCAATTGTTTATGCATGTAAATGTCTGAAAAATAGTTTTCCTCAAAGCTTAAAAAGCTACGGTTTCATTTAAATAGATTAACTTGCACATTGCACCTTCTTCTTTACCTGAAAGAAAAATTCAGGAAGGGAACGAGGGGAATGTATTTCTGCGCTTTGCAAATTTCCTCATTACTTTGCTTTCACTTTCAAATTTAGACATTTTATATATAGCAAGAATGGAAAACTGTCAACAATACTGAAATACCTTGATGTTCATACACAATTACAACTCAATAAAGAACATCTGGATCATTGGTAAGCAAAATTTTTAAATGTTAGCTTTGTGGACTAGCTTAGTAACACCAGCTATATTATAGCCATGCTCTTATAGAAACCAAGGACATCAAAATTACCCTTTGAGACATGCCTGATATAGACGGCCACTTAAAATGGCATACAATTCCTTAAGCTTCCATTTCTATCCCACAAAGATAGGTGCAAATTAGAAGCATACTTTGTCATACCTAAAATAATTTACTTTACTGGGACTTTGTGCACAAATCCTCAAGTTTCTCCTTTGCTGCTGCTGGGAATCCTTTGCACCAAACGGTGTGACTTTTTATTTCCCCCGCCTGCTCTGGTTGCAATCATGGTCAACACTACAGAGCCCATTTTTCATTTTGTTATTTGGCTTGTCAAATCAAAGGTCAAGAGATGATGAAGAAACCCCAAAATAGACTAGGATTGGCAGATTTTCCCCCAAGTTTTCTAACGGAATTTGGTGCTTATAAAAGTGAGGGAATAAAGAACTGGCTCCAGCCATAAATCATGCAGATGAGAGCTTTCCAAGTTTTGCACGGTTTCACTGCCTAGTGCCTAGAGGCCCAGAAAACAAAAGCGGGCATCCTCGCATTAAGAGTGTCATCCTCGTGATCACAGGGCTGGGGGCACAGGAAGATGGCTTTCTGACACTGGCTCATCATTTATGATTGGCGATGTGGACAAGGAGTAATTGCAGCCTTACCTCTTTAGCTGTTATCCCTTTCAGACATGACTTGATGGAGGAGGGGTATAGAACCATAGAATGTCTGTGTTAGGAGCAACACCAGCATCAAGCGCGTGCTGAGTCACTTTAGTTGTCTGACTCTTTGTGACCCTATGCATCGTAGCCTGTCAGGCTCCTCTGTCTATGGGATTTTCCAGGCAAGAATACTGGAGTGAATTGCCATGCCCTCCCCTCCAGGGGATCTTCCTGACCCAGGGATCGAACCTACCTCTCCAATGTCTCCTGCATTGGCAGGTGGCTTTTTTTTTTTTTTTTTTTTACCACTAGTGCCACCTGGGAAGCATCACAGAAAGCAGGAAAACTCGTTCTTGAATCCAAGGCTCTTGACAGCATAGGCAGAGGTCATTCTCTTAGAGCTAAACCATAATCATGTGTTGCTAAGCCTTGAACCTCACCTGTGAGGACAAATTTACACAGACACATGCCCTAAACATGCACGAACTTCCTTTCATGTTAATAACAGTGATTCTACACAGTGCCACCCTTGCTCAACAGGTCTTTTTGTGTTGATGTCACTCCAGATGCTGGGACAAGAATCATTCACCATAGTGTTGTCAGTTCACCCCGGGTGACAGGAAGGAGAATTGTCTGGTATTGATCTCATAGAGAGTGGGAAGCTGCTGTACAACACAGGGAGCTCAGCTTGGTGTGCTGTGATGATCTATAGAGGTAGGAGGAAGGTTCAAGAGGGAGGAGATATATGTATACATATAGCTGATTCACTTTCTTGTATAGCAGAAACTAACAAAACATTGGAAAGCAATTATACTCCAATAGAAAATATTTTAAGACAAACACAAAGAGCAAATAAATAAATAGCAAGGATTTCTGTTTGTTTGTTTAACAAAATAATCCTGAGACTTCTCCTATCGAGTTGCTGAGGTTTTTTAAGCCCAGCTCTTCAACTCATGTGAGCCAAGTGTTGTCTTCAGTTCCATTTGGAGGGAAGATGAGAAAGCCTCAAAGGGCCCTTTGAAACAATGCATTCGCTTGAGTTTCCCCAAAATGCTGATGCATTTGACACTGTGATTTGCTTATAGAATTCAGGCAAGTACTTCCTTTTTCATACATGGTCAAATGACGTTAAATTTTGCTTTAAGCTCTGTTATAGGTTGGACTGTGTCTCCCCCCCTCAAATTCATAGGTTGAAGCTATAACTCCCTGTTTCTCTGATGTGATTGTGTTTGGAGACAGGGTCTTTAAAAATATGATTATCTTAAAATGAGACAGTCAGCATAGTCCTAATCTAATCTGATTATTGTCCTTATAAGAAGGGAAAATTTAGACACAAAAAAGACACCAGGGATGCTACCACACAGAGAAAAGACCACTTTGAAGAGGCATCAAGAGGGCTGCCAACTACAAGTCAGAGAGGCCTCAGAGGAAGTCAACCTTGCCAGCCCTTTGATCTTTGACTTCCAGCCTCCATAACTATGAGGAAATAAATTTCTGTTGTTGAAGCCGCCCAGTCTGCAGTGTTTTGTTATGGCAGCTTTAGCCAACTAACACAAGTTCCTTAAATGTATACCTTTCTTTAATCTCTAAAATAGCCCTTGTCAAGGCCTCTGCCTGAAAAGTGCTCCCTCCCTTCTGTCTTTGCCAGCCAAACTCCTATTCATCCTTCAGTTCTTGACTTGGACAACACTCTCTCTAGGAAGACTTTCTTCTGTGCAGCCCTGGTCCACATCCCTCTTTTGGGTTCAGTAGAGTATCATGGAGAAGGAAATGGCAACCCACTCCAGTATTCTTGCCTGGAGAATCCCAGGGACGGAGGAGCCTGGTGGGCTGCCGTCTATGGGGTAGCACAGAGTCGGACACGACTGACGCGACTTAGCAGCAGCAGAGTATCATGACACATCAGATGGCACTAAGGGGAAAACCTGAGTTCAAACTCTTGCAACCAACAGCTAAGGGCTAACAAGTTTGGCACTGAACTCTACTTTGCCCAATTTTAATGCAAAAATACATTCTGTTATGAATGGAAAATCACCAACTTGAGAAATAGAAGAGTGGTGAAAAAGTAAGATTTTTAAGGTCCTGGACCTAGGCCCTTGGACTTGCAATATTCCATGATGTGCTAAATGCATGTACAGATGTACATGGATGCACGCACATGCTCACACTTACACACCTGGGTCCCCATGTGCATGGACATGCACATACATGTGCATTTGAGGGAGAGACAAATTAGACAGGGCTTCCCTGCTCGCTCAGATGATAAAGAATTTGTCTGCAATTCAGGAGACTCCAAAAGCAACAGTGAGAACCAGGCATGGAACCGACCAGTTCAAAATTGGGAAAGAAGTACAACAAGGCTGTATATCATCACCCTGTTCATTTAACTTATATGCAGAGTGTGCACGTGTCTAAGTCACTTGAGTCGTATCCAGCTCTTCGCAAACCTATGGACTGTAGCCGGCCAGTCTCCTCTGTCCATGGGATTCTCCAGGCAAGAACACTGGAGGGGGTTGCCATGCCCTCCTCCAGGGGATCTTCCCAACCCACACATCATATTTGTGTCTCCTATGACTCCTGCATTGCAGGCAGATTCTTAACCACTGAGCCACTGGGGAAGCCCTATATGCAGAGTGAAATGAAGTGAAAGTTGCTCAGTCATGTCCAACTCTTTGTGACCCCATGGACTCTCCATGGAATTCCCCAGGCCAGAATAATGGAGTGGGTAGCCTTTCCCTTCTCCAGGGGATTTTCCCAACCCAGGGATCAAACCCAGGTCTCCTGCATTGCAGGCAGACTCTTTACCAATTGAGCTATCAGGGAAGCCCATATGCAGAGTACATCATGCTAAATGCCAGGCTGGATGAATCACAACCTGGAATAAAAATTGCTTGGAGAAATATCAACAACCTCAGATACACAAATGATACCACTCTAATAGCAGAAAGCAAAGAGGAACAAAAGATCCTCTTGATGAGGGTAAAAGAGGAGAGAGAAAAAGCTGGGTTAAAACTCAGCATTCAAAAACTAAGACCATGACATCTGGTCCCATCACTTCATGGCAAATAGAAGGGGAAAAAGTGGAAGCAGTGACAGATTTTATTTTCTTAGGCTCCAAAATCACTGTAGACAGTGACTGCTGCCATGGAATTAAAAGACGCTTCATCCTTGGAAGGAAAGCTATAACAAATTTAGACAGCATATTAAAAAGAAGAGACATCACCTTGCCAACAAAGTCTGTTTGGTCAGAGCTATGGTTTTTCCAGTAGTCATGTATGGACGTGAGAGTTGGACCATAGAGAAGACTGAGTGCCAAAGAATTGATGCTTTAGAACCGTAGTGTTGGAGGAGACTCTTGGGAGTCCCTTGGACAGCAAGGAGATCAAAGCAGTCAATTCTAAAGAAAATCAATCCTGAATATTCATTGGAAGGACTGATGCTGAACCTACAGCTCCAAGACTTTGGCTACCTGATGCAAAGAGCTGACTCACTGGAGAAGACCCTGATACTGGAAAAGTTTGAAGGCAGAAGGAGAAGGGGGTGACAGAGGATGAGATGGTTGGATGGTATCACCAACTCAATGGACATGAGTTTGAGCAAACTTCAGGAGACAGTGAAGGACAAGGGAACTTGGCATGCTGCAGTCCATGGGTAGCAAAGAGTTGGACACCACTGAGTGACTGAACAACAACAAACCAGACGATCCCAGAAGGGAGCTGTCACTCAATAGCACTTTAATTAACAACGTGTATTTTTCCTGTTTGACTTCCCTTGTGGCTCAGCCAGTAAGGAGTCTGCCTGCAATGCAGGAGACCCAGGTTTGATCCCTCAGTTGGGAAGATCCCCTGGAGAAGGAAATGGCAACCCACTCCAGTATTCTTGCCTGGGAAATCCCACGGACAGAGGAGCCTGACAGGCTACAGTTCATGGGATCGCAAAGAGTCGGACATGACTGAGCGACTTCACTTCACTTCACTTCATTTTTCCTGTTTAGACATTATCAGCTGCTTTGATATGCTTTTAATATCCAGTCTGATGTGGCAACTCTTCTGATTGGGCAACACTTAACTAAAGCAAAAATTCACCTTGTTGTTGTTGTTCAGTCACTAAGTCATGTTGGACTCTTTGCTACCCCATGGATTGCAGCACACCAGGCCTCCTGGACTGCAGCACACCAGGCCTCCCTGTCTTTCACTGTCTCCCGGAGCTTGCTCTAAATCATGTCTGTTGAGTCGGTGATGCCATCCAACCATCTCATCCTCTGTCACCCTCTTCTCCTCTTGCCGTCAATCTTTGCTAACATCAGGGTCTTTTCCAACAAGTCGGCTCTTCGCCTCAGGTGGCCGAAGTATTAGAGCTGTAGTTTCAGCATTAGTCCTTTCAATGAATTCAGAACTGACTTCCTTTAGGATTGATTGGTTGATCTCCTTGCTGTCCAAGGAACTCTCAAGAGTCTTCTCCAGCACCACAATTCAAAAGCATCAGTTCTACACACAGCCTTCTTTATGGTCCAACTCTCATATCCGTACATGACTACTGGAAAAACCATAGCTTTGACCAAATGGACATTTGTTGGCAAAGTGATGTCTCTTATTTTTAATATGCTGTCTAGGTTTGTCATAACTTTCCTTCCAAGAAGCAAGCGTCTTTTAATTTTGTGGCTGCAGTCACCATCTGCACTGATTTTGGAGCCCAAGAAAACAAAATCTCCCACTGTTTCACCTAATCACTGCAATAAGAAGCCTGAGCACCACAACTAGAGAGTAGCCTTTGCTCACTGCAATTAGAGAAAGCCTGCAGGCAGCAACGAAGACCCAGTGCAGCCAAAAACTAATTAATTAATTTTTTAAAAAGGGAATTCACCTAATGAAATTATCTCCTTCCCTGAAATTCCCTGAGAGCAGGAATTCTTCATTAGCAGCCTCGAGGCCATGGGCACAGTACCTGAACTTAGTATAATGTCCAATAAGTGTTGTTCTCAAAGTAGAAAGAACTACGGGGGAAAGAGTGAAGAGCGAGAGGAAGAAGAGAGCAAGCTTTCTTATCATTTATTAATCAGCAGCTTGCCTCAAACCCTACCACCTCCAGTGTTTCCATTTATTCTTTTTATATGTGAGCTTTTCTTCAATGACCATGTTTCTAATTTTTTGTCATTCTGAGATTGATGGATTTGAACCCAAGTTTTCTGAGCCAGAATGACAAATTCTGCCTTTCCTGGCTTACTAGATAAATATTCAGCCACAAACCTCTGATAAGTTTCCCTGTTTGACTCTAAATAGTTATCATGAAATAATTACAGATGCTTTCTCCTGTTGTGTGGAATAATTGCCTCCTCCGCCCCCACCCCTGAACTTATTCACTAAGCTTTAATCATCACAAAAAATGTATTTATGCAAGGAAATAGCAAGTTATTCACTCAGCTCATTTTATTCACCATTGTCTTCTGATTTCTTCACACTACTTAATTTAGCACATCAAGGTGAGACAATTAGTTTATCTCACCTTGACATGGCTAGAGTCCACTGACAAAACACATTTGTGACATTCTTGTTGGCTCCTTCCTCTCTACTAATAGTTATCTCCTAAATTACTTATTGTTGGTTGATATTTCCAAGTCAGAATAAGTATGTGACCAGCAGGTAAATCTGGTTGATAATAAATCAGAACAAATAAGAGCATCAAAGAAAATGCCATCTCTTAGGACCACAATGAGTGGTTATTTCAAATCAACATCTGCTTTTAACTCCTTTTGATGATAAGAAAAGCCCAATTAACACCCGCAGTTTAAAAAGATGCAACTTTTTATTTATCTAAGACTCTACTGCTAAAAACCTTGCCAGATTTACAATTCTAAAGACAACAGCTTTTTGTAAATGTGTTTTATTTGCAGTTATAATATCTATAGTTAAATCAGTTCATTAAAAATAGAGTTTTAAACTATCTCCCAAACTGCCATATTTGAGCATTTAAAGCAAAAATGATTAATTCATATTTTTATACTGCAGTTGGGTAGAACTGTGAAGTCACCTAGTGTACAAAACAATGTCCTTAGATAGGAAATCCTTCCTTAATTAAGATAGAGGTTAGGACTGTGTAATTTTACATTGCACATTTAGTTACTCAACCTAGAATTAAATGAGCATTGTCCCTAAGCACTTTACCAGGGGAGCATTCACTGCACTTCACTCCTAAAGAGTTGTTACCTACCCAGGTCTTAAAGCAAATGAGCAACACCATATACTTAGTGGAAAAAGATGACACCTTCTGAAGCCCAGAAACCATCATATATTTAACACATTATAGGTGCAAAACCTCCAGTCTGGGTGAAAGGAAGCTGTATTTTGCCTTTTGAACTGTATTATTTTTTAGAGCCCTACTTGGCATCATTCTTTTCACAAGAAACCTGAGGGATTTTGTTTTAATAGGAACTGAAAAGATCCTAGAATTACCATGAGGCTCTACCATGGAAAGAGTCCTGTGAGCGAGAGGGTACGGGCAGGAGAAGGAACTCTGGACCCAGAGCCAGAGACGTGGGTCCAATGTGCAGCCCTGCTCTGCTGATTATGTGATCTGGGTTTGCCTCTTAATTGCTCTCTACTTTTCTGTCTTCATTGTTAAAAAAGGAATACTAATAGCTGCCCTGCCTGCATAGTTGTTATGAAGATCAAATGAATTAATAAACGTGAGTGTGCTTTGGAAAAGTTAAAAGTGCCCCTCTAGCATTAGTTATTCTTATTTGGCTTTCATATTCTTCGAAATCCCATTTATAATAAGGCACTCCCGGAGAAGTAGCTGTTTCTTGAAATCCCATGAAAGCTTTGTCTTTGTATTACCTTTTACGGGCTCCCTGGGAAGTTCAGCACATCTCTGATCCCTACTGTGCTGTGCATACATTGCCCAGAGGCATTCCAGGACCTGTCTTTGTGCTGCACGTGGTCAGATCATTGAGGATTGGAGCTATGGCAGTGAGATTAAAAGCATACATACTATTTAGCGTGTTTTTTCTGATTACAAATGTAATGGTGATGGTTGTTTAGTCACTAAGTTGCGTCCAACTCTTATGACCCCATGGACTGTAGCCTGCCAGGCTCCTCTGTCCACAGGATTTCCCAGGCAAGGATACTGGAGTGGGTTGCCATTTCCTTCTCCAACAAATACAATACACATTCGTCACAGAACATTTTGAAATGACAGGAACTCACAAGGAAAGAAAAAATGTAAATTACCTCCAATCCTACTACTTAAAGGCAAACACTGTTAATATTTTGACAAATATACTCCAGGCCTCTTTCCATGTACTTAGAATACACAATGTGTGTTTGTAAACATACACGTTGCTATGCGCTGCATGTTTGTCCCTATTCTCAATACCTCCCCATTCATATGTTGAAGCCTTAACTCTCAATGTGATCATGTTTGAAAACAGGGCCTTTAGGAGGTAATTATGGTTAAATGAAGTCATAAGGATGGAGCCCTGATCCAATAGGATTAATGTTCTTATAAGAAGAGGCACCAAAGTTTCTTCTCTCTTTCTCTCTCTCCCATGTGAGGACACAGAGAGGAGGTAATTGCCTTCCACAAGCCAGGAAGAAAATTCTCACCAGGAACTAAATTGGCTGGTACCTTGATCTTGGACTTCTCAGCATCCAGAACTGTAGGAAATAAATTTCTGTTGTTTAAGCCACCCAGTCCATAGTATTCTGCTTTGATAGCCTGAACAGACTAGTAACATGTGCATCATACCCTACTATATCATTTGTGCTTCTTTCACTTAGCATATGATGAATATTTCTCCATTCATTAACTATTCTACAATGTGATTTTAATGGCTTTAAAATGTGACATAACATGGGTGCAACCTAAATTTTTAACAATCTCCTATTCTTGGTCATTTTGATGGTTTTCAATGTTTTATTATTCTTGTAAGTAATGTGGTAATGAATAGCCTTGGATTTACCTTTTGTGTAGCTCTCACTCATCAACACAGAATTGATTAGAAAGAATGAGTATTTTTAAAGTTCTTGATATGTATATTAAAACATCCTCCAGAAAGATCATATCAATTCAACCTCCTATTGACAGTTATTTGAGAATGCTTGGTTTCAAGAACTCCTGCTGAAAATAGTCACTATCATTATAAAATGGCATTTGTTGATTTGGAGGCAAAACGGTCTCTCCTTGCTATTTGAGTGTGTATTCTTAATTACTAAACTAATGAATTATGTTTTTTTTTTCACTTTAGGGACAGGAAAGAATATCCCTCCTCTCATATGTTTACACTAGTAAAAATTTTATTATTTAAATCTTAATTTTTTGGTATGTTAGACGTTTTGTTTTATGACATACACTTGACCACATGTAGAATACATTAATGTTATCAGCAATCCTGCAATTTCCAACATCATTTGCACAGCCTGACTGCTTTGCTTTTCATAATTCTCAGAAAATTCCAGAAATTTTGTGATAGCTGGAATTTAAGTCTGAATTAGCCTGAAAAAATCTTCTAGGAATCCTTAAGACAGAGGATTATGAAATGCTTTAAGGTAAAGGATAGGATAGGATAAGGCTCTTCAAAATAATAGGTTTGTGATTTGAGTATTTTCTTCTATGAATCTTAATTATCCACTCTTACTCTTCATTGGGCTTTCCTTGTGGCTCAGCTGGTAAAGAATCTGCCTGCAATGCGGGAGACCTGGGTTCAATCCCAAGGTTGGGAAGATCCCCTGCAGAAGGGAAAGGCTACCCACTCCAGTATTCTGGCCTAGAGAATTTCATGGACTGCATAATCAGTCCATGGGGTCGCAAAGAGTCAGACACGACTGAGAGACTTTCACTTACTCTTCATTATGACACATAGCATATGCAAACTAAATATTTGTTAGATGGTTAAATGGATTAATGGGGGAATCATCTACTATTTTTCTGTTTCAAATAGAAACAAAAAGAGTCTAATTCTACTCCAAACCACTTTAAATTAATACCTGTAATCCTATTCTTTCCTATCCTCAATATAATCCTCCTTTACATTCTCCTCTTTCATAATAAATTTTACCTTTTTTCTTCCAAGATCTCCTGAAAGACCACCTTCCTAGAAATTGCTGAGTGACTAAAGGTTCAAGGAATCATGCTCCCAATGCTCTAACTTATGAGCAAGTCTTTCACTAAGTTTCAAAGTCAACACGGGATAAAACTAGGGGAAGTATGGTTCAGTTTCTCCAAGCCAGGTGAAGAACAAATAACAAGTAAAAGTTTATATTAATTTTTTTATTTAATCAGCAATTACCATAGAAAATTTGCCCTAAAGTGGCCTTGGAAAACTCATTGTTTTTTTTTTCAGCTCATTACCCCAGGAGGCATTTTGATCTTTATTTTCTTTGAGTGAGACTAACCTTGATCTACCCTCCACTTTTGTCCACTCCCAATGAAAATATCTTTTTAAAAATTAGTGTCTATTTTATGTTCGTTTGTGAAGAGGCAATTGCTCAGAGATCTGTCATAACACTTTTGATACAGTTAAAAAAGAGTTAAAAGAAATTTTCTTCAAAAAGACCAGTACAAAAGTACTCCTACATGTACTAGGCTTTCGAATGCCTTGAATATTTTCATGAATGAAAGCCCTTTTGGTTATTTTCATTATAGGAGAAATTCTTTTATAGAAAATTCAAACCAACAAAGGAAGCTCAGATTGCAGTTCTAACATTTTTCAGCAGAGTTGACCAAACACAAGTCCTAAATTGACGTATTATGAACACAATAAATAAGGTTTTAAAGGCTGGCTAACACTGCAAAGCTTTTTGAAACAAACTTCTCCTTTATGTATCTGTCTTTCTGGGAGTTCATGGTTCATGAGAGGACATGGAATTTGAAGGCCTCTAGTTATCCTTACAATAGCCATGGCTAACAGACATCTGGGCAGCGGGGGTCAGTCACTTCCTGTGGAATTATCTGTAATGAATTGTCCCAGATTGGAAGTGGAAGAACTGTTAAATTGCCTGACCAGGCAGAGTTATTAAAAGACTGCACCAGCATCGTGAGAGGTTAATTGCTAACAGATAAACAGTTCAACTCAAACAATTTGTGTTGAATTTCTACTTTGTACAAGACACAAAGATAGCAGTGTTGAAAGCTGTCGCACGGGCAGTGGTGGAGGTGGAGGTGGTAGTGGTGGCGGGGTGTGTGTGTGTGTGTGTGTGTGTATGAGGGGGAGAGAATTACAAAGGGGAATGACGAGTCCCTGCCCTCAAGTGTGGAAATGCTGTAATGGAGGCACAGATATGGGCTGTGTGCTGTGCTGGGTTTAGTGTGTCTGACTCTTTGTGACCCCAAGGACTGTAGCCTGCCAGGCTCCTCTGTCCATGGAGATTCTCCAAGTAAGAGTTGCTCATCCCTTCTTCAGGGGATCTTCCTGACCTAGGAATCGAACTGGGGTCTCCTGCACTGCAGGTGGATTCTTTACCAGCTGAGCTACGAGGAAAGCCCAACAGCTATGTAGGAGCCCCAAAAAAGGCAAGAGACATCCATTCTGAAAGATGGGGAAAACATATGGCTCACCCAGGAGAAGCCCAATGATTCTAGTCTCAGGGTAGAAGAGATGAAAGTTAAACTCTTTGCAGTGGTTCAAGAGACAGAGGGCAGTTTTAGAAAGAAGGCTCTTGTAGGTGGCCAAAGGAATGTAGCTTAGACTGACTAAACATTAATAGATAAGAGAGAGAGAGAAGCAGAAGTTTCATTATAAAAGAACCACAGTTTAGAACAGCCCAAGGCATTCAGTGAGACCTACCTCCATTCAGGCTCTTATCTGTAATAATCAACCTACATACAGAATGCTTGTTCCATCTGCAGAGTGCAAGCTCCATGGAAGCAGCCAGTTCATCTGTTTTGTTCATGGCCCTCCCTCCACAAATAGTACTGGGCACCTGTAGGCACATAAAAATTCAGTGGAAAGAATATATGAAAGTGTATGATGGATGACTTACAGAACTAGTCGGGAGGCCTGTGTTCCAGGAGGTGGGATTTGAGGAAATATTCTCAAACCCAGTATCAACTGGTAGTATGTATCTGTAAATAGCAAGTGATGAAAAAATGTGTAGGATACAAGATATTGATTAGAAATTTTTTTATTCATCTGGAATTGGCATCTAGGATCCAATACTGACACTAAAGAGGAATCAATTACCTCTCATTATAAAGAGAGCAGAAAAGAGAAACAAACACCTATTTAGAGCTTATTAAGAGTTGGACAAATCAACACTGTAAATCAACTATACTGCAATAATTTTTTTAAAAATTCATGTAAAAAAGAAAAAAAGTTTCAGCCAAATTGTTTCTACTATTACAAGGATGGGGGACTTAAAGGAATCACTGGAGTCACAAATCAACTCAGTGGAGGGTGCTGTGTGGGTTTTCTTTCTCTTTCATCCTTGCTGCCAGTCCTCAATTTCTCAACCCAGTTAGGAAGAAGACTTTGAGAGAATTATTTGTAGAGACTGGTTGAACATGTACTATGCAGCCTACCTACACTTGGCTCCACTCTGAGAAGAAGCGAAAGACAGGGATGGCAGAGTGGAGAGAGGACCAGACACAGGTAGCCTGACTCCCACCTTTTGGGGCAGCAAAGATGGCTGAGTTCCTCATGGGTCAAACAGATACAACAGCAGGTAGTAGGGCTGAGTTCCAGATTGAGAGGACACCAGAAACAGGAGGTAAGGGGGCCTGTTTCTAGAGATGAAGGTGGAGGGAGTGGAAGAGATGGAGCTGAGTGGACCACCAGGCAGGGCCCTATGCAGTGGGCCTCCCCGAAGAACAAGTCTCCTCCTGGGGTAGAACACTTGGAACAACTTCATTCCATGAGACAGAAGCATGTGGATACCTGCCGCCTAGAGGATCTCATGGGCAGTCATTCTCGTCCAAGGAAGCAGAGACAGCAGTGAGAAGACCATGGAAAATAAGAGGATGCTTGTCCCTTTCCATTGTCCCCCTTTCTGTGCCAATCCATGAGAGGAGAACAAGCCCCAGTGTGAGAAGAAGCCAAGCTCTTCCATCAAAGGCTGGTGCTAGAAGGGAAGAAAATGGATGAGCACTTACTCGGATATGAAACTGAAGATTTCAATAAGAATAGACTCTATTCAACTGGAAGAGACTGTTGAAGACGTTATGGGATGGTGAAAAAGGTGGATTTGGCAGAATATAGTTAAAGGCTGTGATTCTGGGGAGTGGAGATCATGTTTCTACTCCATCAACATCAGACTATTCAACAACCGATAATGGGTATTTATCATGATCTCTCCTAACTGAGGAATCAGGGAGACTCTCAGCTAGGAGGGAGTAGGTTGGCAATGTTTTTATAATGCTGGCCAGAAGCCTTATCCTTCAGTATCCTGATACTGCCTCCTCTATTTGACACGTTAGTGATTCATTCAACAAACTCTTAATGAACACAATTATTATCCACCAAATGGTCAGCCTATTGTTAGAACTGGCAATCAGTAAATATTTGCTGAATTAATAACAAAAGCCAATAGTATTGAGGGCTCATGATGTGACAAGTACTCTTGAAACTGTTTTTACTTTTTTTTTTTTTAATCCTTCAATCACCCTACCAGGAGGGTATTATCATCCACCCTAGTTTACTGCTAAGGAAGCTGAAGTACAAAGAGGTTTAGTAACTTGCTCAGAGTCACACTGTGATTAAAATGGTAAAAGCAAGTTAAGGAAATGCCCAGATTATGACGAAAATTATTGGTTTCCAGTGGGTGTTTTGTAAATGCTTTCTTATCTTCAGCACCCTCTTTTCTGGCCAAAACCAGAATTGTTAGCAAACAACACTATTTTATATGAAAACACTCATTTTATGCGATAAGTACTGAAAACAGATAATTTTTAAAAGCACAATCAAGTAATCAAGGGAACCTCTTCTGTGATCACATACATTTCTCCCATAATTCAATAAAATGTATCATTTGCATCAAGGTCATTTTGTTATTTGTTTTTATTGGACACATGCAAATTTGGAAGATATCTTAAAATCTGCCAGCCTTGAATTGCATAATCACCACAGCATTGATGTAAATATAAATCACTTAAAATATATCAAAGTAGGAATTCTAGGAAAAGTTTGATTGAGGAAAAAAAATCATAGACATCTATTTTTGGCTATGTTCACATCTACCTATGTAAATAACTGTCTACTCACACTCATGAATATTTAATTCAGCAACATTTTAAATTTGGATCCCTACCTTTGAATGGAGCTTACACATTGCTCACTGACTAATTTAACTTAAAAAATCTTTAGGCAAGTCATCCACGAAAAGTATTTTACCCAGAAAGCTAATCATTTTTTCCTGTTTAAACAATACACTGCACAGTATTGAACAGTATTTCCTCCTAAGTTGCATCTTTATTAAATGTACAGAAAGAGTCAGTAGGCTGGGCAACTAGAAGCTCAGGCTCTTGAGTTATACTGACTTGGGATTCAAATCCTAACATGAACTCGTCAAGATATTTAAGTTTCCTAACCCTCAATGTCAGAGAAGGCAATGGCACCCCACTCCAGTACTCTTGCCTGGAAAATCCCATGGATGGAGGAGCCTGGTAGGCTACAGTCCATGGGGTCGCTAAGAGTCGGACACGAATGAGCGACTTCACTTTCACTTTTCCCTTTCATGCCCTGGAGAAGGAAATGGCAATCCACTACAGTATTCTTGCCTGGAGAATCCCAGGGATGGCGGAGCCTGGTGGGCTGCTGTCTATCGGGTCGCACAGAGTTGGACACAACTGAAGCGACTTAGCAGAAGCAACCATCAATGTCTCCATTTGTAGAATGGGAAAATAATAGTATCTACCTCCAAGGACTGTCTGCAGTAACCATCAAATAAGATAATACTTGTGAAGGGCTCAAACATTTAACGACTATAACCGATAATCTACATTAAGAAAAATAAATAATGGTTGTGTATATTAGTGATTCCCAAAGAACACTTGGTAGATATTTACATTATCATTGTGTAACTGAATCAAAATTCAGAAAGAAAAACTGTTTAGAGTCAAACCACATAGTTGTACGATGAGTTACTATTTAGTCTTTCCCCAGCATGTTCTAAGACAGGCTGCATAAGACTTATTCTGAAAGCTTTTGACAATGTGAAATTCTGGTCCTCTGAAGATTCTGAGTCACTCAGAAAGCCTGGTACTAGGCCAGAAATGCACAGGTTTTAAAGGTCCCTACAGGGATTCTGACGGACAGCCAGGTTTGGGAACATTGCCCAAATGCATTTTCAATTCAATAAAAAAAAAAAAAATTTCCTCACTACTTCTGTTTGGCCAGCGAAGCCCCCAGGAGAAAGAAACCCAATCCCACAAGTTTCCATATCATAGCCTCTGCAGCCTCATTGCAAAAATGACCTTTTCAACTCACCCAAACTTTGGCCAGTGTGAGGACGTCCCAGAACTGCACCAGGAAAACCATAGGGAGGGGGCCGTGGACCCTGAGCAT
Source organism: Giraffa tippelskirchi (assembly GCF_054371585.1). Taxonomy (NCBI): domain Eukaryota; kingdom Metazoa; phylum Chordata; class Mammalia; order Artiodactyla; family Giraffidae; genus Giraffa; species Giraffa tippelskirchi. The sequence continues at coordinate 116,929,373 of NC_137283.1, read as the reverse complement.
CTTTCAAGATACCAGTGCCCCCAACACATGGCCCCACAGCAACTCTTCTCCACCAGAGCTGGAACAAGTGGCATGGAGTTAAAAGAAAACAAAATTCTTTCACATCCTCATTGGATTTCTGTTCTTTTGTATGTCTCTGTGCCATGGAGTACAAAGATAGTCCATAAACACTCATTGGCTAATTACTGTAAGCTTAGAAAGAGCCGCTCATTATATGAGCACTTAAGACACATCACCGATGGGATGTGAATTCAGCCAGTGAGGCCGAGTTCATTAATATGCCTCCTCGTTGAATCCTGTGAAAAACTGCATACGTTTTATCTTCTCCCACCTTCCTGTCTCTCTTTTTCTAGTCGTGTGTTTCAACCCCTTCTCACATGTATTACTCTTCTTTCCTGCTCTAACACCTTCAGGCATGCCATAAAGTCACATGCTACAGGATATAAATAACTGAAAAACATTAATCTCTGTGGTGGCAAGTAAGCTGCTGCCACTTTTTTTTCCCCCTGGAAACCTGCCTTTAATGTGACAGTATACTACAGCAGTTTGAAACATTTTCACAAAACATTTCTGAGTGAAGCCGGGAGGAGAGAGGGAGAAGTTAAGATACTGCTGTGGCCTTCACACATCAGTTTATAACTTGCCTAAATATTTATTTGTCATCATGTCAACAGGGCTTAAACACGAGCCAATAATGCGTTTCAATCCAGATCTGTATTCTCTGAAGTGTTCTTGGGGGAAAAAGAAAGTTTCTCTGTACTTCTAAACTTTTATTATCACTGGGAAAATACCAGTGATTTACTTATTTAGGGTTTTCTTTGAAAGTGCTAGTTTCTCAGTCCTGTCCCACTCTTTGCAACCCCATGGACTATAGCCCACTAGGCTCCTCTGCCCATGGAGTTCTCCAGGCGAGAATACTGGAGTGTGTTGCCATTCCCTTCTCCAGGTGCTCTTCCTGACCCAGGGATCAAACCCTGGGTCAAACCTGCATTGCAGGCAGATTCTTTACCATCTGAACCACCTGGGAAGCACTGGGTTTTCTTTAGGAAATTATAAAAGAGATGTCAATTCCAAGAGCAGATAGTGTGTCTGTTTTTGCCTAATGTTGTACCTCCTATACTGAGCACAATGACTAGACATACTAGATGCCTAAAAAAAATATTTTAGAAAAGAGAATTGAAGGATTCAAGGTGATATAGAAGCCTTTGGAAGACTATTTTGGGACAGAGAGAACCCCAATTTTCCTCAGAGAATGGGAAATTCTCTTCTACCAGCACACACACATACAACCTTCATATACTCACAGGAGTATGGGATGAAGAAGACAATATGGTATCTGTCAAGAAAAGGAATTAAATGTCTGTAATCCTTTTTCTTGCCATGATAATAAGGTTAGTATAGATACACAATGGAATATTACTCAGCCATAAAAAGGAAGGAAATTGGGTCATTTGCAGAGAGGTGGATGGGCCTAGAGAGTGTCATAAAGTGTGAAGTAAGTCAGAAAAACAAACATCATATATTAATACATATATGTGGAATCTAGAAAAATGATAAAGATGATCTTATTTGCAAAACAGAAATAGAGATATAGACATAGAGGACAAAAGGGGAAAAGACATAGAGGACACCAAGGGGAAAAGGGGAGGTGGGATGAAATGGGAGATTGGAATTAATATATATATACTACTATGTATAAAATAGATAACTAATGAGAATCCACTGGATAGTAGCAGAGAACCCTACTCAATTCTCTGTGGTGACCTAAATGGAAAGGAAATCCAACAAAGAGGGAATATATGCATACGTATAGTGATTCACTTTGCTGTACAACAGAAACTAACACAACACTGTAAAGCAACTATACTCCAGTAAAAATTCAAAAAACAGAAAACATATATGTGCTTCAGATAGCAGCTCCTGGAATGGCTCCCCATTTCTCCAAAGATTAAACCTTAGCAAGGTTTATAAGGCCCCAAATGATCGCGCCCTTGCACACCTGCCTGGCTTCAATGTCACCACCGCTGCCTCCACTGCCTCACAGTTGTCCTATTATTTCAGACATCATGAACCACCTTCACATTCTTTTGCATATGGGCCTTGATACACTCTGCACCATCTTCCAGGAACACATTCCACCCTGTCACTGGCCAATTCCCTTTCATCCTTTAGGTGTCTGCTTATGCCATTTCCTACAGGAAGTCCCCCAGGCCTTTGTTTTGGGTTCCCCTCCTGCATTGACTCCTATGGCATTCCTTATATTCCTTAATAATTTTTTGTTGTTGCCTCTACAGAGACTGTAGGCTCCAGCAGGCAGTCAGCAAGTCTATATTGTACACAATTGTTTCTTTAGCATTGAGCACAGTCCAACACATAGTCAATAAATATTTATTGAATAAATGAAGAAGAGAGGAAGGAAAGAAATCTGCAGTTTGAACAAACAGAAAGGGGGGTGGGCACAGAGAGAGGGCAAGTATATTGAGTCAGCATTGTCTTGGTTTCTTCGGCTCCTGTGAAATCCACTCGGTGGAGTTCCCAGAAGATGTGGAAAGGTCATCAGTAAAGCAACTGAGCCCAAAATTATGTTAGGGAAAGGAGAGAAAAAAAAGAGTAAATGATTGCTAATGGGATTAATAGGTTTGAAAATCAAAGACTATTTGTATGTAATACACTCATTACTAGCTATACACATTACAAAGTGGTTCTTACTAAACAAAAGTGTTATTTAACATCAGACTTGTTAAGTAACAAGGCTCTTGTCCCATTTTTTTTTTCAGTTTTATATTCTGAGGAATATGCCAATCAAGATAATTCCATGTAACAATTTCCAAGGAAATCATAAGACAAATAACTTGGGTGTACAGAGCTCATCAAAAAGAGTGCTTAACTGACTCAGTAGACATGAGTTTGAGCAAACTCTGGGAGATGGGGAGGGACAGGGAAGCGTAGCGTGCTGCAGTCCATGGGGTTGCAGAGAGCTGGACGCAACTTAGCAACTGAACAACAAAAGTCATCATTTCACATTTGTAAAAATCATAAAACTGAAAATCAGTTTACAAAGACAGAAAAGTAGAAAATAAAAAATACTGATACAGTACAAAATCTTGGGCATTGAATTTACATTGCTCACAACTCACTTTCCCGTTTTTTAAAAACTTGTTAGCTCCCTCTACTCCCTCTCTTTCTTTCTCATTCTCTGTGATTGAAACACACTAATTTCAATTCAATAATAAAGTATCTTATGTATACTTAAAAATCTTAAGAAGAAGCTTTCATTTCATTTTTGGGGTATTTGTTTAAATGTTGTCTTGTTTCTCTTCACATTTATAGAAAAACTAAGTTCCTTTTTATAAAAACCACTTAAATTGTACTTAATTCTTAAAAGTGACTATTAAATTAGCATCATTTAAAATTGAAAGTCAAAGCTGAAAGATAAATGACTACTTCATGCAAATTTCCACAGATAGTAAAATATCAGGTATAAAGCTATTATTATCCCAAGCATTTTTGCTTTAAATTCAATTAAGAATCTGTGAAGAATTTCTATGGACATTTCCATTATTGCATTTATCCAACTAGAACAATAAAAATGATTGTTATTTTAACTCCTATTATTGAAATATTTTTATTATTTTCTTACTCTGACCAGAGTTATTTATTTAAATTTTCATTCCCTCATTTTTACATTTATAATGGGAAATTTTCTTATAATTAGATTTATATGATTATGTATAACTGCCTTAGAAAATACCCACCTTATTTAAAACTCTTATGTAACCTGACTATATTATAACCATTTTGTATTTTTCTCTCATATAATTAGTTAAGGGCTTTGCAAATGAAAACCAATTATTTAGAGATTAAAGGAAAAGAGAAACCTGACAAGAAGCATTCATTTAATAAGGAAATCTATATTCTACATTTTTCTATTTTATATCTCAACTGCTTTATTAGCGAGAAAAAAATATGTCCAATTAATTCTTTTGAGCACCACCAAGACATAGCACAGGGATATATGACAAAGCCTCATCAATACACTATTCTAAGCATACTAGGCATGGATCAAATACTCTTTATCAGCCTGTGAAAATTTTTATCTATGGGGTAAGACGGCTTCCTAGATGGCACTAGTGGTAAAGAACCTCCCTGCCAATGCAGGAGACTCAAGTGACACTTGTTGGATCACTGCATCAGGAAGATCCCCTGGAAAAAGGTGTGGCAACCCACTACAGTATCCTTGCTGGAGAATCCCACGGACAGAGGAGCCTGGCGGACTACAGTCTCACAAAGAGTTGGACATGACTGGAGCAGAGGTGATGGGATTCCAGTTGAGCTATTTCAAATCCTGAAAGATGATGCTGTGAAAATGCTGCACTCAATATGCCAGCAAATTTGGAAAACTCAGCAGTGGCCACAGGACTGGAAGAGGTCAGTCTTCGTTCCAATCCCAAAGAAAGGCAATGCCAAAGAATGCTCAAACTACTGCACAATTGCACTCATCTCACATGCTAGTAAAGTAATGCTCAAAATTCTCCAAGCCAGGCTTCAGCAATACGTGAACTTCCAGATGTTCAAGCTGGTTTTAGAAAAGGCAGAGGAACCAGAGATCAAATTGCCAACATTTGCTGGGTCATCGAAAAAGCAAGAGAGTTCCAGAAAAAAAACTACTTTTGCTTTATTGACTATGCCAAAGCTTTTAACTGTGTGGATCACAACAAACTGTGGAAAATTCTGAAAGAGATGGGAATACCAGACTTCTTTACCTGTCTCCTGAGAAATCTGTATGCAGGTCAATAAGTTAAAACTGGACATGGAACAACAGACTGGTTCCAAATAGGAAAACGAGTACGTCAAGGCTATATATTGTCACCCTGCTTATTTAACTTATATGCAGAGTACATCATGCAAAATGCCCAGCTGAATGAAGCACAAGCTGGAATCAAGAGTGCTTGGAGAAATATCAATAACCTCAGATATGCAGATGACACCACTCTTATGGAAGAAAGTGAAGAGGAACTAAAAAGCCTCTTGATGAAAGTGAAAGAGGAGAGTGAAAAAGTTGGCTTAAAGCTCAACATTCAGAAAACTAAGATCATGGCATCTGGTCCCATCACTTCATGGGAAATAGATGGGGAAACAATGGAATCAGTGTCAGACTTTATTTTTTGGGGCTCCAAAATCACTGCAAATGGTGATTGCAGCCATGAAATTAAAAGACGCTTACTCCTTGGAAGGAAAGTTATGACCAACCTAGACAGCATATTAAAAAGCAGAGACATTACTTTGCCAACAAACGTCTGTTTAGTCAAGGCTATGGTTTTTCCAGTGGTCATGTATGGATTCAAGAGTTGGTATGTGAAGAAAATTGAGCGCCGAAGAATTGATGGTTTTGAACTGTGATGTTGGAGAAGACTCTTGAGAGTCCCTTGGACTGCAAGGAGATCCAACCAGTCCATCCTAAAGGAGATCAGTCCTGGGTGTTCATTGGAAGGACTGATGCTGAAGCTGAAACTCCAATACTTTGGCCACCTCATGTGAAGGGTTGACTCATTGGAAAAGACCCTGATGCTGGGAAGGATTGGGGGCAGGAGGAGAAGGGGACGACAGAGGATGAGATGGTTGGATGGCATCACCGACTCGATGGACATGGGTTTGGGTAAACTCTGGGAGTTGGTGATGGACAGGGAGGCCTGGCATGCTGCGGTTCATGGGTGGGTCGCAGCGAGTCGGACACAACTGAGCGACTGAACTGAACTGAACTGGAGCAACTTAGCACACATGCACGTGGAGTAAGAGTTTGACCAATAAGGTTTAACTGATACGAAAATCATAAAATTAAGCTTCAAAAAAACCATAGAGTTTCAAGAAATTGAAGGATGGGATAAAAGCATGCATTAAAAAGATGCTAGTAATGCATTAAATGTCATACCTTTGAAATTACCTTGTTTCTTAATTAGAATTCTTCAAGCATATCAATTGAACTTGTCCTCACTGAGAACCACACCCTAGGCAAATTCAAAGCAGGGAAAGGAATTATTTTCTAGTTAATGGAGCATGTAAGTTTATTTTAATATTCAAGGTTATGATGGGTGAAATGTAAACTGAAAAGTTTTTCTTTTTATCATGGCTCATGGTATAATAGCAGTACTTACTTTACGAAATAAAAGTCCAATTATCATAAAATAAATGGAAGGTCATTATATTTTACTTGGCTTCTGTACACAGTCCGTGAAATGCTTTTCCTCACCAAATGGCATGCTGTAATACTTTGTATTTGGAGTTAATCCTGGAACCCAAGCCTTTTCTTTTCCTCATTACAAAGTGTATGGGCTCCATTCTCATCTCTGAATTGAAGTGTAAACCATTCTCTCTGCTTAAAATGACTTGTTTCCTTCACCAATCTATGAACCTTTCCTCCTTCAAGACATTTCAGAAACTCATCTCTCCTACAAAAGCCTTCCCTATCACTTCTTTGAATCATTTATAATTAATTATACATATGTGAGGGCTTCTCTGGCGGTTCACATGGTAAAGAATCTGCCTGCAATGCAGGAGACCGGGGTTCAATCCCTGGATCAGGAAGATCCAGTGGAGAAGGGAATGGCAGCACACTCCGCTATTCTTTACTGGAGAATTCCATGGACAGAGGAGCCTGGCAGCAGGCTACAGTCCATGAGGTCACAAAGAATCAGACATGACTGAGGAACTAAAACATACACACATACATATGTGAAGGTTGGGTTGCTTATCTTTTTTAAAATGTATTTATTTTTAAATGGAGGGTAATTACAATATTGTGTTAATTTCTGTCATACATCAACATGAATCAGACATAGGTGTTCCTATGTCCCTTCCCTCTTGACCCTCCCACCCACCTCCCACCCACCTCCCACCCCATCCCACCCAACTACATTATCACAGAGCACCGAGCTGAGCTCCCTGCATCATACAGAAAATTCCCACTGGCTATCTATTTTACATATGGTAATGCATGTTTCAATGCTATTGTCTCCATTCATTCTACCTTCTCCTTCTCCCATAGGTTGCTAATGGCTAGATAACCCAAGAGACTCACAAATGAATCTCTTTGCTTGACTTACGAAGGGCTAGCTAGTCTCTTCTTTCTACTATGTGTTTGCTTATTGGGAGAGGAGTGGTGGGGATGGACAGGGGGTACTAACTAGGAGTACTCCAGTATGTGGTTCAAGGCTAGTTTATCACAATCTGGAACAGAGTTTGCATCATATGCCAATATTATCCTTTTAGTTTAATTGTTCTTCATAATCACATGCTTATTTCATTTGTATATGCCCCTGTCTGCCATCCAGTTCTATGTCTTGCTTCCATTTATAGTGAGTCTTTTGAAATCAACAATGTTAGAATTTTTGTGTGTTTCTATGAGGAGGATTGAGAATACATTGGTTGATGGTGCCATGGTCGCAAACTCAACTGCCTTCAGAGTTCAGGCAAGTTACATAAATGTGGAAAGAGACACAGTATTAGACAGAGAGCAGAGGCTATGTAAACTGGATGGTCCCTGCCCAGCCTAGGGGCATTCAAATGCAAAAATTCACCCCTGCCTGTCCAGTCTGGCCTTGGAGTCACTAGTTTGCAACCCCAGGTGCCCTTATTTCTTGTTCCGAACCTATGAGGTATGCTGGTGGTGACAGGGTGATTAACTATATTTTATTGGTGATGGAATTGAAACACAGACTAGCAACTTTATCAAAGTCACTCAGGAAAATCAGCTTCATGCACTTCTTGTTCAAAGAGCTGCTGCTGCTGCTGCTGCTAAGTCACGTCAGTCGTGTCCGATTCTGTGCGACCCCATAGACGGTAGCCCACCAGGCTCCCCCGTCCCTGGGATTCTCCAGGCAAGAACACTGGAGTGGGTTGCCATTTCCTTCTCCAACGCATGAAAGTGAAAAGTGAAAGTGAGATCGCTCAGTCGTGTCCGACTCTTTGCAACCCCATGGACTGCAGCCTACCGGACTCCTCCATCCACGGGATTTTCCAGGCAAGAGTACTGGAGTGGGTTGCCATTGCCTTCTCCATGTTCAAAAAGAGAAGATTGCAAAAAGGTAAAATAAAAAGCAAGACCTAAAACCTAGAAGTGAATGAATAAGACTATTTCCTTAAAGGAAAATAATTTCTAATATTTGGAACCAGCTTTTTAAAATATTCAATAAGTTTTAAAAGCATAATTGAGCAAATCAGTGCTTTTTATCTGTGATTTGAATACACACCACTCACACTTACATTTTATGATTAAATTATGAATACCTTGGGAAGTTTGGCATCTTGCCCTTCTTAAGGGATTTTGACTAATATGTGAATTACATTGATTTATAGAAAACCTAATTTTAAGGAGAGAATTGTTTCTTTCCTAGATGTCTTATAGGTTTTGATTTTTTTGTTTGTTTGTTTGCTCTTTAAAATTAAACTTTATTTACCTTTATTACCCTTAGCTTTGAGGGAAGAAGAAGATTGGGTCATAGATCCTAGAATTCACTTTTTAATGTGAATGCTTTGAAATTTTTATTCACTTCTACTGAAAGCTGAGAAGTAGGCAAAGCATATTCTGCAACTCAAGCCCGTTAAAATTCCACTGCAAAGCGTGGACTTGACTGACTGCAAGTGGAGCTGTCAGCTCCTACAGGCGTCACTGTCAAAGGGCCATGTCATCTGTCAGTGTCGGTTCCAGCTCACTGTTCCACATAGAGGGAATGCACTGTTGCCTCCCAATTGATAACACGCTGCCAGAAGCATGTTACTTTCTCATCCGTCTTCTTGTAGCTGTCAAAAATGGAATCCATTAATTAGTTTGTTCTTGTGAATTTTAGTTGTTCTAAAGACATGTAAATTTCAAAGTAAGACAAATAAAAATCCCAAACCAAACCATGATGCCCATAAGAGCTCAAAATCCCAAAGTGGCTGCTGTTGCTGACAGTGGTGGGTTGCCGACCAGCTAAACTCTGCCTTAAGTGAAAGTAATGATGTGGCTAGTTTCCCGTCCCTTTTAATGAGAGCAAGCTTCCCAAGGCAGCAGGAGGAACGGAGAGAAGGATAGAGAAAAATGCAGGAGACGCCCTGAACATGGCTCTAACTAGTCAGGCAGTTTGAGACAACTTAGGGAGTCTGGTTGCTGCTGCTGCTGCTGCTGCATGATTACCTTTTTGTATTTTATTCCTCTCCAGTGGCTTTCAAAGAAACTTGGATGGGCTTTATTTCCCTCATTTTGGGGGTCCCATGAAGCCTCAGCAATTCTGTAAAATCCATATACTTTATACAGGGGGCCTCATGTTTTAATTCACTTCTGCACTCCAATATACAGTATATCTACGAATTGAAGGAATATTCTATAAGAAACTGGAACAAATATACTGGACCATCTTTATGTCTGATAGAGTATATTGCAACAATGAGGATGGTTAGCTTAACCCAATTTCTTCCCTCTCCATCTTTTCAAATCAGTGATAAAGGATTGCAGTGACACTAAATTATTTGATTCTATTCAGTTCAATAAGCATTTATTAAGTGACTACTCTGTGTAACTCACTGTGCTAGCTGCTCTGGGAAATACAAAAATGATTCAAATAGAGTCCTAGTCCTCTAGAAGCTCATGCTTTAGAGAAAGGGGCAGTTGCATACAGAGAGCCCTAATTCATGATAGACTGGAGGAAATGCTAAATAATGAGCCAGGGGAGAAGGAAGAGAAATGAACTCCATCCCAGGGACTCTGAGCGGGAGGGACTCCTGGAGCAAGTCACGTTTGAGCAGAGCTTAGAAGAATGGGTGGTCTACACATGGCTGTAAATCCTCAGTTTTAAAGGATATACCACATATGGAGGAAAAACATGCCAAAGGAGTGTGTTTGCAGATGTCCAGGAAGATGGAACTTGTGCAAGTTGAAGATGTTTCGGGAAGAGCTTTCCAGTACGAGGGATGGTTGAGTCCAGGGCACGGAGGTTCTAGGACCTCCTTCTAAGGTTCTAGGACATCCTTCTAAGCACTGTGCATTTTACCAAAGCCAACAAAGAAGATGCTCCTTTTGTGAAAAATAGATGAGGGGAAGGGTAGTTTACACCCAATGATTTGTAGCATAGTGAAAGTGTTAGTCGCTCAGTCGTGTCCAATTCTTTGTGACCCCACGGACTGTAGCCCACCAGGTTCCTCTGTCCATGAGATTATCCATGCAGGAATACTAGAGTGGGTAGCCATTCCCTTCTCCAGTGGATCTTCCCGACCCAGGGATTGAACCCAGGTTTCCTGCATTGCAGGCAGATTTTTTACCATCTGAGCCACAGATCTGTAGCATAAATAAATGGCAAATATAACCAAAAGTATCTTCCTGAGTTTTTTTTCTTCTTTCCAGGTTTGCTTATCTCTGGCCAGGATATAATATATATTAGAAAAGAGGGTCACCAGAACAAACGAACAAAAAAAATAAGATATAAAAATTATTTGGCAGAATTTTTTAAGATCCTCAAAACATCTAGGGAATTTCTGATTCTTTTTCTGCAAACATCACAGTAGTTTGGGATGATTTTAAGACCCAGGAAGGAAGGGGCTTTGTTCTGCTTATTGCTGAATTCCTACCACTCAGAAGAGTGCATGGCTCATAATAGGAATTCCATCAGCATCTGCTAAGAAGTGTGCTTGTTCCAAAACCTATCAACTGCAGCTCAGCCATGTCTCAGAAGTGGAACCAATGCTGCTCGGCTTCCTGCTCCCCCATATAAGAGGAATAACTTCAGCTTCAGAAGATACATCACTAGAAGGACAATTGCTTTTTATGAGGGGTTTAAAATAGGAAACTTTATCAATTAATTTGGTCACAGTTCTTTCTTATGATTTGAGTTCTTAAGATATTTTTTTTTTAATTTGATTTGAGTTCCTAAGATTTTAAAGGGAAGAAAACTTAAATGACTGGCTTAGAAAAATAAACTGTCAACAAAGGAATTTTGCTCTTGCTAAGAATGTTTGAAATGCTCATGTCTCTTTCTGTAAAATGCTAACAGTAAGATTATCTAGAATGACGTGAGATTGTCAGTTATCCGGTTCATTCAGTCCCCTTAACTAGCCAATTTAAATAATTCAGAAAGCGTATTTTATGTGAAGAAAACTAGTTTGATTGCCTCCACATCTAAATAAGCCAGATAACAGTAACTTGAAGCTTCCCTTTGGGAGATACAGGCCTAGCCTTGGTGTACACAGGCTGAAGATGTTCACCAACTGTTTCACTCCTTGACAGCTGCAGGTCATTTATGTATGTGCTTCTGAGTGAATAGAAGTCAATGAGGGGACACACAGAACAGACATTAGTTATGGCTAAGAGCTGCCCACAGAAGTAGGCAAGAGTGATATTCAAAGTGTTCAACACTGACCCTAAGCACAGGCATTGGTTGCAGTTGCAGTTCGGAGTCCTGGGGTCCCCTTTGGGCCAGGTCTTTCATTGCTGGATAGTGAGAGAGAGGCCAGGGTAGCGAGGGTGGGGAACCGTAGGTGTTGGGTGAAAGGGTGTTTGTGGCAGCAGCCACTAACCATGGGTACAAAAGCATTTGACCTCTTAACAGTCAGTCAAACCAGTGCACTCTAATCAAAAATTATCCTTGAATATTGGTATAAAATCTGGTTTCCACCCACAAGGAGCTTTTAATGAGTACTCAGTCCCATTCCACTGTTGGGAAAGATTGAAGGCAAAAGGAGAACAGGGCAGCAGAAGATGAGATGGTTAGATAGCATCACTGACTCAGTGGACAGGAATCTGAGCAAACTCTGGGAGACAGTGGAGGACAGAGGAGCCTGGCGAGCTGCAGTCCCTGGGGTCACAAAGAGTCGGACATGCCTTAGCGACCGAACAACAACAGTTTCATTCATTGGAACATCTCAGCCAGACTGAACATCAGACCAACCGACCAGAGGGGAGAGTCCAGAAAATAGACTGGGCCCTGTACATCTGTGACTGGATCCAGTGTAAGATCTCAGATCCTGCCCGAAACTCTACTCCCTGCCTGGCTTCAGTAGGATCAAATGGTGCTTGTTGAGGGGGTGGTTGACACATATCACGGAGGGATCAAAGGGCTCTCCTTAAATAATCAACAAGAGGGGTGTCATAGTTCTAGAAGGTTCTTCGCACACCTCTAACATGAAGTTCCTCTTCACATCAAAATCCTGCTCTTGAAATCTAGTTCTGGAATGCAATGCACTTTCTATATATAAATGACAGAATTGACACTGACTCAGTTATTTGGCCATTCTAATCCCTTACAGTCAGTAGCAACATCTTCCCTCTCTCAGACTAGCTTTCTCCCCTCTCTTTCCCTTCAACTACCTGCTACACCCAACCCTCTCTCCACAATGTTTATTAAAACTACTATGGAGACTCCTCTGGTGGTCCAGTGGTTGAGACTTTGCCTTCCAGTGCAGGGGGTACAGGTTGGATCCCTGGTTGGGGAGCTAAGATCCCACATGCCTCGGGGCCAAAAAAAAAAAAACTGAAACATAAAGCAACAGAAGCTATATTGCAACAAATTCAATAAAGACTTTAGAAATTAAAAAAAAAAAAACACCTTAAACTAAAAATTTTTTTAATTTAAAAAACCCTACTATGTGGTAGGGACAGGAAGCAGCATAAACAGGAGATCATTTTTACACTTAACTGCACAGCAATAATTCATCGAAGGTCCAGCCCGAAGTCCTCCCACCCATAGCAAACTGCTTTCACTTTGTGGGTGAGAGGGAGACGCACATAACAGGGGGTGGCTGTGAGGGTAGGTTACTGAGGGAAGAGTGAATCTTGGAGGAAAGGTCTTTTTGGCAAGGAAAAGTCATCCATCATACATACGTCAGTGAAAAGCTCTGCCAGTGGCACCAAAGCCTTCTCTTCATGCACATGTTTCAGTGGCCCTGATGAGAATGGGAGGAATTGGGTGATTGGGATTGACACATACACACTATTGCTACTATGCACAAAACAGGTAACTAATAAGAACATACCGTGTAGCACAGGGAACTCTATTTACCGCACTGTGGTGACCTGAATGGGAAGGAAGTCCAAAAGGGAGGGAATATATGTATATGTGTGGTTGATTCATTTTGTTGTACAGTAAAAACTAACCTTTGAAAGCAACTATACTCCAATAAAAATTAATTTAAAAAATAGAAAAGAAAAATAAAGAGCTACTGGTGTGGTCTTATCCATGCAAGTGTCATCTGATGAGTTGATCTCAGGTGCGAGGGCTTGATGTTGATCCTATCAGAGTATCAGTCCAAAGTATGCTGGTTTACCTAGCAAGAAGCTTTTTTTTTTTTAAATAAACATACTTTCAGATGTTGGAAGGCCATCTATGCCCTTCCCACTAGAGGACTCCCTTAGAAACACCTGATTGCTCATTTAACTTTCTTATACTGAACATATTTATCCTTGACTGTGAACTCCTGCCACAAAGTAAGACAGCAATTTGGTTAGTTGCCTATAAATAATAAAGCCAGATCTATTAACCTAATTTCTCGGTGTAAGTCTTCCCCCTTCTAATTGAATGCTTTTCTCTTTCTTTCATTAAAGTCAGCTCCCCGTGACCTTTAAATTCAGTTAGAAAAGTTAATCCTCTGGTTAATCTGGACCGATAGGTTTTTGAAACACCACTCAGTGACAAACCATTATTTCTAGCTCTGCTTTTAATTGGTTAGAATGTTACTGCTGTGAGATGCAGTAGCTGTCAGATTTGCCTGCTAGCCAGTGTGAGCTTTCTGGATGTATTCCAAGTCATTAAAGTAACATCTCCTGTTCAAGCCGGGGATATTTATCCTGAACCCAAGCCCAATGCTCTCTCCTGCTCGTATTTAATTAAGGCCTAGGGAATGTTGAGGGGACTGAAGATTAGGGACAAGCACACTTTGGAGAGAAAAAAAATCTGAGGTTCAGCTTTTATATGTTAAATGCTATTTTTGAATTATTAAGTGAAATTGCCGTATACATCAAAACTTAGTATTGATGTGAAATACACGTTTTCTCAGATATTGTCTGACTTTTGCCTCAGCTTTGAGGTTTTCTCCTGTACCAAAGAGCCCAAAGGAACCCAGCTTAGACTAATACTGATCTAATGTCAAACAAATAGTTTATGACAATTTAAATATTTCACTCATAAAGCAGAGAAGACCCTGCATTTTCTTTTTAATTGTTCTGTTAGAACCTGAAAAGCACAGCTAATAACAAATGATTATGTTGGTCATCCTTTTAAATAATCACTATATCAAAAGAGATCATCCACATACAATTTTCCAACTCTGTATGTACCTAGAGAGAGGGCTGCGTCAGAATTGTGCTTTGAGGTCTGAGCTTCGTCCTGAGTAGCTGAGTGATTGTGCTTTAATGACTCAGTTCTCTGGATTCCAGTGGCCTGGTCTATAGGATAGCAGTAAAATACTATTTGTATGCGTGTGTACTAAGTCACTTCAGTCATGTTCAACTCTTTGCGATGCTATGGTCTATAGCCCGCCTGCCTCTTCTGTCCATGGGATTCTCCAGGCAAGAATACTGGAATGGGTTGCAATTCTCTTCTCCAGGGGATCTTGCTGACCCAGGGATCAAACCCAGGTCTCCTGCACTGCTGGCAGATTCTTTACCATTTGAGCCACCAGGGAAGCCCTAATATCTCCCAGAGTTTGCCCAAATTCATGTCCATTGAGTCAGTGATGCTATCTAACCATCTTATCCTCTGCTGACCCCTTCTCCTTTTGCCTTCGGTCTTCCCAAGCATCAGCATCTTTTCCAGTGAGTCGACTTTTTGCATCAGGTAGCCAAAATACTGGAGCTTCAGCTTCAGCAACAATCCTATACCTCAGCTTATGACCCTATACTTCTAACCTTCACTCCTTGATGAGCTTCAGATCCCTATACCAATTGACCTTTGAAGAATTCTAGCTGTACTTTCCATTAGTATATAAAATGCATCCCTACCCACCCCTCAAAAAATTAAATTGTTAAGGTAAACTAATCTCTTTGTCTTTCACCTATCACATTAGATTGCAATTCTATATTTGCACTTCTCAGTATGAGTCCCCTGAGGGCAGGGATCTATCATAACTCCATCACTTGCCTAGTACATGGAGCCTGGTGGGAGCTAAGAAGTTTTACCGAGTGAATATATGAGTGAGGAAGCAACAGTGAAACTGTTGGGATCTGAGTGCAGTGGGTCAGCCCCCTTTCATCCATCCCTCTTCAGCTGCCCCAGCTCCAGACTGACCCAAAGGTCCTGAGTCAGGGCTCCCAGCAGAGCCCAACAAAGATTAGTGAGCTCACAGGAGGTGAGGCATCAGCTCCAAGGGCCCTCAGCTCAGAACCGGGTACCGGTCCAGCACAGCTCTGCTGCCAATGTGCATGACCCTGACATGGTGTCCCTAGATACGAGAGTACTCCAACCTCATCCCTTTGACTCTGCGTGTCCTCTATTCAGGCTCCATCCCTCACCTCTTCTGGACCTCTAAGCCCTCCTACTTCTCTGGAATACATCCAAATTCCCTTTATCCTTAACCTCTTCTCCCAGCATTTCTTCCACTTTTTTTTTTTCTAACTAAAATCTGCCTCCCTGGCAGCCCTAAGGGGTGGAAGCTATATTTCTTGCACTCTCCCTACAGATGGACCTGGAGCTGAGTAGCCTCCTTCCTCCCCATCACTCATCCTCTCTCCTGTCTAAGCCCTCAGCACTTTTGACGCTCTTGCTATCAGCCATGTTAGGGGAAAGTGTTAAGTGTTAGTCGACCAGTTGTGTTGAACTCTTTGGGACCCCATGAACTGTAGCCTGCCAGGTTCCTCTGTCCATGGAATTCTCTAGGCAAGAATACTGGAGTGGGTAGCCATTCCCTCCTCCGGGGATTGAACCTGGGTCTCCTGCATTGCAGGCAGATTCTTTACCATCTGAGACTCCAGGGAAGCCTGCTATCAGCTATACCAACCAGAATTTCTACTGGTGCAGTCAACTACCAACCTCCCAGTCAGCTCATTCATTTCTCAAAGATTCTACACCAGGCTTGTTATCATTTCTTCACACTATCTCCATCTTAACTCTTGGTCATTCTTACATCCGTGGGAATGATACTTCTAACACAGCCGCCTCTCTCTCCAATGACTTTGTCCCCTATCTTATCTGTCATTTTTGCTTGTGGTCATAGACCTTGTTATTACCAATATCTGTAACCCCTCATAAGCCCAGTTACAAGCCTCCTATTCTTCTATCTTTCTCGCTCATTCCCTCCAGTACCCTGATTTCCATAACATTTCACTTGAGACCCCAAGTTCATTGACTTCTCCACCTCTTCACTGTTCACTATGTCTTCCAAGTCTCCATTCCTTTCCTAATCCAATGACATTTTCACCAATATATAATGGAAATGCGAAACTAAAAAACCACAGAATAAAAAAGAGAAATGAAGTAAAAATAAACGGAATGAGGGAAAATATTTTAAATTGCATTTTAAAAATTATAAAAGTATTTTATTTTCTATTTTATAATTATAAAATATTTTATTCTAATATGCATATTGAAAAATGCAAGACACTTCCTTAGAATCTGAGGATTTACTTTCCTTCTACTGTTGGACCAGGAAGTCAACCTTTAGGACTGCATTTATTTGGGGTTCCAGGGCTGTTCTTTCATTGGTCTTCATATGAAGTAAATAATTTAGGAGCATGTCTCACACTAAGAACAATTGTCAAGGCTTCAAAATGCAAGTTGCTTTGATCATTTAGAACAAACATAAAAATTCTGTCATGTTAAATTAAATTAATTTGACAAACGTTCTTACTCTAAAGGTCTCTGTGATAAAATGATTCTATGAAAAGTTACAGTCAAATTCATTTCTGGAACGCATTCTGCTGCTGGGCAGGTGAACTCAACCTTAATTTTAACTTTCTTCTGAAGCATCTGATGAAGTGACTGATAACTTCATTGGAGTAGGCGGATGCGGCTGTTAGTATTAACAATCAATTCTGAAGGGAGAAAGATGTACCCAACAGTGCTGAGACGGAAGAAGCACTAACTTATGGCTGTTCTATGTGAAAACAAGTCATTTGACAGAAATATACCTTGTAATAGGTTGGGACTTCTTTTAAAATAATTCACTCACATTCAACTACAGATGGAAAATAACATGGGAAATAAAGTGAGTAAAAGCTTACCTTAAAATTTCACCTTAAAAATCATCTCCTATTTTAGTTACATCTAGTGCATGGTAAAAAAAAAAAAAAAAAGGATGGGAAAAAAGATGTCATCAAATGCAGAGGGGAAAAAAATTAATGCAGAACGGAAATAACAATTAAGTAGCAAGTCTATACAATATTGGATTAAAATGAGAAAAATTTAGGGATACTTAGAGATTAAGATCGGAGAAGGCAATGGCACCCCACTCCAGTACTCTTGCCTGGAAAATCCCATGGGTGGAGGAGCCTGGTGGGCTGCAGTCCATGGCGTCGCTAAGAGCCGGACATGACTGAGCGACTTCACTTTCACTTTTCCCTTTCATGCACTGGAGAAGGAAATGGCAACCCACTCCAGTATTCTTGCCTGGAGAATCCCAGGGATGGCAGAGCCTGGTGGGCTGCCGTCTATGGGGTCGCACAGAGTTGGACACGACTGAAGCGACTTAGCATAGCATAGCATAGAGATTAAGATATGTGTGTGTGTGTGTGTGTGTGTCACTATGAATTTGGTAGGAAATAACATTCTGTTAATATTTTCTGTATCTTTTAAATTTTACCACTATGGAATGAATTGCATTGGAAGTGAGACAGAAAGAGTGGGTCCTTATTAACTCTTTGCCTGGAGAGAAAGGATTCCTGAAAAGAAAAAATTAATTAAGTACCAAGACAGCCATAAACCGGCCCAGGTCTGAAACCTGTTGTAAAACTTCCTGGAAAATTGGAACAAAGAAAAGATGCTAATTTCTCAAAGTAGAGGGGAAACATCCTTTTACTGGATCAGGTTTTTTTTTTTTCCTCCTGGATTTTAAAGACTGACCAGAACAATAAGTACTTCCACTAAATTTTGACCCAGTCAATGTGACTTGGAGATTAGAGAACTCTGCCATTTTCCACCAGGTAGCAAGTATCAGGGAACAAACAGAGGACCGGCGTCAGCAGTTCTGAGTACTGTTCATGAGGCTGAAGCTGCTGGGAAACCTCACAGGGACTACAGAGCTTCTATGGGCCCCGTTTTCTATGATTTTAGGAATTCATAATTTGTATAGACCATACTTATATGATGATTTTTAACATATCTATAACAAACACAAAAATTATATATGTACATGTGTACATAAACATATATACATTTTTTAAAAACTTTTACTGTGGGTCCTAATTTCACTAGAAAGCTGATAATAAATAATACAAATGGATAAGTTTATTCTAATGTATCCATTTTCCTATTGCCTCTCTTTATAATATATTGATGAAGAGATAGTGGCTGGGTTTTGACATAGAACCTTATTTTTGTGTCAATTAAAGATGAATTTTGTCCTTTTCTGATTATGAAAGTAAAATATATCCATTGCAGAAAATTGGAAAGAAAAGATCGTCTGCAATCTCACAACGCACACACATACAATTAACATTTTGGAAGATAACTTCCAATATTTTTCTACATTTTTTTGTTTTACCTGAGATTTTATTATAAGGGTAATTTTATACACACCTTCTAAAAGTTAGTCCTGAAACTTGCCCCGTTCAAAACTTTTATAAACATGAACATATTATGCATAGGTTTGGCTAGGGTAAAATAATTAGATTTCCTTTTTTGAAAGGATTTCTTCAGCAGAATGCATTTGTGGAAGTGAAAATGGAGACATGGTAAAAAATAAGGAGGCTGCTGCAATAATCCAAGAAGTTGGTGATGAATGGTGGTATTTGGGGTAGGCAGGGAGAACAGATAGAGTGATATGAAGGAGATAGAATCTGTTGCCTCAATTTTCTGGGCCACTTAAAGTCAGATGGTGGTGTCTGCACCCATTTTCTGAGATACATGGTTTACTTTATCTTTCTCCTTTCCCTTTCTCCTCTAACTTACCTTATTCTCTAGTCTTTCCTTAAAGGTTCCTTCTCCTGTTACTTATGCCAGATCTACTCATGACACCTGAGATATGGCTTGACTCTTTGATTTTCTTCCAGAATTCAGGACCCTGAAGGCCCTATGGGAATAATGCAATATAACAGATGGTGGTTCTAATGTAGATGTCAGAGCTACTGCAGAGTCTGGACATGACTTAGAGACTAAACCACCACCACCAGTAAACCACAAAACAGCATATGACAGGACACTGCCACTAAAAACCCGAACAGCAGAAATTCTCCTATTTAATCCTTTACCACTGGAGAAGACCATTCAAGATAAACAAGTAATAGGTAACCCTGAGGGAGGGGAGAATCAGCAACAGTTGCAATAATTACCGTTCTTACCAATCTGATGGGTATTGATGCATTTCACTATATAAAGTAAACTCTATGGTAAAGGATGATACAGTAGGAAAAGGTCCCAGACTGAATAAGATTAGCAGGTGATGAATGTCTGAGGCCAGAAATATGGGATTTTAAAACCCTCAAATTCCTGTGTCTATCATCTGTGGATGTTCACTAACTAGCTGCCAGAAGAATGGTTGGTGGTACTGTTCCCCCAGTGGAAAAGTGTCATTTTTAGAAAGCAATAGAAAGCAGTAATTAGAACAGACTGTCGTTGGCTCAGCACCATCTCCAGTTCCTTCTGAACTCTCCCTTGCATCCCAGGGGAGAAGCCTGGGAGCTGTATTTTCCAGAATTCTTTGTCTGCAGGGGTACAGATTAGATTCCATCAGTGAGATGCACTCCCATGATATTTAGAAAGTGAAAGAGAAGAGAAAACGTTAGTCTCTTGCAATGGTTAGTGCATTGACTTTAGCAGGCAAAACACATGGAGTTTTGCTGGCAGCTTCTAGGCATCTCATCCTCTGTCACCCCCTTCTCCTCCTGCCTTCAATCTCATCTCAGAGGACGAGATAGTTGGATGGCATCACTGGCTCAACAGACATGAGTTTGAGCAAGCTCCAGGAGATGGTGAAGGACAGGGAAGCCTGGTGTGCTGCAGTCCATGGGTTCGCAGAGTCAGACATGACTGAGTGACTGAACAACTGTCTAGGCATCTACCTAAGAATCAGCCAATTTATGCTGTAGAAAGTTGAAAACACCAACAGCGACTTTCCTGCAATCCCAACCCTTCTAGATTTTCTGAAAATTAGAAGTGGCCTTCCTAATCTTTGTTCCCTCTTTCCATAATTGTGTGTTTTTCATTCCCTGTGGTAAACCCCTTCCTGCTCAGCTGACCTTAGAGTGGTTTTCACTTTGCTGAATCAATAGACTACCAGGCTTGGGTACAGAAAGCCAGGGTGGAATTGGGTCCACCATGTATTACCTGAGGGACCTCATACAAGTTTCTTAAATACTTTTAAAAAATCATTTTCCTTGTTTATAAAGGTAGAAATAATAAAATTACATCTGCCTTTCTTATATGGTTTCATCAAAACCCTCATCAAGGATTAAATGAATTTAAGCATGTAATAAAAGCACTAAGCCCAGTGCCTAAGGAAAAGAAGCTTCCTCCCAAATGTTAGCTGTTCACTTATATATAATGAGATAGAACAATACTAGCAATGATTTGCTCACCAAATAGTTGTTTCTCCCCTAACCTTGTGGCTGGTGTGTATTCTCCTTAGAATGAAATATAGCAGAAGCCACATCTCAAAATGTGCCATTGGGCAGAGATAATAAAAGTGTGATTTCTGTAACCCAAACTTTAAAAGAACGGCCGAGGGACATCCCTGGTGATCCAGTGGTTAAGAATCCACCTGCCAAAGCAGGGGACATGGGTTCAATCCCTGGTCTGGGAGGATCCCACATACTGCAGAGAAATTAAGCCCATGTGCCACAATTACTGAGCCTATGAGCTGCAACTACTGAACCCTGCACACCACAAGACCACATTGCAATGAAGAGTAGCCACCAATCACCATAACTAGAGAAAGCCCACATATAGCAATGAAGACCCAGCATGGCCAAAAATTAATTAATTAATAAATGTTAAAACAAAAAAAGAATAACCAAAAACTCTGGACAAAGCCAATAATCTGTAGCATGACCACTGCTAGACTTGATTACAAGTCTATTTGCTCCAACAAAAATGCTCTAGTTGAATAATGAAATAGAGGCTTGAATAGCTGCTGGTTAGAGTAGACACTGGGAAATCTCATCCTTCCAATTATTGCTCTGTGCTCGTAGAATCTGCTTCTCAGGGAACTTTCTTCCTCTCCAGTTTTCCGTGGGTGGACAGTAAATATTCCGAAGATGGAAAGAAGTTGGGAGACCAACTGCATTTGAAGATAATTAATTCAAAGAGAAGCAGCACCAGATTGATCCAACTTTATCCTTAAGGGAGAGAAGAACTTAATTGTGCATTCATTAGAAACTTCTCTGTGACATTAGTTTAAAGGAATTATGAAACAGAAGAGGAGCTGACTATTTGGGCTTTATGATGGAAACTTTAAATATATCAGAGCACTGTGTGTTACAAAGAAGCTCGGCAGAGTGGCATGTTAGAATGCATGTGGAGGGGCTAACAGCCCTGCTGGGGGCTCACAGGTGAGGCAGTGGAGACTGCTGTGGTCATGCTTCTGCCCAGGAAGAAGCTATTGGCATCATGAAGGTTAGCTGGCTTCTCCTCAACAAAAATTTAAGCAAAGCCATACTTTGTAGTTTTTCACTACAAACCACATCTCTGAATCATCAGCTCCATAAGGAAGGGCAATGATGTGAATTACTCCCCAGAGTCAAGCTTACTATGGTTCAGGGAAAGGTGACAGGGTGGCCCTCTGGGAATGAGTTGGAATGATGGGCTGTCCTCTGATTCTCATGGGGGTTTCCTTACTGGTACAGATGCTTTCCTTGTACCTATATCATTAAAGATTCTGAAAGTCCACCGATTTCTTCTTTTTTTTCATGGAAACTTCCATTTATTTTCATTTCCTTATTCTATCACTCCCAGGGAGTTAACAACAATTTTAATTAGCCAACTTAGATGTAATAGCTATCTTTTATTTCTCCATTTATTGGCTTTGTTTAATTTTAGCATCATTATTGCAAAATTCATACTTAAATTGAAGAATGTAGGGAAAACCACTAGGCCATTCAGGTATGACCCAAATCAAATCCTTTATGATTATACAGTGGAAGTGACAAATAGATTCAAGGGATTAGATCTGATAGACAGAGTGCCTGAAGAACTATGGATGGAGGTTTGCAACATTGTACAGGAGGTGTTGATCAAAACCATCCCCAAGAAAAACAAATGCAAAAAGGCAAAATGGTTGTGTGAGGAGGCCTTACAAATAGCTGAGAAAAGAAGATAAGTGAAAGGCAAGGGAGAAAAGGAAAGATATATCCATCTGAATGCAGAGTTCCAGAGAATAGCAAGGAGAGGTAAGAAAGCCTTTTTGAGTGAACAGTGTACAAAGAAATAGAGGAAAAAAATAGAATAGGAAAGACTAGAGATCACTTCAAGAAAATTAGAGATACTAAGTGAACACTTCATGCAAAAATGGACACAACAAAGGACAGAAATGGTATGGACCTAACAGACGTAGAAGATATTAAGAAGAGGTGGCAAGGAATACACAGATGAACTATACAGAAAAGGTCTTAATGACCTGGATAACCATGATGGTGTGATCCCTCACCTAGAGCCAGACATCCTGGAGTGTGAATTCAAGTGGGCCTTAGGAAGCATCACTATGAACAAAGCTAGTGGAGGTGACGGAATTCCAGTTGACCTATTTCGAATCCTAAAAGATGATGCTGTGAAGCTGTTGCACTCAATATGCCAGCAAATTTGGAAAACTCAGCAGTGGCCACAGGACTGGAAAAGGTCAGTCTTCATTCCAGTCCCAAAGAAAGGCAATGCCAAAGAATGCACAAACTACCACACAATTGCACTCATCTCACATGCTAGCAAATTAATGCTCAAAATCCTACAAGCTAGGCTTCAAGAGTATGTGAACCAAGAACTTCCAGATGTACAGCCTGGATTTAGAAAAGGCAGAGGAACCAGATATCAAATTGCCAGCAGCCATTGGATCATCGAAAAAGCAAGAGAGTTCCAGAAAAACATCTACTTCTGCTTTATTGACTACACCAAAGCTTTTGACTGTGTGGATCACAACAAACTGGAAAATTCTTCAAGAGATGGGAATACCAGACCACCTTACCTGCCTCCTGATAAACCTGTATGCAGGTCAGGAAGCAACAGTTAGAACCAGACATGGAACAACAGACTGGTTCCAAATTGGGAAAGGAGGACATCAAGGCTGTATATTGTCATCCTGCTTATTTAACTTATATGCAAAGTACATCATGCGAAATGCCAGGCTGGATGAATCACAAGTTGGAATCAAGAATGACGGGAGAAATATTAATAACCTCAGATACACAGATGTCACCACAGAAAAAGAAAGCAAAGAAGACCAAAGAGCCTCTTGATGAAAGTCAGAAGAGAGTGAAAAAGTTAGCTTAAAGCTCAACATTCAGAAAACTAAGGTCATGGCATCTGGTCCCATCACTTCACGGCAAATAGATGGGGAAACAATAGAAACAGTGACAGACTTTATTTTCTTGGGTGCCAAAATCACTGCAGATGGTGACTGCAGCCATGAAATTAAAAGACAGTTGCTCCTTGGAAGAAAAGCTATGACCAACCTAGACAGCATATTAAAAAGCAGAGACATGACTTTGCCAACAAAGGTCCATCTAGTCAAAGTTATGGTTTTTCCAGTAGTCATGTATGGATGTGAGAGTTGGAGTATAAAGAAAGCTGAGCACTGAAGAATTGATGCTTGAATTGTGGTGTTGGAGAAGACTCTTGAGAGTCCCCTGGACAGCAAGGAGATCAAACCAGTCCATCCTAAAGGAATCAATCCTGAATATTCATTGGAAGAACTGATGCTGAAGCTGAAGCTCCAATACTTTGGCCACGTGATGTGAACAGCTGACTTATTGAAAAAGACCCTGATGTT
Organism: Giraffa tippelskirchi; assembly: GCF_054371585.1. NCBI lineage: Eukaryota > Metazoa > Chordata > Mammalia > Artiodactyla > Giraffidae > Giraffa > Giraffa tippelskirchi. The sequence goes on along the minus strand of NC_137283.1, from coordinate 116,905,286 downwards.
GGGAAAGATTGAGGGCAGGAGGAGAAGGGGACGACAGAGGATGAGATGGTTGGATGGCATCACCGACTTGATGGACATGAATTTGAGCAAACTCTGGAAGGTGGTGAAAGACAGGGAGGCCTGATGTGCTGCAGTCCATGGGGGTAGCAAAGAGTCAGACACAACTGAGTGACTGAACAAGTTTAGAATGTTGGAGGAACCTCATTTTCAAAACTGAGTTCCTGGAGACTGTATTTAGCTAACCAGTGTAGCCCCAAATCCAGCGTCCTAGTTGTCTAGATGCCAGTGGGGATGAAGATGCCCCTGGCATGTCTGGATCATTGTCTACACAGACACAGGAGAAGCATCCTGTGGTGTACAGATAATTTACACAGATGGCTCACAGGCTGAACCCTGCTGAGGTGAAAGGGAGAGATTTTTTGTCTTCATCTCCAGAAACCCTAGCCCTGGGAAGAAGGACCTGGATCCTGTACCCCCAGCCCTGAGATAGATCCTTGCTACAAACCCTTCTAATTGAGGCTAAAGTTGGAGTTTTCTTTCTTTTTTTTTTTAATTAGTTTATTTTCTATTTTTTAACTTTACAATATTGTATTTGTTTTGCCATACATTGACATGAATGCACCATGGGTGTACATGTTTTCCCCTTCCAGAACCCCCCTTCCACCTCCCTCCCCAGCCCATCCCTCCAGGTCATCCCGGTGCACCAGCCCCGAGCACCCTGTATCATGCATTGAACCTGGACTGGCGATTCGTTTCACATATGATAATTTACATGCTTCCATGCCATTCTCCCATATCATCTCACCCTCGCCCTCTCCCATAGAGTCCATAATATGAAACATATGGAGTTTTCTTGAATGACATTCTGCATCCCTCTCCTGAAAGCCCTTACTCTGAATTCCTCTCTGATGGGCCTCCAGAGGGAGAGAAGGCACAGCTCAGCTAAAATTCTCAGAAAATAAAGTCTACATTGTCCTCAGTGCAACTTCACAACTAAGGTCAACAGAAGGAAAAAAAAAAAAAGAAAGATAATTATCATTACATGAGCAGCTGTGTAACAAAAAACCATGCTGAGTTAACTCCTTGGATTTTTAAAAAATGTTTTCTATTTTTTGGCCTCAAGGGTGGCTTGGGGAATACTAGTTCCCTGACTAGGGATCGATCCAATGTTCCCAGCAGTGAAAGCATGGAGTCCCAGTGGCTGGACCGCCAGGGAATTCCCAGTAGTTTTCTTGTCACTTTTTTCTATTCCTATTAAAGGAGAGATTTTAAAACTTAGCCATAGGGTCAGTTTTTTATGCCAAATGTTCAAATATAAGAAGGAATAATAATTACAGTTTTTAAATATATAGTATTTCTATCCATTGCTGTATGTGGAGATTGAAACCTACTGGAATGAGTTTATAGGAACACTGACAATTTACTTGCTATGTGCCAGGTGCTGGTCTAAGCACATAATATGAATTATTTCAGTTAATCCTCACAATAAACCTTAGGACCACTATTATCCCCATTTTACAGATGAGAAAACTAAACCTTAGAGGTATTTAGGAATTTGTACAAGATTATACCACTAGCCCTTAAGAGGATTAGGACTAGAATCTAAGCTATCTCCCCTGTCCAGCGGTGGCTCAGTGGTAAAGAATCCGCCAGCAATGCAGGAGACCTGGCTTTGATCCCTGAGTTGGGAAGATACGCTGGAGAAGGGAATGGCAACCCACTCCAGTATTCTTTTTTTTTTTTATAAAAACACCTTCATTTTTCTCAAAAAGGGCAATCAATAGATACAGAGAAGCCAAACTGAACAGCCTCAACAAAATAAAATTAACACCAGCAGCAAATCCTCTTGCTGAAGACGTGGGGTGGTGCTCGCGCACCAGAGTTCTCGGCTGTTGGTAAGGGGCACGCCCACCGCGGTCCGCCTCGCCCGCCCACCGGGGAGGAAGTCAGTTATGGATTTTGATGGCCTTTTCAAGGTATGTGTAGCGACTCCTCTTCGGGGCTTTGTTGAAGTGGTCGAGCCCAAGCCACGGCCGAGGGTGAGACATGTTACCAGGCTGAGGTTCAAAGTCTTTCAAGTTTACTTCATACTCATCTTCGTTTATGTACTGATGTCGGCCCATCATCACAATTGCAAATTTAAACTTTTCAAACTCCTTTTCCTGGATGTCCAGCAAACTCTGAATCCGCTTCATCACTTCTCTGAAATGCTCGCCCTGGTGTATCCTCAGCAAGAACGGGATCCCGAACGTCCCGAACACCTCCTTGTGGAAGTGAGCCACCGTGATGAGCATCTCGTTCTCCTTGTCGATGTCTACCTGGTCCAAAGGTATTTCCTCTATTTGAAACGTTCGACTCGTCGCAGGAGATAAACATTCTAATAGTTCATCTTCTTGATGCACACCAATAATTTTGTAGCTTACAATTTCTAGCAGCCTAAGTTTCCCTGTATTACTCCAGTATTCTTGCCTGGAGAATTCCATGGACAGAGGAGCCTGGTGGGCTATAGTCCATGGGGTCACAAAGAGTCGGACACGACTGAGTGACTAGCACTTTCACTTCTTTCACTTTCTAAGCTATCTGCTTCCAGAGCCTACACTGTTGAGCATCCTGCCACCAAGAATAAAGAATGGTTTTTGTAGCATCAATTTCTAGGCTTTTTTAGTTGTGAGATGGCGATTCCTCTCCCCCAACCAAATGAGCCTTTGCTTTTGGCCAGAACACCCTCAGCCTCCCACTATCCAATGTGTTTGGTCTCCCAGGTTCTGTACCTCCTGGCCACCCAGCCTTGACCAGAGTAGACATCTGGGTGCCAACCAGCCTTGACCAGAGTAGACATCTTGGTGCCACCCAGCCTTGACCAGAGTAGACACCAGGGTGCCACCCAGCCTTGACCAGAGTAGACACCTGGGTCCCACCAGTGATTCCCGTGGTGACACAGGTAGGACCATATCATAACATCCCTCACAGAAGGAGTTGCAAGACTTACAGGGAAGCACATCACCCCAAATGTCTTTGAACTAGATCGATTACTTCATAAATTATCATGTCATCAGACTCAGAGGTTATCAGTTCAGTTCAGTTCAGTCGCTCAGTCGTGTCCGACTCTTTGTGACCCCATGAATTGCAGCACGCCAGGCCTCCCTGTCCATCACCAACTCCTGGAGTCTACCCAAACCCATATCCATTGAGTTGGTGATGCCATCCAGCCAGCTCATCCTCTGTCCTCCCCTTCTCCTCCTGCCCCCAATCCTTCCCAGCATTAGGGTCTTTTCCAGTGAGTCAACTCTTCACATGAGGTGGCCAAAGTATTGGAGTTTCAGCTTCAACATCAGTCCTTCCAATGAACACCCAGGACTCATCTCCTTTAGGATGGACTGGTTGGATCTCTTTGCAGTCCAAGGAACTCTCAAGAGTCTTCTCCAACACCACAGTTCAAAAGCATCAATTCTGCGGCACTCAGCTTTCTTCACTGTCCAACTCTCACATCCATACATGACCACTGGAAAAACCATAGCCTTGACTAGACGGACCTTTGTTGGCAGAGTAATGTCTCTGCTTTTAAATATGCTATCTAGGTTGGTCATAACCTTCCTTCCAAGGAGTAAGCGTCTTTTAATTTCATGGCTGCAATAAGTATCAGCAGTGATTTTGGAGTCCCCCAAAATAAAGTCTGACACTGATTCCACTGTTTCCCCATTTATTTCCCATGAAGTGATGGGACCAGATGCCATGATCTTAGTTTTCTGAACGTTGAGCTTTAAGCCAACTTTTTCACTCTCCTCTTTCACTTTCATCAAGAGGCTCTTTAGTTCTTCAGTTTCTGCCATAAGGGTGGTGTCATCTGCATATCAGAGATTATTGATATTTCTCCCGGCAATCTTGATTCCAGCTTGTGTTTCTTCCAGCCCAGCATTTCTCATGATGTACTCTGCTTATAAGTTAAATAAGCAGGGTGACAATATACAGCCTTGACGTACTCTTTTTCCCATTTGGAACCAGTCTGTTGTTCCATATCCAGTTCTAACTGTTGCTTCCTGACCTGCATACAGGTTTCTCAAGAGACAGGTCAGAGGTTGTAATAATAAACAATTTAAACAATTTACTTAGTCTCCAACCTGAGTTGGCAAAGATCATATCACCTTTCTACCTCCACCAGAGCAAGGTGCTGTCAGTCTACACTTGGAGATAAAAGTATCTTTTGCTTGTGAAAACCTTTCAGGTTTACAAAGTGCTTTCATGACAATGTTTAACTTAATTTTCACAGAACTCTGTAAGCTTATCCCCCCATCCCCATTTATAGATGAGCATATTGGCGTTCGGAGAGATGAAGTGCCTTGGCTCAAGGTCACACAGAAATAGCAGACTTGACACCTAAAACCCATTTTTTCTGTCTCAGAATCTAGAGTGCATCACTATTACAATGTTACTTAAAAGGTCCAATTTCACCTTCATTTGTTTTCATTTCCGGAGGTAAATGTTCATCATGGTACATATCCTATACACCCTCCTGTGTCCTCTGTCTGGGTTTTAAGTAATAACCACCTAATCATCCTTGATGACTTGAGTCTTAGATAATCTCTTCCATCTACAAGAGCCACTGTCGTCTTCTAAATAACTTTGAGATTATTCTTAACATCTCTAACCAGGATTCAGCAGATCTGTGGTAATAAACAACTTTTAAGAAATTGAATAATAGCCATTTTAGTGTCACTGTAGACAGAATGGATTAAGAGTGGAAAATGAACCCTCAAGACAGTACGTTTGGGCACTTCAGCGTCCTTTCCCAAGCTCAGTTTTCACATTTGAAATCTGAGAGCACTGGATTAGCATAGATCACCCTAAACTCACAGTTTATGAGACTGTTGTTTCAAGCTGAGACATAAGGGGAAGCTGTGAATGTGGAGGCAATAGGAAACCGCAAGAATATAGGGAATAGGGCAGGTGCTTGTCACCTCTAAACCACCGCCCCTGGGGTCCAGGTCACACAAGATATGAGCTGGGGAAAATTTGGAAAGCTTGTGGAGCCACTATCAGAGGTGTTCCTGCATGGTCTCACCTCAGCCACGCAGCCATGCCCCCAGGTCTATGGAGTCTCCTAGAGAGGGTGCTTCAGCATTTTTCTCAGAAACAGCTATCTACCACCGGTAAGGTCTACCTTAGATATCTCCTGGACCACCCGCATCACCTATGCCTTTCTCCTTTTATTTTCAGTTCCTGCAGTTGAAAACTGTTTAATGACAGCCAGAGATATAACAGCCAACATAGAGAAGCTGTTTGGCCAAGATTGGGACTCAAACTTTAGGGACTGTCCAGGAAACCTTTCTGAAGGCTTAGTCTTCAGAAAGTGAAGTGAAGGACATCATGGTTGAGTCTCAGCATCCACCCTACCTTTCCCAGATGTTCAGCAGCCCTGTGGCTTGGGGGCTTAGCTTCAACTCAGGCTCTGAGACACATAAGCCAAGGTGGGATTGTGTTTTTATCATCTCTGTTGCCAGTAGCTGGTTTACAAATCCAGGCTTGGGCCAGCTGGCAGAAGTGTTAGACTGATGACCAGGAATGATTTGGGCAGGGATTGACTTTCCAGGTAATCTCCAGGACGTCTGGCCTACTACATGACCCTTGACCATTCAAGTCCACCACACTAGCCTCCCTGTTGTTTCTTGAACATGAAATGTTCTGAAGGTCTTCATATGTGCTGTTTCCTCCTCCTGGAGTGACTGTCTCCACTGTCCAATGTTAACTATTCAAGTCTTTGCTCAAATACTACCTTCTCAATGAGACCCACTCTGACCATCCTATCTGAAGTTACAACCAATTCCTTCATCACTCTAAGCTTCTTTGTTTTCCTCCCCCTACCACAAAATACTATTTAAACATTCTATATAATGTGATTATTCATTAGGTTTATCGCTACATGTTTCCTCTCCCTCGAGTGTAAGCACTTTGTTTTGTTCACTGCCTCCTCACAAGTGCTTACCTGCCTGCTATGCTCCACACTCAATGCCTCCCGTATTGCACACGTGTACAATCAGCCATGGTCTGGCTCCCTTTTACCTGGGTAGACTTTATCTGCTGAAAATTTTATGAAGCTTAAATAGAATATATAATTACATCAGTACAGTTATCATCGATCATCTGATAGGAACAATTTTTAGAGTAAATGGAGATGCTTTTAATAATTAGATTGTGACAAAGACTTAAGCTGACATCATCATGTCCAAATAGGACAAACCTATTTGTTTAGGGTCATCCTATTTATTGGAGAGTATGGTCCAGGGAGTAAGAGTGAAGGACTGGGGAGCAAGGTAGGGAAGGAGGAAAAGCAGATGTAAAGATACATTACTGAGTTGCCTCCTGCCCTGGGCACCCGGGTGCTGGCTCAGGGGACAGTCTGAGGAGCCACATGCAGTGTGTCTCAGAGCGGCTGTGCGGAGAAGAAAGAGGCCTGGTCAAGGGTGTGCCCACAGGGCATTTCCAGGTTGTGCGCGCCATGTGCTGAGTCTGTTTCTGTGAGGTCCCTGCCAAGGGTCTCCTAAGAAACAGGAGCCTGTGGCACAGACTTGATGTCTGAACCACTAGGAGGAGGAAGTGGTCACTGCAGGGGTGACCGGACTAAGAGGAAGATGAAGCCCAAGAACAGGACTGGTGAGAAGCCCAATACAGGGCTTTACACTTTGAAATGTGGGTTATAACCCACTAACAGAGGAAAATATAAAAGGGCCAGGAAGACAAGGAGCTTGTCCAAATGATAACTAGAACTCTGTCCATAGGCTGTTAATTGATCTCTAGATTTCTTTACCCTTTATGCCAATTTTTTTATGTAAACCATTTAAAAAATCTTTATTGAATTTGTTACAATATTGCTTCTGTTTTTTATGTTTTGGTTATGGCATCTGAGATCTTAGCTCCCTGACCGGGGATGGAACCTGCATCCCCCGCATTGGAAGTCAGAGTCTTAGCCACTGGAATTGCCAAGGAAGTCCCTATACCAGTTCTTTAAAAAACAAACAAATGAAATCCAGGCATGGTAGTCCTGTGTGGTATGCAGGAATAAGAGTTTCTTAAAGAGTTTCTTCTGATAGTTTCTTTCTCCCCGTGGACAAGACGGTTTTTTCCCGGAAACGATGTCGTAAAACAAAACTTTTCATGTCTGAGATATTGTATCTTTCCTGGCATTGTGGTCTTTCCATCTCCCTTTCTCTCGTCCACCCTCCCTTTCTCCTGCCCCCTTTGAGGCTACACATGATGAAGAGCTACAGCTTTGGTCATCATAATCTGCTCAGACATGCAGTGCCTGAGTGAGAGCTATGAGGAAGCTTTTCCCTGAGGGGGTGAAATGAATCCCAGGACTCCCATAGCATTTGGACTCTCAAACTTTCAAAAATGCTACATCAGCATGGGCCAGAAACAACACAGATTATGTCAATTTGGTCTCAATATAAAATAAATTTAAAGAAATCCATTGTGATAAAAATTAAAATATGGAACCCATGGGCATTCTAAAGTGCTACCTGGAGGTTTGCTGTGGAAATTCTATGAGACATTGTTCCCTGAGCTGTAGGATTATCATTAAAACAGGGGGAGGGGCTTGCAAGTGGCAGTTTTTCCCTTTTTGAAAGGGCTGTAGAAGGACACAGATAGAATTTAGGTGTACAGCTTGGGTGGAAAAAAAAGAACTTTAGAGAAGTAGGTGAATTTGGGGGTATATACAAATTCCACAGAGATCTATTTACAGTTGATCTGCACATGTCTCAAGTGCCAACTGGGAAAAGCAGAACCTCAAAATGGAAAATTTTAAAAAGGCTCACTGGTCCCCATGGTAAGAGACTGACACAAGTCCTGAGGGCACAGACTTCTAGTCTGGTGATCTCAGGTCTCATCCAAGTTGACTGAGTGAGGGAGACAGCAAGGCATGCCCCAGGACCACAGGACCGACACTGCAACCCAGTCAGAATATATCCTTACCTTTCCTGGCAAAACCCACATACCTATCCCCTTAGGCAAGTCTAGACCAATATTTGCAGGAAAAAAAAATGTATTCACAATGATACATTCCACTCCCATACGCACAACCCTGAGGGTCTGAAGTGATACTATTCAAAACAGTGCACTAAAAGAAAGAATTAGAAAATACTTTACAAAGAAGAAGAAACAAGCATCCTTAAACTTGAACATATAAACTAGGAGGCATAATCTCTAATTTCTCAGGGGAAAGGATTCCCTCTTAGTCAGCAGACTCCTTTTTCTCTGCTTTCTCTACAGAGCAATTTTGTCCTTGAACAATTTCCCTTCTTTCTCAAGAAATGGAGAAAACTTTCCAGAAAAAACTCAGCAGTTAGAACTGCCCTCTTCCTTCACGGAGCATACATTCAGAGGGACATACATAGTACTCTGCTGTTATTTTTGTCTCTTCTATTCTGTAACCTCAGACACACAGCGCAGTCACCCTCAGGGCTCATTTGTAACATTTCCTGTGAAAAATTTCAATCTCTTTCACAAAGTTCTCATGATATTGTGAGTACAACCTAAGCAAAAAAACCAATGCTTTGACTGTCTCCTCTACTTTAAAATCTTTGACTGATACACAAACATTGAACACAGTATTGAATTTGAGTATCAACCATCCACCCCTTGAAGAAGATAATAGTTACTCTTCTTATTCCTTCCTAGTCTGTGTCCACAGTTCAATTATTCTATCTTATTCACCTTACCCTCTTCCAGGCTCTGATCATGGTTGTCTACTGTTTTTGGACTGACTTCCCTTCAGTCTCATTTCAATTCTAGAGTCAAAAATCACAGCTTTGATGTGTCACCTTTGAGCAAGATGCCTGCTCTCATTAGATGGCCATGCTGGTCTCCAGTAGCCAACAGAATCAAGATATGGATTTTAAGGACAAGATCCTTCTTGATACCTGATATCAAGGGCTCTTAACCTGAAGTTCTGTGGGTGGGCTTAGGAAGACCTGGGACTCCCACCTTTACACATAAAATTGTAGTTATGGTTGTATGTTTGCATTTTTTCCTAGGGGAAAGAGCACTTAAACTTCATCAAAATTTCAAAGTTGTCTATGACACTTCCAAGATTAAGACCCTTGAAATAAAGTTTCTATGCCTGACTTCTCTTATTTTTATACTTGAGGAACTGGAGTGTGGCTCAAAATCACTGGCAACTTTGGTCCAACCCAATGTTGAAGTGATAACAATTTTTTTAACTAGTTTTTGGAAAAGAGAAAGCTTTGTCTATTGCAAAAAACAGACTGGTTCCAAATTGGGAAAGGAGTACGTTAAGACTGTATATTGTCACCCTGCTTATTTAACTTATATTCAGAGTATTCATGAGAAATGCTGGGTTGCGTGAAGCACAAGCTAGAAACAAGATTGATGGGAGAAATATTAATAACCTCAGATACTCAAATGACACTACCCTTATGGCAGAAAGCAAAGAAGACCAAAGAGCCTCTTGATGAAAGAGGAGAGTGAAAGAGTTGGCTTAAAACTCAACATTCAGAAAACTAAGGTCATGGCATCTGGTCCCATCACTTCATGGCAAATAGATGGCGAAACAATGGAAACAGTGACAGAATTTATTTTCTTGGGTGCCAAAATCACTGCAGATGGTGACTACAGACATGAAATTAAAAGACACTTGCTCCTTGGAAGAAAAGCTATGACCAACCTAGACAGCATATTAAAAAGCAGAGACATGACTTTGCCAACAAAGGTCCATCTAGTCAAAGCTGTGGTTTTTCCAGTAGTCATGTATGGATATAAGAATTGGACTATAAAGAAAGCTGAGTGCTTTTGAACTGTAGTGTTGGAGAAGACTCTTGAGAGCTGAAATTCCAATACTTTGGCCACCTGATGCGAAGAACTGACTCACTGGAAAAGACCCTGATGCTGGGAAAGATTGAAGACAGGAGGAGAAGGGGACAACAGAGGATGAGATGGTTGGATGGCATCACCGACTCAATGGTCATGAGTTTGAGCAAGCTCCGGGAGTTGGTGATGGACGGAAGCCTGGTGCACTGCACAGTCCATGGAGTTGCAAAGAATCAGACACAGCTGAGTGACTGAACTGAACTGTTTGCAGAGCATCCTGCAACCATCTCTTTCCTTTCATCCTCCTTCCTTCACAAGAAAAAAAATTTCACTCTCCTGGTACAGAACAAATAAATTCAAGTCTACATATGCAGAATATCTCCTCCTCCTCTCTGTCTTCCAAATGGTAGACCATTTCCTTCCATGGGTTTACATGTCAAAGCCTCCCATCTACTTAGAGACAACTAGTCTGACTTTGCCTACTAGTCATGTCAATGACAATCCCATCAGCAGCACAATATCACAAACCAATGGCAATATTATTGAGCACACATTTCTGTCCAAAGTGCTGTATGCGTATTATCTCATTTAATCACAAAACAGTCTCATAAGTAGGTATTACTATCAACTCCATTCCATTGATAGAAAAACATGTTTAGAAAGGTTAATTTGTGTGTCCAGGGTCACAGAGCTGGTGTAGCCAAGCTAGAATTCCAGCCCAGGTCTGCTTGGCTCCAGAGCCTGCCCCTGTTCTAAACCACCACACTATAATGCTACCCTTGGATAACTAAACCAGAATGGAGTCTCCTCACGTTGCAAAGCAATTTCTTCAAAGTAGAAATTTCACAGGTGTGCTGCAGAATACGCTACCATGATCAATACTTGAAAATGCAAATGCAATCATTATATTATGTTCACCTCAGAACACAAAAGCTTGATTGCATAAAAATGCTGCTTTTATTAGTAAACAGGAGAAGGTTGAAACAGTCTTGCAATTTCTGTATTGCTTTATCACTCCTGGTTTAGAGTATGAAAATTTGATCAAAGCACCTTCTTAAGAATTCAGTTTCATTTATATTTTCAGTCCCCAAACATAAATATGGCGATGGAACATATCAGGGACATTAAGGACATATATAAAAATGGAATTGAATGTTGCACTGTAATCCTCTCTTTTATCCACCAGAACATGAGGGAAAAAAAATATACTTAAGTGACTCTGGAAGCCATAGCTCAGCAAAACGCCAGACAACAAAATATCTCTCTCTGTTATCAAGCATTCGGGAGTTACATTTTCAATAAAAGCATCTCTCTTGGGTTTACAGCATCAAAACAAGAAGAGGTGCGAGATTATAATTTTATGATGTGTGCCACTTAGAGGAAAAAGTAAGGTTTTTCTTCACTTGCTTTGATGTTGTCAAAACAAATCATCGCCCTACTTCCTTCACTCCTCTCCTTCCTGAAATAAGAGATTTGATAGGGAAAGAGGTGTCTACACCCAACAAGAGTCCTCCAAATTTTACTAGCAATTAGAAGAAAAGATACAAGTTGTAACAAATTTTCTTACCATTCTCTGGGTAGAAAGTTCCCTGACCTTCTCTTTTAAAGAACTTAGCTTGAGTCCAGGAATGGCTCAAAAACTCGACTTCTGAGCTATGCTGGACCTGAGAGTGGTCAACCAAGGCGAGCCTCTGATGTCCTCAGGGCTCACTCTCAGGCCACCGCCGCCAGAAGTCAAAATGATAATTTGCTCTGGCAGTTAAGCTCTGGCAGCATTTGGAAGGATTTTTCTGAGAGCTGCTGTAATCAAGGACCACGGAGATCAGGTGCAGACACATCAGTCAGGAAAACAGCTTTGAAAACTCTTGTGTATTTGACAGTTGCTAATTTACAAGCAGACTTCACCTGTCGGCGGCTTATGTGTTGGCCTGCCTGGTGGCAGTGCTCGCTTGAACCTGACCTGGTGGGAACTTACTATCACCTTAGCTCAAAATCAATCAAAACCATGGAAATCACCATATGGTGTGGTTTCAACTTTGTTGGGAGGTGTGGAGAGAGCACACGTTCCAGCCAGTACCCACTGATGGAGCAGGTTCATCCTAACTCGCAGCAACAGAGAGAAGCATGCTGTTAAAGACAGGACATGGGCTACACCTTTGAAAAGGTCTCATGAGTCTCTGAATTTTTTAAAAAAATATCTAAATTCCCTCAGAAACCAAAGAACAAAGTTATATTCAGATACACATCCATTTGTGCTCCCTATGGAAAAAAAAATTTTTATCTTATATTTTAAGATGAAAAGTTGCCAAAAATTCACAGGTGAAGAAAGGATTCAGTTAACTCACAGTGTCAACCAAAGAATGTCACCTTTCATGAATTATCAATTTTCTACAGTACTGTTTCATCTTAGCTGCCCATCTGAAGTGGCAGGGAGTAAACAAGAAATTTCTCTTTAGGGCAGTCTTTTTTTTTTTGCATGAGGGAATGCTTTTACCATATTTCATCAATTCTTAAACTTTCTTTTTCTGAGCCATATAACATCTCTGAAATTGGTGTCTTAAAATTTATGAAATATCTTAATTAGAAGCATTTCTTCTTTCCTCGTTTCAAAGAAATATGGTATTTCCATGATCGTTTACTGATTCTAAACCCCCATGGATTTCCAAACGTGCTTCCTTATAAATATGCCCAGGGCTATTTTGAGACCTAGCAAAGACATGGAGTAGAAATCTGCCCCACAGCTGTGTGTGAAGCTGGCCACCCTTTTGTTTCCCAAGCATACAGGATCTCCTGTGCACAATCTATACCTCTGCTCCCACCTGGCATCTTGGGCAGTGTCAGGACCTGCTCTGGTCCAACCTTGTCCCCTCCAGGCTACAGACGAACAGTCCTCACTATGTCACTTCCACCGATAACCACTCCCATCCCTGATTGACCTCTCTTCTGTATTTTGTATGGGTCTTTCCAGATGCATTTGATAACTGGAAAAAAGCCAATATTGTAAGGACTAAAAAGAAATGACCAACAACCTGTGTACGGGAAGAGTTAGCAAAGAAGTCTTCAAACAGGGATTAGTTCTTTCAATATCCCTGCCCTGGGGTCTTCTGTATCAATCATGACTTCTGGGATCTTCCCCAGCATTGGGGGACTTTGTAGAGGACGGTGTTATGCCCAAAGATTAGATTAGAGTTGACCTAGTACCCGCACAATAAAATGAGTAAAACAAAGCACAATGAAAAAAATAAAGCAAAATCAATTCCTCTTGTAATTCTCTAAACTGTCAGAGGCCAACTGACAGCCAGGCTTCATATTCCTGCCATTATGTTTCCTTGGCTATTTTATCTGCTCACATGAAATTCTAAAAAACAGAGGAAACAGGTTTTTTTTTTTTTTTTGAGGAGACAGTTTTGACTCATTGTATGCAAGCTGCTTTGGGCAGTACTACTAAGAAGAAGTTATTAATAGATGTGGAGAAAGTGATTAGGGGGAAAATGTTGACTAAAATACTGTTATGGTGATAAACTAATAGGACTTTTAACATGGCAGGTAGGAAGTTTAACTAGTGTCTGAACCTATCACAGGACAAGGTGGACTGTCCAGGTGACGTACGGCAGACTTGGCCCTGGGGTGGGCGCAGGAGTTCACAGTCTGAGACCCAGACCTGAGAGACATTCATGAGCATGTTATTGGAGCCACAGGAGACAAGGAGATGTCAGAGGCAGACTGCAGTGAGGAAAAAAGCATAGATCCTTGGGGTAGACAGCCAAATTCCAGAGATTTGAAGCAGGCAAGAAATTAGTGAGAGAGACTGAAGTGTAACTGAGGGACAAAAATAGGAGGGTATCACGTCATGAAACCTGAGGCAAGAGACACCAAAAAAAAGAGTGTTAAACATTATCAAGTGCTGCTGGGGGGTCACGGATAACAGCGGGAAAAAAAAGAGACATAGAACCTGACATCTGCCAGGTAAGTCAAGAGAACCCTGTGACTAGAACAGGGGGCCAGAAGCCGGATATTAAGGATTTAGGAATCAAGTGGGGACTAATTGAGACAGAGCACGAAGACACTTTCAGAAAGTCAGATGTTCTAGGAAAACTGTAGAGAACACAAAACGTTTGTATTAATAACCCACTCACTAACCAGGAATCCCAGTTGTTGCGTCCTGAATAAAATAATAGGCACATATATTCTGTCCCAAGACATCTTGGGAAATTCCTAGCTGTGTATTTCAAAATCACCCCTTTCTCCCACCAAATTAATCAATTCAGTGTTTATACAGCAATTATTCTTTGTGGTCAGGATCGGGGCTTGGAAATCGACCCTTTATAAGGTCAACAGCAGCACTGTGGCTCTGGCTCCCTCCTTGACACTCGGCAGCTGCCCTTCTAGAATTTACTGAAAACAATTCCCCTGCCAGGAAAATTTGCCAGTGCTATTTATTGATTTCAGAAAGCTGTGACAAACAACCATGATATCGTGTATAGTAAATTGTCAGAATATAGTGTCTCACATAAAGCTCTCAATTGACTTCAGTTGACACTGGGAAATCACCAAGAACCAGTGGTTTTAGGGTGCACCAGATCTACCTGTTAGTTGATTCTTTGGAGGCTCAAACTTTCAAGCTTAATCTCATGTTAATTGTAGTCCATAGAAATAACCAACTTTGGGCTTGTGCTCTGTGTAATGCCACATCACAATAAACTTGGGGACCATTCAGTGAATAGGATATCCCCTTGGAAGCCAGAGATTTGCTCCAAGGAAAAGGCTGTAACATATCAGACTAGCAACCTCATCCTCTGCTTTCTGTGTTATGTTTTACCTGCTATGTGTTTTGCCCATTTAGAAGTAATAACCTACAGTTAAATCGCAGGAAAGATGATATAACATTGGTCAGCCGGAGAGGCAAGATAACCATTCTAGGTCAGACAGTCATTTCCTTCCATGTTTCCCTCCATCCTGAGTTCTGTGCCTTAGGACTCTATTTCAGTCTGTGCACCCAGCATTGATCAGTCTTAAGAGTTTAGCTTGCCTTGATTGAGCTTGAGACCACGATAAAGGAAATGCCAGCTTATTAATTTGCCGTGAGAAGCCCAGCTTCATGGGGGATCAGGAATTCAGCACATTCTCCTGTAGGAAAACCCACCTAGTGGAGAAGAGCAGGCGATCTGGCCTCAGAAGGAGCTAGAATTCACATCTTAACCTGTGACCCAGTGACTACATGATCATGATCTACTTAGCTCTGCTTTCGCGTCCAGATAGATGTGGTTGGTGCAGTAACAGAGGATTCTTCACAAGTCTGTTATTAAAATTAAGTGAAAAAATTCATGCAAAATGTTCATCATAATGATAAGTCAGTGCTGAATGAGTATTTACTACAATTGCTGTGTGGAGAGAGAAATTATGATCAGAGTATCTGGTGACCAGGGAATCAGAAAAACACTGGTCTGATGGAGAATCTTACTACTGGTCATGTATAGAAAAAAAAAAAAACTTCCTCTACCCAGAGCTGTCAAATTATTCTCCTATATTTTAATCTAGTATTTTATGGTTTTATTTTCACATGCAAATCTTTACTTCCTCTAAAATACATTTTTGCTTAAAAAGTCAGCTTTATTTTTTTCCTTAAATGGTTATTCAGGCATACCATTTCATTATATTTTAATTTTTTCTATTTTCTCTCTTGAAGGATACATTTCTGGAGTAGGGGACACACTTTCACACCATATTTGCTCTTTGCTGCTAGGAAATTCTTTTCTAGGAATTCTATCTTTGTCATTTTTAAGTGATGCACATATGGTTACAGTTTTGGGTCACTTTTCAGATCAATAGAATGAAATTTTCTGAGAAACGCAGAAAGCATTTCATTGAGATATCTTTCAAGTTAGAGAGCCTTAATTAAGGTTAGCACAGACTCTTAAAAGTTTCCCTCATCACCTGAAGAGGGCCTTATTTCAACAGGTGACTGTTTGGTTCCATGAAGAGAGTAAAGGGCCAGGAGTCCAACTGACTCTGGAGAAATTAATCTTGGAACCTTAAAGTTTTCATCTATAGAATGAGTTAAAAAATACCTGCCACTTTTCTCTCAAGATTATATAAAAATGAAATCATATCACAGAAATGCCTGTCTCTGAGAAAGCAGTCGTACCCTCTAACTTGTGGGGAATCGTTCACGATATGAGATTTAAGAGATCCTTGACCCACCAAAGAAAGGTACCTCTTGATCACCTTGAATGGGTGATAGGAGTTGAGGTACAGGTAATCCACCTGGGAAATGGAAGGCTGCATTTGGAAAACTGGGAACAATATTGGTATATTTAGTGATTTTATGGGATGTACAGATGACCTTACAACACCTCCCGATTAGAAAAGTCTATGGTGGGACTTCCCCAGTGGTACAGGGGATAAGAATCCACCTACCAATGCAGGGGATATGGGTTCAATCCCTGGACCAGGAAGATTCCACATGCCTCAGAGGAACTAAGCCAACTACTGAGCCTGAATGCTGCAACTACTGAAGCCCCTGTGCCTAGAGCCTGTGCTCCTCCGCAGCAAGAGAAGCCACCACAATTAGAAGCCCCCAGGATTGCAACAAAGTGGAACCCCATTCCTTGTCACAATCAGAGAAAGCTCAAGTGCAGCAACAAAGACCCAGCATAGCCAGCATTCCCCATCAGCCTGGGAAAGACTCTCAGCTACCTGTAGTCTGGGGCTTTTCTTTCCCAGTCCACTTTTCTTCCCTTTCTCATTACAGGGGACCTCTATAAGGCTAATGCTAGTATGCTTGATGTTGTCCCTGAGGTTCCTTAAAATATCTTCATTTTGTTTCTTATGTCTTTCTCCTTTTTGCTGTTCCAGTGGGGTGACAGCCTATCTTCCAGATCACAGATTTGTTTTGTACCACCTAATCCGCTGTTGTTTCCCTCCAGTGTATTTTTCATGGAAGTTATTGTATTCTTCAGGTCTGATTGCTTCTCTTTTTTTGTCTTCTGTCTCTTTGCTGAAGGGCTCACTATGTTCCTCCATTCTTCTAAGTTCAGTAAGCATCTTATGACCGTGATTTTGAACTCTATCTGCTGAATTGCTTATCTCTGTTTCATTTAGTCCTTTTCTAAGGTTGTTTTTCCTTATTCTTTCTTTGGAACATATCCCTTTGTCCATTCATCTTGCCTAACTCTCTGTGTTTATTTGTATATATTAGGTAGATCAGCTACGTCTCCAGTCTTGAAAAAGTGGCTTTGTGGGATTTCCTTGGTGGCCCAGTGGTTAAGAATCCACCTTAGAATACAGGGGACATGGACTTGATCCCTGGTCAGGGAACTAAGATCCCACATGCCGCGAGGCAACTAAGCTCATGGACCACAACTACTGAGCCCAAGTGTTCTAGAGCCTCACACACTGCAATGAAAGATCTCGAGTACCACAACTACGACCAGATGCAGCCAAATGAGTATTTTCTAAACAGGCTTTGTATAGAAGGTGTCCTGTTGAGCCCAGTAGCATGGTGCCCCCTGGTCACCAGTTGCAGGTGCTGGCTGCAGAAGTGTCCCCTGTGTTGGCTACATGTACCTTCCTGTTGGGACTGGACCAAACTGCTATGGGAGTCATCAGGGCTTGTCTCTAGTATGGAGGCCTAGTTGCAACCGTTGCTTCTGCTCCGGTGTACAAGGCCAGCCCCTGGGGTGGGAGCCACTTTGGGGGAATGCCACTGCCGGCCAAGGGCATCTGCCAGGAGGGCCATTTTGAAGGAGTGCTGGTTGGGCCAGGTCCCAGGTGAACCCAGAGCAGCGAGATCAGTGCTAGTAAGTTAGATGGGAAGAATCAGAAAAGGCACCTGCCAGCCCTGGGCCAGCTAGGTAGAAAGTGAGCCAAAAACAAAACCAGAAACCTGGCACCCACCAGCTCCTCCAGACCAAAGAAAGCTCAAACAGTTCCCTGTTCCTCAGGCACATACCCTAAAATCAATCAATGATCTCCTTCATGGATGGCCCAAGCCCTTTTCAGATTGCTGTCTCTGTGCTAGGACTTAGAGAAGTGAGTTTTGGACATGCCACTTAAGACTGAAGAGGCACATTCCTGCAGTCCCCTGGCTCTCCTGGATGTAAGCCCTGCTAGTTTTCAAAGCCAGAGGTATGGGGGCTCATCTTCCGAGTGCAGCTACCCCAGTCTGGGGAGCCCAATGTGGGGTTTAGAGTCCTCACTCCTCTGAGGCTGTGATATCCCACCTGCCTGTGGGTTGCAGTTCTGGAGTGTGGGTCCCAGCCAGGCCATGATTCCATCCTTCCTGCCTGTCTCAGTATGGCTTTTTCTTTTTATCTTTAGTGGAATATGTTTTCTGCTTGTCTTTGGGTCCTTCTCAGAGATAGTTTCTCTACATGGAGTTGTAATTTTAGCGTGTTCATGGAAGGAAGCAAGCCCAGGTATCTTCATTCTCCACCATCTTGTCCCACCCCTCAAGCCCACAGAGTTTTTATTCACAGAACAGGAGGCTGCTTAAATAATTCTCAAAATAGTCAGTCTAATTGGTTGCAATTGTTTAAGGCCTTTCCAGTGACAGAAAATGGTGTGTGAGGGCACCGATCTGCAAGCTTCTTCTGTAAAGGGCCATACAGTAAATACTTTTGGTTCTGCAGGCCACATGGGTCTCTATTACAGCTACTCAGCTCTCCCATTATCGTGTGAAAGCAGTCGGAGCTCATAAGCCACATAAATGGACGTGGCTGGGTTCCAATGACACTGTTTATGGTCACTACAATTTAAATTTTTTATAATGTCTACATTTCATTAAAAAAAATCTGATTCTTTTTTCAACCACTTAAAAATGCAAAAACCATTCTTAGATTGGTGGTGGGTCAAATACAAATGCAGGTGGGGAACTGGCCCACAGGTTACATTTTGATGACCCCTGCTGCAAGCTTCCCACTAAGGGACCCTCCAGGGAGAACAGTGAGGAGCATGGCTGGTTCTGGATTGTAACGCATTGGCCTAGTTTGGCCCCTCTGAGGACATCGGATCTACCTTGACCTGAGAGGAACCAGCTTGGGAAGAAGGGGGAGGTGCTCAATACAATACTTTCTATTTCTTTGAGAGCCCGAATCACAGCAGGATTCCCCTGCCTTGCCCTTGTCAGTGTCATTGACATCAAAAATGTCAGGAGGAAATGTTGCCTCCTAGCTTCTTGCAGTGCTCTGAGAGTTTTAAGGCCAATGCACTTGGTTTTTATATTCAGAATGAATGTCATAGTTCAAACTCAGAGATGGCGTCTTCTTTCTGGGCAGGCCTCTGTATATATAACCTATTACCAACTGAAGAACATTCTTCTGCTGCAAACATTGTTTCTGTTTATTTGTTTGCTTAGTTTAGAGGGACAGTTTTCATTGCATATTTTTAGGAGATACTGAAAAAAAGATAAAGCCCCTTAACTTTCTACCTCATGCTATTGAATTAAGCACTGGTATGAAAATGCAATATTCTGTACGGTTTGTTTGATCACACTGTTCTCTGATGCCATATCTAATTTTTCCAGCCTGACCTTTCCTAAGATTCTGCTGGCTCTTTCATCGGGATTTAAGTGAAAGGGCAAAGCATTTTGCATGAATATAGAAACAGAGTAGGAATTGTGTAAATCCACTGAAGCAAAAGAAACCCAGGGCATTTAATGGCATTCATTGCATCCACTTGCTCTCAGGGAACTTACTATCCTACATCACACAGTAAACCTCTGGGGAATGTACTGTTCATCATTGAAAAGAAAGCTGTAAAGATTCAAAGGACACAAGAATGTTCATATATTGAAGTCAACATTTCTGTTTCAAGAGTAAAGATGTGGGTTGTTAGTAATGCTGTGTGTGCATGTGACCCAGCCCCTTCAAAAAACATTCTTCCCCATCAAAAACATTACTCCCATATACACACATACATACAACAGCCCTACTTTTTAACCTGTAAGATATGATGAAACATGCATAGGAATTCTCATAGTTATTGAAAGTCTAGATTAAACTCCGAAGCAGCAGGACCAGTTGTCAAACTCAGACTCGTGCTCCACGTCCTAGCTTTTCTTCTAAAGTTCCCAGTAACTTTGCCGTTTTTCTTTTCTTCTATTTTTTGTTTCCTTTTATTTTTAAAAGTTAGTTTATTTTGAGACAATTTTAAATTATGGAAAAGTTCAAAAAATATAACATCACATTCTACCATCCAAAAATAACACGTATCACATTTCCTTCTGTTACAAAAAATTAAATATTGCAACTATAACCAAAGTCCCTCTTCCACATCCCCAAAAGCAACCACTATCACAAGTTTGTTGTATATTTTTCCACTCCATTTTTTGTTCTTTCCATACATATATGAATCCACAAATATTCTACCATGCTATTTTATAGATTTATATTTAAACAAATGGAATCATTCTGTATGTATCATTCCACATCTTGCTTTTTTTCAATCAATACTATGTTTTTTAATCTTTTCATACATATTCTTTTTCTTTTTTAAAGCTGTTCATCACTTATGCTTTGGGATAATTCTCTCTGCCTCCCCATAGCCCTAGTTTCCTGATGCCTCCACATAACTCAATAAACAACTAATTTTAAGGATGCTACTACCAAAAAAACATGGGAATACAGAAAATACTAAACACGGAAAATTATAGAATTTCAGAAATTTTAGAAAGCTCAGAAAACACAGCCTCATGCTCTAGTTCCTAATATCCTAGCCAAACAAAGACAGCAGCTGGAAACTCTATCAGTATCTTGTCCTGCTTTTATTTTGGCAAATGGAATTCAACAAATCTCATCCTTCCTTCTGATCCAAAGAGACAGGTCCTGCTAACCGCTCTTCCTGTAAGGACAGCCTAGACTCTTGTATTGGCATGAAGGACACAAAATAAATGATCCTTTATTTCAAATGAGTCTGCTGCTCTTTGAGGGTATCCAGACCAGACAAAGCCCATTTTACAGAAAGATTGAGCTGTTAAGAAGACAAGATTGTTGAAGAGCCTGTGGTCTGGGATCCAACTGCCTGGGCTTAAATATCAGGTCTGCCCCTGACTAGTTCTTCAGACTTGGACAAGTTTCTTTACCGCCATGAGTAATATTTTCTCATTTCTAAAATGAGAATAATAATAGTTGCTTGAGCATTAACAGCTAATCTGTAATAAGTCCTTGATAAGTGTTAGTAGTTGTTATTATTGTTATTGTTATTCGGCGTCCTGCCTACTCATGGTTCCCACATTGATTCACAGTCAATGAAGAGAAATGAGCCTTATACCTCGTCTTGAAAACTTGTCATTTATATGCAATCAATACTCTGAGTTATCTGGTGATATTCAATTTTAAGGGCAAGCTGAGCTAAAAATCCATACACGAATATAGGTTCAAATGTTGATATCTCACTTACGTGCAGCCCCATGAATTTTCAGGATTAAAAAGCCAGCATCATTATCCTCAAGAAGACTTGTGGATTCCCATCAGCATGCCAACTAGGGAATCAATATTTGAGCAATATTGAAGCCTAAAAACGTGGCCCCTAAAGACTGCCCTGAGGGCTAGTTGAGGCAGTTATCTGTAAACCAGTTATTTATTGGCTATGAAGACAATGGCCAACAAAGATGTTTAATAGAGGCTGTGATTATTTTTACCAAACCAAGCCCACTTGTGTGGAACCATGAAGATACCCACAGAAGTAGAATCATTAAAATAATTATTGGAGCATTTTATATACTATGGAAAGTATTCGCTATGATTTTTCTTTATAGGAAGAAAGTTTCCATGATAAAATTTTGATGAAGAGCTGCTGTGAACTATTAGAAGTTTGGGTTTCTTGTGGAGTCTTGAGATGGAGAAGACACCTCTGCCAATAATGAATAATTTTGCCAATAACCTCTTGGTATAACTTTGAAGCTCCAAGAAATCCCATAAGATCAGAGCCAACGTGTAGGAGAAAATTGAAGACAGGAGTTCTAAAGCAAAAAAAAAAGGAATATAAAAATCCAGTTGCAATTTGAAAGATTTTAAGCTGACAGAAAACAGAAGAAACCCTTGTTGAAGCAGCACATGGTAAGGGTTAGGTTTCAGGAGACCACCTAAGGAAAATGCTGTATGTGTCCTGAGCACAAACTTTTTTAACTCTGAAAGTCAAAGCCTGCCTCCGTTGTATTCAATACACAGTCTAGAGGTCGAACTTGATTACTACTGAAAACACATGGGTGGTAAATACTGTACAGGGGTCTGCAGAGGCATGATCAATATTCACCTTATGTTCATAATTGACTTGTTAAAAAAAGAAAAAAACCTCTGAAGACCAAAGCCAGAGTCAAAGTTTTGATCAGCTTCTAGACACAGAAAATTAGAGCCAGGAATCATGTCTTCTGTAGCATTCCAAATTTCAACTTGGGTCATATTTGACTTTATTAAATACACAGATAATTATTTTTCATTTCCTAATAAGAAAAGCATGGCATTCTGTGACTGTGATTAGCTTATGCTAGATTCCTGTTCTGGCCAGCTCTTCAGGTGGGGCCCTAACTCTACCTGAGGGAAATGTTAAACATCTTTGCGGTCCCAGCTGCTGATTAAGATGCTTCTGGGTGGTAATGCTGGCATCACTATCTGGATTGTATCTGGTAAGCCTGGGTGTGGCTTACCCAGGTTACTCATGAACTATTTGCAAAAAGGATATATTCTTCTGATGAAAGAGAGATTTTGATCTTGGAATTGCTTCCTGGATTTACAACTGCATGGTTTTTGTTTGAGTAATGGTCTCTCTGTTAACAGACAGAATTTGTTTATGGTAGGTGATCCCTCACCATCACCAAACCCATCCTTCATAGCACAGGTATCAACATCCAGTTGGATTTAAAGACCACTTTAAAATTGTGATGGATGAGACACGTGGTCTACTTATTACAGAAAATCTTGATGCTGCTCAAAATAGGAAAACAAATATCATATATTAATGTGCATCTATGGAATCTAGAAAAATGGTACAGATGAACCTATTTCCAGGGCAGGAATAGAGATGCAGACATAGAAAAGGGACATGTGGATGGAGTGGGGGATGGAGGTGAATTGGGAGATTGAGACTGACTATGTGCACTACTGTGTGTAAAACAGATAGCTGGTGGGAATCTGTTGATTGGCACAGGGTTCTCAGCTCGGTGCCCTGTGATGACCTAGATGGGTGGAGTACAGGGGTGGGAGGGAGGGCCAAGAGAGAAGATATATATGTATACATATAGCTGATTCATGTAAATATATGGCAGAAACTAACAATATTGTAAAGCAATTTTACCCCAATTAAAAAAAATAAGGTCTAGTTTTAAGCCTTTTTAAGGATGTTATCATGATTTGGGATTATTATTTCAGTATTGGCCAATCTCATGTATTTTAGGACATCAAACTCATATGTAGGAGATCAAGTTTCTTCTAGCCAATGACTCAAAATTTTCCCTTAGCTACTAAAACATTCTATTTTGATCTGACTTAACTTTGAAGAAAGTTTTCAGTCCATAATAAAGTACTGTACTACAATGTGGAGTAAAATACATACTTATTATAAAACTCATAACAAAAACCCTTCATAAGAAGGACCTAGGTGAATTTGAGCCATAGGACAAAAAAAAAAAGGTTGATCACACATTTGTTAAATATTAATCCTCTACTGAGCCATGAAATGGAGCAAAGTTCTAAAGATAAATATTAATGGGGAGTTTCTGCCAATACTATCCAATAGAATATATTATAATAGTAAACATATCAAGTGAGAATTTCTTTTCCTTGGAATTAAAATAAGCTAAAACTTCCTTTTAAGAAGAAATCCTTTACTAGCTTGAATTAACATAACCTCTGTACAATTGTTTTCCTTTAAACATTGATTATTTGGGACCTAGAAAGTCTTCCTGACCTTTTGGTCTTTTGAGAAAGCTCTATGCACTTTCCCTGTCAAATGACTGCATGTTGACCCAGTTTTGATGAACATCTTGCTGGCTTTAATAGAAAATCTTGTATCCTAGATTTTTCTCTGCCACTTCATGACATCATTTTAGATAAATTCTTAAAAAGAACAATGAAAAGGATGTTTAAGATTCTACCATTTTAACAGATTTGTCATTCTCCTTCTTTGTTTATCCACACACAAAAAATTAACTCACACTTCTAGTGGTAATTACTAAATTTATATATTCATAGAAAAACCAGCACACAAGTAGATGATATCACAATTTGATATTTATGAAATGCCAGTTTTCCATAAATATAGAAAATCAGCAATTATAACTGGAGTTATTTATTAACATTTGGAAGAAAATAAATAACAAAAAGGCTCACTATTCATTAAAATTCCTCAGTAATACAACTGTCTCCATCTCAAAATAGTCCTATATGATGATGTCCGAGTTTTGACTTCAGAGCAACTTACTCTAGTAAGCTTATATTCAAAATACCTCTTGCTAAAAATATTCTCATTAGACTTTTTCTATATTCTCTTAGATGTTTACCAATTTTAACTATTTTTTAAATGTGTGTGTGTTTACCCAAAATTGTGAGTGACATAGTTGGAATTAGCATGAATCTTTTCCATTAGCTCTGTGAGTATGTTTTGTGTGTAAGCTCAGCTAGCCATTTTGTCCACGTGTAAGAACAGAACTAGGTCAGAGCATATGGGTGAAACTGATCCGCAGATACACATCAGCATCCCTGGGGAAAGAACCTCAGGGTGCATGCGGGTGGGAGCATTGACTCAGTCACAATTCTAAGAAGGAAATAAGTAGTACATTCTCTACCATCCCAAATTACTAAATATTCTAAAGAGAATATTAAATTTTCAAAATCACCCTTTTGGTCCATCCTCCAGAAGTTTTTCAGACTTTTGGTTTGTTACTGCTGTTTTGCCCCCTATCAATATAACTGGGTTTCAGACAGCCATCTCTCTTGCCAAGGCTCCCTTCAGCTGTAGCTAAGAGAGCCATTTAAAGTGTCAGTTTCTAGCCGGTATGTTTTTAGGTGTTTGGCTGTAGCTTTTGAAGGAAAAAAGGGAAACAATGCACAAATAAAACAGGTCTAGGTAGATTGTTGTCTTAGAAAATAATAGCTGTCAGCTGTTGAAGAAGTCACAACATAGAATATAGGGTGAAAAAAAGAAAGAATGTGGAAAAACATACCCAAGATCATGGGCTGTAATGGACTCAGAGGTGGGGTACTGAGCTCTTCTGAGTTCTACCAGCAATAGCCACAGGATGTCTCCCCAATTACCTGTGGTTATTCATTCTGGCAATCATCCAATGCACTTGAATCATAAACATGGATTTCGGTGTCATCTAATCTTACAGTTGGAAGAAACCGTAAAGGACAGCCAGCCTAACCTTCTACTTACTCAATCTCTTCTTCCTTGTCCCTGACAAATAAGTATTCAGCTTTTTGTTCTTAAATACATTAGATATTACTATCCATGCATGCATGCATGCGTGCTAAGTCTCTTCAGTCGTGTTGGACTCTTTATGACCCTGGACTGGACTGTAGCCTGCCAGGCTCCTCTGTCCGTGGGGTTCTCCAGGCAAGAATATTGGAGTGGGTTACCACACCCTCCTCCAGGGGATCTTCCCAACCCTGTGATCGAACCCACATCTCTTACGTCTCCTTCATTGGCAGGCTGGGTTCTTTACCACTAGCACCACCTGGGAAGCCATTACTATCCAGACTCATTGACAAATATTTAAATAACAGTTTTTATACAATATGTTCTTAAAGAAGAAAAAAATGTCCCCACAATATCACCATCTAGATTAACCTTGGGTGCATAGCTGTTTATTTATAGACACATATAAAACCATACATAAGCTTTTTTCAGTGACTCATTTGTTTAATCTGCAATATATCTTGGACCTCTTTCTCTGTCAATAAATATTTATGCAGTCATTTTAAAGCCTATATAGTGTGTGGATCTATCATAACATATTCAACCAAATCTTATTGTTAAGTAAATATGTTATTCTATATTCCTAACATTTTAAACATTAGAATAATGATCATACATCTTTGCAAACCTTTCCAGTTATATCTTCAAAAAAATATTCTGAAGCTCCACTTCATTTTGAACTTTTCTAATGGTGGGAAATTTTGCACATCTCAAGATAAACTTTTTCATTGTTGAGCAGGTCCAATTCAAATAAAAGATGCTTCTTATTCTCATAGAATAAGCCTTATTTCACTTGAAACCTTGTTCCACTTTGAAGCTAAAGCATCTTATGTACTTGATAAGAACTAAACATTACAGTTACTCAAAAAATATACTTTCCACATTCCCCACTTCATGTTGACTCTTCTCTGGACATTCCTTGGTTGTTTCTTCTTTCTTTACACATTTTAAAGCGTAAGGTAGAGTTACGTAGATGTGCTACATTTTCATATGTTTCAAACGTTGCCTAATTTCAACTGATGTCCAAAACAATCCAAAAAGCCGTCTTCTATTTTTAGGCTTGGACGGGTGTGGCAGAGATTGCTAGTTTTTCCCCACTATCTGTTCTCTTCTTCCTTAGTGACAGAAGACAACATTATGACTAGATACAAAACTATGCTTCCCAATCTCCTTTGCAATGAGTTATGGGAATTAATTTCGTTCTTGTCAATGGGATAAAATGGGAAGTGTCCTATGGAATTCCACCTTAATGGGAGTTGATTCAGCTGGCATGAACATCCCTTTTGTTCTATCCCTTTCTTATTTCCAACACATGATGGCTGGGGTCTCACCAGCCCTTTTGGACTATGAGGTTATTTTGTGATTGGAAATTATGCCTGAGGATAGTAAAACTAAAAGTTAAGAGAACCTTAGTCTAATAACCATTAATCTTTCATACATGGTTTCAGCTGCCTAATTTACAGACTTCTTTCAGGTGTGAGAGAAATAGACTTCTGTTTTATGTAAGCTGTTGTTATTCCTGTTGGTTTTTAAAAGTAGTTTTACTCTTTTACCAGTTACAACTTGCTTAATGCAATTCCTAACAGATACAGGGGTCACACCCACTAATGCTAATAGAGAATAGTTATTCTTAAACTATCAAGATCTTGTATCAACATCAGACAAACTCTTAATAGACAAAAAGGATGAACCGGTTAACAAAGAAAACCACATAAAACACATATAATCAAATTATATATAATCAATTGTTTCAGAGAAAATTTTCTTGATTTGTGTCATACTCTCTATAATTTGTTTTCAACTAACACCCTAACCTGGTATAAACCAAACACTCAGAGTTGATCATACATCTGATAGTCCACTTGGAAACTAACAAATTCTTGTTAATCCTCTCTGTCATTGTCAGAAGCAGGATGGTTTGGTTGTTACAGAGAGACAAGCTGAGAGAAGAAATGGACTGATGTCCAAGATCTCATTTGTCTGTATACATGTATGACTATTCCTTAGAAGACAATGAGTATAAAAACACATGCAAAAGGAAAGATTTCGATGGAGAAAGATAGATGAGAAAACAAAAGAGGTAGAATCTTGCTAATTATCCCAGGACTACAAATACTACAGCTTCCCTGGTAGCTCAGTCAGTAAAGAATCTGCCTGCAATTTAGGAGACCCAGGTTCAATCCCTGAGTTGGGAAGATCCCCTAGAGATGGAAATGGCAAACCACTCCAGTATTCTTTCCTGGAAAATCCCATGGACAGAGGAGCCTGGTGGGCTGCAGTCCATGGGGTCGCAAAGAGTCGGCCAGGACTAACACACACAAATACAAGGCAGTCACAAACCTTTGTTTCCCTCTGTTGTGGTACTCCTTGTTTTTGTTTTTTTTGCCTCTTCCTCGACTCACAATGAGACATAGAGTGTAGAAAAAACAATGATTGCAAGCATTGTTCAACAATCAGAAGAGGACTCGAGAGAAGGGAAAGGAAGAGGAGCCCTAATCATCTTCTCATGGTCAGAGAAAACAGGTAGAGTTTGCTGTTTGCAGCAACTGTCAATAATATATATCCTTGGGTCTGATTTCCATTTTAAATTGCTTTTCCTATTATGCAGAAATTGAAAGATATTAACATAAACAGTCAATTTAAATGTAAGATAACAATGATGAATATAATTCAAACAACAATGTCACAAAGTCATTTTAAATTAACTTTTTAAACATGGGTTTAAATTTCATTCAGTGTATACTTTTTAATAGAGTCACAAATTCTTCCAGAAAACAACCATGGAAGCTTTGAATTTGAAGCTAGACAAATTACCACTAAAGATCTGCCAAGAGAGCAATTATAAATGAATTTTAATGACATCAATGGTAGTCATTTCCAGCTGGGAAACTTATAGGAAGAGAGATGTTTACCTTTTTTCTCCAAAAGTCAAGAAATTAAAGGCTTCTGATAGTCATGGGAAGTGGCTTTGTGGTGAGATTCTATCTTTGATATACTAATTCCTCTTTTTGTTTTGGTTGTATAGAAAAGGAAGAATGATAAAGCAGAAAATACTTGAGGGAATTCTTTCCTTGGAAAGTACTTGAGGAAGTAGTAACAAAAATGATCTCAGCTAAAGTCCCCATTTAGCACACATTAGAATCAACAATGGTCCTAGACACCAATGGAGTCAGTAAGGACTTTATATGCCTCAAGAGGAATTTAAACTGTTAACTAGAAATCAAGGAAAACTGAATGGTAATTATTATCCAGTGCATAGTTGGAGGAGTCTATTCAAAGAGTTTGCTAGTAAAAAATATTTGAAGTGAAAATGGCTCAGTTGTGTCCGACTGTTCGTGACCCCATGGACTATACAGTCTGTGGAGTCTCCAGGCCAGAATACTGGGGTGGATAGCCTTTCCCTTCTCCGGGGGATCTTCCCAACCCAGGGATCAAACCCAGGTCTCCAGCATTGCAGGTGGATTCTTTACCAGGTGAGCTCACAAGGGAAGCTGACAATTAAATGTGCTGTGTGTGTGTGCTCAGTCACTCAGGTCTGATTCTTGCA
Organism: Giraffa tippelskirchi; assembly: GCF_054371585.1. NCBI lineage: Eukaryota > Metazoa > Chordata > Mammalia > Artiodactyla > Giraffidae > Giraffa > Giraffa tippelskirchi. Next base: position 116,876,506 of record NC_137283.1, on the reverse strand, counting down.
ATCCCATGGACTGTAGCCAGCCAGGCTCCTCTGTCATGGAATTTTCCAGGCAAGAATTCTGGAATGGGTTGCTATTTCCTACTCCAGGGGATCTTCCTGACCCAGGGATCACACCTGTATCTCTTGTGTCTCCTGCACTGGAGAATCTCCTCTACTCAATGCAGGTGGATTCTTTACCACTGTGCTACCTGGGAAGCCCAAAAACGCTCTAGGTTTACCTATTTAAAATACAAAGGGGAGGAAGTATTTGCTTGTTCTGTGATTACTCAGAATGGTTAGGCTGTTGACACACGGCAAAAACCATTACAATATTATAAAGTAATTATCTTCCAATTAAAATTTCTCAAACACTACAAAAAAAAAATGTGATGTGCACACACACACACAAAAATGGTTAAGATAAAGAAGGCAGCAAAAGACCTTTGTTCTTATTGTAAAAACAACACAATCTGAAAAATTAAAAATTACACTGGCCAATGAGGCTAGCAAAGAACAGAAGAGGCAAGGAAACCTTGATTAATTGAGGTCCAGGAAGAAATGAACATTTTATAGGTGAAAAGAGAATGGTAGAAGCTTCTATCTTCAGGGACAGATACCTGATCTGTGGATCACGGACAGAGAAGTTGTTATAGATTCACCATAAATACAGAGATTTTGCAGGGACACTCTGACAGTCTGGGTTGGCAGAATGGATTCAGATCTGGAAGAGATCTCAATATTCTTCTCTTCCCATCCCTGTCTAACCCTACTCTGAATTATTCAATGAAATTTAATGAAGAAGGGCCTGGAAATCAGAGAAATCAGTCTTGCACTTGCCAGACATGAATCCAAAGGTCAACTAAAAATATCTGAAACTGCTGCCCAGCTCTGCTTAAATACTAACAAGATGCAAACCACAGTGGTGGCATAGGATTCTGGAGCTTGGGCTAATCACAGGGGTTATCAGTCTAATTAAAGCTGCAGCCTGACTCCCGCTCGACTCTGCTCCGGGAGAAATCTGAGTGAACTGGCTTCAACCTAAGATTCAGGTGGAGGAAAGCTTTCAATGTTCTGAGAAATGAGCAAAACCAAACAAAAAAACTTTTCCTCAGTTCTCACTGTTCATTATACACAATGTTCAGACTTCAGTACAAATGTACAAAACTTGAGAATAAATAATAAAATGTGAACTATATTAAAAAGAAAAATTCAATAAGAACAGATATGGGAATTTACAGAAGAAGACTTCAAAACAACATAAAATATGCTAAGGAATTTTTATAGAAAAATATGAATATAACGAAGAAAGATAAGCATTATTGCAGGAGAATAATAAAACTTTTTTAAACACCAAAGGAAAACCCTAGAATTGAAAAATGCAATATTTGAAACTTTTTAAAAAGCAATTAGACACGTTTACCAGCAGATCAGACACTGCAGAAGAAAAAACTCCATGATCTTGAAGACAGGTAAATGGAAACTACTTGAACTGAGTCAGAAACAGAAAAAAGCTTAAAGAAAAATGGACAGAGCACCAGACACTTCTAGGACATCAAGCGGACTAACACACACGATCTTCAAGTTCCAGATGTGTCCACATACATAGCATTAAAAACTGAATGTAAACTTTGGAGGAGGATCCAAGGGACTGCCTTGTATATATATTTTTGGAACACCCTGTAAATCTATGATTATTTCAGAAGAAAACAGAGAAGAAATGAAAGTGAAATAAAGACATTTTCAGATAAACAAAAACCAAGAGAACTCTGCAGTAGAAGATTCACACTAAAAGAAATGCCAAGAAAGTTCTTCAGGGTGAAAGAAAATGATACCATGGAAATATGAATATACACAAAGGGAGAAAGAGGGTCAGAAATAGTAAACATTATGAACACATATAAAAGAGTATTTTTCTTTCTTCTGAATTTCTTTAAAAGACAATTTACTGAGGACTTCCCTGGTGGTCCAGTGGTTGAGACTTCTCCTTTCAATGTAGGCAGGTGTGGGTTCCATCTCTGGTTGGGAAGCTAAGATCCCACATGCCAATCAAAAAACCAAAACATAAAAAACAGAAACAGCAACAAAGAGCCCATGTGCTGCATTAAAAACTCAACATAGTCAAAAATAAGAAAAAAATAAAATAAAAGCAATACTGCAACAAATTCAATAAAGACTTTAAAAATGATCCACATCAAAAAAAAGAAACTTTAAAAAAATAAAAACAATTTACTGTTACAAGCACAAACATTAATAATGATTATGGAGCTAATAACACATACATAAAGCAAATATATGATGATAATAGTAAAAAAGGTAGTAATAAATACACCATCCCAAAATGTCTCTGGCATTATTTTGAACTGAAGACAATCAAGGCTCTAAAGACTCAGGAAGAGACTTTGACCATCCCCCTAACTGCCTAAAGTAATTTAGTCAGAGAGCCTCTTTTCAAAATGGAATTATCACCAGAGATACAGATAAAGAACAAGGGCTAGGTGTGGTGGGGTTTTTTGTCAGGGCCTAGAAATCAGAGTCCACTTTGTGTCCCATTGTCTCTGTAGGGCCTGGCAAATATTTGCCTCCTTCCTCCTCATTTCCTTCCCGATAACTCACTCTCTCTCCTGTCTTTAAGCCCTCAACACTCTTGAGGCTCTTGGTATCAGCCATGTTATGGGAAAGTGTTAAGTCTTAGTCATTCAGTCATGTCCAACTCTTTGATACCCCGTGGACTGTAGCCCACCAGGTTCCTCTGTCCATGGAATTCTCCAGGCAAGAATACTGGAGTGGGTTGCCGTACCCTTCTCCAGGGGATCTTCCCGACCCAGAGATCAAACCCAGGTTTCCTGCATTGCAAGCAGATTCTTTACTGTCTGAGCCACTAGGAAAGCCCCCAGAAATCAGAGTCCACTCTGTGTCCCATTGTATCTGCATGGCTCCATGAATATTTGTTTACCAAACATTTGCTTTTCCATCTGCACACGAATTGCCTTCCCCAAAGCCCCACCTCCCCTGCCCCCACCCCAAAATCTCAAACCACTAGCCCCCACAATCTCTTTTATCTTTAGCTGAAGATAGTACTTAAAGTGAGAGTTTCAGCTATTTGGGCCAGTTATTTAGTTTCCTTGGATCTCTCCCATTTATATGTTTTATTAAACTTTATTTTCCCGTTAATCTGTCTCATGTCAATGTAATTCTTAGATCCACCAGAAGTAGGTAGAAGGGTAGAGAAAAATTTCTTTTCCCAGCATCAGTAAGACTGGAGGACTGGATGACAGTACCTGTGTCAGACCAAACCCTGACACAGATCAGTGATAGAATCATGAGTTATGAAGACGGAAACTATCTGCACATCACGTTAGGTTAGAACAAGAGCATCTGATAAATCTTGACGTATTTGCTAAATGTTCTACCTCTCAGATGGTAGAACAAGCCATGAAGGAAATTACAGCTCTGAACTTAATAATGACCAATAATAAGACAACACCTCTTCATGAACCGAAAGCGACAGAAACCTTGGAAGACAGGGACATTTGTGATAATAATAGACGTGGAGAACATAGGGTGCTCAGAATCATTGCAGCCTTGTTACTCTAAGTGTGGACTTTAGAGCAGTAAACAAGAGCATTGCCTAGAAACTATTAGAAATGCAGGATCTAAAGCCCTGGCACAGGGCTTTGGAATCATAATCTGCCTTTCTTCATGGTAATTCCCATTCAAGTTAAAGTTTGAGAAGCACAGCTCTGAGATACTTCTTAAAATGCAGATTCCTGAGTTCCCTGGAAGAACTATTGAATCACTCACTGAAAAGATGAGGCTTACAAATCTGAATATTTGCTAAGCTCCCCAGGTTATGCACTACTATTTGACTATCACCGTCATAAAACTAGAATTTTCATAAATAAATTCCTTGAATTAAAAAAAAAAATTTCCTAAGTAAAAATTAGATACAGCAGCCCTACTGTATCATCCTCTTAGAAATTCATGTTCTGAGAAATCATTCAGGAAAAAGTGTCTGAAAATATTTAAATCCAGTGTTCCCTGGATGTATTCAACCAGGGAATCCTTCTTCTACTCATGCCCCACAACAAAAGAAGCTCATGGAATTATCCCATGAAACTTGGTTTTCCTGGGGACCTCACTTTGCAAAATGTGGCCTTAACTGTCAATATGCTTGGCTTCTGGAAGCTCAGAGAAAAATCAGGAAGGATGGCCATGCCTCAAGATTATGAAACAAAAGCTGGTTCAGAACTGAGAATTTCCAAATACACATAAATCAACGGATAGCGCTGCAAATTGTAGTAATACAGAGGAAAGGATGGGGAGGGAGACAGCATGGCTGCAGAGGGCTTCCCTTAGAAGCTCAGATCTAAAAGATGGATCAGTTCAGTTCAGTTCAGTCACTTAGATGTATCCAACTCTTTGCGACCCATGGGCTGCAGCATGCCAGGCTTCCCTGTCCATCACCAACTCCCAGAGCTTGTTCAAACTCATGTCCATAGAGTCGATGATGCCATTCAACCATCTCATCCTCTGTATTCCTCTTCTCCTCCTGCCTTCAATCTTTGATGTTGAAGCTGAAACTCCAATACTTTGGCCACCTGATACAAAGAACTGACTCATTGGAAAAGACCCTGATGCTGGGAAAGATTGAGGGCAGGAGGAGAAGGGGATGACAGAGGATGAGATGGTTGGATGGCATCTCTGACTCAATGGACATGGGTTTGGGTGGACTCCGGGAGTGCGTGATGGACAGGGAGGCCTGGTGTGTTGCAGTTCATGGGGTTGCAAAGAGTTGGACATGACTGAGCGACTGAACTGAACTGAATGGGACCAGATGCCATGATCTTAGTCTTCTGAATGTTGAGTTTTAAGCCAGCCTTTTCACTCTCCTCTTTCACTTTCATCGAGAGGCTCTTTAGTTCCTCTTCGCTTTCTGCCATAAAGGAGGTGTCATCTGCATATCTGAGGTTATTGATATTTCTCCCGGCAATCTTGATTCCAGCTTTGCTTCATCCAGCCCGGCATTTCATATGATGTACTTCTTTGCATATAAGTTAAATAAGCAGGGTGACAATATATAGCCTTGACATACTCCTTTCCCAACTTGGAACCAGTCATTGTTCCATGTCCAGTTCTAACTGCTGCTTCTTGACATGTGCACAGGTTTCTCAGGAAGCAGGCAATGTGGTCTGGTATTCCCACCCCATCTCTTTAAGAATTTTCCACAATTTGTTGTGATCCACACAGTCAAAGGCTTTAGTGTAGTCAGTGAAGCAGAAGTAGATGTTTTTCTGGAATTCTCTTGCTTTTTCTATGATCCAATAGATGTTGGCAACTTGTTCTCTGGTTCCTCTGCTTTTTCTAAAAACAGCTTCAACATCTGGAATTTCTCAGTTCACATACTGTTGAAGCCTAGGCTGGAGAATTTTGAACATTACTTTGCTAGCATGTGAGATGAGTGTAATTGTGCGATAGTTTGAACATTCTTCAGCATTGCCTTTCTTTGGGATTGGAATGAAAACTGACATTTTCCAGTCCTATGACCACTGCTGAGTTTTCCAAATTTCCTGGTGTATTGAGTGCAGCACTTTCACAGCATCATCGTTTAGGATTTGAAATAGCTCAGCTGGAATTTCATCACCTTCACCAGCTTTGTTCATAGTGATGCTTCTAAGGCCCACTTGACTTCGCATTCCAGGATACCTGGCTGTAGGTGAGTGATCACACTACCATGGCTATCTAGGTCATTAAGATCTTTTTTTGTATAGTTCTTCTGTGTATTCTTGCCACCTCTTCTTAATACTTTCTGCTTCTGTTAGGTCCATACCATTTCTGTCCTTTATTGTGCCCATTTTTGCATGAAATGTTCCCTTGGTATCTCTAATTTTCTTGAAGATATCTTTAGTCTTTCCCATTCTATTGTTTTCCTCTATTTCTTGCATTGATTACTTAGGAAGGCTTTCTTATCTCTCTTTGGTATTCTTTGGAGCGCTGCATTCAGATGGGTATATCTTTCCTTTTCTCCCTTGCCTTTCACTTCTCTTCTTTTCTCGGCTATTTGTAAGGCCTCCTCAGACAACCATTTTGCCTTTTTGCATTTCTTTTTCTTGGGGATGATTTTGATCATGACCTCCTGTACAATGTTGCAAACCTCCATCCATAGTTCTTCAGGCAATATATCAGATCCAGTCCCTTGAATCTATTTGTCACCCCCCCCTGTATAATCGTAAGCAATTTGATTTAGGTCATACCTGAGAGGTCCAGTGGTTTCCCTTACTTTCTTCAATATAAGTCTGCCTGACTTTTGCAAAAAGATGGACAGAAGGGCATAAAGCATAGGACAATAAAATTTTAAGAATAGTTACAGTGGCAACTGAAGCCTAGAAGTGGGCTGAACCTCACCAAAATGGTTAAGGACAGCTACAGTCTAGTGATGAATCTGGTGTAGTAGAAAGAATACTAATAAGTGTTCTAGCAACTAACAACTGGGAGTTGAGTGTCCTCATATTCACTCCACCTCTAAAGACCGCCTGTCCTAAGAGGCCCAGCCACTAAAGAAGAGACTTCAGGTCACTTATCTCTCAAAGCTTCCAGTTCTTATCTTGTGTTACTCAAATCATGCTCAAACCCATCACATTTTTTTTTCTTGTTAGACTTCTGTGGGGAACCAGCACCAAGGGGGCTGATGCTAACTGTGTCTGGAAACTCCCTTTGTGGCCACATCTACAATCATATATCAAAACAAAGGTTTAGGTAGAGTGACTGTATCTTCTCATTCTGTACACCTCCAGGAGATCATTGCTTTTGAAGATGATTCTTTTTTATACACCCTGAAAAAGGAAGATGGATTAAAGCTACAATACAGGACCAGATACTTTCCAATAGTTCATGAAGCTGACAATCCAAAAAGCTAAAATTTATGGAAAATATTTAAAAGCTTATATTGCTATTTCTGAAATTAGAAAATTGTTAGAGGAACTTTAATTCTTGTTTTTGAGATGTCACAATGCAGATGATAGCCCAACTGCTTATTTCATTAATTTTGTAGGGACACTTTTATATTCATGAAGAAATTATAAGATAAAAATGTAAAGAATGAGACCTAGCAATTCTGCTGTTCAATCTGATGCTGTGACATAGTCAATACAGAAATTCACCTTATGTTTTTTCAAATACTCTCAATAGGCCCTGACTTTACATCTTTAGCCAAGCAAAAAGACTCCATATAACAGCATATAAAGACATGCTCTTGGGAATTCCCTGGTGATCCACTGGTTAAGATTCTTCACTTCCACTGAAGGGGGCATGAGGTCAATGCCTGGTGGGGGACTAAGATCCCAAAGCACAACTTTCCCCCAAATAACACAAGCTCTTGTAGTCGATCTCCGTGATGATATGAAGCACTTATAGGTCTCAATATAAAGTAATCTTATTGCCATGCTAACTAACGAACGAAATTTTTAAATAATTATGTGCTTAAATACTCTGGTGGGGAATTCAAAGCAGAAATTCAGACTATTAGAACTGTAAGAAAACTTAGAAATTAATTTATCAGGGTTGACAGAGTGGTAGCCAGCAGCCACAGACACCTTTATTTGCCTATTATTTGCTTGAGATGGGTTCTGCTTTTTAAAAGACAGTGTATCTAGTAAATTTTATAGTACGATTGTTATAAACAGCTTGGTACCTGTTGCTCTACACCTAGCATAACTCATCATTAAACTCATTGAATGGACTCTTCAAGTATTTGACTTTGAAACTCTCCTCCCTAGTTAAGATTTTCAATGCTAGAAGGGACTTTAGATATAATCTAATTCAATGAATTCACAGCTGGTGATGGACCAACAAAAGGGCTGGACCTTTCTATATTGATACGCCAAGACCATTTTTTCCTTCGAAAAGAACTACTATCTATATCACCGGGATATCATAAAATAAAATTATTTTTACAATAAAAAAATTGAACAGTCATTTCCAAGAAACAGCACTTAGCAATCTTCCAGTAACAAATATATAATGATTTAGATGTAACATTATCTTTTTTTTTTTTTAATTCGCCACTCACTGACCAATGAAAAGTTTCTTACAGACTGAGGCTGCCTCTCAGACTAGTGTCTGAAGCCACTGACTTGGCTCAACATTTCATTTTAGAAATGAAGATATGGTTTCCATGTTCCCAAAGTTGCATGGCTGGTAAAAACCAAAGCCAGATCCATCACCCAGCCTTCCAGTGCCAAGACTAAGGTTTCCTAATGTTATCAGCAGCAGGAAGGCACTGTGTCACAGGCTTTTCTGGAGTCAGATTCAGCTCGGTAAAATCCTGGCTCAGCTGTATAATACAGCTCAGATGTACAACAAACATCCCCATGCTCCTAGTCCAGCACCTTCCTCATTGGAAAAGTTCCTTTATTTGAGTTGTCTCTGTCTTCCCATTTCCCAGCATGCAAGTTGGCTGCCTTTGAGACATGATTTCCTAGCTAAGTCTATGGGATGTGTTGTATGGAATATGATCAGGGGCCAGTGATGACACTTACATTTCCCTCTGCAGCCCTCACAAAGCCAGGCCTGCTTGTTCTCTCCCCAAGGTCAGTCCCAGAAAGGGGCTGAGGGTTTGCCCTGAAGAAACAAACTGGTGGCCAAAAAATTAATTGGAAATCAAATGAAGTCTTTACTGTCATCTGGAAGTGCCAGCAAAAGGACTCATAAAACACTGCAAATCTTTTTGAAATCCTCTTTCCCTCTCCATGCCCCTGGCTTCCCATGCACATCGACTTGTGCCAGAGCTGATCCTAATGCTCTTTCCTTCCTCTCATCTCTCCAAAACCCACCCTCCAATTTAGCCAGAGCATCTTTCTGGCTCTTTTTTTCCCCACTCTCTTTTTTGACCTTTTTTTTTCTTTCCTTTTCAATGAGTAATCCTCTCTGGCTGCAATATAAATCCCATTAACCTCCTTTCCTCTTCAATTTCCTCCTTATTCCTTACTCTCATTCATGTAATCAGGCCAAGACTTGGGCTCCTTAGAAGCTGGTGGGGAGGGAAGCTATAGACAATCATGATTTAATAGTTGCTGTCCCAGCCACATATTTATTTACCATATATTTATGCTATAAAAATACTTCGTATTCTCATGGTTAAATTCTTTATATTGGCAAATATATAGGAAATATTATTATCTATATTTTACAGAGTAAGGAATCAAATAAGGAATATAATTGATTGCCTGAAGCCACACACATCATTTGAACAAAACACTTATAGAGTAAATGGTTGCTTTATTCGTGTCTTTATCTTTGAAAGCATTTTCAAGGGTAAATATTTGTCAACCATAAGTATTTACTGAGCACTTACTACATTACAGGCACAGTTCTAGAGAAAATAGGGATAAATAAGACAGACAAGATCCCTTCACCCACAGAAGCTATTGTAATAAATGGGAGGGGGGTATAATCTTGTAGAGAATGGGGAGCACACAGATAAATGAATAAGGGTTCACATGATTAGAAGTGCTATAAAGAACATGGAACATGGAACAGAGTGATATGATAGCCCATAAGAGGGATGGGTGGAATGGTGACTAATTAAAGATATATGGTCAGGAAAGTCTTCTTGGTGATAAAGAGTTGAGATCAGATAATTCCAGGAGAGGAACAGCAAGAATGAAGGTTCCTCAGACTGGGGAGAAGAAGAAACATTGAGGGGGAAGGGAGCTTTGTATGTTTGTAAAACAGAAAGAAAGCCAGTGCTGGTGGAGACTAGAGTGAGGTTAGCAGTGGACATGGCAGGAAAGGTTGTCTGGGTCTAGTTTGTACGGAGACTTGTAGGCTGAGCTAGGAGTTGCAATTTATTCTAAGTGTGAAGGGCAGCAACGGGAAGATTTTAAGCAAGGGGGAAATATGATCTAAATTGCTTTTATTAAAGCCATTGGACTATGTTGAAAAAGAATTTGAGAGAGGCTGCTCAGAAGGGTACGGTTATGATTCCAGCACGTATGCAGTTGCTTGGACAAGGGTAGTAGCAGTCAAGACTGGGAAAAGTAGACTGATTCAGAGCATAGTAGGTGGGACCAATAAAACCTGCTGAGGAACTGCATGTGGGGGTGAAAACTGACAGTTCCCAGGTGTCTACATTTAGCAACTGGTGGATGGAGAGCTGGGCCATCTCCCAAAACAGGGAAGAATAATTCAAACTATAGAGATGTGGACAGAATTAAGTTGCTGTTTTACCTGCATTTTGAGATACCTAGAAGACAGGCAGGTAGAGATGTAAAATGGCATCTCAGATTCTGTCGTGGTGACAGTAAGTGTGCAGCCTTTTCTGCTCAGAATAGCTTCTTTCCCTTGTTCAGCAATTTCCTATTGACCCTTCAAGTGAATTCACCCTTCAAATGCACCTCTCCGGAAGTTAGCCTCTCTCTCCTCTAGGGATCATTTCGGCACTAAACACGGGGAGAAGTGAATGGTCTCAAGAACAGTTTAAGAAAGTAAAGCTCAGCAGGATGTGGTGATAGTTTGATATGAAGGTATCAACATGACTCTGGATGCTGGCTTATCCAACGATGTGAATGGTCGTGCCATTCATTACACTCTAGAAACTAGAGGGCCATGGGTTTAGAAAGATGAAGGGAGAACCACAGCCACCATTTTTATAATGTTGAACTTGAGCCGGAGCTGAGCCAGCCATGTGGAGCTGAGTAGTAGGCGGGCAGATATTGGGGTCTGCCCAGGAGAAAGGTCACTGCTGAAGGCTTAATATTCAATCACGAACTACATGGATAGGAATTAGAGCAAGGGTAGGAATGAGACCTTCAGGGTAAGACAGAGCTTAAGGTAAGGAGAATAGAGCTCAGGACCAAGTACTGAGGTGATCCAACATGTAGTTTGGTTAAAATATGGTAGGTCTGAACTGAGGATTGAGAGAACATCCAGGAGGGTAGGAATGAGACCTTCAGGGTAAGACAGAGCTTAAGGTAAGGAGACTAGAGCTCAGGACCAAGTACTGAGGTGATCCAACATGTAGTTTGGTTAAAATATGGTAGGTCTGAACTGAGGATTGAGAGAACATCCAGGGAGACAGGAAGAGACCTAGGAAATGTTATATCCCAGAAACCCAGCTTTTCAGGAAAAAGGGATTAGTCAACAGCATTAAGTGCTGCAAAGAATTAGCTACTAATCAACTAACCTATGTTTGTACCAGTGTGTATCCTGTGCTCGCAATGGGTCACAACTCACCAGAGCCAGCTGTGAACATCTCTTCCCATTTTCACATGTTCGTAGCTTGAACTGGCCAAGGTGAGAGTATTTACACCATTGAAATCAGCAAACCCTACAAATCAGGGCTTCTTCCTCCCCACCCCTCCACTCCAGAGAGATGGTTAAATGTTTACCAGCACACCACTGACTAATGATATATATTAGAATTACTGGTGGTAGTGCTGTGCTTAGTCACTCAGTCGTGTCTGACTCTTTGCAACCCCTTGGACTGTAGCCCACCAGGCTCCTCTGTCCATAGGGATTCTCCAGGCAAGAATACTGGAATGGGTTGCCACGCCCTTCTCCAGAGGATCTTCCCAACCCAGGGATTGAACCCAGGTCTCCCACATTGCTGGTAGATTCTTTACCATCTGAACCACCAGGGAAGTCCACTGGGGGTGGGGATGCTTTTAAATAAAACAGTACCTGGTTCCCATTCCAAGACGTTCTCATTTATTTGCTCTCGGGTATGCCCTGGGTAAGAGTATTTATAAAATATCTGTAAAATACCCCCTGGGTGTTCAAGTATACAACCAGGTTCAAGAATCATGGATCTTTAAAGAATAAATCAACCATGGGAATTCCCTGGTGGTCCAGTGGTTAGGACTCCATGCTTCCAATGCAAAGGGCATGGGTTCAACCCTTGGTTGGGGAACTAAGATTCCGAAAACCATTCAGTGAAGCAAAAAAAAAAAAAAAAAATTTAATCTAGAAAAAATTAAAAATAAATACACAAACTAATCATGTGTTTAGTGCTCATAGAATGTCACCACTCTAGAATGATGTCTAGAAAGCAATAAAATGGTAGTCAATGAGCCATAGTCTAAGATTTAGCCAAGTGAGACTAGAAGGTACCACAAGTCTGAACAGGTATAGTGTTAAGTCACAATGCTAGGGGTCAATGTAGGTTCAGGGGTAACAGGGAAAAGTGCTGTAGGTCCAGGAAGATGTGGCTCAGAATCTTTTCTCCAGTCTCCTGGTCACAGAATAAAGCCTGAGGAAGAGACCTCAGAGAGGAAACCAGAACCCAGCTGACAGACAAAGAGAAACTTCCACCGGAAGTAGCTGGGAGCCAACTCCACCCTGGGCTATACTGGAGCCAATAAATCTGCTCATGCTGTGAGATTTTGCTACTTGCATCTGAAAGAGGCCCTTTTCAGTCAGATGGGTATTGCATAGCCTCTCCATCCTAATCTTATTATTGAAGAAGGAATCTTATTATGAATAAAAATGATACCTACCTATGGCATGGGTACTAGATAATAATTACAATTCCTGATCTGTAATGCCAGAGAAAGACCCTAAATATTCAATATTTATATCTCTTCTGTTCTTGAATTAAGCTTTCCTTTTTTTGTCTTAAGCTGGCAACATTTCCCATTGATTTATAAATAAATATCTGTGACATTTATGTTACCTAATATAGATGAGTACACAAAGGACTCAGACTTTACCCTATAATGAAGTGAAAGTTTTAAAGAAAAGTTAGTCAGATATTTTTGGGGGCTACATGAGATAAACCAGTGATTCACCAAGTCTACCCACTGTTAGCACTCCTATCATGTCATCTACAAAATTTAAAATATCCTATATTTCAGGTTCATTTTAGGTAAGTATTTATATTTTCAAGAGGAGTGAATAAGGCAACTTGAAAGATCACTTTTACTGCTTTCATAATTCAAGGTAATTTTAAAAAGAGGTGAATGGAAGGGAAAAGAACTTCTTAACCAGTTAGCCAAGTTCAGTTCAGCTCAGTCGTGTCCAACTCTTTGCGACCCCATGAATCACAGCACGCCAGGCCTCCCTGTCCATCACCAACTCCCTGAGTCCACCCAAACCCATGTCCATTGAGTTGGTGATGCCATCCAACCATCTCATCCTCTGTCGTCCCCTTCTCCTCCTGCCCTCAATCTTTCCCAGCATCAGGGTCTTTTCAAATGAGTCAGCTCTTCACATCAGGTGGCCAAAGTATTGGAGTTTCAGCTTCAGCATCAGTCCTTCCAATGAATATTCAGGACTGATCTCCTTTAGGATGGACTGGTTGGATCTCCTTGCAGTCCAAGGGACTCTCAAGAGTCTTCCCCAACACCACAGTTCAAAGCATCAATTCTTCAGTGCTCAGCTTTCTTTATAGTCCAACTCTCACATCCATTCATGACCACTGGAAAAACCATAGCCTTGACTAGACAGACCTTTGTTGACAAAGTAATGTCTCTGCTTTTCAATATGCTGTCTAGGTTGGTCATAACTTTCTTTCCAAGGAGTAAGCGTCTTTTAATTTCATGGCTGCAATCACCATCTGCAGTGATTTTGGAGCCCCAAAAAATGAAGTCTCTCACTGTTTCCACTGTTTCCCCATCAATTTCCCATGAAGTGATGGAACCAGATGCCATGACCTTAGTTTTCTGAATGTTGAGCTTTAAGCCAACTTTTTCACTCTCCTCTTTCACTTTCATCAGGAGGCTCTTTTGTTCTTCTTCACTTTCTGCCATAAGGGTGGTGTCATCTGCATATCTGAGGTTATTGATATTTCTCCTGGCAATCTTGATTCTAGCTTGTGCTTCCTCCAGCCCAGCATTTCTCATGATGTACTCTGCATATAAGTAAAATAAGCAGGGTGACAATATACAGCCTTGACGTACTCCTTTTCCTATTTGGAACCAGTCTGTTGTTCCATGTCCAGTTCTAACTGTTGCTTCCTGACCTGCATACAGATTTCTCAAGAGGCAGGTCAGGTGGTCTGGTATCCCCATCTCTTGAAGAATTTTCCACCGTTTATTGTGATCCACACAGTCAAAGGCTTTGGCATAGTCAATAAAGCAGAAATAGTTTTTCTGGAACTCTCTTGCTTTTTCAATGATCCATCAGATGTTGGCAATTTGATCTCTGGTTCCTCTGCCTTTTCTAAAAACAGCTTGAACATCTGGAATTTCACCATTCACGTATTGCTGAAGCCTGGCTTGGAGAATTTTAACATTACTTTACTAGTGTGTGAGATGAGTGTAATTGTGTGGTAGTTTGATCATTCTTTGGCATTGCCTTTCTTTGGGATTGGGATGAAACCTGACCTTTTCCAGTCCTGTGGCCACTGCTGAGTTTTCCAAATTTGCTGGCATATTGAGTGCAGCACTTTCACAGCATCATCTTTGAGGATTTGAAATAGCTCAACTGTAATTCCATCACCTCTACTAGCTTTGTTTGTAGTGATGCTTCCTAAGGCCCATTTGACTTCACATTCCAGGATGTCTGGCTCTAAGTTAGTGATCAAACCATCATGATTATAGGTTGTGAAGATCTTTTTTGTACAGTTCTTCTGTGTATTCTTGCCACCTCTTCTTAATATTAGCCAAGAGGCCACAGTAAACTTTAGAATTAAAATAACCCAGACATGTGACAGGATCCAAGTAGAGTCTCATTTATATCACCAAAGATATTCTTTAGCTATTTAAATGCATAAGAGGGTAAAAGTTTTAATGGAACAACAATAAAATGATTGAGATTATATAAAAATAGGTAGGACCAAAATGCCTTCAAATGGTGGAGATTTTTTAAGAAGCAGAAGAAAGGCTTTCATTACCTAGTTTATTTTCCAATTCAAATAATTCTTGTGGACATTATTGTGATGTAGAGAAGAGAGTTGTCCGACTGTTTTGTTCAAACAAAACAATTTCCTTTTGTTTTCTTGCATAGATAGTACATTTTTAGTCTGGTTTCATAAAAGGCTGCTGCTGCTGCTGATGCTAAGTTGCTTCAGTCGTGTCCGACTCTGTGCAACCCCATAGACGGCAGCCCACCAGGCTCCCTGGTCCCTGGGATTCTCCAGGCAAGAACACTGGAGTGGGTTGCCATTTCCTTCTCCAATGCATGAAAGTGGAAAGTGAAAGTGAAATCACTCAGTCGTGTCTGACTTGTAGTAACCCCATGGACTGCAGCCTACCAGGCTCCTCAGTCCATGGGATTCTCCAGGCAAGAGTACCGGAGTGGGGTGCCATTGCCTTCTCCGTCATAAAAGGCTATATTACCTTAAATCAACACACTCATTAACAGAACCTTCAAACTCCTGCAGACATTTTTTTCAGAGTTCAGAGGAGAATTACATAGAAAATGATGGTAACACAGGGAGAAATAAGTCCCTTTTTCTAAACCTTTTTCAATATTGGGAGTAAGAATATTATTTTCCTCATCAACCCCAAAAAAGTTACAAAATAGTAAAATGATTGGCTTATTATTTTTATAGTCAAATTTTATTCCTTGTCATATCAACTTGCTGATCTTAGGCTATTTTCAGTGCAGAACAGAGAATTAGTGATCAACGTATGAGTTAAGTTGAACCTATGCTAGCTGGTTCATTGATTACTGGACTTAAGACCCACTTTAAGTTCTCTTTCTCTGACAGGAAGGTAAGAATGTGGATTTCTGGGCTTCCCTGATGGCTCAGTGGTAAAGAATTCACCTGCCAATGCAGGAGACACGGCTTCGATCCCTGGTCTGGGAAGATCCCACGTGCTGTGGAGCAGCTAAGCCAGTGCACCACATCTATTGAGCCTGTGCTCTAGAGTCAGGGAGCCACAACTACGGAGCCCATGTGCTGCCACAACTGAAGCCCTTGCACCCTAGAGCTTGCACTTCACAACAACAAAAGCCGCCTCAAAGAAGTCCACACACCGTAACTAGAGAGTACCCCCTTGCTTCCTTGCTAAGTCACTTCAGCTGTGTCCAACTCTTCGCGACCCTATGGATCATAGCCCACTACGCTCCTTTGTCCATGGGATTCTCCAGACAAGAATAATGGAGTGGGTTGCCATGCCCTCCTCCAGGGGCTCTTCCTGACCCAGGGATCGAACTCGTGTCTCTCATGTCTCCTGAATTGACAGGTGATTCTTTACCACTCGTGCCACCTGGGAAGCCCAGAGAGTAGCCCCAGCTCACTGCAACTAGAGAAAAGCCCGGGCATCAACAAAGACTCAGCAAAGCTAAAAAATAAATAATAAATAAATAATTTATAAAACAAAAAAGGAATGTGGATTTCTTCCTGCTACTCTAAGAATGAATGGGAATCATAGAATTTAATAAAATCTTAGGAACTTTGAGGGACAGAATTGCTTTTCTTCTCTCCTCTGTTTACTTTTTGCTGTTGTTTTTAACATTTAGGAGAAAGTGTACATGCCTCAGTCAACTTGTCTTGCATACTTCTCAACCTTCTTTTTCTCTTCCATTCCCCTAAGGAGAAAACCTTAGTTTAATCAATGAATTTAAATTAAGTCATTCTGATTAATTAAAATTTAGATTAAATTAAATTTCTCCCTAATGAGAACAATGAAATATGAAGGAATAAGATTTTATTATATCTACGATTCTTTTAACTCCTCTATCAAGAACCAACTTTCACCTCTTTGGGGAGATTAAGGCTGAAATACCCATCCTAACAAAGCAAATTGAGGAAAGTGGGGTCAGCAGAGAGATACTGGTGAACCTCCCACAGTGTCAGCAAGCACAGCCAGGCTTCAAAAGAACTGCAAAGGAGTTTGGCCAACATCTGGCTCCATCATCTCTTGTCTGAGCTTCCAACTTTCCTTTTCTGCTTCTCTTACTCTAAGCAAGCAGCCACCCAGATGCCAGATGTTCACAGATGCTCTGGAATTGGGAGTGTCCATCTCGTTGGGTCCATCACTATTGCTCTGCTGCCAAGGAAAACATGATCAGCAGGAGCGCTATTCCTAACCCAGTTATCAAGGGATTCACTAAGGGAATTTGCAAAAATACAAGTTTCTGAACATTTGTATTAAAAAAAAAAAAAACACTTTAATAATGCATCTCAATTTTTTCCTTCATTTCTCATTCACTGGATTCTTTTAAGTCCTGCTTCATGGAAGAGGTAATATAAATAACTAACTAAAAATACTCTCTCCTGTGGTTCCAGCCTGCCCGCAGGAACTTCCTCCCTCTAATTTTTAAACAGGAGGAGCATAGGTTATGTAGAGAGGGTTCATAGTTGGGCAGTAGGGAAAGGGAATGGACGAACACAGAATTCTTTAGATTCTAAGTTCAAGGAAACACACTCTCAAGCACAATTCACAGCACCCAGCTGTCACGGTGGTGAGAGAGTTGAAGAATGTGGAGACACAACATGAGAAGGAAAGTAAGAACAACGAGTGTTGTCCCTTCTTCTAGGGAGATTTGTAGTTAGGGGTGGTTGATGGTTGAAGAGGGAGGTACCCAGGAGATTTTGCCTGGAATTCTGAATTTGGGGTGATTCTGAATAAAGAAGATGGATTCTGCATCTCATCTCAGGTGTTTGCTCTCAGGCCAGGCCTGCAGCACATCTCTGTGGCCAGAGTAAGGGGACAGCAGGGGCACAAAGTGGCCTGCCTTGAAAGCCCTGAGCAAAGACTGCCCCCAAATTCTCCCAGACAGGTCACCTTGTGTTGGAGTTTAGCAAAGAAATTAGCCTGAAGCACACTCAGCCAGCACCCCCCAAGATCATCAGTGGGCATGTGGATTCCCTACTAGTGGAGGTTGTGAGTGGATCTTCATGAGGAGGCAGAAAGAGCCCCTGGGATTACTTACACCAGGAAGCTGGGTGGGGTGCCTCAAGGACATCTCAAGTGCAACCCAGTGAGCCCATGTCAGTCACATCACCACTGTGCACCATGGGAAGCAGCAACTTACAAACCATGTAAGGCTGGGAAAGGAGATCACTTTGTCAGCCCCACGCTTCTTCTCCACCCACCCCACACTTGGGATGGGGACCTAGACCCCTTGGATCTCTAAGGGAGAAAAAACTCAGAGGCCGTGCTTGAACTTGCTGCTGCTGCTGCTAAGTCGCTTCAGTCGTGTCCGACTCTGTGCGACCCCATAGATGGCAGCCCACCAGGCTCCCCCGTCCCTGGGCTTCTCCAGGCAAGAACACTGGAGTGGGTTGCCATTTCCTTCTCCAATGCATGAAAGTGAAAAGTGAAAGGGAAGTCACTCAGTCGTGTCCGACTCTTCACAACCCCATGGACTGCAGACTACCAGGCTCCTCCATCCGGGGGATTTTCCAAGCAAGAGTACTGGAGTGGGGTGCCATTGCCTTCTCCTACTTGAACTTGACAGGGACTAAAATAATACTGTGATAATACTAGCACTAGAAAGAAAAAATTTTCTGGTCCAGACTGACTCTCCAAAAGAAACTAAATTTTAATACAGATATATCCAGCTATAACAGAATTAAGTTCTCTGAAGTCAAGCAGGAAAGGAAGCAGATACAAGCTTAGGTTCTGTTAGCAAAACAACAAGAATTTTATTCTCATACAACCCTGTTTGCAACTTCCCAAGTCATAGCTGTTAGATCATCTCTTGACTTGCAGCAATGACCTTCATAGAAGAGACCAAGACGGTGTGTTGATTTATAATATAAATCCCTGAAATGCAGATTGTCTACATAAACTTTCAATGAATCTCAAATCCATTAGCTTTAGTTACTCTGAAATGCAGAAATTATTAAAAAAAAAAAAAAAAAGAAATGCTTCTTTCTGAATAGTTTTGGATCAGAAAGAAAATGAATTGAAAAGAAACTGCACTAGGAAAAAGAATATCATTATGAATGTCATGGGGCCTCTGTCTATGCCTGAACTATAGAGAAACCTTATCTATGAAGGAGGAAAGCATGGCACCACACTTCTGCTGCTCAGTGCATGAGCCATGGGCAAATATGGGAGACAGAAGATAAGCTCTGAAACCCACCATCCCAGTGTTTTTCTCCCTCCTTTCCAAACATCACACTGTTGTCCTTGTGGGGATTTCAAAGAAGTATATATATATATACACAGTGGAATATTACTCAGCCATCATAAGAATGAAATTGATGTGGATGGACCTAGAGTCTGTTCTACAGATTGAAGTAAGTCAGAAAGAAAAATAAATATATATTGATGCACATATGTGGAACCGAGAAAAATGGTACAGATGAACCTATTTCCAGGGCAGGAATTGAGACGCAGATGTAGAGAACATGTGCGGACATGGAGGGTAAGGGATGTAGAGGGAAAGGAGAGGGAGGGATGAATTGGGAGATTGGGACTGACATATATACACTACTATGTGTCAAACAGATAGCTAGTGGGAACCTGCTATAAAGCACAGGGAGCTCAGCTTGGGGCTCTGTGATGACCTAGAGGGAGGGGTGGGAGGGAGGTCTAAGAGAGAAGGGATATATATACACATATGGCTGACTCGCATCATTGTACAGCAGAAACACAACATTGTAAAGCAATCATATGCCAATAAAAAATTAAAAATAGAAAATAAAACTGCCCTTAAAAAATAAAGTCTAACAGGAAAAATGGCTATAAAAAAAAAAAACCACAAAGAACTGCATTTCAATTTTTTTACAACTACATCCTATGTCTCAGTAGTTACAGATCATCATTTCTTTGACCCATTTCTCTATTTTTAACATTTAGGTTGCTGACCTTTTCTTCTCTGGATAAATAGTAATGCAATGAATATCTTCCACATGAAGTTTCAGGCACACTCACAAATATTTCTCCGTAGTAAATATCTAGGAAAATATCTTCTCTCTAAGAATATATGAATTTTAAGTTTCAAAAAATGTACCAAGTTCCACCTTCTAAAAGCTTTTCCATTTTACACACCCAGCAAGAATGTTTGAGACTGACTATTTCCTCATTCTCAAACTTTTAAGTGCTCTTTGGAAGAATACATGTTCATACTGAATGGTTTTGATTTAATTTTTCCTATTGACAGTAGGCTGAAACCTTAAGTTTACTTACCAATATTTATATCTACTAATTACTTTTCTAGTCTTACCCACCCACCCACCCAGTATAATGTGAATAGTAATGGTGAACATGTACAAACATATTATTTTGACTATTAATACAGCTTTTAGCTTTTAAACTATTAACTAATTGGTATGTTTTATTAACAAATTTCTTACTCTTGAAATATCTTAGCTCAGACATTTCATTTGAATATGATTTATGGGTCTTTTTCCATTCAATTTCTTTACCACTCACTAGACTCTTTCAATATGATGCTTGTGACTTACACTGGGAAAAATTTTTTTTCTATGATTTCTATTATTTCTTCATTTCTTTCTGACTTTTACAAAAAAACAACAACAACAATTTGATGAATGTTGGAACTTAGATATTGATCTTAGCACCTAAACTCAGTTCTTACAATGCCCTTTAGGTTCTAAGACATTTCCTCAACTTTACTTTCCAGATCAGTAACATATTCAACTCCGTCCTTTCTATTATTTAGCCCTCTGTTAATTTTTAAATTTCACTAATGAAATTTTAATTTTCAAGAATTCTTCATTTTCTGATTGCTCCTTTTTCATACATGTGTTCTATTTTTGTGAATCAATAGTTATAAGAATTTCATGAGGATACAAATTTTTGTTATTTAGTTGCTAAGTCATGTCTGACTTTTTTTGCAACCCCATGGACTGTAGCCCACCAGGCTCCTCTGTCCATGGGATTTCCCAGGCAAGAATACTGGAGTAGGCTGCCATTTCCTTCTCCAGGTGATCTTTCCAGTCCAAGGATCAAACCCTCATCTCCTGCATTTCAGGCAGATTCTTTACCACTGAGTGACCTGGGAAGCCAGAGGACACTACTTAGGATGGATTTAATGTTTTCTTCTGTTCTCTGAATTATCTCTGTTTCCAATCATTCTGCTAGTTCACTTGGTTCTTCTCTTTCATATTGTTAGTGTTTATCCAATGTCTAGTGATCGTCAGTTGTCCGATCATTTTTATGAATAATGCGTAAGGTTGATGAAGGTATAGAACTAGAATGGGTTTCCTCTGCTTCTCTCTCATGCCTCTGTCCTGCCTGGAAGAGGAGAAGTCTTCCATCAGTCTATTTATGTCCACATACTCCAAACTCCTCCTCTCTATTGGTAAAATAAGAAGCATATTATTCATTCGAGAACATGACTGTCTTTGCTTCCCACCAGACATCTGTCATGGAGTTTGTGTTCCCTCAGGTCCTGCACCCAACTTGCAGCACTCCGTGGGCCCCATCTTCACTTTCCTTAGAGAGCAGTTATTGACTCAGAGCCTGGTGATGAGCCCCTCTGCTACCTACTGCTCAGTATGAGAGAGGAAGGAGGGGGAATGCTCTATAGCAGGTTTTTAAGAAGGAAAAAAGAAATCCTGATAATTTCCCAGGACTTCTTTTTCCTCTTCCTATTCATTTACCAGGTAGGAAGAGCAGATTTAGAAAAATATAAGTTCAGGGTGGTTTTCTTCTTGGTTTGTGTTAGACTGCGGGACTCTCTGCTCTGACCAGTCTGATTCCTTCTATTTTCTATAGTCCAGAAATGTCTTAAATTTTGGCAGAAAATGATACTCTTTCCTATTTACTAGCACTGTGACATATTTCTGTCTTTTCTGTCACTTTAATGGTTTCGAGTGGGGGAAAAAAAAAGGGAAAAACTTATGTCTTCTGTCCACCATCTTACTCCAGGTCCCTGAGTCGCTAAGCCCCTCTCCTCAGCTTTCCTTGCCTAAATTGTTGGTTCTAAAAAAGGTCCCACAACATTTTTGAAAATTGTTTTAAGTAAGTTTTTTGATGTTGATGGTTTTGTAAACCTCAAATGTTTTTCCTTTCCTAGGGCTAGTGCTGTGAGATTTACTTGTCTGTTTTATGAAAATCTGGTGATTGGGAAAACCTCCATTTTATGGATGTGGGAAGAAAGTTCAAGATGGATTATATTTTTACATTGGTTTGTAAATAGATTCTGAACCAGCATCAAGTCTAGATAATGCATCCATAAGAGTCAAGGCATTTCTGTTTGACCGTGACACTGCTGTAGAGTCATAACCTATTAACAGTGTATTATTTTCTAGCTATGAAACTATTTTTAATGGAAAATTCTTTTCTAGTTATCCAGCCTTGTAACTAAATAATTTTGAATAGCTAAAAAAAAAAAATTAAAAATTAAAAAGCTCCCAGAAACCTACCAGTCAGTGTGTATACTGTCCTACAATTTCATTTCTCAAATATGGTAGTTACAGAGTAAGATATTCCCTTAGCACTTTTCCCCCAGGGTTCTCACCTGTACGAGCACAGGCAAGGATCCTGTGGTGATGAGCATGGGTCCAAACTGCAGAGTCCAACCAGCCAGAGGGGTGCACCTTTGGGAGGGCATCTTGCCGGATTACATCGTGGCTTCCTCCATCGCAGTCATTGTAGAAAATGGGTTAATTAACAGGCCGACTTCAGCCTTACTAAATTTATTATGAATTATATGTTCAGGGATGTTGGTAAAAGGCCAACACTGGCATCTCTTTAACTAGTAATTATTGTGTTTTATTGTTGTGGACCTATAACGCATTAACCAGCCAGGACTCGGCTTTATTAGAATGCACGTGGCTCCCCGGTTCCATGCATATTTATTATGTGAGAGAATGGGATTCTTCTTCTCTAGCCTTCACTAATTTAAAAGAAGATATCCTCAATGAAATGTATTCAAATATTTTGACATTTTGCTTCACCTCACTTACAGAGCAGAAATTGTTTCTGACAGTTATTATACAGTGCTGGAACCCTGCTGCTTCTGCCGCTGAAGAACAGGTTGAAAAGACACAGCGCTTGCATTTTGTTCAAAGAGTGATTCCGGGGCTTAGAAATAGCAGCACTGTCAGCTGTGATTCACTGAGAGTTTAGATAATATCCAGTCTGTAGTCACTGCGAACGGGGGTTTCTGGGCTTGCTGCCGAAGGAAATGAATGGGAGCCGGTACCCTGAACTTACCCAGGAGGACCAGGGCAAAATATGGAGCTGGCAAATTTTGGTAGAAATCTTCCTCCCTCTGCTCCACGTGGTCAGCCCCCCAGTATAAAAGGCTTAAATTTCAACTGTATCTATTTGCACAAGGCACACAACAGTAAATGTTAAACTGAAACACTGGGGCATTGCAGAAGCTTGAACTGTCTAAAGCGATTAAGGGCAACATTTGATAGGCGTTTCTTTGATCTTCCTGCACTGAAAGCCAAAATTTGCTCTCAGATCATCTGTAAGGAGGTGTGGGATAATATGCCACAAAACAACTAACAAACCTAAGAAGCAATGTTTCGTGATTTCTTTGGGGTACTTCTGGTTTATTCAGTAGACTTCTGTTCTGAATGCAAAAATAATCTTCCAAAATAATAGGATAAAATATTTACTTGCAAAGGGCCTGACAGTAGCAGTGGCAGAGTTTGGCATCCGCAGATTTTCACAGAGTTCCTGAGACAACCATTCATCAGCCCTGCTGCCATGATTTATTCTGTTTTCTCTCATTTCACACCCCTCCCAAGGCTGTGTTTGGAAATGGAGCTCAGGGTCAAGGTTGACCAGGGATGTTTTTAGAGGAGCCAGGAGGGCTCAACCCAGCACACGGTGTGTATGGAGACATAGTTGACTGCATTGGGCATAAGTCAAAGTGAAGAGCGAGCCCTTGTGGGGATCGAACCTGTTCTTGTAGGTTAGCAAACAAATACATCACAGACTGAGGAGACACTGATGTGAAAAGGGGAAACTTCTAGGGTCATGGATCTGCCTGCAACTGACCACAGAGTCTAGAAATCTGCCTGGTGCAGACATGCACTTGGGAGACTGAGGTTATCCTAGGTTTGACATCCAGATTGGTTGAAGTTGAGGTGACCCAGCTAAGGAATCAGTGAGAAGGCTGAGGAAGGGCCTCAGCGGGAGAAAAGGATCCTATAGCGCATCAGGGGATTTATTTGCTGGCAATGTCCCCAGGGACCTGTGAGTAAATCTGGAGGGCACTGGAGGGTGACGAGTCCCATTATTCATCAGAATGAGACATGGCCAATTCAGCCCTCATTAGGGGTCTCTGCTGGCTGGTGAAAGGTCATACCCCAGCAGCAACTTGGGAATAAATGAGAATAAGCTTTTGCCACTTTGGAAAAATGAAAAGAAATGCATCTAGATTTTTTTAAAGATAAATTCAGCCCTGAAGGAACTACAGGAAAAGGTCTACATTAAACCAAGTAAATTGTTCCAGGGGACTCAGTGAATAAAGCTGGTTAAGCAGGAAGAGAGGAAATAGGATCCCAAAGCATTAATCACAGTGAATTGCAAATTATCTGTTCCTTGTTTTATTCATTTTTATGTCTTTAGTTAGTACCTTACAAAATGCTGGACCCACAAGAAGTGCTAAATAAATGTTGGTGAATGAATGTCAGACTCTCTCATCTCCAATATAATCACAATAGGGAACTAGGTGGGAAACCATATATTATAGTATTTTTGAGGACAGTATTAACAGTGACTGCCCAGATAACTTCTTAGGGGGCATGATTTGTGGGCTCTAAAAATGTTCCATTGCTCTAAAATCTCTCTAAATTTCTGGATTTCTGAATCTCAGCAATTCGTAGATTTTCCACTGGTTATGAAAATGTAGCCAAGTATTCTATATGGGTTATCTCATTTTGAGGTAGTATTGTTCCCCCCATTTTACAATTGCGTCCCAGGTGGTGCAGTGATAATTTGACTGCTAATGCGGGTTCAATCCATGGGTCAGGAAAACCCCCTGGAGTAGAAAATGGCAACCTGCTCCAGTATTCTTGCCTGGAAAATTTTATGGACAGAGGAGCCTGGTGGGCTACAGTTCACAGGGTTGCAAATAGTCAGACACAACTGAGTGACTGCATACACACACACACTTTTATAATTATGGAAACTGAGGTAAGTGATTTATTCAAGTTTACAGCTCTGAGAACTTCCCTCTTGGTTTCGTGGCTAAGACTCCACACTCCCAAAGCAGGACACCTGGGTTCAATCCCTGGTTAGAGAACTAGATTCCACATGCTGCAACTAAGAGTTTGTATGCCACAACTAAAAAGATCCCGCATGCCACAACTAAGACCCAATGCAGCCAAATAAATAAATACAAATTTTTTTAAAAGTTTATGAGTGATTCAGCAACTTAGCAGCAGCAGCATGTTGTTGTATGGCAGAAACCAAGGCAACATTGCAAAGCAATTATCTTTCAATTAAAAATTTTAAAAATAAACATTCATGACCTGAAAAACAAGGTACAAACTTCCAATTATAAGATAGTTAAGAGCCTTGTGGCTCAGACGGTAAAGAGTCTGCCCTAATGTGGGAGACCAGGTTCGATCTCTGGGTCAGGAAGATCCCCTGGAGAGGGGAATGGCAACCGACTCTAGTATTCTTGCCTGGAAAATCCCATGGATGGAGGAGCCTGGTGGGCTACAGTCCATGGGGTCTCAAAAGAGTTGGATAGGACTGAGCGACTTCACTTTCACTTTAAGAGATGTAATGTCCTAGGAGTTCTCATCATGAAGAAAGGATATATTTTTTCTATTTCCTGAATTTTGTTTCTATATGAGATGATGAATGTTCACTAAACTTACGGTGATAACTATTTCATGATGTGTGTGTATTGACTCCAGAGCCAGGCTTTTGAATACCACTCTATTATACTTCCTACACTGTTACTAAAAGTCCACAACAGTAAAAATACCATTTAAGAAAGAAAGAAAGGGAAAAAGAGACTTGCCAATCATTAGCATATTTTTAAAATTCCTCAGGTAAACTAGCAGACATTGAGCTGGACCATGAAGAGAGAAAACTGAAAGTTCAGGTTGATGAAAAGAATTTTTTTGAAAATTTCAATCTCAGGACTCTGAGATTTATTTACTTAGCATTTATTGTGTGTCAGGCATTTTGTAAAGTATTAACCGGAGATATGGTTCTCTGCGTCTGTCTTTATCAGACCAGTTTCATTTTTGTCCAAGAAAACCCTCTTTCCCATATATATATATATATATACTACAAAAGATGTATTACTTAAGTTTTAAAATAAAATCTTAATTACCCATAGAAGTGGGTAACTTTTTCCTTTTTTGTACTACTGTATCACCAAGAGTTGAAGAGCAAATTGAATGCAAAGATTCTCCAAGGGAACAGCCAAAGAATAGGTTAATAAAATGTGCTATTGTCCTATTAACTGGGGAGTGAAGCCATATTAGAGTTATAGACTTCATTGCAGGAGAATCTCCATAGCAAAAGAACTATTCAAATGGCCATCTATTAAGGAATAATCAAAGGCTTTAGATAGTGTGTTTAGTAAACATTTGGTAGAAAATTGAAGCAGTTATCTATTTAATTCTTATTTATATGTACTTAAAACCACCTCTTCTAGCCCCTTGAACTATCCAGAAATTTTCATGAGAGTAAACATAACCATGGCTCACATTTTTGTATGAGCAGAGTTGCTTAATTTTCTTTTTCCAACATAGAGAAGCTAACAATGTGAATAGTTACAAGAAAAGGCAACATTTGCACATCTAGATTCTTGAATTTCCGAATAAAATTGAGTCTTCCTTAGTACAGATTTCCAGGGATTTGTAGTAAACAGTGTAAGAAGCTGTTGGTATAAATCTTTTCTCAAGTTGGGCATATTAAGAGATCAGACCTGGATTTCCTTTGCCTTCATATTTTTTCTGTGAATTAAAGGCATCTGGATATCTATTCTACTCTAATATTTATCTGATATATATAAAAATACAATATAGATCTAATATAACATTAGATATTGTATAATACAACATGATTTAATATATTAATATATCTTAATACATATATTAATATATTGATTCGTATATTAACATATACATATATACATGATCATGTGTATGGATGCATATTTAATAGTCTACTATATGCCAGATATTTCTAATAAAAATGAACTGATACTTATTGAACACTTGTTAAATACCAGGCACTGTGTTTTTAATTTTTCTTCAGATAAACAGCTAATACCTTTTATTATAAACTGTCTTATCAATACTTGTACTACAGTAATACAATACTTACACTTAACATGTAACACTTATATTGTATTTTACCTGGCAACTCTAATCTAAGAGTGATGGAAAGCCATTAAAAGATTGTAATCCAGAGTGATAAATAAAGATAAATGATCTGGCACTGTGTTTTTAAAATTTTGTTCTGGAACTTGAAAGGGAAAGTTTTATTGGTTAGTTTTGGGGGGTGGGGTGTAGAGGGGAGCAGCACCATGCCATGTGGCTTGTGGGATCTTAGTTCCCTGACCAATGACTGAACCCAGGCCCTCAGCAGCGAAAGCATCCAGGGCATTCCCCAAGCCCTGTTGTACAGTAAGAAAATGAAGCCAAGGCTTAGATAACTTGCCCAAGGCCACACAGCAAGTAGCAGAACAAGATGTGAAGCCAGGCAGTCTGACTCAGAACCCATACTCTTGATCACTTTATATCAGTCATGTCCAACTCTTTGTGACCCCATGGACTTCAGCACACAAGGCTCATTTGTGCATGGAATTCTCCAGGCAAGAATACTGGAGTGGGTTGCCATTCCCTTCTCCAAGAGATCTTCCCAACCCAGGGATCAAACTTGGGTCCCCTGCATTGCAGGCCGATTCTTTACCATCTGAGCCACTAAGGAAGCCTTATTATGTGGTCTCATTCAGTTAATAAATGCTAAGGTATTAGTGACACAGTTTCATTTCTGACTTGTGTTTCTCTTTGTGAATGAAGACCCAACATTAGCGTTTATGCCTCTAGCCCATTTTACTCAAAAGAAGACTATTTTATGACAGAATATAGCCTTCCTACAAGGTTAACAAATTTGTAAAATGTGCCACTGTCCTTGTGCCTGGCAAAACACTTTCAAGTTGAGGATCATCTCAAGTTAACACCAACCTGACTTCCTTTGTCATATTCATTAACCTTCTTTAACTTTTGAAACAAATTCTGAAATACTAGGATCGCTTCCTTAATCACCACATAAGGTAAGTTACACCTTGTTAGACTGATACTGATTTGTTAAAAGACAGAGTAATTTGAAGCAATTGCTATTTCCTATCCAATTAAATGGGCTATTTTTCTTTACTAAAGTATTAGATAGTCTAAATCTAACTCATTCAGAGCTTTCCAAAGCTTTATGCTCCTTTCCAAACTAAAGTGAGGTTTCACTATAGACAGCATTATCATTAAAATTTTAAAAGTGCTTTGGGAAATAATTATAGAGCATGCTTTACAATTTTACCTTTATTTGCACACTTGGACATTAACTCATTAAACTTTCACAAATCTTTCCTACCTAAAAACATCCCATTCAAAGTTGAACATTATTAATAGCATTATCAATATTTATTCAATGTGCATTTCAAATGACTAATATGCTTCAAATAATTTTTTGATCTTTTATTTAGATAATCCATCATAACAGTTTTCAAGATATCTTTGAAAACCCTCCCTTTACTTATTTTGGCTGTTCAGTGTTAGAAAACTTGGTTTTCTCTGAGTATTGAATTCAGCACAGGGTAGGTCTAATTCTAACTTTGATAGAGTAAAGCTATACCAGCCTTCTTTTGGTTTAACCTGGCATGATATATCCTTTCCATTCTTTTTCTATTTTCTTATTATTTTTTCCAGCTTTATTGAGATACAGTTGATATATGACATTGTGTAAGTTTAAGGTGATGACTAGTGCCCAGGATTCTAGTTAGGGACTTGGAAGGAATATGCCTGAAAGTTTTGAGGCAGAGAAGTCTGAGATAGAGGCATATGGGTGGATATAGGGGCATGAGCATGAAATGTGAGAATTTTTTTATCACGTGTTAATGCCCACCAGATGGAGAAGGCAACGGCACCCCACTCCAGTACTCTTGCCTGGAAAATCCCATGGATGGAGGAGCCTAGTAGGCTACAGTCCGTGAGGTCGCTAAGAGTCAGATGACTGAGCGACTTCACTTTCACTTTTCCCTTTCACGCACTGGAGAAGGAAATGGCAACCCACTTCAGTGTTCTTACCTGGAGAATCCCAGGGACAAGGGAGCCTGGTGGGCTGCTGTCTATGGGGTCGCAGAGAGTCAGATACGACTGAAGTGACTTAGCAGCAGCAGCAATGCCCACCAGAAAGAATCCACCACACAAGATGCACTGAACAATCAAGCAGACAAAATGACCCTGATCAGTCTTTATCACCAGCTAACCCCAAACTGGCATGAGGGGCACACAAATAAAATGGACTTAGTGACAGAGATGGAGGCCACAGAGCCACCAGGACTTGCTGAGGTGATAGCTGAGGGTGAGGGTAATTTAAAATGGATAGTGTGGAAAGGTTAACATAAGTACCAGTTATACCTCCAAGATGAACTGCAGCCACAGGGTCTGTAGTTTATCCCATTAATCCCCATGTCTAGTGTTCCCTTCAAGAAAAGAAGCTCAGAGAACCATGAAGGAGCTGCTCCCTGAACCTGCACAGAGAAGTAGAGCTGTGTGACATGATGGTGGGTAGATTGCAGTGGCAGTGGAAATATACCAGTCAGATCTCCTGTTATGGGGATCACACCTGACTGCTCACCCCAGCTTCTGACCCTCTGAATCCACCACTATGTCTGCACAGAGGCTACACTTCCTGTGGGCAACTCCCAGCCAGTGAGGGGCACAGAAGGCTACTAAAGCAGAGACCATTCCAGAGAAATGCAAGACTTTTCAAGAGAGCAGCTTTGACGTGGGGACTCCTCATTAGCCCAGCTAAACCCTTCTTGGAACCGTTCTGAATCCTAAGACTTTATCTATCTTGATCATCCTCTCCTATCACAGGAATTACACCTGCATTGTGATTTGAAACATCTTTCCACCTTTTGCTTCCTCCTCCTCTTGCACAACTGTTTCTTCCAATATTATCTCCTGCACATCTATTATCGTATTGGTGTCATCTTCTAAAAACACCTAAACTAACACACCCATCTACTGAGTTCACTTCTTTTATTATTTACTTATAAATTTCCACTTGATTTTTAAGAATATACTCCAGTCCTCTTGTGAAATTCGTTATCTCTTCTTTCTTGAACGTATTAACCACAGCTAATTTTAAATTCCTACTTGATAATTCTAATATGTGGATTAGCTGTAGGTCTCTTTCTAATGTTTGGTTGGTTGGTTTTGGATATTTGATCCAGTTTCTTGGCATGTCTGGTAACTTTTCATTGTATCCTTGACAATATATTTTTAAAATTATAGAGGCTCTAGATGGTATCTTTTTCCAGGAAAGTTTTACTTTTCTTCTAGCAAGTGGAGTACAGACAGACTACCTTGATCCAGTCAAAGTGGAGTTGTCAAGATTTGTTAGGGCTAATGTGTTTCTGACACAGTCCTGCGCTTATCATACACTTACTCTCAGAGCGTAGTCCTGTAAGAGGTTCAACTGAAAGTGTGGGTTCTTTCCCAGTACCCCTCCATTTTGATGGGCTCTGAAACCCCTACCCCTTCTTTCCCAGACTCAAGAAACTGCTTCTATGTCTGCTCAGGTCTTTATCTTCCTGGATGCTGCTATTCGTCAGGTGTCTTAGCATCTCTCCTTATATCTTCATAGCTTCCAACTCAGCAAATGGCTCAGAGGGAATTTCTGATGACTTCTCTGTGGTCAGAGAAGTGACCACTTCTAACCCTCCTCTCCTCCCCTCCTAACCCTTCAAGTTTTGGCTACCTTGGCAACTCTAAACTCCAACTTTTACCTTTCAGTGCAGTGAAACTGCAGAAAGCTCTTGGCTGCCCCATCTGCCTAGCTTCTTTTCTCCATTTCCTGGATCAGCAAATGCCTAAGTGTAAAAATAGATGCATAAATGCAGCTTGTCTGAGTATGCTTTCCTTTGCTCTTGGACCTTGGTCTTGCAAACCTGGGCTTCTTTGATGGTGGCTCTCTGATGCATTCTAACATGATTTCTTTCAACTAATCTGGTCCTTCTAGTTATCAGTATAATTTTATATTTATTAGTGTAAGTATTGGATGAAATTCTATCTTTTCTAATAATATGGGCATTTATCATGGCTGATCAACATTTTACCCCTAGTCACTAGCAAGTGCCTAATACTTAAGGAATGTTCAATAATTATCTATTGAATGAATATGGTGCTATAATCACCTTTTAAAGTAGCTCATCCACTATACTGGAATGTGAAAATATGAATTAAGAGTCTGTCAATGAGCAAATGAAGCCAATAGCTAACAGCTGAATAGTGTCCCTCTCACTAATGATGACACTATGTGTGTGTGTTTGTGTACATAAGTGGAATTGAGTTATATATGGCAAAAATGTAAGCTACTCAGCAGTAGGAAAGAGACTTTTTGGATAAGTACTTGAATATTCATTGAAACCAGAAAACTACAAAGATCTCAAGGGATATCATTTCAAACTCTGATAAGAGCATTTATGCAGTAATTCATTGAGCAACTCTACCAAAATGAAATGCTGACAAAAAGAAGAAAGATCAAAGAATGCTTTCAAGGACAGAGCAGGAATCGGGTATTGCAAGGGAAAGATGACGTGTTTAGCAGAAAGGCTCAGTGAAAAGGGGAAACAGAGCAAAAAGTGAACTTCTGGGGAAAGCAAAAAGTTCAAAGTGTCATGTTACCTCTCTTCAACACAGATCAAAAGATACCCCAACATTCCCACCTGCCTGACTTTATAAAACAAAATAGAGGTGAAGGGTGAGAGATTAATTCAAAATAGCCTAATTATTCTGTTGAAATATTCCAGGAGGCCCAAAGCATTTTTCATGTGTCCAGGACTTCCACTACTTTGCTGAAAAACTAAAAAGTCAGAAGTTTTAACTATTGGACAATATATTAGTTGGTACATGAAACTGGCTAAGGTTTACTATGGCTATTGGAAGTCAAAATGGGCACTTGATCAATTCATCAAAATAACCAATATAATTTCCAAATTAGCAGTTAGAGTGAATCAGTCAATTTAGTCACATGTGGACTGAACAACTCCACAGAGAGATTCCCCAAATCCAAAGTCTGTTGGCCTTACCTGGCGCTAGTGGTCTTCAATGACAAAATAGACCAGTGGGACTTAATAGCTATCTACAGGGCATTCCATCCAAAAACAGAAGAGTACACATTCTTTTCAAGTTCACATGGAACATTCTACAGGATGTATCACGTGGTAGGCCACAAAAGAATTGGTGCTTTTGAACTGTGGTCTTGGAGAAGACTCTTGAGAGTCCCTTGGACTGCAAGGAGAGCCAACCAGTCAATCCTAAAGGAAATGAGTCCTGACTATTCATTGGAAGGACTGATGCTGAAGCTGAAGCTCCAATACTTTGGCTACCTGATGCGAAGAACTGACTCCTTAATAAAGACCGTGATTCTGGGAAAGATTGAAGGCAGGAGGAGAAGGGGACAATAGAGGACAAGATAGTTGGATAGCATCACTGACTCAATGGACATGAGTTTGAGCAAGCTCCAGGAGATGGTTGGTGAAGGACATGAAAGCCTGGTGTGCTGTAGTCCATAGGGTGGCAAAGAGTTGGACATGACTGAGCAACTGAACAACAACAACCAAGGTCACAAAACAAGTCTCAACAAATTTAAGAAGACAGAAATTATATCAAGCATTTTTTTCCCAATTACAACAGTATGAAACTAGAAATAAATTACAGAAATAAAAATGGAAAAAGGATAAAAATGAGGAGACTAAACAACATGCTACTAGAAAAACCAAAGAGGTCCATGAAGAAATCAAAGAGGAAGTCAGAAAATACCCTGAGATGAAAATGGAAACACAACACTCCAAAATATATGGGATGTAAAAAAAGCAGTTCTAAGAAGAATCAACTTCAAGACTAGCCCCTAGTACAGTCCTTGGCACATGGAAGTATTCAATACATGTCTGTTGACAGATTTAATGCAGTTGGTTGGATGTATCTTACCCAAAGAAATGACTAGAAGCCCTTATGCTGGACCTTTTCTGGGAATGTTACCAGTAAGAAAAATGTGCAAACTGTATGGTGGGGTCTGGCCAATGTCAAGACCACATGTTGGCATCCTTAAATGTGTTGAGACATCCACCAGCCTTCTACTCTGGCTGAAATGGCAGGAGAAATGGTGAAGAGACTAACTGGAATGCCATGTCAGCTCTCCCAACATCTTTCAAGATGAGTGCAAAACTTGTGATAACTGCTTCCTCTTAGGTTTCAGATCTTTCAGGAAAAGAATGAAAAATAGGGGAGACAAAGCCAGAGTAGAGGAGGTTACAACCTAGGAGAATAAACCATCAGGAACAGTTACTTCAGAAAGATTATGATAATGAGAATAAAAGTAAGAAGTGAAATCACTATGAATGGTTTATTTAATGAATCCAAAGCCCAGCATGTCCTTTTCCTTGGTGTCACTTGCTGTCCTTGTTTGGTCCACAAGGCAAAAGTAAACCAGTAGGCTTTGGACAGACTCTTATTTACTGAATCTATGACTTTATAGCACCAAATGTGCAGTTAAAATACCAAAAATAAACATGAAAAAGAATATATATATACATATGTATACACACATAACTGAATCATTCTGCTGTACACCAGAAACTAACCGTTCACTGTAAATCAGCTATACTTCAGTAAAAAATTTTCAAAAGTCAAGAAAAAAATACCTGACAGCCCACATGTCAGATGTTTTCCTCCGGTACGGTGGTCCTCAGTGGCAGTTTAGGTTTATGTTGGTTGGCACTAATGCATTTTACAATACTTGTGAAGAATCTCCAGTTCTCCTCACACAATTATGTATGTTCATGTAAAGGTGATTGTCTTTGTTGATGATGACACTTTTCTGAATGCAGAACACTGGATGAATGCAATGAGCCAAGACTACTCAAGCAGAGCAAAGAGGAGGGGAAGACCTTGGGGATGGTGAAAGGGATCACCTTCAATAGCAAGAGTCAGATGTAGGTTACAGTATGGTGGTGACGGTGGTGGTGGTTTAGTCGCTAAGTCATGTCCAACTCGTGATGCCATGGACTGTAGCCCACTAGGCTCTTCTGTCCATGGGATTCTCCAGGCAAGAATACTGGAGCAAGTTGCAATTTCTTTCTCCAGGGGATCTTCCTGTCCCAGGGATTTAACCCTGGTCTCCTGCATTGCAGGCAGATTCTTTACCCCTGAGCCAACATGGAAGCCTAAAGTATGGTAGAAAAGCTCAAATAGGCATGATAGAGAAGGCAAAACACTGGTGGCTCAGATGGTAAAGAATCTGCCTGCAATGCAGGAGACCTGGGTTTGACCCCTTGGACAGGAAGATCTCCTGGAGAAGGGAATGGCTACCCACTCTAGTGTTCTTGCCTGGAAAACAAATAAAGCTTTAATAATCTGGCTTCCCAAGTGACGCAGTGGTAAAGAATCCACCTGCCAATGGCAGGAGACACAAGAGATACAGTTTCAATCCCTGGGTCCGGAAGATCCCCTGGAGAAGGATATGGCAACCTCACTTCAGTATTCTTGCCTGGAAAGCTGCATGGACAGAGGAGCCTGGTGGGCTACAGTCCATGGGGTCAGGGGTCACAAAGAGTCAGACACGACTGAGCACACACAGCACAATCTCCTTGGTATCTCTAAACCATCAAGTTGCCACATCAGTCCCTTCACCAGCTTGGTCTGAGGGTTTATACATTTAATCTCCCATATCTGCACATCAGAAATGGATCAGACAATCTCAGATTAAAAAATGTGTCCACCACTCCTCATCAGAAGTCCCTGATTCTTCATATTTTCCCAACTCTTAACTGACTGGAGATGGAGAAGAACACATACATAACAGATGGGCTTTAACTGAGATGATCCTCATTCTTTGTGAATGGAAAGGGAGTAGATTCATCTAACGAGCATCCAGGCTTTCTACAGAGGGACTGTGTGGCAGGACAAGGTGCATGGCACAGGACAGCAGAATTGGGGACAGAAGGCACTGGTACCAAGCATTTGGTCTCAAATGCAGAAAATACCCTGTTGGGGCTCCAGGTGATGGAGGTGGGATAAAAGGGCCCAGTAACTCAGGATGAGAGACACAAGGGCCTGGAGAAAGAGGTCCCACTCCTTCCTCTCCTCCAAACCTTGTTTTCATTTCAACAATCACACAAATGTCTCTTACATTAAACTACAGCTGCGAACAGGAGATTGGCAGAATTTTCACTTTTCATCTGGATGA
Organism: Giraffa tippelskirchi; assembly: GCF_054371585.1. Classification (NCBI taxonomy): domain Eukaryota; kingdom Metazoa; phylum Chordata; class Mammalia; order Artiodactyla; family Giraffidae; genus Giraffa; species Giraffa tippelskirchi. The sequence continues at coordinate 116,841,266 of NC_137283.1, read as the reverse complement.
TTCAACATCATGTAGTAACAGCTACTGTGGACCTCCTAAGGAGGGAAAGGGTGGGAAACAACCTATCTCGAAAGACTGATTTAAAAAAAAGTTTAGAAGCCACTAGGTGTTTGGTACTTATTTTCAAGGCTATAAATCCCACAGCAGGTGCGCCCAGGCAATCAGGATAGGCAAGAACTCTGATAAATTCAACGCTGATACTTAGGGCCACAGAAACCCTGGGAGGCTATAAATAGTCATTAGGAGTGAGATGTTGCTGAACACAGAGGGAGAAATCCACCAATGGAGCAGAAATGTAAATCAGAAACTACCATGATGAAATTGTGTTTTCATATTAAGTATAAAGAAAGAAAAAGAGAAAAAGCAAGAACTAATTTTTTTTTTTCCAAAGCTTAGTCAGAATTTCAGCCATTTCAGAAAATGTCCAAAGAGAGAAGAGGAGGAAGAGAAGAAATATGGGAGGGAGGAGAGAAGTAAAGGAAGGAGGCAAGGGAAAGAAAGGAAGAAGCTCCCCCGCCCCCCATTTCATTCAAACATCTATAGAATCTGGCAGGTTCAGTCCAGATGTTCCAGCTGTGCCCACAGTTAATGAGCTATCACCTTTCAGTTGCCAATGTTGGGTTTCTTTTTTGCAAGAGAGCAAAACTTATTGATAAACACTGTTTACTTCTCACATATTCTCTGAGGGTCCTGGGATGATTAATACATATTTGAGAAGTCATTCCTGAAGCATGTGAAAGTCCTGGCAACAAAAGTACTAGGCATATGTAAAGCAGTTATACATAATCATTGTCAAAAATCACTTCTTGCCTGATTCCACCTCCAAAAAAAACACATACATTGTCATCATTAAGGTGCTTTGGTTTATTGGATTACATCTCACAAATGTCAGGGAACAATAGAATGTACTGCATTATATTAACAGTGCAGTTTTCAGGTTGTTTCTGTCTGTAGTTGTTCTTTTGATCACCTTTTCCATGAATTATATTTCTATTATTGGAGTAGGTCACCTTGAAAAGTAAGTCTGTACTACATATAAAGAACTCTATGGAAGTCACTTTTTTTGATGTTCTCTCTCCCTCTCTCTTTAGCAAATTTCACATATGGATTTATAGAGCAATTATTGCTGCAAATATTTAGCAATACAGAATTAGGGTGGTGAAAGAGTTAGTAATGATATAGTTATACCACTTAATATGTTCTTGGCTGACCCACACAGACCCTATTTCAGAAAATGCTTCCATAGACTCAGAATATAATTGATTTATTTCCTCGGTCAGGGAAGGATGGTCGTTTATTAGCAATTGAAAAATGAGGTTCAGCATCAAATAACGTTTTATTAAGCCCTCCAAGTGTGATCAGAGTAAAAGAAAGATGACTGAGAGTTTTGAAAGTAAATAGAGGGGATAAGAAAGATGGCGAATGGCATCAGCTTTGAAGGCAAACAGCCTGTGTTCAAATCCTGATTCTACCACTTACCCACTTTCTACTCAAAACTGTAAAGCTTTGGGCACCGACTTCTGTGATGCGATTACTTGTTCTATAAATAAAATGGTGACGTCGAGAATACCTGCCTCCAAGGTTACTATAAGGATTAATGTAAGTGTATATATAAAATTCTCAGCACATAGTACACACTGTACAAATTCTTCATTGTAGGAATAGTTATGTATATTGATGAAGTTTAGTACTGAATCTCTTCTCCATCACCGCCTGTCCCATATATCCATGTAAGTGGCCACAGATTCTCTCAGTACTTTTCAGGGTCTCTAACATCTTTGCTTCCTCTCCATCTTGTCACCAGGCCTTTTGGCAGAAACTTCACCTTGGTACCTGAACTACTGCTATAGTCTCCTGATCCCAGTCTTGATACCCTTATAATAGAATCCACCACACCCTGCACACTAACTCCAGTTCTGCTTTGTTATAATCATGCATTTCTATGCCTAAAAAATGTTGATGTCTCCCAACCACCCACAGGATGAAGTAGAAATGTCTTAGCCTGGTCTTCAAGGTCCTCCCCATCCTGGCCACAGCCTATCTCTAACATTTTCTACTATCTACCAGCACTGATACTTTGCCAAGACAAGCTCATTATCCAGAGCAATGGCATCCTGCCATGTTCCTAAATCTGAAGCCAGTACACGGAGTCTTAGAAACCTTTTCTGAAGATTTTCTTTATCAGAATCAAGGGAAAAATCAGAGACTATCTATGGTCTTCCCTATGAAACCTCTCCTCTTTTCATACTAATACTCTGAAAGAAAGCAAAATTGCACATCACTACTCTGAACAGCTTTGAGAACCCAAAGGACAGGACAGATTCATCCATATTTGAGATGCCATCCAGCCTATTCAGAATCAGGATCTCAGCAAGTGTGGGGAGGTTGAGATGGGCCAAGGTCAGGATGAAATCATGGGTAAAGGGCTGTGGAATGAGATCAAGGAGGATGCCTGACCCCAGGCTGCAGGAGCAGCATAAGTAAGGGAAATGGCAAGAGCAATAAAGGTAACTCACAATTCTGGTTACTTTTCTGTATAATAAATGACTCCGAAACTTTCAGTTCAGTTCAGTCGTTCAGTCGTGTCCAACTCTGCAACCCCATGGACTGCAGCACTCCAGGCTTCCCTATCCATCACCAACTCCCAGAGCCTACTCAAACTCATGTCCATCGAGTCAGTGATGACATCCAACCATCTCATCCTCTGTTGGCCCCTTCTCCTCCCGCCTTCAATCTTTCCCAGCATCAGGGTCTTTTCTAGTGAGTCAGTTCTTCGCATCAGGTAGCCAAAGTATTGGAGTTTCAGCTTCAGCATCAGTCCTTCCAGTGAAAATTCAGGACTGATTTCCTTTAGGATGGACTGGTTGGATCTCCTTGCAGTCCAAGGGACTCTCAAGAGTCTTCTCCAACACCACAGTTCAAAAGCATCAATTCTTCAGTGCTCAGCTTTCTTTATAGTCCAACTCTCACATCCATACTTGACTACTAGAAAAACCATAGGTTTGACTAGACAGACCTTTATTGGCAAAGTAATGTCTCTGCTTCTTAATATGCTGTCTAGGTTGATCATAGCTTTCCTTCCAAGGAGCAAGTGGTGAAAAATAAACATTTTATGTTGCTCATGATATTGTAGGTTAGAAAACTAGAAAGGGCTCACTTGGGCAAGTCTTTCAAGGGCTATAAATACAGATATGAAAGTCATACACGTAAAATTTGTGGTTGAAATCATGGTGGAATATAAGATTTTCCAGGGAGAATATGAAGAGAAAGGAGAGGGTCAAGAACAGAACCTTGGGAACACCAGCGTTCACAGGGTCAGCCAAGGAAGGATGGTCTTATTCACTTCTAACTTGAACATACTTCTCATGCAGTAGACACTCCTGTGGAAAGAAATTCCATGGCCACTGAGGAAACAGGTGACCAGAAACCCTGCTTTCCTTCTTAGCTCTTTCTTGGAGTCCCTCCTAAAGTCTATAATTAGATGCTGGCTGGAACTGCAATTATCTGAAGGCTCAACTGAACTGAATGTCAGCACACATTTGTGAAGCGAACAGAATGAAGAGACATCAGCATTATGTACTCACACTATCGGTCAGACTACACCAGGTTTTGCTGCAGTAACAAACAACCTCTCCATTTCAATGGCTTCAATGACAAAAGTTATTCTGCATTATCCTCATTCTCACTCTACAATCCAGGTGGATCCATGTGGAATACCACTGGTAACCATGGCAGAAGAAAAAGAGAGTATGACAAAGCACATACTAGCTCATAAAGTTTCCACGATGGAGGTGACACAATCATGTCCATTCACATTTTGCTTGCTGAAAATGTGCCATAACCAAACTTGAGTTCAGAGAAGGGAGGAACAATTTTTCAACACTCCCTAAATGAGAGAGAGAAACAGATGCAGTGGACAGCATTCGTGACTAACACAACGGTCACTCGCAACAAAAACATTGGGTTTTGGTTGGGAGGTCAGGGTAGACATACTAGGGCTAACCACCAAAGGTAGTATTTGGGCTATACATAAAAGATGGGAAGGAGTTAGCTGAATGGAGATGGAGAGAAAAGAGAGAAAAAAGCAGGGCGATAAGAAAGCACCAGACAATGTGACAAGGAAGAGTCTTACTTGACTGGAACACAAGGTACTAGTTCACCCTAAAAAACATGCTGGAAAAAAATTGCTCTACACCAAACATGTAGGATGGATAAGTTTAAGAGTACAATGATATGCTAAGTTCTGGAATGAATAATGGGGTTGCGTGATAGGTCATGAAAAGAGGTTCACCAAGTAAATGAAAGAATAAGCCCCCAGGATAATCTTTAAGAAGTAACTTTTTGCTTAAATCACAGAGACAGGAAGTATCCTATTGGAATTAGAAGATGATAATAATAATAATGAAAAAGAGTTCCTGGCAAGAGGGGACACGCATATTCTCAGGTAAATTTTCAGTCTTCTCTCATGAATAAAAGAACAGACTAAATGGCTTCTGGTTTTAGATGCCACTGTGCTGTTAATGTCCCCTGAGTTCCTTGGGTAGGAGAAATTATTAATGTCAGAAATATCTTCCTTTGTCATGATCATCAGACAGTAGAAAACTGGCAGTGTCATTGCTGCTCTGAAAACCAATTTTGATTTAAAGCAAAAGATAGTTAACTATCAAATTCCAGTTAATATCCTCCTTATTGTAAGCTCCTGGAAGGCAGGGCTTGCATCCTATTTAAATTTATGTCTCCATTGTGAGCATAGAGAAGATATTCAGTCAAATGTGTTGAGTTGCCTATTGGAAAGAATAGAAAATTATAGGGAATGACTTCATTTGAGTTGTTCATATTTTTCTCTCAAGGCAAATATTTTGCTTGCGTAAGATTTTTGCCTGCATTAAAGATTCCACGAGCAGAAAAATACAGTTTGAATACTGATGGGGTAAATTACCATTTTCCTTAAAACTGTATTCTATGCTAGGCTCCCTTTTCTCTGCTTGTTTTTGCAGGATCTGTCAACTTCCCACCCTGGTGAGCTGAGGGGAACAACTTAGTCAGAAACACCAACTGCGTGCTGAAAGCCTTCAGCCAGGAGCATCCCAGTCAGCTTCAGCTTCTCCCCTCAGCCTCCACACACTCCTTGAATGCTACCTCCCAAGCTCCAAAACTAAGAGGAAAAAAAAAGAAGGAAACTACAAAGAAGGAAAGTTCTCTAGGTGTTATCTACTAAAGGAGACTCTTCAGGTTTCCTAGATTATCATTCATTTGTGCCACATCCCTGAGTTCCTTCTGGAAGCCTGCATTCTCAAACATCAGTGTGCCCCCGACCTCCACAAGGAGAAGAAGCCTGCATCTCCCACCCTCAGGATGACCAGGGTTTACTTTTCTCAACACTTGTATGTGGCAGCTTTTGGTGATCTAGTAAGTAGTTACGTCACTGATGCTTGACAAGACCCCTTCCTAAGGAGACTAAATTGTGGGTCAAGGGTGTTAAGCTGATAAGTTATGAAATTATTCTTTGTGAATTATAGACTTAGTATGGTGTCTAATGCTTTCCTGCTGGCTCAGCAGTAAAGAATCTGCCTGCCAATGCGTGAGTTGTGGGTTCAATCCCTGGGTTGGGAAGATCTCCTGGAGAAGGAAATGGCAACCCACTCCAGTATTCTTGCCTGGAAAATCAGACAGAGGAGCCTGGTGGCTCCAGTTCATGGAGGTGCAAAAGAGTGGTACACAACTTAGCAACTAAACAACAGCAACAACAATAGTATCTAACAGGGGAAACTCTTTGTTGTCTTTTAAAAGAAAGAAGGGCTTCCCAAGTGGCCCAGTGGGTAAAAAATTCACATGTAATGCAGGGACACAGGAGACACAGGTTTGATCCCTGGATGAGGAAGATCCCCAGGAAGAGGGCATGGCAACCCACTCCAGTATTCTTGACTGGAGAATCCCATGGACAGAGGAGCCTGGCGGGCTACAGTCCATAGGGTCGCAAAGAGTCGGACAAAACTGAAGTGACTGAGCAGGCAAAAAGAAAGAGATACTTAGAAAACAGCTCATTTTTTGAGAAATGGGGCATGGCTGTCTAAAATCAGCCAGAGGATGAACGACAAATGGGGAGCACCCGCATCCTGGCTGGTCCTGGTAAAGAAGAGGCATGCATCTCTGTGCCCAGTGTTTGGGTGAAAGCACATTAGCCAGATCATCACACAAGCATCCTCTAGCAGAGCATGAGCTGAACCGTAAGCCAGGACAGAGCAGGCTTCCACTAAGGACTTTTACCAAATAGAGTGGGAGAATCTAGTTTCCTAAGAGAGGCAATTCAATCCACCAATCTTGAAACTTCTGTAAGTAATAAGAAGGCAACCTTTTCAGAGATCTTGTTTTCCTGTTGGTGACTCAAGTGCAGCAAACTTTTCTCACATGTCACAGGTCACTGACGCTCAGGATTTTAAACTAAGGTGGGAATATAAAAGTACGGAATTCTAATCCATGCATGAAATTTGCTAAACACTTTTTCTTTTAATTTTAAGACTGCTTTAATCAAGTAACATTGTTATTCAAAACAGGAAATCTTAGGACGTTTGAACAGAGCAAAGTTAAAAATGACTAGGGTAGCCGCTATGAATAAATTCTTTACTATGTGGATCGAATTCCAGGGTAAGTTTGGCACTAGAATGAACACTAGTCTAAGCCAAAATTTTCTCTTTAGTGTTTAGAAGCTCAGAACTCTGTTCTGCTGTAGCTATTAGCTGCCATTTCTTTAGATGTCTGGCTCCTGAAACTTCCGAGACGACGGCGTTGCCATTCCACTGCTAACAGAAATCTTTAGAAACTTAAGTGGACAGGGTGTGCATGGGAGCTATTATTCTCCCCGAGCTGAAGATGAGATGGTGATGGTGCCCTTGACTGCAGTGTGGTTACCTCAAGTGGGCTGCACCATGCTAGAGGGCAATGAGTCTTTGATTGTCAAAGTGAGCATTCAAAATGACTTTTTTTATTAACAACAAAAAAATGATTAAATATAATTCTTTATCTTCAAAGTGGTCCTTTTGAAAAATTGTGATATTTCTACAAAAGATGACAATCTGCCAACACAGAATAACTTGTGAATGCAAATATTGCTCACTTCATTGTTCCTGGTTTCCTTCAGAAGCTACATAATCTTACTTTCTAAAAAATGCGGGCTGCAAAGTTAATAGAATTCAAAGGGACTACCTTTCAATCTGAAAAGTTATAAAGATGTGAGTTCTCCACATCTTTAAGGAAATCCAATTATAGGTCTTTTTCATTATTATTATTATTCAAGGGAAGACCAAAAAAGGAGCTTTTCTTTCCTGGTGTCATTTGCTCAGCAGGAACTCACCTTGACATGGGAGCTGATTTTCCTGCATTTCTCATTAAGAAGTTACTACCCGATACCCAAACTCCAACATAAACTCTGTTTAAGCAGTTCCAGGTCGCCTTGCATTCCTTGGGTGTACCGTTTTCCTGCTACTTTACCTGTGGCATTCTGGGATGGGACTAGGGTGGGGCAAGGCAAGTAAAAGGCCTAAGGCATACATTTAAGGAAGAATTCACTCCCAGGGTCATGCAAATGAAGGGTGAGGATGTCTTTCCTTAAATTGTATACCCTGGTTTTCTCCCTCCCCCAACCGAGTCCTGGCCCTGGTGGAACTTGTTATTTCTAAGTAATCCCTAATCATTAAAAAGGAAAATGAAAATAAATTTTTAATAGTCTACCAAAATGTGTACTGAGTTGTTTTGGAGAGTTTCAAAGAGCAATGATTAAATATTTAATCTTCACACAAACAGGGAGTTGAGTGAAGCAGACATTGACTGATAAAGCCTTTCTGAGAATTACACACAAAAACAGTCATCCCAGAGAGAGCAGGACTCTTTTGAGGTGTTCAAAACACGGAGGTATCTAGAAACACACAACTCTGTCCTAGGAGATAGGTTCCCAACGAAACTAGCTAGCTATTTCATTATTGATGTGAATATAACAATCTGACTGTAATTTCCCCTTTCTCCTTCATCTTGTCATCATACTAATTAAACTGTTTTACCACACATTTTTTTTTTATAGTGATCTCTTTTCCCTTTCCCAGATTTTAGTGATGAACAGTTTCTATGAATTTTTACCGTAGTGCTAGCTCTTAAACTTTACAAGAATATAGAGTTTTGTCTTTAAGACTGCATGAGACTATTTATCTCACTCTTAGGCTTCCCTTAGCTCGGTACTTAAAGAGACTACTGACCACAAACCACTACAAAAAACAGCGAGTTCCAATTAAAAGGGGGAAGAATAAGTATTAATAGGAAATTCCTTTGACCAGCAGATATATTTATCACACATTTGGTCCACTGTGTTATGTTTCGTTTTGTTTTTTAACGCTAGCAATAGCATTAAAAATGTAATATGGCTATTGACAGTTGAAGATTCTATGGTTGTGGTGTTTTGGTTTTTTTTTTTTTTGCACTAGCAATAGCATTAAAAATGCAATATGGCTATTGACAGTTGAAGATTCTATGGCTCACTTTCTTAGCTCATGGAGTAGGTATAAAAGTAAATGGCATTTTCTGTTATTTCCCAAGTTTTAACCACATTTTTTTTTTTTGCCTACCACATACCAGTCATACTTGTTTCATCTCATCAAGTGGGGCTGCAAAAAAGTCACCAACTTGCATTTCTTTCTGAAATCAAGTTGGCAATTATGAAGGAGCAACTCTTTGATGCTTATGCATGGCTGAAGCAACTCCCACTTTGACTAAGGCAAGAAAAAAGGCAGAGCAGGCCAATTGTCTTACAAGAGCTTAACATCACCAAAAAAAAAAAAAAAGAATTACTGATTTCTCTTTCCTCATGGCTTTAGACAATAGGACATGTCAGGATTTCCAATAGGCTCCATCACACATAAATCAGAGTGTGTGCATTTCTCTCTAATGGACTAATTTACCACTCTGTACAAGACCAAGGGATTTGGTGCCTATATCAATCAGGTAATTGCTATAACAAATAAATCCCAAAAGTTCAATAGAAGTTTATTTCTTGTTCACTTGACAGCACCAGGCAGTGTTTCTGGTAGATGGACAGGTTTCTCCCACTCTGTGAATCAAGGACCTGGGCTCCTTTCCTCCCATGGTTCTGCCATCCCCCAGGATTACGGAGTTCCCCATATCCAATCATAAGGGCAAACAGACTTTGATGAAGATGTACTCTAGGACTTCCTTGGTGGTCCAGTGGTTGAGAATCTGCCTGCCAATTCAGGGGACATGAGTTCAAACTCTGGTCCAGGAAGATTCCGCATGCCTCAGGACAACTAAGCCTGCACACAACAACTACTGAAGACCGAGAGCCCTAGAGCCCGTTCTCTGCAATCAGAAAAGCCACTGCGATAAGAAGCATGCACACTGCAACTAGAGACAGCCTGAGCAGCAACGAAGACCCAGCACAGCCAAAAATAATTAATTAATTAAAAAGGCGCACTCTATACTCAATACCTTGGGCTGAGAAATGATGTACACTATTTTCACTAGAAGCCCCTTGACAAGAATAGTCATGTGATCCCACCAAGAAGCAAGGTGCTTAGCAAAGACGTCCACAACTGGGCAAGTACTTTTCAGTGACAGTTCTGTGATTGAGGAGCATTTATTTTGGTGAACATCTCACTCCTCTGAAATGTTCAACTGAACCCACGACATGCACTTATCTCATTTTCTATTTTTGAAGCAGATTCTCCCAATATCAAAGCTATATCATGATGATAAGTTACTTAATTTTTCTAAAATTCTCCACTCTTTGAGACTTGGGGATACTTTTAAGCACCACAAACATATGGTGTACTAAATGTTATCCAGTATCTTAAAGATTTAATTAATTTTCTACATACCTCACTCACAGAGAAAATTGCACTGAAGCACCAGTTTGATTCTATTACATTTATTTGTGTTCTCTCATTTTTGCCTGTATTTTCTTATATTTTCATTTTTATCTTTAAAAATGCCCCAGATTAGAACATTCTTTTCAGGACCTTAATTCTTGAAAATAAAAGAATTAATCAGCCAATCATTTCCCACTGCTGCCTGTGTTCCTATTTGGATTTGTAGGTCTATAATGTGTCAAAGAGGGCAAGAACCTTGGACTTGATCCAGCCCCAAACTCCTCATTTTACAGATGAGCAAATATGCTAGCAAACACTATTGATTCTCCCTCTTCAAATGAGTTTTCCCTTTGCTTTTCAACCCTTCATCATTTCTTTTTGCCATTGCCAATTCCAGGCCATTACCTGAACTAGCTTCTCTGTGACTCTAGATCCTTGTCTGTGTTGACCCATGAAGCAAAAGGGCTTCTTTTACCTGAGCCATAAGTAATATAGTAAGCACTCTGTGTCCCATTTCAATGTTATTAGTGAAAGTGATCTACTGATATTTCTATTTAACCCTCGGCATTTTTCTTTGACAGATATTTGTCAATAAAAGTTCTCTTATTCTCTCTCTTCAGGAACAGAAACTAGGAGAGAAATGCCCTACACAACACCCTTGCATTTTTTTGGTTAGTTCCTGACATCAGAAGCTGGAATTGTGGTTTAGTTCATCATTAAAGTCTCGTTTCTCTCCATCAATCTGCTCTCCACATTCTCATTGACCTTCTAGTAGGACAATCACAAAATCAAATGTCTTTAAAAGTTAAAGATGTCAATTACATCTCAATAAAGCAGGAAAATAAACAAATAAGTGTTTAAAAGACTCACACTAGAGACATTTAGTGAGGATATTTTTTTTCTTTTATATTTTACAAGACTGGATGTTGAGAGTCACACTTCCACATCCAGGGATTTTCAGAGTATATTTCACTAAATGTTTAGTCTGTCTATGACATTTTTTTCTCACCGTGGTAGCCACCTATTCATTGGAATGTAACACGTCACTATCAGAATAGGAGAAGCCACCATCTCCAGAAAGCCTTGCTGAGCACTCCCACCCCCACATGCATACACACTCTCAAGACAGGTAAAGCTCTCTTCCTTTGTACTTCCATAGAAGCTTCTATTTATATCTATCTTAATATTTATCAAGGTATATATATTTTATATCTTGAGGTAGAAACTAAACTGCAACACCTAGTGACATATGGAAGATTCTCAATAAACATTGGCTAAGTAAATGCACAGGAAACACTTAACATGGTCTAGGTTAACCCAGACATACAAATTAACACAGATTCTTAAACTTCAGGCCAGAAAAAGAACAAAATAGATAACAAAAAGATTTCTTTTTAGTTAACAGGAACAATAAAATTGCAATCAGCGGACCTCCCTGGTGGTCCAGTGGTTAAGACTTTGTGCTTTCACTGCAGAAGGCACGGTTGGGGAACTGAGATTCCCACATGCCACCCATGGCATGGCCAAAAGAAAAAAAAAAATTGCAATCAAGTCAGTGGAGCCAATGGTGAAATTTTTTAAGCTACTGATGATTGCTAAACTCACAGATAGAAGTTGAACAAATATTTATTGAATGCCTGCTGCTTACCAGAAACTGTAAATAAGAGGAGTGTGGACAAAGCTAAGGATGACTTTTAAGTTCTTTATTAACTGGACTTTAAAAGATCCCTTCTCCATGGTTTTCCCATTGCGTTCCCAAGGGGCTATACCCTGAGGAACTCCATACTCTCAATACTTCTTTGTATCACCCTGTTTTAACATTCATCTGAGCTTTCCTATGTATCAGTCTCTGAGCTAAGCACTTTACATGGATTATAACGTTCAATCCTCATAACAATCCATTTGAAGATGAGCTGGTGACAGAGAAAGGCAGTCATTCTCCCCAAGTCCACATGACTGCAGAACTGATCTCCATGTCCAGGCAGTGGATCACACCACTCATGGGGTTTCGCCTTCCTAGCTTTTATATAGGGGACATTCACTCTCCACATCATGTACTTGACACACCCTGGCTCAAGGTCAAGACTGAGCTCCCATGTCTTATCACTGGCACCTCTCTTACCACTCTGTGCTCAATTATTCTTTCTCCCACAGCCCCATCTTCGGATGCATTGCCCAGAGCTAATTCTCCTGCTCTGTCTCCGAAAAGGAACACGTGCAGTAATTCAGGATCTTGACATAATGAAGAACAGGACAGTTCTGAAAGCATACCACAGTGCGGGGGGTGGGGGTGGGGTGCCAGGTTGGGCACACTGGGCCCACACGAAGCCCATGAGATTGCAGTGCCCTCCAAAGCCTTTGGGGAAGGAAAACAAGCCCCCTTGTTCTGAGGAACACCCCCCACCCCAACCAGGATGGGATGGATGCTTAACTCGACTAGTCAGTCTCCCTTCCGACCTCAGACCATTGGCTCTAGCAGGCTTCACCTGAAACTTTTTCCAGCCTGCCTCATCAAAGGGAAGCCTGCTACTGTGCACAGAGGCTTTGAGGCTTGAAGAGGAGAAAGAATATAAAACAAGGAACTGAGGGGTCTCAGAGGACATCTCTCCCAACAAAAAGAAAAAAAATGCAAGTATAAAAGACCCATGATTTCTCTAACGTATGTAAAAAATACAGGTTGCTAGTTTGTCATATCGTAAACGTTTTCCCTACTGACTCAGAAGCCATTGTGAGCTGAACCAAATCTGAATTAAAAGAGGCTTCAAAGGAAGCTTAACAGTTGGTCACAAGGGGTAAATTTCCCTGCACTGCAAAAGGGAAGGCTCCCCAGAGGGTGCTAAGTGGTAGGGTCCCTTCAGTAGCTAATACAGTAGAAAAACATAACTCTTCACAGACCTGAGCAGGATGCCACAGCCACCTTCACCAACTTGCTCAAAGTCGCAGTAAAACAAGAATGCAAACCCACAGCTGTCATCTCTGATGACGGATTTACTGACTTTGGATGGCCACTTCCCTTTTTAATACTTTCCTCCCCCAGCCAGGATGGGAATGACACAGACACATGCCAGTGAGGTTCAGAAAACTCTTTCCACAACTGCTGTGATTCAGAACAAAGAGTCACCTTCTCAGAGAGTGGGGCACCTTGGAACAAGTGCACATTTGCAGACAAAGCAAGAGGACAAGGTTCAGGCTCCCCCAAAGGCTGTGCTCAACCCCCAGCTGCCTATCTGTTCTGGAAGCCTTTCTAGATGAGGAGTTATGTCCCCAAAAGGGAAGAGGAATGCTTACACTGTTCCCGTTCACTGGGACTGTGGACTCCCCATCTGGGAAATTGTGTTTTATATTTCGATAGCGCTATAAATCAGTGCGTGCATGCGTTCTAAGTCGCTTCAGTCATGTCTGACTCTTTGCAACCCCGTGGGCTGTAGCCCGCCAACCTCCTCTGTGCATGGGATTTTCCAGGCAAGATATTGGAGTGGGCTTCCATGCCCTCCTCCAGGAGATCTTCCCAATCCAGGGATCAAACGTATGATTCCTGCGGCTCCTGCATTGCAGGCAGATTCTTTTATTGCTGAGCCACCGGGGAAGCCCTGTGCTGTAAACCAGGTACCATCCTAAATGCTTTAACTGAATCACGATGACCATCCCATTATACTAACAAGGAAACTGGGACAAGTAAACTTAGTAACTTGCCCCAGACCACAGGGATGATAAATGGCAGAGACTAGTACCCAACTCAGCCTCTGGATCTAGAGTCCAAGTTCTTCAAATCTAAGCCCACTGCCTCACCATTAATTCTCTTTTTCTACGCAAAATGAATTCATATCTCTATTCCATAAGAGCTTCCTCTAGGTTTGATACTCCCCGCAGGATTCATAAGTTATCAGTGTTTCAAGGTGCAATTCCAGGAGCTGGCCCCAGATGCTGGGGGAAGGCCAGAAGGAGGTGGAGGACTGTTGCTGTCAGGCTGCTGTGGGCACTTAACTGGGCAGCTTTGTTTTCTGTTGCTGCTTTTCCAGTTGCTGTCAGGAAACCAGCCAGTTCGCGTTGCATCAGCTGCTTGGGATGATACCTGTTCCACCCTCCGTTTGCAGGCTCCTCTGGCTCTTTTATGTCCCCAGCGGTTGTTACTTGGTTTATCTCCTTCTGAAATGTCTCTGGACGCTGTTTCATTATGTAGAGTCAGGCTGAAGACAGACGAATGTGTGTGAAGCGGCGGTGAAGCTGGCACCGGGTCTGCGGCGTCTGTGGTAGTTTATTACTGCTGCCAGCAGAAGAGAAATCTGATCCTGGCAGATGCAGCCTGCTGTGAATCAATATTTTACAGGTAGTATACTTTGAAGAGATGACATCAAGACAGAATCAAAAGAGAGGAGGGAGAGAGAGGGAGAGAGAAAGAAAAGGCACGGGCAGGAGCAGAGAATTTATCCTGACATCCTTTGACAGTCCTTCCCACAAGGAGCAAGAGGAACACGCCCCGGTAAGGGGAGCCGACACTAACACGGGGGAGGACACACCGCTTGACAAAAGCCATTACTCCCCACTTGCTTCCACCGCGCACACGCCATCACAAAAGGGGAAGCACAGCTGCGATATCCTTTGGACCAAAGGATGCCTGTTCTTAGGCGCAAGCTGAGAAACACCCAAAGACACGACAGGAAACAGACCTTCTCTCCCCAGGTTCACAGACTGTGAGGCTGAGAAACAGCTTAGTGGAGAGATGAGCGTGCCCTTCGCATGCTTGTCCTGGGCTGTGCTTTCCAAGTGTCCTTGGGGATCTCTGGAAAGCATTCCAGAGCCTCAGGCTGAGGATAAAAATACAGGGGAGGTGACATGAGTCTGCCAAGGCTTTCCGGCTCCCAATGGACCGAGCGTGGGGACAGTTCTCCCCGCCAGCATGCCTGCAGGCACAGGCGCTGACAGACTGACTCCCAGACAAGAGGGGAGGCTTACTGAGCTGCCAGAGATGCCAGGAAGCTGTATTTACATGTGGCCCAGAAGAGTGGGAGGGTGGCTTCTCCAGGGCTGAGAATTAATGAAATAATCAAGTTCCTCCTCTGGACAAGGGAGCAGGGCTATGAGAGAGAGACAGAGACCATGACCCCCAATCCTTGCTTTCATTGGGGGATTAAGATAAACACACAGTCTGCACTAATACGCAGTCAACTGATGATTGTCCGGGAGATAACCACAATGCACTATAGGATTTCAGAAAAGACCGAGCTCTCTGATATCCTAGAATTGTAGCCTCTTTTTAAGATCTGAAAGGAGCTGTGGCTTAAGAGTTGAAGAGAGCTGACTTCACACTTGACAGTGGGATCTGGGAGAGGCTCCAGATGCCTGTGCCAGGGCTGGAAAGATGAGTTGTATTTGAGTCTGGCAAGATGTGCTGGGGCTCAATAGGGCAAGGAGGCCTCCCAGGTGGAGGAAGTTATTTAAGTCAACATTTCTCAAATTGTGTTTCAAAGTACACAGGGCATGTAAGAGACAAGTTATATGAAGTAGCTTCTTTGATAAATAAATTTTGGTATTCTCACTGTACATGGAGATAAAAATTAACCCAGGGTTAAAAATGTTAGAGAAAGTTTTAGGGGGAAAAAAGAAGTAACCAGTAGTTCAAATCTACAGCAGTTACAGTGCACTTTTAAAAAGGCAGATCTGATCATGTTACATCCCTGCTTAAAGTCCTTCCATGACTTTCAGCAGCTCTTAGAATTAAGTCCCATGTTCTTAAATGAGTTGCCTTAAACTCCTTCTCGGCATCTCTTTTAGCTCGTCCTTTCCCTCTGTGATTTCAGCCATGGGCTTTTCTTGTAGGCCCTAGAATGCATCACATTCTTTATAATGTCCAGGCCTTAGATGTATGGTTCCCTCTTCCTGGCTAATTCCGAAAAATTCTTTAAGCTTCAGGTTCCTGAGAACCCTGAGTCAGGTTAGAGCCTGTTATTATGTGTTCCCAGGGAGCCCTGCTTTTTCCTCCTTGAGCTCTCCTGCCATTAGGGCTGCACTCTCAGGATCACACTGCCCAATGCACAGGGAGCTCAGTAACATAGGGAAGATGAGCCTTGAAACATTAGCAGGGCACGGGGGATCCCCGGGGAAGGAGACTCAGCATCGTTGGCAGACAATGAGTGGACACTGAGGATTTGGGGAAGGGAAGACAGCCTTGGAGTTGTGTTTTAAGATTGCCTGGCAGTAACACAAGAGCTGGTTTAGACCACAGAGAGGCAGGTAACAAGACAACGTGTTGGGAGAACATTGCAAGAGCTTTGCTAGAGGTGATGAGTCCGGATTAGCTGGTGGCCAAGGAATGTGAATGGAAATAAGAGCCTGGGAGAGAGGGTCTGTGGCAATAGTCTATAGGACTCCACAAATGATGGGACAAAAAAGGAGAAGGGGACAAAAGTGGCTCCAGGTTTTGAGCCCATGTGATTGGAAGAATGGTGCCATTGCTCACAGAGTGGCCATTAAGAGACAGAGCTGGGGGTGAGAGTAAGGATCTACGGAGAGAGAAGGAAAGAGTTTCATGTGGAAAGTTTTGACTTTCAGGTGAAGGTGGATTTGACCCTCCCAGGAATCCCCCTGAGAATCAGCCTCACCTGCTTCCTCTCTCACACATCCTGCATTGTCCCCCTCCCAGCAGTCTCTCCATTTGGTCCTTTCCTCTTCTGTCTACCACCTGACTCCCACCTTGATGCAGGCTCTACCATCTCTCATATGAATTCCATACGCACCTGACGGTTAGTTTATGTGTCAGCATCACTGGGCCACAGTGTACCCAGATATTTGGTCCACCACTATCCTGGGTGTGTCTGTGATGGTGTTTTTAAACGGGATTAACATTTGAATCAGTAAACTGATCAAACCAGATTGCTCTCTCTAATGTGGGTGGACCTCATCCAGTCAGTTGAAGGTTTAAACAAAACAAAAGGCCGACTCTTTGGAGAATAAGCGGGAGCTCCTCCAGCCTGGCTGCTTTGAGCTGAGACTTTGAATCTGGCCTGCAGATTTAAAGTGAACTTTGGCTTTTTTTGGATCTTGACTCTACAGATTTTTGGATTGGAACTTACTCCATTGGCCTTCCTGGTTTTCAATCCTTCCGACTCAGACTGAAACTATGTGCCAGCTCTCCTGGGTTTCCAAAGAGCCAACTGCACGTCCTGGGACTTCTCAGCCTCCATAACTACATGAGCCAATTTTGTATATTCTCTCTCTCTCTTTCCTTAGATAGATGGATAGATAATAGATACTAAATCGATAGAGGTACTATATTGATAGAATTATAGCTATACAAAGAGATAACGCCATTAGTTCTCTTTCTCTGGAGAATCCTGACCCAGGCACTATTCCTCTCCCCGGGGACCCATCTCTCAGCCTCCCACTCTCTCACTACATTACACTCAGTGGAAAAACTCCGTGCCGTGCCACGCTCAGTCACTCAGTCGTGTCCAACTCTTTGCAACCACATGGACTGTAGCCCTCCAGGCTCCTCTGTCCGTGGGATTTCCCAGGCAAGAATACTGGAGTGGGTTGCTATTTCCTCCTCCAGGGGCTCTTCCCAACCTGGGGATCAAATCCACATCTCTTGCATTGGCAGGCGGGTGCTTTACCACAGAGCCACCTGGGAAGACCTCAATGGAAAAATCACTCTTTCTAAATTAGTTCACTTCCAACCATGTTATTCCTTGGTAAACCTAGATGTGGAAGGTAGGAAGGTGATGAAGAAATCAGCTAAGAGAGCTACTGACTCAGGGAGAGAAAGAAGAGATGGCCAACAGTTAAATATCACAAAACACTGTAGATAATAAGGACCAGAATGACGCCACAGTTCCATAGTGGGCCATACTAGTGACTCTTGAGGGATCCATTTCTGCAAACTGCTGGGCTAACCTGAGGTTGAGAAGTGCAGGGTGGAAATAGTGGAAGATCCAAAACAAGGTTTCTCAAGCTATCTGTGAGGAAGAGTCAAGCTGGTCCTCCACTCTCACCCCCAATCAACTGCTGAGTAATATTCTTTAAAAATACAATAAGAAATAAAATTACCTTTAAAATGGCCACACACTTGGATGTCATGGCAAATTCACATTGCTATCAAAGTTTTTAAGCACTTCCTTTCAGTTCCTGGATCTATCTCATTCTGTGTACCAAACAACTCATATCTGTCCATGAACCACATGTTTTTTTCAGGTGAAGTATAGCTGACTTAAAACATTATATTAATTTCAGGTATACAACATAGTGATTCGATATTTTTTGCATCACACACCATACAAAGTTATTACAAAATATTGACTTTTTTTCCCTGTGCTGTACATTACATCTCTGAGACTTGTTTTATAATTGGCAGTTTGTACCTCTTAATACCCTTCACCTATTTTGCCTCTCTCCCTTGTGGTAACCACTAGTTTAGTTTGTTCTCTGTGAGTCAATTTGTTTTGTTATATTCATTTGTTTGGTTTGCTTTTCAGATTCCACATATAACTGAAATCGTACAGTATCTCTTTCTCTGTCTGACTTTTTCACTAAGTATAATATCCTCCAGATCTATCCATATTGTCGCAAAGGGTAAAATTTCATTCTTTTTTACGGCTGAGTAATATGCCATTGTGTGTGTCTGTGTATACACCACACCTTAATCCATTAGTCTCTTGATGAGCACTTAGTTTGCTTCCATATCTTGGCCATTGTGAATAATGCTGTTACGAACTTTGGGGTGCTTATAACTTTTCAAATTAGCATTTTCATTTTCTTGGATAAATACCCAGGAGTAGAATTGTGAGATCATACGGTAGTTTTATTTTTAATTTTTTGGAGACTTGTCATACTGCTTTCCACCATGGCAGTACCAGTTGGCATCCCCCACAACAGTGTACTAGGGTTCCCTTTTCCTTATACCTTCACAAACACTTGTTGTTTGTCTTTCTGACAATAGCCATTCTGACAGGTATGAGGTGAGGTCTCAATGTGATTTTGATTTGCATTGCCCTGATGATTAGTAATGATGAGCATCTTTTCATGTGCTTGTTGGCAACCTGTATGTTTTCTTTGGCATGGACCACATTTTGAGTAGCAATGCTCTGCATCTGTACCATTCTGTCCAATACAGCAACCACTAGCCATGTGTGACTCTTGAGCACGTGCAATGTGGTTAGTCTGGATTGAAACATGCTCTGATGTCAAAGGCTTAGCATGAAAAAGAATGTCAAATTTCTCATTAATACAATTCATATGGATTACATGTTAGGATGATAATATTTTGCATACATTGGGTTAAATAAAATAGATTATTAAAATTAGTTTCCCTGTTTTTATGTGGCTACCAGAAAATTTTACATTGCATATGTAGCTCATATTATATTTTTTCAGACACAGATCTAGATGGAAAAACACATTTTGGGTCAAGCATCCTTAAATCTGCATCCATAGGATTCACACTGACAATTTATTATTTTTCCATAGAATCAAATCACAACCCCATCCCTTTCTTTCTTCTTAGTCATGTAATTACATCCCAGTTGTTCCCCCAAAATATTCGCTTTGGGGCTGAGCTTCACTGAGCTGAGTACAGAGACAGGGGTTCAAGGGAACAGCTATCCCAATACAGAAAGAAGGTTTGGGTTTTACAGGCTCCAAAACTAACAATGGGAAAGGGTAGAAGCAATAGTGAGCAGGACGAAGTGGAGAGGAGGGGTCTTTGGAGGACTATGTGAGCTTCCCAGTAAATGTCAACATCTCAGCTTACTTCAACCCTAGTCGGGAACTGTGGTATAAGATACTGTGTTAGTCTAAATTGTCTAACTAAATTCTCTCTTCGCAGCAGGTCTGAGTTAGTTGTTACATTAAAGAAGAAGAGTTGTTCTTGGAAAAAATGAACCATCAGGTCCTGTTTAGGAGTAGTTTGCATTTTCAAGAATGTCATCCCAAGAGAAAGACTTTCTTAACAGCAGATTCATTGTGACTCACAATCTGACTGGCGTGCTGCAGTCCATGGGGTCGCCAAGAGTCAGACACAACGGAGCAGTTGAACGACAACAACAACAACAGAACATGAAGAACAACTTTAACTTGTCTGAGAGACTTGGGCTTAAACGTGGGTTGAGGAGGTAGGGCAAGATACGGTGTTCCCATTGTTTTGTGTTCTTTAAGCAAATTAGCGGGCAAACATTCAGCCAAGACTCTTTTAAAAGATGTTCTAATAAAGAATAATAAAAAAAATATTATTGCCACTTGTGGATATTCAGGATTACACATTTTGCCAAGAGTAATAAATTGAGTTCACCCGTTTATTCTTTCCTCCAGACAGTTCACTTCTTATTGGCACACACAGCAGGTTCTCACTGCGGCAAAGGATTTGTTGTTTTGGCAATCATGTCTTTTCCACCTTCACTGTCACTAGAGTGTGGTCTGACCAGAGATCATTAGGTGAATCATCTCCCTGCCACCTCCACCCACCCTGCTTTCAAGAGGCGCTGTCCCCATGCAGAGACAGGAATATGGAACAAGGGCTTTCAGACCACTCTGTCATCTCCCTGACCATCTGGAGTTTCCGGGCAGTACTGAGGTTACAAACTTGGGCTCCGCTGTTTCCTTCATAAGCTTGGCATTAGCTACAAGAAAAAGTCATTTTGTGACTTCCTCTTTGTGTATGTGTGTGTGTGTGTGTGTGTGTGTGTGCGCGCGCGCCATGCTCAGTCACTCAGTTGTGTCTGACTCTTTGCAACTCCACCTAGCCCACCAGGCTCCTTGTCCGTGGAATTTTCCAGGCAAAAATACTGGAGTGGGTTGCCATTCCCTTTTCCAGGGGGATCTTCCCAATCCAGGGATCAAACCCATGTCTCTTATGTCTCCTGCGTTGGCAGGCAGATTCTCTACCGCTGCACCACCTAGGAAGCCCTTCTTTAAACCCATAAAACAGATGGACTTAACATACTTGATCATAATATCAGGGGCAAGAAAGATTGCCATTCACTGTCATGTGGAAAAATCTAGAAAATATAACAGCAGTATGTAGTACCCAAACCCTGAAAACCTAGGGTGACCACCCATTCCAGTTTATGTTTATTTTCATGGTATAATTATTAATATAGCCCTCTTTAATTTCCCCAAATGCCCCCATTTGAACAATAAACTATACGGTACCCTGCAGAACCTGCAAAATTAGATGAGCAAAACAACTGGGCATGTGACACACTCAGTCCCACTGCCTCACTTCTATCAATCAGACTCATAAAAGCTGTGTATGCGAAACAAATGCTGCATAACCATAATTATGATTTCCATCAGGAAGTGACCATTGATTAGGAAATGGAGTTCTTTTTATTGGAGAAGTGTAGGGCTAGCCAGAGGTTAATGGGGACAAAAACAGGCTGGCCTAGAATCCTTGATAGATGAATACTGATTTGCATGGTGAAGGTTAAGTGCTGTGTGGGCTGCCAAAGGAAACGCAAGCATCTCAGAACGATTCTGGATAAACAGAAAGGTCAGAACAGGAACAAGGGCAATCTGCACTATGCTCCTACACGTATCCTCAGAGGGTGACATGGTCACCTCTTCAGAGGCCAAGCTCCTAAGTTCTCAACAACTCACCTAATGTTGACAGCCTGGTAAGAGTAACAGGAAATGATGAAACACATGTTTTTACAGTACAATTGTCCTTGCCATGGCCAACATTGGGGGCAGAAGTCTAAACATCTAACACAAGGCATAGCCTGGTCAAATGGACACTCGCTGGGAATAGCCAGTGCCACTGCGCTGTGTGTTCTGTCTGAGAACCACTGCTACTGGCAAAGCCCAACAAGGTCTGACCCTACCCCATGCCTTACACCCCACACCCCACTCACTGTGCTCCACCTTCACTGGCCCCTTTCCACCCTCAGCTCCACCTCTGAGCATTTTCCTGTCCCAGGGCCTGATGTGGTCTTTCTCCAGGTCCTGGAATGACTGAGCCCTTCCCTTCTGCCAGGCGTTCAGTGCAGAAAGTAACTTCTTAAAGTGGTCTTCTGGACAACTCTATTTAAAGAACCATCCTCCTGAGATATTGTCTGTCAAGTCTTCAATGTGTTTCCCTCATTATATGCCACAAGGCAGAGCTAGAGCTATCTAGTTTGTTTGCTTCCTTCCTTATTGTTTGTCTTTCCCTCTGGAGCAAACTCCATGAGCACAGTAGCTCTTATTCTTGTTAGCCCTTATATCACTCTGGCAGTACGTGGAACTTGATATTTATTAAGTGAGGAGATGGATGGATGGATGCATGCATGCATGGTGTTTATAGGGCAATGAGCACAATGACCCCCAATGGCAGATAGTTGTACCAAAGTTATCTTATCAACTTCATCCTTATGGAGTCAAAATAAATAAATAAATAAATGAAATAGCATGGCTGAAGGAGCTCCTTGCTGGATACCCAGCACAAGCCCAATGATGAGAGTGAGTGTCCAATTTCTTCCCAAGATGCTCTGACCATAGATTGCAAATTACACAAAGCTCAGAAAAATTTGTCCACCACTCCCAGCTCTCTAAGCCTTCATTCATGACAACAAAATGAAACGTTGGTGAGGGGAGGGCTGGGATACTTCCCAGAGAAGTCATGGAAAAAGACTTACTGGAAATTCCCTGGCAGCGCAGTGTTTAGGACTCTGCACTTTCACTGCCAAGGGCCCAGGTTGAATTCCTGGTCAGTGAACTAAGATCCCAAAAACTGTATAGCATGGCCAAAAAAAAGGACATTGAGGAAAGGAGGGGGAAGAGGGACTTAAGGAGGCTGGTAGGGATAAATAGACCAATATCTGAATGAATCAGGTTTGTGGTCTATTCTGAACACATTTGCTGCTCCCTCCATCCTCCACTCTGCAATGCAGATGGACAGACTGCCTAAACCCGAGGAAGTTACTTAATCCCTAAATTTTCCTTTTCTCATCTGGAAAATGATAATAGGGGATTACCTCTCCAGCTACTACAATGAGTGAGCAGATGAAGAGGGCTTGGAACACTAACAAGCAGGGTACTTTGGTGAGGATGCAGAAAACTTCCAAGGACAAATGCAATTATCCATCAAATTACACCAAGATGCCCTTCCACCTTAGGAGGGGAAAGCGCTAGTGATGAGCAGGGTCATCCCACTTGTTCCCTGAAACTGAAAAAGCGTTAGGTTTTAAGATGTGAGGTTTTCCTAAGAAGGAAAAGCAATTTAATCACACATCAATACAAAAGTATTCTGTCTTCTGTCAGGAATGTATGGAAGAAAATGTTAAAGTGTTGGCACCTCAGCAAGGCTGAGTAACAGAACTGGGGTTAGTGTCCACTGAACAGAGTTAAGGGCACTTCACCCAGTCTATATTCTCAGGATGAATCATCAAAAGACTATGAGATTGGAGGTAAGGAAAGGCAAGGTGGGAGGTGGGGGTTCAACTATCCAGTTTACTCAGCTGATTACTACATACTTGCTTTTGGAGAGTACTGTCTGAAGTACTGCCTCAAGTGTTACCTTTAATTTCATAATAGTAATAATTTCCATGCCACAGTGACAAATGCTCCAAGGTTCAAAGTGACATGACAGTGATAGTTATTACAAATAGCACATGAAGCCAACAATGTAGTTTTACTCAAGTATAAAGGGGATTTTTTTATTTGATCATAGAATTATAAACTGAATAATCTCTAATATAGGAAATACGACATTTGTGAAAAAATGACTTTTCATTTTTATTTAAAATTTAGTTTTCAAATTTGAATAATGGGAAATGGAATGGCATCTTTCCTCCCAAATTTTGCCATATGATTCATTTACTTATATGTATTTAGAGGAATTCCTGATGTGGGTATATTTTTCATCTGTTCTTTCAGATGTGCTTATTCATGACTTAACATGTAATAGAGTAAATAAAACTTCAAAAATCTCAATAGAGAAGCTTAGTTAGGAACTGAGACCTAGATCCATGTCAAAGTTATCATGCTATGCCTAGTTGCTTCAGTCATGTCTGACTCTTGCGACCCTATGGACTGTAGCCTGTCAGGCTCCTCTATCCATGATGATTTCCAAGCAAGAATACTGGAGTGAGCTGTCACTTCCTTCTCTAGGAGACTTTCTCAATCCAGAGACCTGTGTCTCCTGCATTGGCAGGTGGATTCTTTACCATTGGGCCACCAGAGAAGCCCAGACTCACCAGTACTTTCCCTTTAAAGACTTTCTTCAGTATGCTACACTTAGGCTCAAAAGGTGGTTCACACTTGAGCACGTTTTTCAGGGTTGTTTGTAGGTCCCTTTAACATTTGACTAACCAATCCTTGACCATGGCTCCTAGCATGAGCTCCTTAGTGCAAAATTAAGGCTTAAATTGAAGAAAGTAGGGAAAACCACTAGACTATTCAGGTATGACCTAAATCTAATCCTTTATGATTATACAGTGGAGGTGACAAATAGATTCAAGGGATTAGATCTGGTAGACAGAATGCCTGAAGAACTATGGATGGAGGTTCATAACATTGTACAGGAGACAGTGACCAAAATCATCCCAAAGAAAAAGAAATGCAAGAAGGCAGAGTGATTGTCTGAGGAGGCCTTACAAATAGCTGAAAAAAGAAGTGAAAGGCAAAGGAAAAATGGAAAGATATAACCAACTGAATGCAGAATTTCAGAGAATAGCAAGGAGAGATAAGAAAACCTTCTTAAGTGAACAATGCAAAGAAATAGAGGGAAATATTAGAATAGGAAGAACTAGAGCTCTCTTCAAGAAAACTAGAGATAGTAAGGGAACATTTCATGCAAAGATGGGCATGATAAAGGACAGAAACAGCAAGGACCTAAGAGAAGCAGAAGAGATTAAAAAGCGGTGGCAAGACTACCCAGAAGAACTGTACAAAAACAGTCTTAATGACCCAGATAACTACAGTGGTGTGGTCACTCACCTAGAGCCAAATATCCTGGAGTGTGAAATCAAGTGGGCCTTAGGAAGTATTACTATGAACAAAACTAGTGGAGGTAATGGAATTCCAGCTGAGCTATTTCAAATCCTAAAAGATGATGCTGTTAAAGTGTTGCACTCAATATGCCAGCAAATTTGGAAGACTTGGCAGTGGCCAAAGGACTGAAAAAGGCCAGCTTTCATTTCAATTCCAAAGAAAGGCAATGCCAAAGAATGTTCAAACTACCATACAATTCATTTCACATTCTAGTAGGCTTATGCTCAAAATCCTTCAAGTTAAGCTTCAGTAGTAGGTGAATCAGAAATCTCCAGATGTACAAGCTGGATTTAGAAAAAGCAGAGTAACCAGAGATCAAATTGCCAACATCCACTGGATCACAGAGAAAGTAAGGGAATTCCAGAAAATAAAAATCTACTTCTGCTTTATCGACTATGCTAAAGCCTTTGACTGTGTGGATCACAACAAACTGAAAAATTCTTACAAATCAAAATACCAGACCACCTTACCTGCCTCCTGAAAAACCTGCATGCAGGTCAAGAAGCAACAGTTAGAATAAGACATGGAAAAACTGACTGGTTCAAAATAAGGAAAGGAGCACATAAAGGCTATATATTGTCACCCTGCTTATTAAACTTAAATGTAGACTATGTCATTTGAAATGCCAGGCTGGATGGATCACAAGCTGAATAAAGATTGCCAGGAGAAATATCAACAACCTCAGATATGCAGATGATACCACACCACTCTAATGGCAGAAAGCAAAGAGGAACTAAAGAGCCTGTTGTTGAGGGTGAAAGAGGAGAGTAAAAAGCTGGCTTAAAATTCAACATTCAAAAAACTAAGATCATGGCATCTGGGTCCATCACTTCATGGCAAATAGATGGGGAAAAAGTGGAAGCAGTGACAGATTTTATTTTCTTGGGCTCAAAAATCATTGTAGATAGTGACTGCAGCCATGAAATTAAAAGCAGCTTGCTCCTTAGAAGAAAGGCTATGACCAACATAGACAGCATATTAAAAAGCAGAGACATCACTTTGCTGACAAAGGTCCATATGGTCAAAGTTATGGATTTTCCAGTAGTCACGTATGGACATGAGAGTTGGACCATAAAGAAGGTTGAGTGCCAAAGAATTGATACTTTCAAACTGTGGTGCTACAGAAGACTCTCGAGAGTCCCTTGGACCACAAGGAGATCAAACCAGTCACTTCTAAAGGAAATCAACCCTGATTATTCATTGGAAGGACTAATACTAAAGCTGAAGCTCTAGTCCTTTGGCCACCTGATGCGAAGAGCAGACTCTGGAGAAGACCCTGATGCTGGGAGAGATTAAGGGCAGGAGGAGAAGGGGGTAACAGAGGATGAGATGGTTGGATGGCATCACATATTCAATGGACATAAGCTTTAGCAAACTCTGGGAGTTGGTGAAGGACAGAGAAGCCTGCAGTCCATGCAGTCGCAAAGAGTTGGATACCATTTATTGACTGAAAAACAACAACAAGCCAATCCTTGGTCAATGGCCCTGATTATTTTCACTCCTAAGCCCTGGAGCTCATGACTGGACCTACAAGTGCTACAACTCACAACCCTTGCTTGAGCGTGTAATGAATGCTTCCCTGACTCTGTGTGACAATGACTTTTTCCCCTTCTGCTCTTAGAAACCTTTTCATTTGTAATTTTTTCTATAGGTTACAGAAGACTCATTAATAAAGACATTTCACAAAAAATGTCCATCTATTAGAATGAGGAAAAGGCAAGTTGAATATATAATCCCACCCTGGGGTTAACCCAGGGCCAAGCCAAAGTTTGCAATCCCATATATTCACTCTAATCATCTTAATGTTTCAATAACATGATGTAGCTCTTATCAAAAAAAAAAAAAAGGACAGAGGTTATTTTTCTTTCCTAGTTACAATATTTTAATTAGAATGTTAAAAAGTTTTAATTTTATAATAAACAGTAACTTACCTATTTGACATCTTATTCCAGCTATTTTTTAAAATTGTTTTAATGCCTATTTTTCTATTTGTAAAACTAAAAAGGCACACCCATATACAAACTTCAGAAAATACAAAAAAGTATCAAAACAAAGTAAAAATTCATTCAGAATCCCACCATCTCAAATTGCATAGCATTGCGTTCTGATGGATTTTCTTCCTTTTTTTGTCTTTCAGTTCATTTTAGAGTAGATAAACAAATTGGTTCAGAATCAAATTAAAATCCTTGCTGCACTGTAATCGTTTGCTGAAAAAGAAGCCACAAAAGAAAGTTTAGCTCCACTTACAAGACCCTGCCTCTGGACCACAAGAAGGATGCCATCTCTTCTAATAAACATATTTTGAGCATCTTCTCTGTACTAAACATTTGGCTGTGTACAGGGAACAGAGATAAACCACTCAGTTCCTGTACAGTCACCTGCAGGAGACAGAGAAGTAAACGGACCACACAGGATGAAAAGCCCATGATAAGAGTAAGCCCAGAGGACAAGGAACAGCAAATGTTCCTGGGTGGGATGGCACTGGGCTTGAGTCTCAAAGAACTAGGAGAAACTAGTTAGGTAATGAGGAATGTATAATACATGCTGCAGAGATGGAGAGAGCAGCTCGGGCAAAACCTTAGCAGTAGACAGACCAGCAGATTCAGGATCTGCCAGTCAGTCTGAGCAGTGGGGCAATAAAAGGGCTTATCAACCAGAGATGTGGTCAACTCAGTAACTTCCTCCTAAGGTTTTGAGAAGCCAAATTCCTTTTATCTGGATCAATTTGTGTCAAAAGTCAAGGCACTGGCATCAAGACAATATTGATCTTCTGCATGTGAAGCTATGACCTATGGACTTTCCCCAAGGCCCCCCTGGACTTGAATCAATCATTTTTAAGGGTGGCCAATGTCCAAGTTGATTGAAGACATTTACTAAATGCCAACTTAGAAAGGAAGCAATCTCGATCAGGTTTTTTTTTTTTTTTTAGATGAAATCTATCAGTCTAATCATCTACAAAGGTAAAATCTACTTAGTGAAAAAGCACTGCTTCCTAAATTATCCATTTTAATAAAAAGACATGTAAAGGCAAAAGAATGAATAGTGTATGTTTTCTCTAACATATATGTGGATGCACACCCTTATTTATCTCCATACAGTCTTTATCTGCACCAGCCTCTGGTCAGAGCCCATGCTGCATGCTGATGCCGCTTACAAAAGCAGCAATGGATGACTAACGGGACACATTAGACCAGGGATGCCAAACAGGCTTCATTTCACTTGCCAGATCTTGCTGGTGGGTAGTGACTGCCTACCAACCAAGGATCAGCAAACATTTCCTGTAAAGGGCAAGACAGTGGATATTTTAGGATATGTTGCCATACAGTCTCTATGGCAACAACTCAACTCTGCTGTTAGAATGTGAAAGCAACCTCAGATAATACACAAACCAATGGGCACGACTGTGTCCCAATAAAACTTTATTTACAAAAACAGATAGTGGGCCAGGTTTGGTCTGCTGACTCCCAGCCAAAAGCACTGAATGGAGAAATGCCCCAGCCTGCATCTCAGACAAGTGATAAGGGTGGGGACACAAACTGCAATCACTGTATTATAGTAATTCTATTTAGGGGTTGAAACTTGGAAATGAGACAGATTAGTTCTAATTCTGACTCCCTAATTTACCAGGTAATTTCAAGACAATCATTTAACTTCTTATATTGGTTAGTGTTCTTGGTTGCAAATAACAGAATCCCTCTGGCTAGTTTAAGGTTCAAAGATATGAACCACACACCAGGAGCAACACAATAACTCAGAGTCTAGGTTTTCTATCACAAACACCTAGAGAACCAGATGCCTCCACCATTGTGCTGGCCCCTGGATCCTTCACCACCTCAGGCTGCTCACTTTTGTGTTCAAGTGTCAGTATCACGCATCTGAATAACAAAGTCTAAGTCACGTGTCTGCTCCTCAGTTGAAGAGAACAACTGGGAAATGTAGATTTTGGATTCTGTCATGAGAAAACCGTTCTCACAATATAGGAAACCATCCAAAATGTTAAACTGTGCACAAAAGATGCTGGACAACCTTGGCTGACAGAAGTCCACTATATCTCCCAGTTTGGATTTCTTTCACTCTACAGTTGGCAAAGCTGTTGTACCAAACTGCTCAGTAATGTAATTTATAGGTGATGTAGATGCTTAACTCCTAAAACAAGGAAAAATATTTTACTCTAATATAAGTGGTCATTTTTAAGCTTCCTGGGATTCCAACTTAATGTGTGAGCTGCTGTTGAAACACATATAAATACACAGCTTAAAACCTAATTTTATCACTGATTTTTACTTGTAATTCATTATTTTCATCCCACCTCTAAAAACAGATTCCCCATACACTGAGAGGTAGACTAAACTGGGGAAAATGCAACTAATTTTAATAACAACGTTAATAACAAGAGCCTTCCCAGTCATACTCTTACTATGTACAGAAAAACATCTGATGGCGTTTTGCTCACCTTGCAATTTTTAAATCTTTCTTTTCCTTATTTCCTCACTAAGTAAAGCAGGCCAGAGGCCTGGCACCTCGTGTGTCCCCTCTGTAGTCCTGGCAAGTGTCCTTTACACCTTGATAGCTTTACCACCTGCAGTCAGCCTCTCCCGTAAGCCAGACAGGCATATTATTGGAAGCTGGTGTGTCGGCTCCTTGCACGCGTTTATTGCTCTTCTCATCTTTGTCTACAAAGGAGGATTCTCTTTTATGGTTGTGGAGATAATTGATTCACTAGACTTCCTCGGGTCTGTCAGAAAGCTTCTCACCTTATTACAATTGCAAGCTTCTCTCGCAATTCAAGCAGTAGGGTAATTTTCCAGACTTGGGGAAAGCTTCCCTCCTCTCCCTTTTTCACGCTGGTTTCTCTTAACTAATTCCCTGCACAGAGGAACCTCCATTCCTGTCATCAGTCTTTACCACTTTGGCAATAAGTTCATCACATGGGCCTTCTCCTTCTGGTCTCCCCAAGAGCTCTTCTAGAGCACATTTCATCTAATCCAGAAATCAGCTGCCGACATTTTTTAAAGCAAAAATATATTAAATGTTAAGATTTGCTCCTCACAATCAACTTTTTCTTTACCCAGGGACCCTCCTCAGTCCTGTCCACCTCTTTGCGACTGCACAGGCTCCTTGGTCCACAGGATTGTCCTGGCAAGAATACTGGAGTGGGCATGCCATTTCCTTCTCCAAGGGATCTTCATGACCCCAGGATTGAACCCGAGTCTCTTGCATCTCCTGTATTGCAGGCAGATTCCTTATCGCCGAGCTATCAGGGAGGCCTACCCGTGGAGAACTCACTCCATTTATTTAAAGACATAACAAGGTTTCTTCCAAATCATCTGTCTTGTTCATTACTGTATCCCCAGCAACAAGTTGGGTCTGGATAGGGGTCCTCAGCAAATACTTGTTGAATTGATAAAGAATTGAAATACTTAATCTTAAATGTGTAGATACCATGTTTCAGATTGTCCTTCTGGGCCTTTATATTCTATGGCAAAACCACCCCTGGTATCCAGTCTTAAATAAAAATATCAACCACAGCAAAAGAAGTAGAAATTGCCATCACATCTTTCTTAAAACAAGAGAAACAGAACATTTCTCACCAAAGGTCCAGTTAGTTAGGACATTATATTTGTGGGTTCACTAAATGTAGCATAGCCATTTCCTTTGCTTTAAATGAAATAAAGAGGATCAGGAAGGTTTGGACTGTCCTTCCCACCCCCAGGCTGTTAAGCTAACTCTTAGATAACAAATCACTCTCTGGTCAGTTTTTGAGCCACTGGATGTAGATATATATATAGCTTGTAGATGTAGGATATACATTGTTCTTTTCATTGCACATTTTGAAATACAATATTTCTAATACCTGGGTTATTTATGGAAATACATGAAGATGGGTTAATACACAAAATGTTGTTTATATGTACAAAATATACCAACAGAGAAAGAACCCATAGCTTTAATCAGCTTCTCAAATAAGTTAGTGACCCAAAAAATTTCCAACCTAAATGTGAAATCTAGCTATATCTGGTTTTTCTGCTTGGCGCAGCCCTGCCTAAGGTAGCCGGAGAGGAACTGGTAGGGAATAGCATTTCTAGCTTTTCTGGGAACTCTATAATTTGGTAGTCTAGTTAGCATCATAGACTCAGATGTTAACTAACTTAAACTATGTTCTGGAAGGCCATGTGCAAAAAATTATGAATCTGAGTCAGTCAGATTAAAAAAACAACCTAAGATGAAATTTAATCTATACTGAAAAATTCTACCCAAAATGCCAAATTCTGCTGCATATTGCATACAACACCCAAAATGTGGGATCATATAAATAGAAAACCACTTCTATATCCTTACAATGGAATATTACTCAATTACAGCAGGGATGAACATATACTGATACATGCTACAAAATGAAAAATTACACTCAGTGAAAGAATCCAGTCACAAAAGACCACATATCTTGTGATTCCATTTATACAAAATGTCGGGAATAGGCAAATCCATACTAACAAAAAGTAGATGGGTAGTTGCCTAGGGCTGGAGGGTTGAAGGGAAATGGGAAGTCACTGCTAAAGGGTACGTGGTTTCTTTTAGGGGGAGATGAAAATATTCTAAAATTGATTGCATTGATAGTTATAAAATCTGGGGAACATACTAAAAAACATTTAATTGTACACGTTAACTAGGTGAATCATGTGATATATTAATTGCATCTCAATAAACCTGGTACAGAATAAAAATAAGAAATTTTCTCCATATCAGAAAAAAAATTGGAAAACCACATCAAAAAGTCAAAAGCTGAAAACACAGTATGGTGTGTATGAGGTGTGCATTTCAGTCCATGCTGATGGCACAGGGTGGAATTGTTATAGGATCTGCTGGAAATCAAACAACCCTCCAAGAATAGGGAAGGACATGTTCAAGTAATGCAAGAGAACTGAATGTCCAGAAAATAAAAGCCAACAGATCCATACTCAGGAACGGTAGTCCTTTTCAAGTAAATATAGGTAAGCTCTTCTCATAGGCACCCTGAACCCCTTCTGGTTCCCAAGTGGTGTGAGCTTTGTCTCTGCAACCCACACAAGTTGCACAAATTCATCTCGGCTTACTCTTTATAGCCTGGATCACTGTATTTTCTCACTTGAGGCAGAGGAAATATGCACAGTGCTTCTTTCCCGCATCCCTCACCAACATACAGCTTCCAATGAAGTCACCTGCTTTGTCTTGGGTTGAAACATACCTTTTACATATCCAAGTTCCCAGCCAAGATGTACTTCTTAACAAATATATTATCTATAGACTGCAGAAACTCAGAGCCAGGCTTCTAAACTTTTTAAAAAATCTAAAACAACAGAGAATCGATTGCTTTTAATGCCATATCAGGATATAAGTATTTCTCCAAATAGAGTACATTTTTAAAAATAAAAGTTCAGAGGGAAAGACTTTTCTTTCTAAACACAGGAAACTAAGCACAAAATGCAATATCTCTTCCAGTAAAAAAAAACCTACGTGTCATACTGGAAGGTGGGGAGCAAGTTCTGAAGAGAATGAGACAGAGAACAGCTACTTTTTGATTTCCAGGACAGAAGGCAGGTAGAAAGAAAATGTGGACATGCAGCACTGAAATGGTCTTCACTGGAAAAGGGAGAACTTCGGGAAATATTATTTGGATAATTAGCCCAAACAAAGTATTTCCTGGGTAGAATGAGGTTTTACATTTTCAATTACCCAGAAAATTGCCTTAAATTTCCATTTCATGCTACAAATAAAGATATGGGCAAAGCTATTTACTGGTGGGTTCACTGGTGCGGGGCGGGGTGGTGGCAGGGGCGTGGTGGCAAGAGACAAATGACTTCAGAGTGAGCTGAGAATGGGAAAGTTTCTAACAGCATTAAACAATCATTCTGCATAACCTAATGTTGGAAGCATAATTTTATAAGTGGAATATTTCTACAGCATCCGTAAAATTCAGGAAAAAATAATAAAGGTGAGTATTAAAAAATAAAGCTAACCAGGTATCATTTCATTTTACATAAAATGGAGATTGCATTCCCAGCTGGGCTGAAGTTAAGACAGCTATTTCCATTTACTATGCCCCTTAAAGCAGTTTTAAAAGTATCAGCCTCTCTGCTCAATTGTAAAATGCCTGCTAGTTTTTGAAGGAGTGCTTTGGAGGGTGAGAAAGATTCAACTCTAAAACGGCTAAAAGACAGTTTTATGAATCTCACTGTGTCTACAAGATGAAGTATTCAGGCCGTTATCATGTGCTTATATTTCCAGGATATGAACAGGCAGCTCCTGACTCGGTATTGATGACTGCTTACTATGCTGGCACCTTTTGTGCCGCACAATAGGTAACAAGTCTGCAAAACTGCTCTGAGTAGCAGCAAAGGCAGCTGTTAAAATTACACTCTTCCTGCATTCAACCCACTCCCCAGTCGTGAGCCTTGTGAGTACCGTTAAGAAGTCATCTTACCTGATCCCTGTTGATGAGCTTTATGTATATATATATATATATATACATATACATATATATATACACATATGTAGTCTTCTGGAAATATCATTGAGGCATGTTGCCAGGCTTCTATTATTAGCAGGAATTCCACCTCTTGTGAAGCAACAGAAGCCAAACCATTACAGCTTATATACTCCCCCCCAATCCCACCTATTAGGCCACCAATCTCCCATTGGGTTAGAAAAGGCTGAAATTTGCATGCATATAGAGTTTAACCAGAAACATTCATTTCCTGTAGAAGAGGACATCTCAAGGTGGTAAAAATCAAAAGTTTTCCATTCCCAACCCATTTGCCTCTTGTACAAAGTCCGTCTCCTTAGCCTGCTACCCAGCAGCCCACCAGAATCATGCGGGTCCATTCAGATCATGTTTACTATAACCCTAGAGGAACTGAGCACCTCCCATTTTGCCAGATGAAGAACTTTCAGAGCAGTAGGCTTTCTGTCATGAAACCAGGGTCCTTGGTTAAGAGCAAGGATTCAACAAAACATCTCATAGAAATCTTTGCCTATTGCCTAGGAGGTTAGATGCCCAGAAAGCCACATTCATGTGATGTTGGTCCAGGAATTCTGTCACATTTTTATTTGAAATCTATATTTATCTTCTGGGGATGCTGTGACAAATTGCCATACATTGGTTGGCTTAAAGCAACGGAAAGATATCCTCTCACAGTTCCAGAGGCCAGAAGTCAGAAATCAAGTCTCCAAGGGAGAATCTGTTCTCTGCATCATCCAGCTGCTGGCAGTCACCAGCATTCCTTGATTTGTGGCCACATCCTTCTAATCTCTGCCTCCATGATCACAGGACCTCTTCTGTCTGTCCTATCTCCCCTTGCCTCTGTCTTATATGGGCATTTGTCGTGGCACTATAGGGCTCACTGAGGTAATACAGGATAATCTCCTTATCTCAAGATTTCTTAACAATGACATCTGCAAATAGCCTCTTTCCAAATATGGTACCATTCACACATTCCAGGGATTAGGATTTGATAAGAATCTGCCTGCAATGCAGGAGACCAGGGTTTGATCCCTGGGTCAGAAAGATCTCCTGGAGGAGGAAATGGCAAGCCACTCCAGTATTCTTGCCTGGAGAATTCCATGGACAGAGGAGCCTGGTGGGCTACAGTCCAAGGAGTCACAAAGTGTCAGACACGATTGAGTGACTAACACACAACATTACCCAATGCTTTCATCCTTGAGTAGCCATGGGTTTTGAAAGTGCAATTGGTGCAACTGCTGACTAACACAGGGCTGTTAGTTTATTTAACATTTTCCTCTAATCTGGGCCAAAAAGTTTGGGCTTTTTTTTTTTTTTTGGTGCATTGGTGCTAGAAGACATGAATAAATCTGGCCTTTCTTGTCTTCCCTTTAACCCTGCTACTCTCCTTTATCCTCTCTCCAATCATCTTCCCTTTGCCCAACATACTGACTTTGCTCTGTTACTCAGAAGGGGAACCTATAATTTCACTTGTCTCTCTTCAAGTGAGTAGGCAAGAAGAGGAAGAAGAACCCCTATGCCACAATGACTTAGTCTCACTCTCAGTCCACTGCCTTTAAGAACAAAAAGGCTTTTGTGTATCACAGTCTGTTTCCTCTCTGTTGGCCTTCTTTCTTCTTTATTCTCAGATGAACCTGGCTAACAAAATGTGGCTGTCCTGCTGTTTGAGCCCATTGCTCTGCCAGCTCTTGGCTGAGGTGAGGACTGGTAGATAACTGAGGTTAGAGACAATTTAAGGCTGCATATCCCTGCAAAAAAAAAAAAAAAAAACTGGCGAAGAGTAAACTCTAAAGGATATTGTCCAAATTTTATCATCTTCCAAAAGCTGTGACTAACTGAAATTTGAATTCAGGGTCTAACCTTGCTAACACTCACATGGCAACAAAGAAGACAGGAAGAGTGATAAAACAGCCCTGTATTCTGAGCACATGTAACTTAACATGAATTCAACTTAATGCACTGAGCTGAGGGTAGGGAGAAAGAGAGAACATTCAATCATGGGGATGTTTCCACCTGCCATTCCACTCAGTGAGCATATGCTCCAATTAGCATGAGACAGAGACGTTAATTTCTATTTCCTCAGCTTGGCCTCACTTTCCTAGTGAGTATAAGCTTCCTGCTACACTGTGTAAAATTCTAGAATTGAAGGATACATATTGTCCTGCCATGTGATCTTTAAAGACAACCCAACCGTTTTATTATAAATGCACATATAACATGCATTTATAAAACAGTATCTATACTATGACATTTATTGCTGTGTATGGATATCTTTATTTTCAAGGGTAATTTTGACAGTTCATAAGTTTTCACTGACTTTATCACCTCTGATAGTTACACCTCAACTATGACAAAAGAAGTGATGAAATAGCTAGAAGTAAAAGATACTCTAGATGATATCACACAGTTAAGTGCTTTTTATGACAATCTTTATAAGACCTCTGATGCAGAAGTAGTTTGGGGGTCATTTCATCCAGAATATAATCTGTATCAGTCAGGATAGGCTGATAAGCTATAGTAACATACATCCCCGAAATCCCAGTGGTTTAAAAAACATCCAGGGTTTGTCTCTGCTCATGCTACGTGTCTATCGTGGGTTAGCTGTGGTTCTGCTCAGCACCACGTTCATTCAGGGCCCAGGCTGACCACACTGACAGGTGTTGTGGCAAACAGAAGCGAGACATAGCAAAACATGCCCTTTCCCTTAAACTTCTTCCTGGAAGTGGCAGATGTCACTTCTGCTCACATCTTGATGGCCAGAACAAGTCATATGATCACTCTTGAGTGGGTTAAGAGATGTATAACTGTCCTGTAGCGAGAGGAGACTGCAATATTTAGCAAACTTTCGAAGATTGCCTTCACTGTTTTCCCAAAATGGCCATCCAATCAATTCTCAGGACCTCAATACCCTTCAAAGCAGACTATTTTACTTTTAGTCAGTTCTAAACACTAGAAAGTTGTTCCTTCAGATGGTTACACATCTATTTCCTTGGAGTTTCTATCCATTGGTCCTCGTTTCGTGCTTTATCAGTCAAGACAAATTTAGTTAATTTCCATGGGACAGCTCCTCAAAGATCAGAAACACCCAAGCCCTTCAACTATTTCTCACAAACCATGGCACTTGATCTTTCCTTGATAATTTTATTTTCCTAACTCTCTATTCCAATAATAAACTCCTTATCATTTTCTCTGTCTCTAGAACTTTTTACACATTTGGCTCCTTGCAGTGTGTTTTTACCATCAAATTCACTTCACTGGGTTCAAACGCCTGTCACAATGCCGGCAGTCTCCCTCCCAAAACCCAATGAACAAGATTCAGCAAGAAGATACACGGTTATGGCACCCTAGGTATCCGTGTTCCATGGCACTGTTTGTACCTCATTAGTAAACATTTTCTTTAAATTATCTTGGATACTCATTAAATATTATCAGCTACTTAGAACCAAAGGATAATTATGAGTTTAATGAAGCGTGCACCAGCTTGCTCAAGTCTAACGTTTGTTTCTCTGCTGGGACCCCATTTTACTTTGCACTTATCCTTCAGCAAAGCTACTCAACAAAGTCACTTTGGCAATAAGAAGTATTTAATTAGATTAATGAATTTTTATCGCCTCTCCTAGGGATTAGGCTTGTTAAATCCTGGCGACCAAAGAACAACAGATTTTTTATTACTGAATGTTTAGGGATGCACCGGTTGCGCTGCCGTGGCGGTCCTCATAAGGCAGGCTGCTCTGGGCAGTTCTACCTGGCATCCCTCGGTAGACCAGGGATGTTTGGCAGAGACAACTTGTGCCTTCAGTGAAATCACAGAAATCAAAATGCAAATGAAATCACGCGCACACCAGTCAAGGCTTTTGGCGGCTTTCTGTCAGAGCTGCTGACTTATGGTGTCCTGACAAAATCTGCCCCTCTTCCTCTGTCTGCGAGTGTTTGAGAGGAAAGGGAAGACCCTGTAACTAGTGAAGCCAGCTCTTCATGAGGGCATGAGCGTCCACTGATATTCTTGTAAGTCATTGCTGTGAGGACTTGAAGTAAGGCAGGAGGGGTGGATTTTTTCAGAACAGTTGTGTTTTCAAGATGTTAAGTGATATACATATGTAAAACAATTTGGTGTCTTTCTTAAGTAATGCTTTGAATGCTGGCAATATCTTTCATCTAGAAACTTCAAAGCACTTTTAAGAAAAAAAAAAACAAAACATGTTTCTCCCCATCATGTTCCTAGGAGTCAGTTTTCAAGCATCAACATCCCCACTTAATACATGGAAAAACTGAGGCACAAAGCATACGATTGGTTACGGTGGTAAAAGCACAATGCATATCATAACAAAAGAATGGCTTTGTGATGAGAAGACGGATGTTCTTTCAGAAGCATTAAATCCAAACGGAATCACACAATCCTCTTTCAGAGTTTTAAGGTGATGATGCAGGAAAAGAAAAAGGAATAAATATGGGGGCTAAAAGAAAATGGGAGACTTCCTGGAGTGATAAATTTTTGATCAGAGCAGAGAGAGAAAAACAGACCTGGAGATGCTGAAAGTCAGCTTCGTGGCAGTTGGGAGGAAAATTAAAACATAAAGAATGGTATTCCTAAATTTAGTCAATTTGTGAACATTTAAGATTTGCTACACTACATACACATGACCATACAATCTATCACCCAAATTGGGACATTTTTGAGAGAGAAAGCCGATGCCATTAATCATTACACTAATCGCACCTCTCTCATTTCTTTGCACTTAGCCTAGAAATCAAGGATTTCCAGTCTTTTAAATAAGTGCTCTCACTTAAGCACTGTCCAAGTGTTACGAAAAACCTTACATGTTGATCAGGAACCAGGAAAGAAGATGAACCTGGTGAAGGGTTTGCAGGAACTACAAAACTGTGAACCAGACTGACGGCCTTTTTCTTTTCCAAGAGCAGTCTCCTTTTCTAACACTTCAGGTAAAAGAAACGCTGCTTAAGGAGAGATTGCACAAGGCTCATTTACAATTTAATTCCTCTCTTCTTTCTGACTATTTAAAAAAAAACAAAAAAAACCAATGATCTCTGCTGCCCACGTTTAGCTGACTGGGCTAAAGCAGTCACAAAGAAGGTGGCATTCAAGAACTGTCCCTGTAGACACAGACATTTATCACCACACTATCAATAGTTCAGGTCCATATAGACGGAACCAGACTGGATCCCTCTACAAAGGAAGAGTCCCCTTCCAGCACTTATCTTGGTGCGTTGGCTAATGGAAAGAGTACTGTGGAGGGGGGATGTTTTGTTCTATTTCAAGACCCAGAGTAAGAACACACATGCTGCCTCTAGACCAGTTCAGTTCAACAGAACTTTCTGAGATGATGGAAATGTTCTGTATCTGCACAGTTGGATCCAATAGCCACTCACCCCCAACAAAAAGTCACATGTGGCTAGTGGCTATCATGTTTGACAATACAAATCTAGACACTCAAATTTATATACAGACCACTTTGTTCTGAGGTGGCACTAGTGGTAAAGAATCTGCCTGGCAACGCCAGAGACACAAGAGATGCAGGTTCAATCCCTGAGTTGGGAAGATCCCCTGGAGGAAGACATGGCAACCCACCCCAGTATTCTTTCCTGGAAAATTCCAAGGACAGAGGAATCTGGGGTGGGCTACAGTCCATGGGGTCACAAAGAGTCAGACAGCACTGAGCATGAATACACACACACACACACACACACACTTTGTTTTCTAGAAATAAGCATATGCTGCACATGTCCAAGCTTCTAACAGCTTTGCAAACTGGGGCCATTTTGTCTTTAATTAGAGAAGGAGTCTAGTCTGGCTTCAGCCTTCAAGAAGGAGTGGTGAGACGTTTCTTTGCTATGGTGACAGCCTCAATCAGAGCAATGATTGAGTGGTGGAGGCTCTGGGGCCCACATCCTCACCTTCAAAGACGAACTCCCAAGAGAGGAAATAAAGCAGTGTACACACACCTAGAGAGTAGAGATATGTGGATCTGCCAAAGCCAGAGATGTTCGTGCAAGAGAATTAAGGCTAGCTTTCCTTTCTTTCATCGGCAGTTAAGACACAGTTTAAAATAGCTGAGTGACTGCCTTTGTGCTAATATCACTTAACACTACATTTCAGTGACAGGTCTGATCCACCAAGGTAGCAAGATCTGTCTAGGTTTGGAGGACTCTCCCTCCAGAGAAGTCAGCTAAGTGACTAAGGATTGAGAGCATTTTTCTACTCCTTTTATAAACAACTCTGGTGTCAGACTACCCCCTGCTGGAAAGAGGAGGAATTAAAAATTGGGTACCTCAAAAAAGGACCACCGCCTTCTCTTTACTACATTCCTAAGTGTTGTATTTTACTTACGGTTCAGGAGACTGTCAGGATGCAGGTTAGGTAAAATTACAAGGCACCAGCTGTGGTCACATCTTTTCATTTCTTCCAGATCTTGAGGCAACACAACACCGCAGAGGTGACCCCACCAAGGGTAAGACTTAGACTCATTTCTGGACCTTTTGAGCGGCTTACCCTTCCTTACAGAATCTACTGAATTTATAAGGGAATAGCACATGTTTTATGGAAAATCAAAGCTCGACAAACCATAGGGGAGTTTACATTAATGCAGCTCACACACTCCACACACAAGAAATCAATTCAACCCATGGACATCACCCAACATAACATCCTTCACTCACCAAACCATGCCACACATGCAGTTATGTTATGGGGCCATTTAGCACTAACCCATATTTGCAATATCAATGCAAATGCTTCACTGTTAAGGCATAGTTAAAGGACAAGTGTTCTTTGCTAAAAAGATGTTTCCTAAAGTGCAAAGTAAAGTCAACTGTATTTCTGCATACTTCTGACTTATAGAGTCATGATATGCACTGAATTCATTACAAACTCAGAAACAAACACTGAATTTAACTTTCTTAACTACTTAACCCTTATTTAACTATTCTATTTTTTAGAATCTTGACATTTTCTGGATCTATTTTTCCCACTTCCAAAATGGAGTTAAGATACAGAATTAAATATAAACTCACTTGAGTTAGGAAGACTTCATCTTATTACATCCTTACCACAGAGGAGCCTTCGGACTTCATCAGAACAACCACAATCAGCATATAAAATACTATTCAGCCTCATTCCTATGGACCTTGCCCCTGGCCTTGAAATGATAAGCCAGACAGCACTGACATTAGGGGGTAGGGCCAGGCTACACTGAGGGAGAGACACCAGTGTTCTGTATACAGTTAGAGAGAACTTACCACCAATTAATAAAAATTGGATGAATTTACCATTTTATTCATCTTCCTTGTCTTCATGACAATTATGCTTTGACAAGATTCTGGACCACAACTACTGAAACCTTAGCCTCATTTAAACCAAATTTAGTTTCTGAGAAAATGACACATCACATGTCCTGTCAGCAAATCTGCGGCAGGGTCTGAACTGGACGGACTAGGAATGAAGTCCTGCGCCACTTGTAAGCCTGCCTGGTTGGACTCCTCGTGGGGTGAGCAGCCCTGAGCTCCGCACGGTCCTGGGAGGCAGCTTACCTCATCCTCACTGAGGCCTGTGCTCCCGGAAGGAGGGACGGAGGGAGGGCACCTGATAACAATAAGGCAAAGGACAACCAAGGCTGACTTTATAGTCATTGTCCCTCTAAAGTGAGGAGAAGTCACCATAGGTTACCAGTCATGCTCAACACTCTTGAACTTTGGGAAATTCAGAACCCCAGGATGGGCAAGGGCTTCCTTGATGATTCAAGTGGCAAAGAATTCACCTGCCAATGCAGGAGACACAGGAGATGTGGGTTTGATCCCTGGATCAGGAAGACCCCCTGGAGAAGGGAATGGCAATCCACTCCAATATTCTTGCCTGGAAAATCCCATGACAAAGGAGGCTGGTGGGCTATAGCCCATAGGGTCGCAAAAGAGTTAGACACGACTGAGCACGTACTAGACGGGATGGAGGATGGGCAGCTCTCTTTAACATGTGCTCACCCCTCTTGGCTCTTCTCTTGTTTGGACCTTCACCTTGGACCCAGCTCTCTAACCTTATGGGCACATACCTGGATGTATCCCGAACGCTCCAGTGATCCTGTTCCTATGAAAGAGTCATATAGGAGATTTTGAAACTGCAACTCAGAAGGCTCCATACACATGTAAAGGTATTCCTGGAGACATGGTCATTTTGTCATTTGGTTATAAACTGACTAACAAGTAATAAAATCAGAAAAGAAGGCTTAAGCAATCAGGTGGGGAAAATGCTGAAATCAAGCCCCTCCCACATTCAGAAAGCGGCTCCTTGGCTGATGTAGGCACAGGTAGTATTGGGGGGAGGTGAATCTTTTCCTTTCTTTCATCTTTTTCTCCTTCAATATGAAGTGGGAATAGGAATATCTGCTTTTCTGACAAAGGTATTATGTTCATGCTTAGAAAACACCTGGATGGTACAAACTGATAGGTGTTGCTGGAGCGACAAGGTGGTGCAGGAACAGACAAGCCTGCCCACGGCCGGCCACCCATGACCCCGGAAGCTGGTGGCACCCTCGAGGGCTCTGCTTGCACCCGGGCACCAGACCTACTCACACGCCCTTCTTCCTTCTAGGTGGATATTCTATCACTAAAATGAGGAAGAGGCACAGGTGACAGTGTGTGCCCAGAGCAAGCGCTGACAGCCAGGAGAACCAGGGCCACTGCAGGGCATGGTCAGCCTCACGCACAGGACCCTGCAGGTGTGACGAAAAGGCACCCACAGTAGCGAGCTGCAACTTATTTCCCACCAGGAACTTTTTGTTAATGAAGGTTTTACATCTCTCCAAACACATTAAACAAGGCTTTCATTTGTTAAAAATAAGCCATCCAAAGAAGGAAGCAACTGGAAGAGAAAATATTTTATTTATCTCTTCAAGATCCAGGGGTGACAGTAAAAATATACACTGTTAAGGTATTTCTACAGAAATTCTGAAGATAGATTTAAAGTCATGAAATGAATAGATCACTGGCTAACTGATCTGTTTTGGCTGCCTTGATGACTGATGTAGATCAACCTGGTTTTAGCTAGAACGTTTAATTGGCTTTTTTAAGATTGTGGTTTCAGATCAGGAACCATGTGAACCACGGTTCAGTTCATGCACTCTTTACTAAACTCCCTCTCTGGGAATGACAACTAACATTTATTGCACGTTTAGCATGAGCCGGGCACCAGGCTGGCACTTTATGTGCATAAACACATTTAGGGCCCAGCACAGCCTTGCAAGGTGGGATTCACGACTGTCCATCGTTTACAGATGAGGAAATGAGGAACTTGACCATGGTTACCTAGCGAACATGAGCAGAGTCAGGACTGGATTTGCAAATAGAATCCAGTTATCAATAATACACAAAGGAGTATATGTGTGTGTATTCAGGGATTCAGAGTTGTGGTACTTTAGAAATGTGGGTAACCATTTCTGAACTTTCAGAAAGAAGGGGCAGTCAATCCACACAACCTATATGCAATCCATCTTATGCAGTCTATCCTAACAACCAAAGCAGGTCCAGTTCATTTGGTTTTACTTACCTATATCCGATATAATGAAAATTTAACAGATTGAAGCTTTTTGATACAACCCTTAGGTTGCACGCTGTATAATACTACATATATTAACAAAGGTGTCTTAATGCCCCACACCAGATTTTGACAAACTCCATCCTTGAAGTCTGATTTAGTATTGCTGGTTTCTGATTTAAAACCAAAAATAATTCCAAGCCAATAAACTTGTATAGAGAGGAAGACTGAGAAAACAAGCCAGGCTCTGAGCATCTTCATGCTCTGATACTACAGATAGGAGTTGAATCAGATATTAAGTTTCCACTCCCTTGGCTGTACCCAGTGTCAACGGGCCCATCTCTTTCCCTGTGACAGGGATGATGTTAATTTCTCCAGAGTCACGTGCGAAGTGACCAGGGGAAGAAACACAATCAATTCACCCCGAAATTGGTAGTGGAATGGAAATCCCACAGAATCCGCTTAGAACTCAGGTTTGGACAACATCTAGTCTGCTTGGCACTGAGAAGAAATTTTTTTAAAAGAGAGGAAAGGGGAGAAGGATAAAGTGGAAATCTAATTTTGAGAAATAAGGATTAAAGGTTCCATTATTCACGCTGTTTTCGCTGTATAGATTGAGTTAACAACATGTGATTTTACTGGATGAAAATGTGGGCCCCATGCCAGGCAAGCGTGGTGCAGATCAGTCCCCACCGTGACCGTAATGAGCGAGGGTTAGTGTCTCATCGGCGGGAGGCTGTAAACAGTCCTGGGTTTTGAGCTGGTATAATAAGTGGAGATTGTTCCTGGACTTACTGGGGAGCACAGATAGTTTCTGTCACAGGAAAAGCAACACCCCCCTGGGGCAGAGAGGCGCAGCATCGCTGTCTCCCTGCTTATCTGCTTGTCATGTGAGAATTGGGGTCCCCAAAGTGCAGAGTCCCCACAGGGGGCAGGACTGCAGACTCCTCCGAGTTGGCTGCCTGCCTCCTTTTATTTATTTATTTATCCTGTCTCCACGCGGTTTTGTCAATACTTGCAAAGTTGGTATTTCTACCCTACCGCCCTCTACCACCCCCTTCCCTTCCAAAGGGTTGGGGGTTAAGCAAAGGACACCCTGAGAATCCCAAGTGTGGATCAATCTATTGTGATGGGACTAAGAGGAGGCAAAACAGGTAATAAACTCATTTCTGAGCCCTGTAATGATCACCACCCACACCACCCTCACCAAGCCCAGATCAGCTGCTCAAGACAGGCAAATGCAAAGAGTGTGTGGCAGCCTGTTCATCTGAACCTCATATTGGTGCTAGCTGGCAGGAAAAATGGGGTTTTAACTTTCACATGACTTGGTGTCCTGGACTACAAAGCAAGGGCTTCCCTGGTAGCTCAGCTGGTAAACAATCTGCCTGCAAAGGAGGAGACTCTGGTTCAATTCCTAGGTCAGGAAGATCTCCTGGAGAAGGGATAGGCTACCCACTCCAGTATTCTTGGGCTCCCCTGGTGGCTCAGTCAGTAAAGAATCCTTCTGCAATGCAGGAGA
The DNA here is from genome assembly GCF_054371585.1 of Giraffa tippelskirchi. NCBI lineage: Eukaryota > Metazoa > Chordata > Mammalia > Artiodactyla > Giraffidae > Giraffa > Giraffa tippelskirchi. The sequence goes on along the minus strand of NC_137283.1, from coordinate 116,796,879 downwards.
CCTGGGTTTGATCCCTGGGTTGGGAAGATCCCCTAGAGGAGGGCATGGCAACCCACTTCAGTATTCTTGTCTGGAGAATCCCCATGGACAAGGGAGCCTGATGGGCTGTGGTTCATGGGGTCACAAAGAGTCGGACACTACTGAGCGACTAAGCACAGCACAGCACTGCAAAGCAAAGGGAAATTTTACTCTTTCAAAGCTGTTGCTGGCTGTTGGCTACACACCATCTAAAACTAACGACTTGCTCACTGCCTGATATTTACCATGAAAAAGTCTGCGTCTTATCATTAGTGTGAAGATCAGATCAGGCAAGAATCATCCATGGATGTGAAATCTAAAGGAAATTTCCATGCAGGGCAAGATATTCTTAAAATGCCTACTCACAGACTGCTTATTAGTTGCAAGGGGAAGTATGGTAGTTATAAAATGGAAAAACCAGAAAATATCTTGACTAAGGACCAAAATTTGCATCACCAAGGAGGGGAGATGTTCATTGTTTGCACAACATTACCTAGGGAACATTTCTACCAAGAGTGTGTAGCCTGCACCAACCAGGAGGAAACGTCTGACAAAATGAGAAACAGTCCATTAAAAAAAGATGGAGGGCTGTATTCTTTTAAAATGCCAATGTCAAAAGGACAAAGAAAGGCTCTGGAAATGTTTTAAATTAAAGGAGGCTAAAGAGATGTGACAACTAATTGCAATATTTGACCCTAGACTGGATCTCGTACTGAGGGGGGGAAAGCTATAATGGCCACCACAGGGCCAATTAATAAAATTAAAATATGGACACTAGCTTAGACAAAAAGTATTATGGCAACATTAAATTTCCTGAAGCTGATACTTGTACTGTTGTTATGTAAGAAAATATCCCTGTGCTAAGAATACACTCGGAAGTATTTAGGGATAAAGGACCATAATATATGTAAATTACCCTTAAATGGCCCAGAAAAACTAGTCTGAGTATATGTACATTTACATATATCATATCAGAGAGTATAAATATATGTACATGTAAAGAAAGTGCAAATAATGGGGGAAAGCATATGGGGGAAAATGTTAACAATAGATAAATATGGGCAGTGACTTTACAATGTTCTTTATACTCTTCTAATTTTTGCAACTTTTCTATAAGTTTGAAATTATTTTCCAAATAAAAAGATTTGTCTTAATGTTTAATTAAGGCTTCAATTTAGCACCACATTGTCCTCATTTATTTCATTTAAATAGATGCTCAAACCACAGGAAACTGCAAGAGACACATTGGTACATTTTAATCAGTTGCTTCCTTACCCTGAGTCTATCTGTTCTACCAGAATGAACACACCCTGGACTCAAAATCTTCCCCAATCCCTAACCGATAAAGGCACTATTGATGGCAGTCAAGAAATGTCCTGACAAATTTTCACACGTAAATGAAAGTCAATAAAACAAAACTATATGCTACCTTAAGCCAAATACCTTTCAACACTAAGAATTCTAAAGCTATTCTACATTTGGAAATTTCCAATTATGCTCAAATATCTTTTTGTAGTATCCCAACACAGAAAGAAAATATCCAACAGATTGCATTCTGAAAATAGTTAATCTAAGATATACAACAATATGCAGAAATATATTATTGTAAGTTACATCACCACTTCCCTTTTACTTAACAATGTGTGTAATATTTCTTTATGAACAGCCCACAAATATCCAAGCAGTTGGTAACTCAATCCAGACTTTTACTTAGTTGTAGGATCTGAATAAAAATCTTGTATTTCTATCTATTCTGTTTCTGATCTCACAGTTTGATGAAGAGATTGTGATTTACCAAAAGTTGCGGCCAATTAGGTTAAGAGGAGGAGGCTGTTGTTCCCAGGAAGCATCCCTCCTCACCAACATAGTAGCTTTTTTCAGCCCCATATCAGTTGTTTAGAATGGTGGGATTTGTGTACACAGTACTGTATATAAAATAGCATACAGAGGGCTTCCTTGGTGGCTCAGACAGTAAAGAATCTGCCTGCAATCTGTCCCCCTGTTCTAGTCATTCTCACCAGGAGAGTTGGGCTAAAGTAAGATCATCTACCCTTGTTGGATGTGTCAGTATAATTAGTAGGGGACAAAAGAGGATACAAAACTTGGTTAAAGAGAAGTGTGAATTTTCTTAGTAAGACAGTTATGAGAAAGAATTAAAGATGGGAAGGATGGATATTTTATAGATGAAAGGAAATTGAGCCTTAACAAAAAAAGATTCGCAAGCATGCAGTCCATTAATCAGCAAGTGACCTTTCTTCCTCACACTTTTCCTCCTCTAAATACTGGGTTATGCCTTTTACCCCTACTTAACTGTGCACCCTCAGGGTGAGAAAGAGGACCTCAATGAGTTAAAGCAGGTTTTCCAACTGCACTCTGTGAATAATAAAAGTAAATACTGCACAGCATGGGAGGCTGTGAGATAGGGTTTATGGAGCACTTACTGCATTCCAGGCACTGCAGAAGCACTTCACCTTTAATCCCAAACACAGCCCTTAAAGTGGGCACCATTATTACCTCCATTTTACAGAAGAAGAAATTGAGAAAGTAACTTGGCCAGAGTTGCACAATGAATAAGTGGCAGAGCTGGGAGTGGAGCCTGAGCAGTCAGCTGTGAGTCTGACAGAGCTTTACACCCGCAAAGCACTCTTCAAGGGGTGCACTGCCCGGCTTGTGGCTTGGAGCCAAAGAAGCTGAGATGAGCACAATTCATTCCTATAGGAAATCAACCCTGAATATTCATTGGAAGGACTGATGCTGAAGCTGAAGCTCCAATACTTTGGTCCCCTGATGCAAAGAACTGACTCATTGGAAAAGACCCTGATGCTGGGAAAGACTGAAGGCAGGAGGAGAAGGGGATGACAGAGGATGAGATGGTTGGATGGCATCACCGACTTAATGGGCGTTAGTTTGAGCAAACTCCGGGAGATGGTGAAGGACAGGGAAGCCTGGTATGCTACAGTTCATGGGATTGCAAAGAGTCGGACATGACTTAGCAACTGAACAACAACAACAAAATGTCTTGTAAAGGTGAAATACTTACATTTTGGTCTCTGTCAGCTGGTCCCCTTGGTTGCCGCCCATCCTGTGTTTTATCTCAGCTCCCCTCACTGCCGGCTCCCAGCTCATGGACATCACCTATCTCTTCCCTCTTCCAGAAAAAAGGAAGTGGCATCATGGTGTATGGCAGTGGTCCTTCGATACACCACATGCTAGGATTGGCCCTTCACACCTTGTATCTCATTTAATCAGCACAGCCTCCTTGTGAGGTTGGTTTTTTTTAATCCCTATTTAATGGTTGAGGAAACAGAAGCCCAAAACAGTTCAATAGCTTGCTTCTGTCTGCCTCCAGAGCCTATAATCTTTTCACCTAATTGTGCTGATTCCATCCTTGATCTGAAAGACAAATGCTGTAGGTAAGATTTCACTAGGAAGCATTTCAAGATCTCAGAAGCTAAGAGGCCAGGTCCTTGACTGGCAATAGATGCTCAGGAGAAAAACCCTTTCAAAGAGAGCTTTTCTTTTGTAAATTAAAATCTTCTGAAAAATAATGAGTCCTGCCAAACCTACAAAGAGAGTCATTTCATCCAAAATTCACCTGAGTCTATATTTCTATTTCAACAAATGATGGAAAATCAAAGATTGGTATGAGATATGCTACATCACACCAACTAAAAGAATACAAAATTTAAGGAATGTGGAGTCTGAATTCCCCCTGCAGATGTGACGTGAATCTTTCCTCTGTCCCAAGTTTCCAGAATGACCCCAAGGAAAAGGGTGGCTGCTCTGAAGTGTGAGGGACAGCTTGGGTTGGTTCCACAGCTGACAGATGTCAAGTCCCCCTCCAGAGATTGAGAAAAATCTAAACAAATGCAAAGAAATAGAAATTGAACTCTTTGCATGCTTGGTTATAATGATCGATGCCTGGGGACTCTTTGACAAGGAAATTAAAAATCGTCTACATTTCATGGTTTAGTGAAAGGAGCACTAACTTTTGAATTAAGGGTTGGCTCAGCCTCTTACCAGCTGTGTGACCTTGAACAATCTGCGCAACCTCTCTGTGCTCCCATATTTTCACTGACATTTCTCTTGCTTGAGGATACATAAGGATGCAGGGGGCCTGAGATGTATGGCCCTCACCCCCACAAATTCCTTATTCTCTCCTCTCAGAATAGCTTCCCTGGGGTCCTCTAAACCAGCTTTTCCCAAACAGTAGCATGCAAAGATCACTCAGAACACTTTTTAAAGCAAACATTCCCTTGCTCTGCTGCAGTTGGTCAGAGGTGAGACTGAGACGCCTGCAGTCCCACGACTGGCCAACTGCTAAAACCCCACACTGAGGAACACTGCCCAAGTATCACCCTTCCTGTGGCCAAAATGCACTCAAATTGTACATCCCCAAATTAAATACATGACCCAACATTTCCTCCTTTGCATATACAGTTGATGCTAACTTTCAGCAGGTTCCACATCCGAAGATTCAACCAACCATGGATCGAATACACTCAGGGGGGAGAAAATTTCCAGAAAGTTCCAAGAAGCAAAACTAGAATTTGCTGTACACAGACAGCTATTTACATAACATTTACATTGTATTTACCATTATTTGCATAGCATTTACATTGTATTAGATATTATATGTAATCTAGAGATGATTTCAAATATACTGGAGGATGTGTGTAGGTTATATGTAAATGCTATGCCACTTTATATAAGGGATTTGGGCATCTGAGAAATTCAGTATTAGGGTGGTCTCGCAACCAGTCCCCCCTGATGGATACCGAGGGATGACTCTCTACTTATCTGCATTGGTCAGGATACCCAGTAGTCCCTGCTTGCTTCATTCTGAAGAGTTTCCTGTGACATTCGGGCACACTGGCTGGCAGAATGTACTGCCAGTTCCATAGCACCCTCCCTGTCTGGCCAGATTTATGCCACCATCAGCTGCTTCCAAAAACTTAAATCATGCTTCAGACAGTCTGAGTAAAGGGGACCTTGAGGCAGAAAAAGTTAAGTGAGAAGTGGAAACACTTCATGACAATTAAAGTGTTTTGAAATGACTTTCACTTCTCCTAAGTATTTTAAAGAAATATTATTACCCACCTCAATGCCTGGGATGTTTTGCTGATATTGCTATTTAGGAAATATACATATAGCTGTTAGTGAAAGCCTAGGGTTATCTGGATCATCAAATTCCGTACCCAAAATGTGGTTTCATTTTGGCCAAAGATGTTTGTGGTTATCTGCTTCACAAAAACAGCAGATAAATTAACATAGTCAACCTCATGGACTTCCTCTTTCTTCCATTTCCCTCCTAACTGGTGAGAATGAAAATAAATAGTAGCAAGTCCACTACAAGCCCAGGAAGATGAGGAGGAAGAGGGGAGAGAATGTGGGAGAAGAGAGTCCTCCTTATTACAAAAGCAACATGCATGGTGTTTCCATGTGTGCAGCTGCAGAACAGTCACCAGTTACTTATATTTCCAGATCCTCATCTTGACTGGGGATTAAATCAATACACTGAAACCAGCAGCATAAACCAAAAGGGACCATGTAAAATCTTGGCCGTGGGTACCAGCATTTAAACCACTCACTTGTCCGCTGTTGAGCAATGCCCTCCATCGTTGATTGTTCTCAACTCCAAGAGATTTATAGGTCAGCAGATCAGCTGCTATGTGATGATTAACCTAGGACTCTAAGCAGTGTCTATGACAAGGAAATGCAGTGGTCCCATCAATGAAAACAAATAGCCCTTGTAAGACTCTAAGCCACATAGAATCTGTCTCGTAATAACTTACAATGTCTCCTCCTCTCTCCTTCTCCCTCATTCTCCTCTTTCTGTCCCCTTTTCTCTTTTCCTCTCTCTTTTTCACACACACACTACTTTTCCAACAGAAATTCATTCGTCTTGTTCTAAAATCAACACAACTACTTCTCTTTGTGTTCAACCCCAGTGCCTTCTCTTAGCCATCCCTGAAATAATATCCTAAAGCGATCACTTGTTGCTGCAGGACAAAGGCACAGCATGAAAAAAAAAAAAAAATGAGGACTGAGCTCTCTGAAAATTTCAGATGCCTGCTGCACTAAGCCATCTATGCATCTTAGTCAAGCGCAGAGCTCCCCCTAATGGCCGGATCAGGAAGCACGGGGGGGAAGGGAGCACGGAAGTTTTATACTGTCCTGTATTTCCTTCAACACAAAACAAAACAAGCCACTTCTCAAGTGCTAATCTTGTTCAGGATAATCTTGCCCTCCTTTTACCCTTTCACCTCTACCCACGAACCCCCATACCGTGCCCAGCAGGCTCGATCGGAGTTACAATCTCACTTGTCAAGGTCCTCTGGCAATGACGGGGTGCTCCCCCACGTCCCCCACGCCCCGCCCCACTCCCGTCCACCAATAAGGGTGCCTGGGGCTCCGTGAAGAGCTTTCACATCGAACCTGGCTCTGGAGGCGGCTCCTTGTCATAAGTGCCAGACTGTCACGGTGGACTCTGGGGACCTGTTTGAAAAATTATGTTTTTGGTCCTGAATTAAAGGATTGCATTTCTCCTGAAAGCCAGCTGTTGGCTGCCTCCGGTGCCAAGAGGACACTCTTCGAAGAGTCCTCCTGTGTTCCTTTAAACCGGCGCTAATCCTCTGGCTGAGAAGCAACCAGCGAGTCTCACAGGGGTTTGCTTGCTCACTGATAGGGAGGACCCTGGTATCTGCTCTGCTCAGGAACACCTTGAGAACCTGAGAACACACGGAGCTCTCCCAGCCTAGGACGGTGGCTGTTTCCACATCAAAGGAAAATGAGTGTCATTTACTGAAGATGACAGAAGCCTCCGAGTCACTCAAAGTCTCATCCCAACCAGAAGAAATGAGGCTATGGCCCCCAGCCAACCCTTCTCGGCCTTCATCCTCCTTTAGACTTGACTCCAGTCAGGTCTGAGGGACCTGAGTCCTGCCCCAGCATCCCCACATCCCGTGCTCGGTGACTAGGTGTTCTCCACAGGCCCCTTCTCCACTCAGGTCCTCACAGAACATTTAAAACAGTCACCTGCTTCCAGACCCACCTCCAGGATACAACACCAGGAAGGCACAAATCCTGAGGTACAAACTAGAGGCCAATGAGCCTGGCCACATCAGGTTGGCCAGAGAGATTTTATAAGGCCATGCTGTGTTTCCAGAAATTCTGAAAGAATGATCAACATTTTAAAAATCGGGATATTTCAGACATTGAATGTGAAAGTGAAAGTCTCTCAGTCATGTCCAACTCTTTGCAACCCCATGGACTGTAGCCTGCCAGGCTCCTTTGTCCATGGAATTCTCCAGGCAAGAATACTGGAGTGGGTAGCCATTCCCTTCTCCAGGGGATCTTCCCAACCCAGGGATCAAACCTCAGTCTCGTGCATTGCAGACAGATTCTTTACTGTCTGAGCCACCATTAATCTTTCTTAAAAGGAAGGCAAATGGCTGCCTGGACCCCAGGCCTACGCACTCACAGGTGCCAAGTCTCAGCTCAGTACCTGCTCCTGTCCAGTCCTCCCCAGTCAGCAGTCCGTTCACAAGCTACTGGCCTGGCCCCTGAGGCACTGTGTTTGCGACCATGAATTAATCAGATATATAACACATTAACACAGATTAGTTTATTTGGCATCTCTCCCAGGTAACATCTTAACCCAGTTAAAATGCCTAAGAAGTGGTTCTAATGAAATCTGATCATGGGAAGGTCAAGGCGGGTGGAAATATCCTGGCTGCACAAGGTTTTTCAGCACCCTTCCAGTTTCTCAGTGACAGTTGCGTGTATGCCACAGCTCCAGCATAGGATCCACTTTGTACTATCTGGTTGATTTGCTCAAATTAGTTCCATGGGAGAACGAAAAATAGAGAGCATAGAGTAACCTTACGTCTCTTTTGGAACAAAGCAGTCCATGCATAAATAAATACAAAATTTTGAGATGGGCCTGAAAATAAACTCAGGTCCAGGTCCTAGAAGAAATCCAAATAATTCATTCATGTATTTTTTGTGTTTTCCTTCCAATTGGTTTTTAAAGGAATTCATATTCATGCTATAAAACTCAAAGATGTTGTCTTCAGGCAAATGATGTGCTTTCAGCTAAGAAAAAGAATCTGGGCAGGCCAGGAGTTATTAGAATGTCAGTCACTGAGGTTCAAGGACAGACAGCCAAGTTAATATTTTCAGAGTAAGAAGAATTTTGAAAATTATGTTGGAAGAGAAACTGCAAGACTACTGTTTTATGTTTTGAGTTTTTTAAAATAAGTGTTTGGTTGGGTGGATTTATTTACTCAGTCAATAGAAATAAAGAGGTAAATACAGACATAGATATGTACTGTGTAGGAAATACAAGTTCTGCTTCAGAAGCTATGCCCTGTGGACAGAATCTACCAAAATGTATTGTCTCCCTATAAGTCTCCAGCCCAGAACTCAGCACCCTAGGGATCAGCTTAAATACTCAATGCCTGACTGTGTCCATGAAGCCATGCTTCTCAGCCTATTATTAGACTACAGCTTGTCCTATTTTACCTGAAGGACTTTTCCAATTAGAATGTTGTAATCGGAAGTTAATCAGGCAGAACATTCATAATACTGTCTATAATTTTACCAGAAAAAAAAAATTTATTCTAGATATTGGATTTTTTTCAGTCTCTCTACTTTTCACAGTTTTATAGCATTGAGCTTTGAGTTTTTAAATTAAATGCAAAATTTTAAAATAGAAAAATACTATAAAATATTTTTTCATAAAAAATACTAGAAAGGCATTCTTGATTTTTTTAAATACCTTTTTTGAATCTTCATCTTGGGTAAAACCTTCATTTTATCAGAATATTTTTTGTAAATTTATCCAAAATAGGTGAAAACACTAAAAATTGTTCATTAGAAATGTAATTTTTTAAAAGGTTGAATAATTCAGCTTCTACACTTTCCAAGACAGTTATGGGATATATAATGAGCAGTCATAATTATAAAAGAAATCTTAAAAATAGTTAAAGAGAGTAAAATCTTTGACAATACCAAAAACTTACAGAGTGTCTACTCAACACTCGTTTCACAGATGAAGAAGCTGAAGCAGTGTATGCTAGAGTGAATTGTCTAAAAAGTTATACCTCTTCTTAGAAGTAAAACCAGGGATAATTTCCTGTCTGTGATGCCCATCATTCCAGGCATCTTTCCTTGATTAGTGAGTGAAGATTCAACCATGTTGAATGTTCTACATTATGTTAAGGTGACCAGGAGAGTTAATAAAGCAAATATGCCCCCCCACACACAATGAATCCCAGTCCTTCTCATAATAAGAATTCACTGACCGACCAACAGCATTTTAGAAACAGGAACACTTGTTTACCCAACTGATACTTATTGCCACACTTACCAGCATGCACAGGGCCTCTGACTAGGATCTGAAAGAATGACCAAAAAATGGAAAATTCTTCCCTGCCCTCCTGAAGCTTACAATCCTTAAAGCTTACTCCTCGTTAAAGGAAATAAGAAGTAAATGTGCTAAATAATTAGTAAACATTGCAAAATATCACAATGAAGCATGAGTAGGACAAAGTGTCACAGAATTAATTAAAGAACAAGACCAAATGGAGATAGGGTGCGTCAGAAACGCCCTTCAGCCAAGGGGGAGTTTGCCTTAGGCGCTATTAAACCGTGAAGTGACACTAGTTGGGTCATATGGACCCTCACTGGGGCCCTAGCCTGGACAGAGACCCTCTTTTTCGGCCAAGGAGTTCCTTTTCAACCTTCTGATTCAAGCAGCTAAAAAATAAAACCAAAGCTGAGATCAAGCAGGGCAAGATTTATTCAAGGACCAGAGCATAGAGAAGCGGGAACTTAGTTCAGAAAATCAAGTTCTCAGCCAGGGTACAATTAAGGCAAGGTTTTAAAGTCAAAGTTAATGAAAGGGAGGCAAATGTATTGGATTTCTGGGAATAGGCAGGGTTCTTCCTGAAACTGGGGTGCCACCTCTTTTCTGCCCTTGTATGGTCCTTTGGCATCTGGGTCAGGAGTGGGTCAAACCATCATGGCACGGCGGGCAGAGATCTTACTATTACAGTGAGATGGTAATGGGCTGCAGGGCAACCTCTGTCCCACTTTTGAAGCTGAACCCAGCTTGCACCAACTTTCTTGTGGTTAGATTCTCTGATTCTCTGATTCATCCTCTGTGAACAGGATGGAAGATCTTGCTAGTTGTGGTTGTCTGCAAGTTTCCCCAAGGGGAGGGGCAGGGGTACAGTTTGGGGGCAACAGCCTTGGTCACAAAGGGATGCCAAGGTGAGAGGGAGCAGCAATAAGGGAGGGGAAAGCAGACTTTCAAAAGGCACCCCTGTTGCTATAAAAATATCTTTGATGAATCTGCTTTATCCCTTAAATTCACTGCTGTAAACAACTGCAGGTTCTTAACAGAACCATAAAGCAACTCCTAACCTTGACCCCTACAAGTCTCTGGCCTTCTTGTCGTCCCTTCTCCCTTGCATGCACAGAAAGCGGTGTCCTCGTGGCCCCATTAGGCACCAGTTAGGCCTCTGTGTATTAACAGAGCATAGCACTGTGAGACTGGTAGCATGTTTTCTGGTACAATTTAGTGCTCAGATCCAAATTAGTGTTCCTGGTTATAGACAACTGTCCAGTTACCCTTGGGGCCTGGGGGAGAGGCTTGATTTACAGGAGATCCCCTCCCTTGGAAAGCTGCTTTGGTCCCTCTGCCCTGGCAAAGAGGAACCTATGGAACCTCCACTGTGGTGTCTGGGTCCCCTGGGCCAACTCCACAGCCCCTTGCAAAGGAAAATGGCACCACTCAGTGATACCTGACCATGTGACAGGCCCTGCGTCTATACAAGCTCACTTAATCCTCAAAGCAACACTGCACAGTGAATCTCATCCTCTTTGTTTACCACCTACAAGGTGGTAAACAAGGCTCTCAGATATATACACTACCATGTGTAAAATAGACCGCTAGTGGGAAGCTGCTGTACAGCATGGGGAACTCAGCTTGGTGCTCTGTGATGACCTAAAGGGGTGGGATGGGGCAGGGGGTGGAAGGGAGGTTCAAAGAGGGAGGAGATAAATGTATATAGCTGACTCACTTCATTGTATAACAGAAACTAGCACAACATTGTAAAGCAATTATACACCAATCTTAAAAATAATTTAAAAATAAACATTGAAAAAAAGAAACAAGTCTCTCAGAGCTAGAGTAATCAGCCCAGTGTTGCACCAGAAGTGAGTGTTAAGGCTGGAATGTGAGGTCAGGTGGCCCTGAGCACCAAAGCCCAGGCTTTGCACAAGCATCACGACCTCCCTGGGGATGCCTCAAGCTGGAAAGGCAGCTAGAGCAGCCCCTTTATGTCGGAGCTCGGCTCTTCTCTAAAACTGAAGGGGACTGGTGTCAGTGAGTGGCTGAGTGATTTAGGAATTGAGATTCCTGCTGATTCCAGTGACAGTTGGACCCAGAGAAGGCCTGACAGACTGTGAAGTCTTGAAGGTGAGACCTACGGCATTGTTCAGTCCTCTGCGGCACTTGGGACGGACATTTCTGGTCCATTTACCAACTTCAGTAGTTGTGCAAGATAATGACTCATCTCCCAAAATGCATTTTTTGGTATACTTATATATTATATAATCCTTTCAACTTGCCTTTTTCTTGTTTCTCTTTTTTTACTGAATGGGACAAAGTGAAAGCATTAGTTGCTCAGTCATATCCAACTCCTTGCGACCACATGGACTGTACCCTGCCAGGCTCCTCTGTCCGTAGAATTCTCCAGATAAGAATACTGGTGTGGGTAGGCATTACCTTCTCCAGGGGATCTTCTGGACCCAGGGATCAAACTCGGATCTCCTACATTGAAAGCAATTTCTTCACCGTCTGAGCCACCAGGGATGGAATGAGACAAGATGATGGTAACTGGCTGAAATCTGACTTCAAGACCACTGTCCAAAAGGTCGCATCTGGTGTCACAGGTGCTGTAAACAAGTAGTGCGTGGCAATTCCTGGGGTAATAGAGCCGTGTGGTAGAATGCAGGGCACATCGGTCATTTATAGAGTCTGTCCTGAGCAGAATATTCTTTCTTTCCTTGGAATGGATCTGTGAATTCAACATGGCTTCTGGCTCAAGCTTTCTTGGCCATGCCTCACTGTCACCAGGCAGGTGGACTGGACACCAATGTACCGTCTGATATCAGAGCAACCTTGTGGTAAAGGGGAAACTCATCACAACAGAATTTTCCTTGTTCTGTGTACTTTTAGATCAGTTTTTTCCTTTCTCCCAAATTCATCACAAAGGAAATGAAAGTCCATGTATCATGAAAGAGATAACAACAATATTCTACAGATTAAAAACTAATTTTTAAAAATGATGACAAACTAGTTACAGCTTAACTTTCCTCAGAGATACGTGTAAAAACTTACAAAGTCTGAGTCTCAACTGTGCTCCCTTTATGCTTCTAATATCCTACTCATAAAAATCTCTGCAGACCGAGACCCCGTGAGATATAGTTACTGCTATTTCAGATACAACCTGTAATAAAGTTAATCAGGCACACATTTAACAACATACATGTGGTGATTGTTATGGCACTGCATCGTAATTGGATATTAAGACTAAATGGTTCACATAAATTATAGAACAATGGAAAAGTCACATTACGCCTTCCTGTATACCGCTGGTTCCTAAATGCCTGGGTGCAGACCACCTGTATCCACATCACAGGGGAGAGATTTTGAAATTATAAATCCCTGATCCCCCACCCCCAGAGACTGGGTACATTCAGCACATTTGGTCTACAGAGAAGCTTTTCACCACACCAAGGCTGTCAAGTTCAAATGCCTCCACAAGGCAAGTAAATTTGTGTATAGGACCATGTCCTTTAACCAGAGCAGTTGTGTGTCTAGTAAGTATTTCTTCCAAAGGCATTTACATTAAGAATATTTGTTACTCTGAGCCACCTCTGCCACCCCTCCCTCACTTCTCACCCCTAGAAAACAAGTCTGTGTACTGAATTGAAGCTGACAGTTTGCATCCTCCATGGACTATACTATAGTGCCCATATCTTAAGAGTTTACTCTTCCTGGTACATGAAGCAGAGATGGTATACACGAAAAGGATCTTCTGCTGTATATGCCCTTCACTTGTTGCAGCTAATTCTAAATTTTTGTTAACTACACACATTCATTCATTTCGTCATTCAGTAATTTTTTACTGGGCATCTATCTAATACATTTCAGGCACCTGCCTCAACACTGGAAACACAAAACTTGAAGAAGACAAGTAGCTCACAGCTTGGAGGGCTAGATTTCATAGTGATTCTGATGGTCACAATGGTATGAAAATATTCCTATAAATCCAAGTGCAAGAACTGATTTCTTACTGTCCAAAAGCCGAGGATACAGATCTCTCAGAGAACCTATTTTGAAGTGTCTCCTCCACCTCCTCCCACCCCATCTCCCACATCCCAACGTCGACACAGAGGACAGGCCGACATCTGAAGCTCCATGGCTCTCTGAAGCAGACATTACCTCATGCTACATGGCTCTCTTGTTCACAGTGGCACCAGGAGACATGGGGCTTCCAGGACATTCCATCCTGCCAGCCATCTGATGATGTATTTGAAACGCCTGTTTCTGGGCTGTCTAATGAATGACATTTATAAGGTGTCCTTCTCTTCCCTGAATCAAAAGATACTGAAATTTCTTTTATCTTATGCTCCCCCCAGCCCATGTTCAGTGTTTATATGGCCAAAATCTTGAGCAAGTCACTCAATTCCATTTCTGTGCTCACTGTTTCGCTACAGAAATGCAAACTCCCCTGGGTAATTCCAAGCAGTTTCTTTACCCAGAGATCATCTCTGGCCACAGAGCAGCTCAGCTGCAACCTGCGTTGTGTGCACTGCATAATACTGTAACATTTTCAGAGTCAGGGAAGATTTATTCAGTGATCAACTGCCTCAGCATCCTGAATCACTCCAGAGACAGTCTGTTAAAGAGGGGACCTTGAGGGAGCTGAAAGTGTAAGCAAGAAGTGAAATAATCCTCTTTCCCTTTTAACCCCTTAAGCCCTGATAAGGAAATAACATTCGTTTTTTTTATATGCATAGTGGAAAATTTCTAAAAGTAAATACCTCAAATTATGGAGTGCTTCCCTGGAGGAGAGCATGTCAACCCCACTCCAGTATTCTTGCTTGGAGAATCCCACATACAGAGGAGCCTGGCAGGCTACAGTTCATGGGAGTCACAAAGAGTTGAAAACAACTGAAGTGACTTAGCATGCATGCATTCATGGAGTGCTTATCTGTAGAAGGTAAAATTAAAGGTGATGTTTATTGTCTTCTTTTTTCATAATCTATATTCTCTACAATAAACTTTAATTCTGTAGTAAGGAAAATATTTTAAGATGCATACACTATTCTTCAAAAAGATCTTCCAAGACAAAAAAAAAGACATCATTAGCTATCTTAGGAACTAGGTCAGAATTTGGAAGACTAGCACTGCTGCTGCTGCTGCTAAGTCGCTTCAGTCGTGTCCGACTCTGTGCGACCCCATAGATGGCAGCCCGCCAGGCTCCCCCATCCCTGGGATTCTCCAGGCAAGAATACTGGAGTGGGTTGCCATTTCCTTCTCCAGTGCATGAAAGGGAAAAGTGGAAGTGAAGTCACTCAGTCCTGTCCGACTCTTAGTGACCCCATGGACTGCAGCCTACCAGGCTCCTCTGTCCATGGGATTTTCCAGGCAAGAGTACTGGAGTGGGGTGGCATTGCCTTCTCCAAGGAATTGCTAATAATTTTTATTTAGCACTATATACTAGACAAAAGCTGCTTCAACTTATTCCAATTTTCTTAGAAATTCAGAATGAAAGATGTCCTGAGACGGTGAAAAAAACTAAAGTGTCATATACATAACTCTAAGACCCTTCAAAGTGAATATCTAATCTGCCCTGCGAACTCTATGACAGAAATGAGCAAAAGTGGCCTGGTTGCTAATTAAATGAAAGTCAAAAGGGCAGATGATGGAATTCTCCACCTATCCCAGTCTATCTACTTTTTGGATCACACAGGTTTGCTGAAGGAAAGAGCGAGCCACAACTTGAATGATCTTTGAACTCAAGATCAAGGTGAAATAGATCTCTTAGAAGTATGGACACATCTTCATTCTGATGGTCTACAATCAGTCTGTACTGTGCACAACTACCTCTATATAATTCAGTTTGCTAAAGAAAGCAAATTTACTTGGTAGGTCAGCTGGGGCATTTGCTTACGTGATGGCAGGATTTTTCACTTTTTTGTCATTTGACCTCACATGCACACAGCCAAGACCAAAATGAAGCTTAGAATGAACACCATAAAAGACAGCTACTAATGGACCAGGCTGGGCAAAGAGCAAGCAAAGGGCATTCTGAATAAAGACCACCAACTGACTAAAAGGAAGAGGGTGGATTTCAGATGGTGATAATCCTTTAAATGAACAGATATCATCAGACAAACAAGCATATGCAAAGCCATTACAATAACACTCATCATAACATCCATAACATCCATAGAAAACAATCATTCACAAATGGCAGATATTGTTCACACTTTTAATATGAAGGATAATCATTTGTTACTTAAAGTTTAAGAAAAAATCTCACTATAAAAAAACAGAAAGAAAGAAAAAAGAACCACTGAATGAGCCTGGGTCTTTACTGTCAACTATAATAGAAATTATATTTAAACCTATCTATGGATTTCAAATTAATTATTTTCACCAGAGTCATAATAGCAGAAATAACTAACCAGCTTTTATATAGAATAAAATGCACTCTGTTTAATTAATTTGCCATTGTTTTTTACCAGGTAAGTATTAGCCAGTGTTTGGTCTTTAATCATGATGTATACATCAACTTACTCGGAAAGTTCAAAACATCAAAGTCAAGGTTTAAATTTTTTTTCTGGCAGTTGTTACAAAAAAGAAAAATGAAACAGTTGAAAATTTGTTTAAA
Source organism: Giraffa tippelskirchi (assembly GCF_054371585.1). Taxonomy (NCBI): domain Eukaryota; kingdom Metazoa; phylum Chordata; class Mammalia; order Artiodactyla; family Giraffidae; genus Giraffa; species Giraffa tippelskirchi. The sequence continues at coordinate 116,780,884 of NC_137283.1, read as the reverse complement.
AACACATACACACACAAGGCAAGACAATGGAAGAAATCTTCATTTCCAGAGAATTATTTTATTTTAACTGAATATATACTTTCATCAGTGCAATTTGCTCTTTAACCGTCCTGGGAAACACCCTTCCTGCAATGAACAAACTGTGTAGTATCTCCTGATCTCGACAGCTGCACCAAGGACGACACTCAAACACCAATGTGCCCTCTGAAAAAGGGTTCAGTGAAGATGTGAAAGCTAGATTTGTACATTCATGTGGTTTTAGATTTTTTTCTAATCCCTTTAAAGGTATGTTTCACCCATGTTATCAGATTGATGTTAGTTTATGTTTTTCTAATCATATCCCATGATGAGTTTGAGCACCAATTCAAGATTAAAAAAAAAAAAAAACTTCTATTAAAGAAAAACAGGAAAAAACAGAAAGAGAGAAGGAAGGTGTTGCTTAAGAAAAATTCACAGAGGGTCCAGCCTCCCTACCATTTCAAATTCTATCAAATGGTAACATGGAAATATTTGCCAGAACAATCCGCATCCTTCTCTGAAATCATAGGAGGCTGTCACTGATGACAAAAAGGTCCCTCTCTCCCCACCCCTCTCTCACACACATGAAACAAATGAGAGATGTCACCATGAACAATCCCAACGGCTATGCATTTATTCATTTCTAAATGCTATATAATTTCATTTTAAGGACAATTAAATATGCATTTGCATTAATGAATATGTGCTCTTGTGTGATGCATACAAGCCAGGGAAACTGCAGAGGTTTGCCACCAAATGTACTATCAAATCAGATCAAATTTATGCCTGCAAAAACAGTCTTGAATTTTCTAGATCTTCCTTAGAAATCCCTACTCCATCAAGGTGTGGATGTGGTGTTTTCTTCTGTATTTTCTAATTCTTGTCCAAATTCTTGTCTAATTTGGACACACTTCCTTCTTCTGTTTGCTCAGTTGTGATTCTAACTTCCCTGTAAGCCTGTTAATAAATTATACATTGTCTTGTCAGCTTTAGCAAATATGTGTAGGTTAAAATGTTTCCTCTTCTTTCCATTAGTCCATCTGGCCACCATTTCATCCAGCAACAACACACAGCAGTGTGAACCTGCTCTGAGCAGGGTCCTTAACAGAGAGGCACTGCAGCCTTTCACTGCTGGGATGGCTGACCTGTGGCATCGCCCTCAGTGAAGTGAAAACCATTTCACTAGCTGTCTTTTCAACTGTGACAGGCCTTAGTCAAAAAACCAGAGAGTGTGACCTGCCAATCACAGGAGTGAGAGGCCCAAGGGCCATATGTCACCCGATTCTGCAGCCCCTTCTGACTCACGGTGTAAATAATTCCCAGTCGGCAGGCTCCTCTCACCCAAGAGCTGCAGAAACCAGAGTTTTTCCATCTACACTTGTAACTTGTTTAGTCATGGACGTGGGTGACTTAAATGTGAAAATTATTTCCCTTGCGGTATCTGTCATTGGTTGAGATGTGTGATTATTGGTCTGCTAGATCCACAATTCCCCAGAAAAGATTGTTGATCCAAATCTGAGAGAGGAGCAGAATCTGTGTGGCATTGGTGGTAATTTGCCCATTGGTGGCCCTAGGGGTAAAGAATCTGCTTGCCAATGCAGGAGATGAAGAGATGTGGATTTCATCCCTGGGTTGGGAAGATCCCCTAGAGGAGGGCAGGGCAACCCACTCCACTATTCTTGTCTGGAGAATCCCATGGACAGAGGAGCCTGGAGGGCTACAGTCCATGGGATAGCAAAGAGCTGGACATGATGAGCACACACATACACACTCCAGGGACTGTGGCCTGGGAGCTGGGACCACGTGCCTCCTTGAGTGGAAATCAGCCTGTTAAGATGCTAGGACCCCACTCAGAGTATCAAAGCCTCTCATCATCACTCTTCCAGCTCCAAGTCTCAAATGAGAAAATGAAGTAAAAATATGGAAACGCAAAAAGCACTACGCTCACATTATTACTGCTTTTACAACTAACAACAATAACCTCAGACTCTTCACTTTTGCAAGGTGGTACCTGCCTGGCAGGCTTTTTGCAAACTGAATGACAGTGCCTGGGTTTAGAAAAAAATTGGGCCTTGATCGCCAAAGGGATTTTGACAGCTTCTCCCCACACATATTATCCTGCTCCTCAGATTCACCCCTCAATCTGACACCCTAAAACTGTATACCAAAATCACCTGGAAAATCTATCAAAATATAGATGGCTAGGCATCTACCTAAGGAGTTTCTGAATCAGCTGATCCAGGGTCAAACCTGAGAATTGCATTTCTAACAAATTCCTAAGTGATATCGGCCTTGCTGGTCTGGAGACCACTCTTTAAGAATCATGCCTATAAAGAAAAAGAATTCCATTTAGAATTTTAAAAAGAGGAATGGGAGATACAAAAATAAGTGAATTATATGAAGGAAATGTTGGTGATGGGAAGAGGGGAATCCCAAATGATTATATTAAAGAATTACCAGCCTGCTGTCACATATATATATATATATATATATATATACATATGTTAGATATAAATATATACAGATCCAGCAATTTTAATCTCATTCAAGGATGAGCTCACATGGAGGCTCTAAGTGATTCAGTTATTGGCCCAGTGTCATGGGGCTTGTTCAGCACTAACAGACTAGAACTAAAATTCAATTCTGCTCCATTCTATGCTTTCCAGTGCAAAACATTGCCAGCAGTTAGGATCTTCACTGTTTTCGACAGAGAAAGACATTTCACATTTGATCTCTTTAAGGAAAAGTGGTGCTCAGGTAGCCCACTGTAGTCACTTATTTTCAAATGGGGAGACAGAAGAGGAAGCCTCAAGAGATAAAATATGATCCAGAGATGTGCACGTAGGTTTTCACAGAACAGCTAATTTATTAACCAGGTTGGATGACTTAGTAGTCAGCTTGGCATTGATCTCTAAACTCTTTCTTCACTGTTTTGACTCCACCATCCAGGAGGTTCTGGAGGAACTTGATTCCCTATTTGATTTTTAGCAGCATCTGCCTTCCCCACACGTTCCAGTTCGACTTGTCCTGGCAGAGATGAAGTTTGCATTTGCCCTGGAAGCCCGAGCCAGTTCCCAGGACAGCATGGAAACTACCATTCTCTCTTTAGGAACATCTCCACTTTAGGACTGCCTGGTAAACTGACCAGCTGCCACCTACTGCTGTTAAACCCCCTCTATTCTGGCCTAAGAGCACAGACCCTTTCCTCTCTCATTCATTGTGAAGATTCCGAAGAAGAGGGAAGAGGGGAGACCATTGTAACTGGAAGCTTGCGGATGGAGCCCTTCAGGAGGAAATAAATGTACATGAATTTGTTTTGAATTTGAAAACAAGTAGAGGACAGGGGGCTCTTCCTAATATTGTTGATTTGGTTGAGCTCTTATTGTCCGGTGCCTTAATAGGCCCTTGATAAGTGTATTTTGAATTGGCTGAATTTTAATGACACATTCAGTTTGGATATTACTCTTTGTAAGAGCTAGCATAACCCAGGGCCTTTGTTTCCTCATCTGAAAGAAGGAGAGGGTAAGAATCCACAGACATAAATGGAGATGTGGTGAATTTATTCAGGAGTCTGGATGAATTCCTTTCTGGCAGTGTACATAGATATGTATTGTGAAATATTGTCTATATTAGCAGGGAGACAGTTCTAGAAAAATCTAGAAATAAGTATTTCTATGTATCTCCAATTAAGTCACTGCTACAGGTACCAGTAATGAAAACAATAATGCTGTCAGACTACTGTTTGGTTAGTAGAGATTTGCTATAGAGTTGTTTACCTTTGTCTCACTGACAGTCCCAGCTATAGAAGTATTGAGTTTTAAGCTTTTTTTAAATTCACCTATTGGTCTTAGGAAAGATAGGAAGGTAAGGACAGGAGCCATCATGTGCTGGTAAACGTTGAACAACCAGCTCTCTGGTGACAGGGGTGGGGGAGGGGGCCTGACTTGTCATGTTTGCCAATTTCTGTGGTGTAAATAATCTGCCATGGTCAGTTCAAAGCTGCCAGCAATTTAACAACTGACTTGCAAAATTCCTGACAGAGGTGGCTCTCAAGTATGACACCATCACCACAGGGAAGAAACCACAGGTGGCAAAATTTGTCAGGATCTTCCCCACCCACAGAAAAAATTTTGGAGTGAGAAGGGGGAAAAACTGTTCTGTGAGTCAGGTAACCTAAATTATAGTTATTTGCAAACAGCCAGATAGGTAAACCAGAGAAGGCAATGGCAACCCACTCCAGTGCTCTTGCCTGGAAAATCCCATGGACAGAGGAGCCTGGTAGGCTACAGTCCAAGGGGTCACAAAGAGTTGGACACAACTGAGCGACTTCACTTTCACTTTTCACTTTCATGCATTGGAGAAGGAAATGGCAACCCACTCCAGTGTTCTTGCCTGGAGAATCCCAGGGACGGGGGAGCCTGGTGGGCTGCCGTCTATGGGGTTGCACAGAGTCAGACACGACTGAAGCGACTTAGCAGCAGCAGCAGATAGGTAAACAGATCTGTTACACACAGAACCAACTAAAAATAACACAGTGGACCGGACACGTAAAAAGTCCCTGGTGATTAGTTCACAAAGACTGAAGAAATGTCTCAGTTGTCCACCATACTACCGTAACATTGGCATGGATTGGTCGAAAGGTCAGGGTCTTCCAATCCCATGATTCCACAAATTACACTCGTACACCAGTTTATCTCACCAAGCACCATATGATTCAGGCACCTATGCTACCAAGACCTAAAGGGACAGTGTGGTGTGACAAAAAGCACTGACCTAGGCTGAAGTCAGAAAGACCCAAATATGGCCTCTGTTACTCATTTAATGACTTTGGGAAAATCATGTTAACTTTTCTAAATTCCATTTGGCCACATCTATAAAGTAAATAATTCCCTAAAGTTCCTTACAGCTCTAAGATCCTAGGCTTCCAAATGGAATTTTTTTGTTGAGTTTGAAACTATGCTCACTGCAAAGTAGTGGTGGACATTAAAAACCTGCTTGAACTACAACCCAAGTGTCATTAGGGCTTTAGCACTGGATCTGAGTACACCATTTTGACACAACTGTGAGAACCCAAGTCAAGTACAGTGCAGGAAGAGCTCTCCATATCAGCTCCTTGCCTTTTATTAATTTCAGTAATAGAGAACTTAGATTTGTCTCTGAACATCACACCCACCTGCTGCAGCTCCTATTAGTGGCCTGAACCACAGACCATGCAAATGCAATGCCTCTCCAGAGTCCACTTCACATGTCTAGGGCTTCCTTGTTACTTAAGAGTCCACGTGGGCTCTTTATCAGTGCAGACAACAGTCTTCTGTGGCATGACATGCTGATTTTATAAGATTAGCTGGAACAACATTTTGTTACTCCAACTAAGAATTAAAATTGTTAAATATTCTGTACATATTGCAAATAACACTGTTTCACTCAATACGTGATCCTTTCTTAAAACTGCTGTGAAGTTTTCCAGAAACTTTTGTCTAATGAATTTTGTGTACATGTGTGTGAGAGAGAGACATACAGACAGAGATTCAGTTGTTGGGGATTGGAAAGCAGGTAGAAATAGGGTGTGAAGAGCTAGGTATATGAGCCTGTGAGTCTATGTGTATATAGATACAGTCACAGAAAAGTGACCAACAAATTATTTTCAGAGAGGATTTGGGTCAGAATTCTAGCTTGCTCTGAACATTCAAACCCAGAGCCTTGATCTAGAGTTTCTCTGGTACTATTAATTTGTGATTTAAAACTGTAATTATTGAAGGTTGACGTAACAACATCTGGACCTTCCTGATTCAACATCAAACAAATCTCAAATTGACACTACTGAAAAAAATGAGTGTGGACACCACATAGTGCATAATGATCAAGATTATGCTCCAACTAGCTATGTAAAACCACAGAATGAGACAGGATACAAGAACACATAGGCGCTTACCTGGTGGCTCAGTGGTAAAGAATCTCCCTGCAATGCAGGAACCACAGGAGACATGGGTTCGATCCCTGGGTCAGGAAGATCCCCTGGAGAGGGCATGGCAATGCACTCCAATATTATTGCCTGGGAAATCCCATGGACAGAGGAGCCTGTTGGTCCATAGGGTCGCAAAGAGTCAGGCACCACTGAAGCAACTTAGCAGGCACAGCACGCACAAGAAAGCGTGAGTGAGCGGAGTTGTAGGAAGGTGATATGGCCTCCATATAAAAGAACAGATTGCAAACTAAAATGTCGACTTCGGGGACTGTGTGCCATGTTTGACTTTCCTGGACCAACAACAACAGAAAAAGGAAAAAAAAAAAAAACCCTAGCTTTGAGTCTTTGTGATTATTAATTTTTTTAAGAAAAAAGAACTGTATTTAAATCAGGCCCTGAGCAGGTTGGCTGGACGCGCGGAAGCCTCGCTCAGCCCACAGATGTCTGTCGGCGCTGCCACATGGCAGGATCCGGCCGTGGGGGTCTCCGGAGCCCAGCACAGGACCCAGAACTTCTGATTTTGGTGCTGGATCCAAAACTCCCCATCCCTTTCCAGTTCATTTCAAACGCCTATTGTTTGCCATATTTATCTGCCATCACTGCTGTTTGTTAGCAAATGGAGAGAGAACTGCCAGGACTAAATTTCAGACTGCCCTCAGAATAGTGCAAAGGCGCTACAGGAATTGCGCGACAGATGGTCTTTGAATGATATACGGAACCTCTGCCCTTGGGCCCGCTTTGGAGGAGCCGTTTTGGATTGTTGCTCAGAAGAGTGAGAGGCTGTTGTGTGATATGTGATTATTCCATAATAATTTTAATTATTTTGCCTGTTTTCAAACAATAGTCTCAGCCTTTTTTAATTTTTACACTCACTGAGTTGTGACACGAGCATTCTTTTCTCTGTGTTAGCAGGGATTAAAATCAAGCCCTGTATCCCTTCCCGTTTTTCAAATAATCCATGTTTAAATAAATTACCTCGGTCTGGAAAACCAAGTTACGTGGCGTCCTCCTGGCATACACACAAGCAAGGAAAAAAAAAAAAAGCCCTTATTGTGGTGCCTGGTTTGAGATTGTTGCGGTAACAAGTTTCAAGAAAAGCTTGCTCTTTGCCTCTTTGGAGCGAGGCTCGGGCTAAGGGAGCTTCATTGACATGCGTGTGGGGATCCCATAGGAGCTGCTCAAAGGTGCAGTCCGAAGCAGTCAGACGGCATCCGATGTGCATGTAAATGAAGCTCCCCAAGTGGGGTGTAGGCTTCTGGAGATATGGAAAATATGCCATCTCCATCTCTTCCAAATCCAATAGAAACTTCCGAATGTTTTTCTGAAGCAGCAGGAGCCAACGAGAAGCAGATGCTAAACTTTCAAGGCATCTGAATGTGTTTCTCTTTACTGGATAGATTTGTTGGCTGAGCACTGGCAGATGGGGTTCCGGGTTAGAACCCAGGCTTTTGGTTTCTCAGCTCAGTGGGCAGGTGGCTGTCACCCTGCATGTCCCAATGGTTCTGGCATTGGCCTCCAGCTTTAACCTAAAGGAGAACATCACTCTGGTAAATGCCAAGGCTGCCAGGGGCTGTCTCGAAGGATAAAATCCACAGTGACCGTAACCACAGGTGAATCTGGGAATGAGTTAATGTTCATAAGGTGGGCTTTTTCCCCAATATAAGAATGTGTGGCTTTACCTAGAGGTCATTGCTTACTTATGAAATTCTCCCCTCCGGCTGAATTCCACATCCCCTAATAGGCTGTAGTCCCACCCCTCAGCCGAGAGCCAGATCAAGCTTTGGATAATTTCCAAGCTGATTGTTCTGGCACCTTGGTAATAAGAAAGACATTCTGCATTGTCCCCTTGGTCTCCAGCTAAGTGATACTGTTACCTCGAAAACAGGAATCTCTGGTGAGTGGGGTTACTAGAAAAGAGAAAACCCAAAACTCTGACCCTGCTGTTTGATAGAGAAATCCCCCATGGAGTCTTCAATGCTTCCCAACAACTGTGGTTTTAATCCAATAACAGCAGCTCCTCTAACAGAGAGAAACTCAACTCACACAGCACTTAATGCTCAAATGAAATTCAGATAACTCCCACTGTGCTGACAAAAGGGACTGGGGAAATGAAATGTCCTCTGCTCTTTCCCAAGGAAGACATGCCTTTGGTGAGATTCAGCCAGCCCACCCTCCCAGAGAACAGCCGTCTTGCTTTCTCCCCAGCAAGGCAGAGACTTCCAGTTGTACAGAGCACACATTCTCAGAAAACAAACAAACCAAAAAAGTAAGTTAATGTTTGCCACCTCGAGGAGCCACAACCAGTCTTTTAAGACATGGAGAAATGTCTAACAAGGACTTCTCCAGCTTCTTGGGTGTGACTCCTTTTGTAAGAATGCTGTTGCTGACAAGTTTCATCACAGATGTGTGATTGAAAGAAGGGCTCTGACAATACCAGCAATCATAGACAATGTCGATCTGTGTTCTCTGCCTATTTGAAATTGCAAAACTCCACTTCAAATGTATTTGTGTTTTATCTTCAGTCATTAAGTTTCTGTACAGGTCAGGCCCTAGGCAGTGTACTGTACATGTATGCTCATGTGTACTGAGTTGTATCAGACTCTTTGTGATCCCATGGGCTGTAGCCCACCAGGTTCCTCTGTCCGTGGAATTTTCCAGGCAAGAATACTAGAGTGGGTTGCATTTTCCTACTCCAGGGGATTGTCCCGACCCAGGGATCAAACCGACATCTCGTGTCTCCTGCCTTGGTTGGCAGATTCTTTACCACCATGCCACCTGCAGAACATACACATTATCTCTAACACTTACAACAACCAAGAAGGTATTTATTATCCTCCAGATATAATTCAGATGGAAAAAGTGTCTCATGTTGATTGAATGACTTAACAAAGGTAACTCAAAATAAGTAGCCAAGTCAAAATTTGATATCATTATTTAAGTCCAAGGACCATATTCTTTTCATTGATGTATGTATGTCACATATGTGCCACATCACACATGGTAAACAGCCTTGTGAGGTGTAAATTTCACCATATTTTGGATTCCTGAGGGAGGAAGTTATGTACACACTTAGTACCTGACATGCTATGAATTCTAAACAAATACTTAGTCACTGGAATATTCCTTTATAGAAATATAATTCAAAACAAATGTTAGTCTTAATCATTTAGGCTCTATCTGCTATTTCTTTTTGATCATTTCACATGATATTTACCCATATGTGTGCTAAGTTACTTAAGGTACATGACACTATCAAAAAACTAGGAATCTGTGTGTGTGTGTGTGTGCATGAGTGCTAAGTCGCTTCAGTCATGTCTGACTCTTTGTGACCCTATGGACTTTAGTCGTCCAGGCTCCGCTGTCTATGGGATTCTCCAGGCAAGAATACTTGAATGGGTTGCCAAGCCATCCCTCCAGGAGATCATCTCGACCCAGTGGTCTAGCCCACATCTCCTAAGTCTCTTGCATTGGCAGGCAGGTTCTTTACCACTAGGATGTTTACTCTGGCTGGACCTAATTTCTGGAAAGTTTCCCTGATTGAGCCAAAAGGATTCAACCAATCCAGGCTGACATGGATCAATTCCATGAGAGAGCAACTATCAGTACCTATTCCTGAAACAAAATCACCAAGGATCTAACAAACATCCACAATCAACTCAGTTCTTCTGACAAAGAAATATGGTAAATAAATAAATAAAAACATTGTTCTTAAATATGGAGAGTTCTAACAACTTGATTGACCAAAAAAAAAAAAAAGATGCTTTATTTGTTGACTCTGTAGGAGAATAAGGGGCAAATGATTCTACCTTCAAATCCCCAACTGCATCTTCTGCATCTTGTTCTTTGTAAATAAATTTCTGTGTTTTTCTATCTAGCTCACCTGATTAAGAAAATAATGTTATTTTAATACAAACACACATAAAAAGTATGATTATTTGCTTCAACCAACCACTGGAGGATTCCATTCAAGATCAAAAAATAAATAGCCTAAGTCAATAGCAAGGTGACAATAACTGAAATGTATATATATATATATATATATATATATTTTAAAAGAACAGCTATGCAAATATTAGCCATTTTGCCATGTTTCCTGAGAGCTTTTTTTTAACATTAGCAGTCAAAAGAGTGGCAGTCTGTCGGGACCCCAAGACCCCTATGGATGGCAAACCTAACAGTTAAAAGATTGCACAGAGTGCTTTTATTCTGACCCACTTGAGAATTAGGCTCAAGCATAAAGGAAAAATAAATGGGAATTAGAGGGCAACTCACAGAGGCATTTCAGTTGGGGAAAAAATACCACCATTAAGTCCCAAATGCAATTTATGAATACAGCATTTGAATTTTTTAATTGTTTCCACCAAAAAAAAATGAGGTTAATGAAATTACACTGGAACCAGCTATTCGATCATATACAATTTAGCTGACTAACGTCTCTGTACATCCAGTCCTGAGCTCCTGATCCTATCTGTAATCTTGCCAAACTTTGAGTCCAATAAGAGAAACCTTTTTCCTTTCTGTTTTTTCTCCCCCTGGGCAGGGATGGAAGAAGTTGGTGATTTCAAGTACTCCATGTTTCATGGTCAAACAGGATCAATTTGATACAGCTGCCAGGGACATACGAAGCAGAAAGGGGGCCCTGGAGATCATCTGTGCTGGTAGTTTTCAAATCATCTAGAGCCACTTTGAAACTACTCACCACATTTGTCCACTCTTCTCACTCCAGTGGCTTAATATGCACTCCACAGGGAACCAGAGAAAAGGAAGTCTCCTTGGATAAGCTGCCAGACAAGTGAGGCTACATATCTCTGAAACAGATAATAACAGATTATTACTACTATTTCCAATAATAAAATTATGATTTTACATCAGGAACCCATGAACACATACTTCTGTAGGACAATTTTTAATGTTTGCAATAGACAATCAAAGTAGACCTCCCAAAGGCTTTCACCAGAGGCCAAATACCCATACCCAATCTGTTTTCAAAGTTCTATACATACAGGGTTCTTAAGAGTGAAAAGAGCTCAGCGCCATAGGATAAAAAGAGTCATTCATTTTTTTCATTCATTCATTCATCGCATGTTATATTTCAGATACATCAAGCAGTGGGAATTCAGTGTCTATTCTCAAAAACAAATACTATGTAGTGAAGAGAAAAAAACATAATAACAATTATGGTTCAAAACAAGAGTGGGTATGTAACAAAATTTCTGCTGGTTTGACCGTCTGTCTGCTTCATCACTGAGACTCCCCACACTGAGCCTCCAAACATTTCCTCTCCCATCAGACACAGCTGCTGTTGCCACTCCTCCAGTGGGACAAAGGTGTCCCCTGCCACTCTGCCAGAGCTACTTCTGTGGCCAAAGCAGAGCACACTGCTCCTCCATACTGTTATTACCTTTGCCATTTTTCCCTTGTCCAAAGTCTCCTTGGTCAAGGCTGGCCTATAGTCTTGCAGGTTAAGAAGATACAACCCACTCCTGTTTGTGTTTCACCATGTCATAGGCCCTAAAGAAATTTTACAGAATTTAGTGAAGTAGCACTTGCAGACCTATAGGATTCAGACCCATCAGAATGAAGCCAGCAAGAGTTTGGCCAGGAGACAAATCCAAGCCTCCAAGAGGCTCCTTGACCTCGTTGGAAGACCTTGAGCCAGGCCACCTCTCTGGCTGTGCAGACATCACCAGACCTGCCTGAATCTTGAGAAAGGACAGAGTGTGACTTCTTTTCCCAAACGTTTCCTTAGCCTTGATGGCAACACATTTCTGTGGAGTCTCTCCCAGCAGACTACAGACACATCTTGACAAGTGTGACTCCTACTTGGGCTCTAGCGAGGATAACACCAGTGGAGATGTGGAGGAACAGAGCCCTGAGCCACAGAGTCCAGGAAGGGCAGCTGGATCTGAAAAGGTCACTGAGATCAGATCTGAAAGATGTGCTGTACTCCATTAGTCAGACCATCATTGCGCACATTGGAGGATGGAATCTCAGGAAAGTAAAGGGACAATCAATTCAAAAGCTTAGAGGAATGAAAAAAGTACAGGGTGGATGAAAAAAAAAAATACATGCTTGCTTGCTTAGGTATAATATTTGGTGTTAGGGGGAAAGAAGCAAGAGATGAGCCTGGAAACCAGGAAGGGTTTGATCACAGAGTTTTATATGCTACATGAAAGAATCTGTTTTATCCTCTTTTGGGTTTTTGTGGGATTTTTTTTTTTTGGCAAACCTTTGAAGAACTGAGCTGGATAATTATTTGATCATATTTACCCAGTGGAAAGATCACTGTGTTAATAGTGTAGAAGGTGGTGTTGACACTAGCTGAAACTCCAATACTTTGGCCACCTGATGTAAAGAGCCAACTCATTGGAAAAGACCTTGATGCTGGGAAAGACTGGGGGCAGGAGAAGAGGGTGACAGAGGATGAGATGGTTGGATGACATCACTGACTCAATGGACATGAGTTTGAGCAAACTCCAGGAGATAGAGAAGGACAGGGAAGCCTGGCATGCTGCAGTCCACGAGGTCGCAAAGAGTCAGACATGACTGAGTGACTAAACAACAACAAGACTAGAATGAAAAGAGTCAGGAAGGTCTATCTGGGAGAGGCTCTAATTTTCAGGCAGGAGGTCATGAGATATTGTAGCAGACAGACTACTGAGATGGCCCCAAGATTCCTACCCAAAGGTGCCTGTGAAACCCCCTTCCCTTGAGTGTGAAGGAGGACTAAAAATATGATGGGTATCACTTTTGTGATATGCCAAAGGTGAAAGAATTTTACAGATGTGATTGAAGTCCCTAATCAGTTGACTGTGAGTCAATCAAAGGAGACACTATCCTGCAGGGACCCAATCTAATCAGGTGAGCCCTCAAAAGAGCAGTTAGAGGTTAGAGACTGGAACCATCAGGGATATCCACTTGCTGACCTTGAGGAAACAAGCTACTCTATTCTGAGCAGGCCTCTGAAAGGATCACATGGTGAGGATCTAGAGGAGCCTCTAGGAGATAGGAGGCAGCAAGATGAAATCCTGACCCATATAAACTATGAGGTAATAAATGTGTGTTACCTTTATTGTCTTAATCTTCTAAACATGTGGCAATTTTGTGCAGCAGTATGAAAAAAAATACAGATAGAGATAGCAGGAGGCAAATAAGTAGTATATTCAGAAAAAAGATCTGAGAGGAAGTAGAGTGTGAGTTGATGTGAGTGAAAGAACAACTTGGAAGTTGCTAACTGTGATGGTAGGTAACCAGTTTTATTTTGGACATGTTGAGCTTTCTATAGGGCATTCAGGTAGCCAGGTCTAGAATTCAGTTGTATAAAAGGGCTTAATGCCAAAGGAAAGCCAAGGGTTAAGCCTGGTAAATACACCACGTCTGAAGGGTGGGAGCCAAAGTTTAGAGCCAAAGGAGGCAGAGTAACCATGGTGACCAACAACACGGAGGCTGGGAGCAGGCAGGTGGAAGGGGCTGAGGAATCCGCCTGCAGGTCTCTCAGGGATCCCACATACTCATGTGACTGCTCCAGGAGGTCTTGTTCTATGTTGCTGTTGTCACATTTTTAAGAAACAAATCAAATCAGGCAGGACCATGGTTAGATTGTGATCACCAGGGCACAGGTAAGGAGAAAGGAAAGAAGACTAAAGATGAAGCTCTCAGATGCATTGATATTCCGATGACAGGAAGGGGATGGGGAGCTGGCCCTGCGACTGAGAAGGAGGGGCCAGGGATAGAGGAGGAGAAGGAGGAGAAACAGCTTTTCCTGAAAAAAAAAACCAGGAAAGGGGAAAGATCCTAATGGCCATGCTCACCAGTCTTGAAAGCCACCATTCAAGAGGACTGAGGACACCCAAGAGGAAACAATATGAATGAAATTTAATGTGAGCAGACGTTTAAATTTGAGTCCCAGTGGCCACTCTATGGCTAGCTTTTTACTCTCCTCATCTGTAAAATGAGTACCTGTCGGGCTTCCCTCACAGAGTTAGAAATTCTCCCCTCCCTCCCATTCTGGCTCATAAAGGCTTGAATGTAAAGGAGCCAGTCCTTCCCACCTCCTCCAGCCTGAGGAGACTGGATCTCAACTTCAAACTGCCCTGAACTGCTCTGTCAGGTTCAAGCTAACTCCTTTCTGAAAGGAGAGACATGGAGATAAATATGCTCGCGGACCATCTCTAATTGCCAACAAGTACAAGAAGTCGAAAGGTAGACAAAGAGAACTTCACTTCTCTTTATTATTTTTTTAATTTGCATTGGAGTGTAGTATATTTACAATGATGTGTTAGTTTCAGATGTACAGCAAACTGAATCGTCTATACATAACCATATATCTACTCCTCTTTAGATTCTTTTCCCATATAGGCCATTAGGAGTACTGAGGAGAAGGAACCTCACTCTCCTTTAAAGACACAATGCCTATTTGTTTACTTGGCACTTGCTTTATTGGAAAGCAGCTGAGAACCAAGGCACAGACAAAACAGACCTCTTACAGCCACTGTCTACACCACAGAACCTACCCTCATTAGCCAGCTTTATCAGAAAGGATTTCCTAGGGTTCTTACTCGAGGCCTGCTTTTCCTATTTGGAAATTCTAACAGGCTTGGTGATATGGTCCCCAAATAAGCAGGCTAATAAGACCAGCAAATTAAAAGAAGACTGGAAAAGACACATTGATAACAGTAACAAGTGACAGCTGATGGCTTAACAGCAAGAATGGAAACGGGGGGGAAATAACTATAGAAAGCAAACAAAAGAAGTAAAAATCACAGCAGTTTAGGATCATTTAGTGCAGAGTAAAAACATTCTACACACTACAACAGATCCTAGAGGGCACCGGAGCACAGCATGATGGTATAAGCCATCGTTAAAAAAAGGTAAATTATACTTGCTAAAGTCTAAAAGGCAGAGACATTCATAATATACAATAACAGTAAGAGGAGGCTTATGGCCTGATCCATTTACTCTTTAGATGTCATTTCTTGAGGAGCAGCTATGTTCCCAGCAATATTCCAGGCACAGAAACATAAAGAAGCAGGAATGAGGTGGTGGCTGTCTTGAGTAGCCCACAGTTACTGGGAAGCTCAGCTATTTTGAGAAAAATCAGTCTCTGCCAGGTGTCCTTTCCAGAGCCCTTGGAACATTTATTAAAATATCAAGGTTTTTGAAAAACCTGAACAATTCACACTTACCTCATTGGCAAAACCAGGTATGCTTTATCTAGAATGAATTGACTACTTTTGTTGAAAAACAAGAAGAAAATCTGAATATGATTCTCCTAGTCTAATGGCTACCTACCCTATGGTTGTATATAAAAAACATCTTCAGGAGCTGTGATGGTTTTTAACAACAGTCAGGCAGGAGTGCTTTTGTTCACTCAGAGTGCCTGTTATTTGTTTTATGTCATTAATGCAAGCCCCAAAAGTGTTGATGCTAAAACCAAGAGGTAGCTTAGACCCAGGGGGGAAAAACTTGGCTCTTTCTGATCAGTATCTTGTTCTGGTTTTTGGAATCCCACAAAATAAAATCTAAACCAGTGTTTCCAAACTATAGGCAGGCCAGTTGTATTAGAATTCCAGACTTCTGGGCCCCACCATTCTATCTAGTGGGATAGAATCTCCGTATTGTTTGAAACCTCTCTGGGTAACACTGACATGCAGCCAAAACCTCCTATAGCTTTAAGAGTCGATTGTTTTCAGTGTGTCTTACACCATATTAATAAAAGACAATTTCCCCATAAATACTGTAGTCCAAATTCAATGAAAAGAAAATCCCAAATGTTCTACATTAGACTTTAATCTTATAGCTGAACAGAAAAAAAAATTAACAAGAGAAGTTATATTCATGGTATTTTTTCGTAATTTTGAGGTTTACAGTTTAGAAAAGTGAGGAACTAAGCTAAAGAGTTTCTAATACAATTATATTTTGGCTACATCATCTTTCTATTATCATGCATGTACCCTCAGGGTATTAATAATAAAGTCAAAGGGAAACTGCAACTCTTGCTGGAAAAATAGAATTTCAAAAAAAGCTTGTCAGTCTTTAGAAATAATACCAAGACTCTCTTTGGTGCTGTTTAAGTTTTCTGCCTTTGTAAGCCCAGATATAATACGAGGATGAAAGAAGAAACATGTAGAAGCCAGAGACAGTCTCATTACATAGAGTTTAGTTACCCTGTGGAATGAAACTGGTTAGGGAGAGTGACATTATATGTAATTAAGATGTCCAGGGTCCATTGAAGCCCCAGGAAACAGATGCAAAATATATAATTATTAATAGCAATGATTAAATAGCAACAATAGAAGTCCTTGCATTATTAGATATCAGAGATGTGGTTTTTTTATGCTAAGTCACTGTAACTTGAAAATCTCCTGGGACCAAATATTTACCTCCAAGCTGGATGGTCAAATGATTCCGCATATTCTTTTTGCCTCTGTCAAGGAGAAAAAAGTCTTCCCTACTCTCCTTTCTCATCGGGAACAAACTGAAAGACTTAAAGACTTAGGATGCAGAAGGAAATGGCAACCCACTGCAGTATTCCTGCCTGGGAAATCCCATGAACAGAGGAGCCTAGTGGGCTACATCCATGGGGTCCCAAAGAGTCGGATACAACTTAACAACTAAACCACTACCACCACAGACAGGAAGCTGTGGTGACCAGGGTACACACTGGTTTTTGGCAGCCAGACAATCTAGACTGTCCTTTCCTGGCTTGGTATAAATTTTGTAGAAGCTCTCCCTGGGCATTTAGTGTGATGAACAAATTGGCAAATCCACATGTAGCCTCTATACACAGAACATTATTTGGGGAGCCAAGGGAGATAGATATTTTAACACTACATGAGCCAGGATTCTGTCCTCAAGGAAATTAAAATATAGCTGGGGAAAAAAATCCACAAACATCAATTAGGGGATTGTATGGCATAATTCATGATTAAGTAATAAATTAATGTCATAGCTGTTCAAAAAAGGAAAATTAAAATGAGAATAACTGGAAAGACTTCATGGAATTCATGCACTTGGGCTTTGAAGGATGCTACCAGAACTAGTCTCAGGTGGTTATGCAAGAAGAAGAATGGGCACTCGTACATAGAATTACATGGGTGTAAAATGACCTCTATGGTTTTCTTTTTCCCCCTCTTTATTTTTCTTTATTAATTAAAAATGGGAAACTTTTTGTCCATGGCCATGAGCTCAAAATGTATATAAAATGAAGTTGATGATTTAACAAATTTAGTGACATGTTCTTTAGAAAATCTTCAGTTCTTCCTAGATTTGGGGAAAAAAGCAAATTTGAAATAGTAAGTAGGAAAAAAGTGGGGAGGCTGCTGTAATTAGACAAGCTGCTACCAGAGAGTGGCAACTATGAATAATAGTGGATGAAGCAGAACACTGAAGGCTCAACAACGCAAGCCCACTTAACGCTGGGAAAAGACAACCACACTCTCCCCACCCACTCCACCCAAATCACCCCAGAATGCATCCATCATGGCTCTTCGAATGTACTTTACTGATCCTAATCTCCTTTTTAAGAAGGAAAAAAGGAAGAAAAGTTAAAAGAGGGGAAATTACCAGGGGGAAAAGTTCATTTTATTCATCCATTTGTTTATTTGAGAATTTTTTATTGAGCCACTACAACTGCTTTAGGTACCAGAGACACAGCTGTGAATGAAAGAAATAAAATGTCTACAATTTTGAGCTTTTGTGCCAATGGGGAAAAAAATTCTCCATTTTATGATTTTTTTAAAGAGAATAAGATGAACAAAGCTTTGAAGATAGCTTAGGTCCAACTTCCCGTGAGTTAGTGAAAGTCAAACTAGGTTTTCTTTTTTTAATCTATGCCATAGGTCACCTCTGTGACAATGAGTGTCGATATGTAGCCTTCATCTGCTCGTTCTTTTTCAGAAACACCCCTCCTTGTGCTTCTACAATAGTTAGCAATCTCTCTTCTGCTCTCTGGAACTGGCCTTCTGCAGCTTCTTCTCCATCTATCTCACCTGGGATAGTTCTCTTTCCCTCAGTTTCCTCAAACGCCAAAAGCTCACACACCTAGGCAACTGTGAAACCTATAAGTCAGTTATGTGATTTTTTTCCTCCAGACCAAGGGTCTGAGAAACTAAGAACTAAAGTTCTTGTTTGCCACTCAGGACGGGCTCCCACCCTGGGCAGGAGTCACAAATGACATTGCTGACTCATGGCCTAGGGGACCTTCGGGGACTAGAAACAGGTATTCTGGTTTGCGAGCTTGTTCTTTTAAAAGAGAAACAGAAAACCCTTTTCTTTTCCTTAATGAATTATTCTAGTTTTGCTCTGAGACCGCAGCTCTGTTTTATTTTCAGTTGTCTTTCTCCATAACTCCTTTTAGAAATAAAAATGGGAAACGTTATCTAGCCCCTAGGAAAAAATATGTCCATACATTCAAAAAGCAGTTTCATGCAACCTTAATAACCTGAATTCTATTTCCCTTTCCGTACATGATGGATGAAATTACTTTGATTATGCTGGCTTTCCAATTACTCATTCATGCCAAGAAAGCTAGCCCTTGAAACCTAGTCACCTTGTTTATTTCTTTCCCACCTTGCCCTTCACAATCAGAAAATCAAAGAGCACTGGAGCCGGAAGGAGCTTCGTGATCCCCAAAGGAAGGATTAAACTTAAAAGTCATACATATTGATTGACCTGAGTTTTCTAAAATTAAACCTAAGTAACTATTTCAATACCAATTTTTAAGCTGTAAAAACTGACTTGGAGTTAGAGTTTTGAGTCATATGAAAGGGTTTGTAAATATATAACCTGGTTGCCAAAGGGTTTCTACTTAATATACCAGGAAAAGATTTATTCCCCTGTGTTCACTTTATTCCTTAATCCAAATCAGTGATTTTCAAATTGTGCTCATTTGAAGTCTGAGGGTCTCTTCCACACGAAAGTGAAGGGGGACCAGTTTCGGAAGTTCTACACATTCTGCCCTGCTATGCCCAGAGACCCTCCCCTTTTTCTCTCTTAGAGTTGGGTTCACAAGTAAAAGTTCATATAAATAACACTTTCTGCTACTACACAAAAAGGAAAAATAAATTTTTTAATGTTTATTTTAATTTCTTTTTTTATTTATTTGGCTGGATCTGGTCTTAGCTGTGGCATGCAGGATCTTCCATTTTTGTTGTGGGATCTTTTTTTTTTAATTGTTGTTGGTGTTGTTTAGTCACTCAGTTGTGTCCGCTTCTTTGCAATCCCATGGACTGCAGCATGCCAGGCTTCCCTATCCATCACCATCTCCCAGAGTTTGTTCAAACTCATGTCCATCGAGTCAGTGATGCCATCCAACCATCTCATCCTCTGTTGTCCCCTTCTCCTCCTGCCTTCAATCTTTCCTAGCATCAGCGTCTTTTCCAATGAGTCAGCTTTTCACATTTGGTGGCCAAAGTATTGGAGTTTTGTTTTTTTTAATTGTGGCAATGAACTCTTTAGTTGCAGCATGTGAATCTAGTTCCCTGACCAGCGATCGAACTCAGGCCCCCTGCATTGGGAGCATGGAGCTTAGCCACTGGACTACCAGGTAAGAGTCCAATAAAAATAAATTTTAAAAATAAATGAACTTCCATAAGTAATGGCACACAAATAAATACAAAAAGTCAACCATAATTATTTTCTCACAGACACTTAGACTGGCGCTAGCAATTGGTCCTGGAATCAGCAGTGGGCTGGCCTTCTGGTATATGATTCTCCTTGACTGGATCTTCACTACCATGAACCAGGGCTCCCCACCAAGTGCCCCAGGAGCCAACTCCAAAGCCATAGACATCCTGGCTCCTTAGATACAGCTCTGCTAATCTGCTTGTAGTTTATAGTTGCTAGTAAAATTATTCATTCAACAAGCACATAAGGAAGGGCTCAAACACAGAGCCATGATGCCCAGAAGCAACACATTTTTAGTCTCACAGGAAGACAGATAAGCAAAATTTATAATTAACTTATAGTATGTAAAAACAGGATGACCATTATTTTATTTATTTGGCTCTACTAGGTCTTAGTTGCAGCAGCAGGTGGCACCTTTAGCTGTGACATGTGGGAGCTAGTTCCCTGACCAGGGATTGAACACAACTCCCCCTGCATTGGGAGCATAGAGTCTTAGCCACTGGACCACCAGGGAAATCCCTGACCATTATTTTAATGGGGAAGGTACAAGGTGTGTGAAAGCTGAGAAGAGTCATACCCTAGAGGTCAGGGAAGGCCTCACCAAGAAGCCTGGGCAGCATTTCAGGTGACAGCACAAAATACAAAGCAGGGAGGGGGAAGATTTGACTGGACAGGCAAGCAAGAGCCACATTATGAAGAGTCACGCCACTGGGAGGATTTCATTGGTGTATCCTATAGGAAATGGAAAGCCAGAGAGCCATTCACCTCACTTTATTGAACAATAGATAATTTCTTCATTTCCCTAGCCATTCTTTCTTTTTTTTTTTTCTCCTTTATCCCATTCATGTCAACAAATATTATCTGAGTCCCAACTCTGGGCCAATCACTGCTCCAGCCATAAAGAAACTTTGGAGTCATCTGAATCCTCTGAGACTCCAGGTCTCCTGCCACTCACACCCCCAGTCAGGCTTTTCGGGCTCAGCCACCCCTTGAGTGTCTGCTCCAACTGCCCAGTCATTCCTTTGGCATTTCATATGGGGATTTTCCACCCAGAATCAGCAATGGAATTTTTTAAACTGCAGAACTAGATAACATAAGTAAGGAAAAGAGTTAAAAAGGAGGCTCTTGAAAACATTTAAAATAGCTGCTCAGCATTGAAAATCAGCTTACGGGATGGCAAATGCAAATGTGAGCTCAGACAGGCCCAGCTCAGTTCTGCAAATCCTTTGGTAATGAAAATAGATCCACACTTTAATTTTTCAAACCATAAACCTCCCCGAAGCAAGTAAGAAAAGAGAGAGAACATAAGGGAAATGTTCTACAAAGAAAGTGGATTTTGCATTTGATGTGTGGATGGAACTCAGTCAGGACAGAAGTCCCAGACACTGTGCAGCAGGCTCAGTCATGGCTGGTACCCTAGGGTTCAGTTCCAATTGGGACCATCTCTTTCCAAAGTCCAGGATCATATTATCTCCCTCTCACCGCCATCTATCATATCAAACCCTGCTATCTGGCAAGGAGACAGGATCTTCATGAACACTAAGGTATAAATGATTGATAACAGCTTTAAAATGCTATTTCTTCCATAGGGCATTTGCATTTTAACAGAGTCCAAAGTCTCAAGCTGAAGGGAAACTCCTCTGAATGTGAACATATGAAAATAGTTTGCGATGGTTTTTTTTTTTGGCTCTTTCTCCACAGACTCAAAAGTTACCTGGCAGAAAGTAGATGCTTGATCATTCAACAAGGGAGAAATTGAGATTTATAAACCACTGAGTTCATACCTAGTGCACTGTCTTGGCAGAAAAATAAAACCAGGGGCAGTGCACATGGCTTCTCCGGTGCGGGACTCCTGCCCAGCCCCCAGTGGCCCCTTAGCGGGCTTCAGAGTGAGTCTTGAAGTGCCGCACCTCGCTGTGGATCCTTTCTCTTGAATTCCGAAAGGATTTCCAACACACTCTGACCACATATCTCAGCAGTGGCTCTGCATCCACTGAGCCCTCACCAAGGAGTCTTGAACTCAGCACCGCCCCTCACTCCCCGCGGAGGGGTGAAGTGGGAGGGGTTTCTCCTGAGTTGGTCTCTCTCTCAGCCCTACAAGAAGGGTGATAGTCGTTCTGGTTTCTGCTCCCCTATCGCTGCAGATTCACTTTACACTGGTTAGCTAATCCCTTATTGTCCAAACCCCCTATTAAAATCAATAACTCTTTATATTAAGCTTTCTTTGTTTATAAAAAGTGCTTTTTTGTTGCCTTGAACTTGATGTTACCGACCTCTGCTCTCCTCCCCCACCATTTTCCCTCCTCCCCTGGCTTAAAGACATTGTCCCTTCTGCCAGGAGATTCAGACAAAGCCAGAACATCTAGTTTTAAGGCTCTTGTCCAATTTTCTGACATATAAAATCACCAAAATACACTGCCTCAAGGCAATGTTTCTGAGTGTCTCACCTTCCTCAAGGTTTATAAGCTGAAATAAACTCAAATATCTCAAATTTCAAGACGTGAGGATGTAAACATACTTAGATCAGTTCTTTACCTTTCCCAGTTTGCAGAAAATCTAGAAAAATAATGCAGGTAGATTAGGAAAGAGGTAGGAAAACAAAACAAGAAGCCAAAGTTTATCTGCCTAGTATATGCTGAAGAACTAGACAAATGAGGAAGAGAGAAGAGCAAAGCATCCTGAGTGTTGGAGAAAGTCATGATAGAGACAGAGGGATTTAGAAACTGAGAGATTTGGAGATTTAGAAATTTTCAAGGAAATCTTAATAAGTAGTATTCTGAATAATAAATGTAATCTCTCTTTAGTCCTTCAAGAGATACAAGCAAAGATTGAAATTACTTTTGCTTATGGTTGCTGGATGAAGCACAAGCTGGAATCAAGATTGTCTAGAGAAGTATCAATAACCTCAGATATGCAGATGACACCACCCTTAGGGCAGAAAGTGAAGAACTAAACAGCCTCTTGATGAAAGTGAAAGAGGAGAGTGAAAAAGTTGGCTTAAAACTCGACATTCTGAAAACTAAGGTTATGGCATCTGGTCCCATCATTTCATGGCAAATAGATGGGGAAACAATGGAAACAGTGACAGACTTTATTTTTAGGGGCTCCAAAATCACTGCAGATGGTGACTGCAAGCCTTGAAATTAAATGACACTTGTTCCTTGGAAGAAAAGTTATGACCAAGCTAGACAGCATATTAAAAAGCAGAGACATTACTTTGCCAACAAAGGTCCATCTAGTCAAAGCTATGGTTTTTCCAGTAGTCATGAATGGATGTGAGAATTGGACTATAAAGAAAGCTCAGTGCCGAAGAATCAATGCTTTTGAACTGTGGTGTTGGAGAAGACTCTTGAGAGTCCCCTGGACTGCAAGGAGATCCAACCAGTCCATCCTAAAGGAAATCAGTCCTGAATATTCACTGGAAGGGCTGATGCTGAAGCTGAAACTGAAACTTCAAACTTTAGCCACCCAATGCGAAGAACTGACTCATTTGAAAAGACCCTGATGCTAGGAAAGATTGAAGGCAGGAGGAGAAGGGGATGACAGAGGATAGATGGTTGGATGGCATCACTGTCACAATGGACATGAGTTTGAGTAGGCTCCAGGAGTTGGTGATGGACAGGGAAGCCTGACATGCTGCAGTCCATAGGGTCACAAAGAGTTGGACGTGACTGAGTGACTGAACTGACTGATGGTTGCTGGACTGTTTCTTAAAGTACAAAGCAAGTCACATGGGTTCCTGTCATATTCAGTAGTCTAGCCAATGTTGTTCTAAAACTTCAAAATGCTTATCCTTTCAAATAGCCCTACAAGAGTGCCCTAAAATTCTACTTCTAAAAATAGGAGATTAAATTTCCTAATGGTAATTATCTTCAACCTTCATCAGCTGAGCCAAAATACCTATAATCCCTCCAGAGAAAGGGCCTACTTTCCAACCATGGTGTCTGTGCATGCCAGTCAGGGATGGATGGCCACTGTTCTTATATGTCAGCAGGAAAACCTCTCTCTAGAGTTTTGATGGGGTTCCTTTAATATGACAAATTGCTTTCTCAGCTCATTGGTAAAGGGTCACTTAATAAAACAGATTATCCTACATGCCAACACTGGGATGTTGCCATCTAGCATGCCACATGCTAGAACTTGCCATTTACCAAGGTTTGTTTTAAACTAGTTCAATGAGCATGTTGGGATAATGATAACAGGATTTGTTCCACTTACTTTGTTTCTAAAGGCAGAGAGGGTGTGAACCATACATCCTCTGATGCTTTTGGCTTATGATGTTCCATATTTGCTTCCTGGCCTGGTACCCAAGCAAGTGTTCTCCCCATGACCTAAAAAAAGGTGGCATCTCTCCCTCTATACTTCTACTATCCCTCAATATCTGCATCATCCCAGCTTCAACCCAACATTAGAACTCTTTCAACCTGGTTCACCCAACACTGGGTTCTCTTATCTAAATCACATCTTTCTGGATCGCCCTCAACATGTTGTAGTCTTTGAACTACCTCTGCTGTATCATATCACACAGCCTTAAAAGTGGATGATCCCTTCCTCCACTCTTCCTGACAAAGAGTAGCAGTTTGTCTTGTTTCTTATAATCCCATTAATCCACAATCTTCCTCACCTCTAGCATGGAGCCAGGCCATTATTGTCAGGGTTTCCCAGGTGGCACAGTGGTAAAGAATCCACCTGCCAATGCAGGAGACACAAGAGATGCAGCTTCAATTCCTGGGTTTGGAAGCTCAACCCACTCCCGTATTATTGCCTGGAAAATCCCGTGGAAAGAGGAGCCTGGCAGGCTAAGCCCATGGGGTTGCAAAGAGTCAGACAAGACTGAGAGACTGAGCACACACAGGCCATCATTGTCAATTCCTTGCTATGTTAGTTATTTTAACCCAAAAGCTCTCATTTTATATCATCATTACAATACATCCATTTCCCCAAAACCCCTTCACCACAATAAGTATATAGTTCATCCTCAGGGTGTTACCAAACTGCTCCTGCCTTTCTCTATATCAGAAGGTAAGAATGGGCTGCAAGGAAAGCAAGAACAAGTCAATGCATTTTTTGGCCCTAACTCAGAGACTTCTGCAGCAACCTCTCCTGACTGGCTGATGCAACATCCATACTCAATTTCTTGCTCCTTTGGTCCTTTCCACTATAGAACATGCAATGAGTAAGTATGCACTTTTCTAGGCTTTTCTACAAGTAGGGCTAGCCATACAATATAGGTCTGCCCAATAAGTTGTAGAAGAAGTCTACCAAGGTGAGAACAGTCCTGGGAAAGTTTCGGGTTCCTTATAAGAGAGGCCAATGTTGCTGGCCTTGCCCAATCCCCCATCTTTCTGCTTTGAAGGTGACTACAATAGCCAATGCTGGAGCAGCCATTTTGGGGCTGTAAGGCAGCAAGTACAATGCTTATGGTGACATTATCAAGCTGTTGAAGCAAGTCTAGCCACTGCCTGACTCTCTGGACCTTTGTTATGTGAGCCACTATGAACTGAGTTTACTGTCATGTGCAGGCGAAAGCATTCCTAGTTAACATACAGGGTCACCAAATGTCTTTCCAGAGCTATCTTTACAAGTTTCTCATCCTTTTCCCACTTTGAGAAAGAGCCTTTATTTAAAACTTTATTTTCCTGAAGAATTATCCTTTTTTCTATTTCAGCATGATACCACAGATAAGCAAATTTTTAGATTTTGTGTGCTTAAGAAGAGGTGGCAAGAATACACAGAAGAACTATACAAAAAAGATCTTCACGACCCAGATAATCATGATGGTGTGATCACTCACCTAGAGCCAGACATCCTGGAATGTGAAGTCAAGTGGGCCTTAGAAAGCATCACTATGAACAAAGCTAGTGGAGGTGATGGAATTCCAGTTGAGCTATTTCAAATCCTGAAAGATGAGGCTGTGAAAGTGCTGCACTCATTCTTGCCTGGAGAATCCCAGGGATGGAGGAGCCTGGTGGGCTTCTGTTTCTGGGGTTGCACAGAGTTGGACACGACTGAAGCGACTTGGCAGCAGGCAGCAGCAATATGCCAGCAAATTTGGAAAACTCAGCAGTGGCCACAGGACTGGAAAAGGTCAGTTTTCATCCCAATCCCAAAGAAAGGCAATGCCAAAGAATGCTCAAACTACCGCACAATTGCACTCATCTCACATGCTAGTAAAGTAATGCTCAAAATTCTCCAAGCCAGGCTTCAGCAATACGTGAACTGTGAACTTCCAGATGTTCAAGCTGGTTTTAGAAAAGGCAGAGGAACCAGAGATCAAATTGCCAACATTCGGTGGATCATCAAAAAAGCAAGAGAGTTCCAGAAAAACATCTATTTCTTCTTTATTGACTATGCCAAAGCCTTTGACTGTGTGGATCACAATAAACGGTGGAAAATTCTGAAAGAGATGGGAATACCAGACCATCTGACCCGCCTCTTGAGAAACCTGCATGCAGGTCAGGAAGCAACAGTTAGAACTGGACATGGAACAACACACTGGTTCCAAATAGGAAAAGGAGTACATCAAGGCTGTATATTGTCACCCTGCTTATTTAACTTATATGCAGAGTACATCATAAGAAACACTGGGCTGGATGAAGCACAAGCTGGAATCAAGATTGCCAGGAGAAATATCAAAAACCTCAGATATGCAGATGACACCACCCTTATGGCAGAAAGTGAAGAAGAACTAAAAAGTCTCGATGAAAGTGAGAGGAGAGTGAACAAGTTGGCTTAAAGCTCAACATTCAGAAAACTAAGATCATGGCATCTGGTCCCATCACTTCATGGGAAATGGATGGGGAAACAGTGGAAACAGTGACAGAATTTATTTTTTTGGGCTCCAAAATCACTGCAGATGTTGATTGCAGCCATGAAATTAAAAGACGCTTACTCCTTGGAAGGAAAGTTATGACCAACCTAGATAGCGTATTAAAAAGCAGAGACATTACGTTGCCAACAAAGGTCCATCTAGTCAACGCTATGGTTTTTCCAGTAGTCATGTATGGATGTGAGAATTGGACTGTGAAGAAAGCTGAGCACCAAAGAATTGATGCTTTTGAACTGTGGTGTTGGAGAAGACTCTTGAGAGTCCCTTGGACTGCAAGGAGATCCAACCAGTCTATCCTAAAGGAGATCAGCCCTGGGTGTTCACTGGAAGGACTGATGTTGAAGCTGAAACTCCAATACTTCGACCACCTCATGCAAAGAGTTGACTCATTGGAAAAGACCCTGATACTGGGAAGGATTGGGGGCAGGAAGAGAAGGGGACGACAGAGGATGAGATGGCTGGATGGCATCATCAACTCGATGGACATGAGTTTGAGTAAACTCCAGGAGTTGGTGATGGACCAGGAGGCCTGGTGTGCTGCAATTCATGGGGTTGCAAAGAGTCGGACACAACTGAGAGACTGAACTGAACTGAACTGACTGATTAATTTATTAATAGCACTACCTGACACTGTTATTTAACTACTATATTTATTGTTAATCTGTTAAAGTTGTTGCCAATTTGTTGATTAATTTTACTATATGTCATAAATATACCTTATTCAAAATTAATACCATAATGTATGTTTCTTATATTTTATTGTTAAAATATCACTATAGCATCATATTATATCATATGTTGTCTACTTTTTCACTAGAATAAAAACAGTGCCTAGAACAGTGCCTACCAAGTAACCATACAGTAAATATTTATTGAATAAATAAGTGAATCTTACTTTTAAAATACTTTCTTAAAATTAGTCTGTTTCAGGCAAAAAAAATTTAATGGGTGTGTTATTAAGGAGTCAGTTTAAATGAGGGGTTCAGCTTGACATCCTACAGAAGCAGCCTTTTAAACACTGGCAATTAGTTTTTAAAATAAATTACATTTTTTGTTATTTAAATTCCCCACAGGCAATTAGACTTCTGGTTTTAAAATGGGAGTCTGGGAAGATGTCACTTTAGTAGACTCCTGTCTCGACCATGGTCCTTCTTAAATCTGCATCCAGGGCACAAAGTCAAAACACGACTTTTCTTCAGCCTCGGGGATCAGGAGCAAGATGCTGACCCACATTTTTGCCAGTTAGTTGCCAAATCCCTTTCAAAGATCCCTTTATGATGAGCATCATTTTAAAAATGCATACCCTCTGTTTTCTTCTATGCATGATTTAAACAAAGTCTTTATGAAAAATTTTTAAGTCTTCTCTGTTGAAAAGCAAAAAAAAAAAAAAAGAGAGAGAGGGTATCTAATAGCATGTGGTCTTTCCCAAGTTAAACAATGAATGTTAAAAATTACCCCTGTTTCTCTTAAGGGCCCTTCCCACCTCTGGAAACTGAGCAGATCTTCCCATGTGAATTCTGGCCACCCCAGAGGTCATCCAAAGAGGGCGGATGATGACTCTATCACCAGAGGGGCACTCTTCGTGGCCAATGCTACATCAGCGAGTGGCTCTGCCTGCCAGTACAGGCCTCGAGTCAGCTCTCACCCTTATCCAGATTTGCCCAATGGGGCACTGCTGACCACTTTGCAGAAGCCTGACAGCTTCACAGTACATACAGGAAAAGCAGATGGTAGCATGACAAAATAAGTATACAATTCCCAGAGCTAAGTAGGTAAAGAACTTGAATTTATTATCTATCGCTGCAGAACAAATTATGACAAACTTGGTAGCTCAGAGCACTTCACGTTTACTATCACATAGTTTGGATGGGTCAGGAATTTGGGCACAGCTAGGCTGGGTCCTCTACCTCAACAGATTGCCATCAGATGTCAGTCAAAGCTGGAGTCTTATCTGAGGGCTCAACTGGGGAAGGATCCACGCCAAAGTTCACATGGTTGTTGGCAAGATTTAGCACCTTGCAGGCTGTTGGACTGAGGGCCTCAGTTCCTCGCTGGCTCATCTGCCAGAAGTCTCCTTCGGTTCCAGGTGGGCCTCTCCATAAGTGGGATCACAATATGGCAACTTGCTTCATCAGACAGCAAGGGAGAGTCACGCATACTCAGACTTTGGTCTTCATCTTCTTTTCCCACACATTCAGTCAGTCACTGTGCCTTACTCATTCTAACACTGAAGTGTCTCTCAAGTCTGTCTCCCTCCACTCTAGAAGCTAAAAGTCAAGCACTCAGCATCTCTCTACAGAACTGTCTCAATAGCTTTCTAATGGATCTCTCTGACCCAGTGGGGGTGCTAATAAAAGTTTAACGACTGACTCTCTAGGGGGCAGGTACAGCCCTAATTTGTAGAATCTGCTGAACTACATGGTATAAATACTCCCACCCTGGCTCATTTCAAGCTACCAAAGTCACATCCCTGATGACAGTGCTGGAGAGAGAAGCTCAGTACACAGTATTATACACTGTTTCCACCATGCAGATATAGTATATACATAGATAACCTCAAGAGCTTAGATAACAGCAAAATAAGATAAGATAATTAGGAAGGGATATGTTTGAGTATTTATTGTCTTTGTTTTCAATATAACTTAATAGTAACTTTATATAATTTAATATCTAACAACATTCGTATTCAATAACCTACTCAGAAAATTCCTGAAAACCTAACAATTGGCTCTCACAGCTGATACATACCCTTGGAACACACCACAGCCCAGCCTCTTGTCTCTGGACTCAAGTTGTTCTTCAAAGCACAGCAGACAAACATCTTAACACAAATCTGGTCATGTCACTGTCCCTGTTCTTTTTGGTGGTTTCTCTTACCTACAGCTTTCACCATGAATCATCCTCTGACCACACCTATGGCTCCAACTGCATTTTAAGTCACAATTAAACATAATGGTAATAACAGCAGTAACAGAAACCTAACAGTTATTGAATGTTTACTCTGTACTATTTAGTATGCATGTATTACATCATTTAATCATAGGAACTAGCTACTCTTAGTGTCTCCGTTTGGTAGGTGAGAAAAATGAAGTGTGTTTCAGTGACCTGTAAAAGTTCACACATACAGTAAGTAATGAAAGAAAGTGAAAGTGAAAGTTGCTCAGTCGGGTCCGACTCTGCGACCCCGTGGACTGTACAACCCATGGAATTCTCCAGGCCAGAATACTGATGTGGGTAGCCATTCCCTTCTCCAAGAGAGCTTCCCATCCCAGGGATCAAACCCAGGTCTCCCGCGTTGCAGGTGGATTCTTTACCAGCTGAGCCACCAGGGAAGTCTAATAATAAAATCCAGATTCTTAGGACTAAGCTTCATCAATCAATTACCACTCTCTGACCTGGAGGGTGACTTGACTAACTAATGGACTATCCCCATCTGCAGAGATGCTCGACTGCCATCCATGGCTATACAAAGAGGGTATGACTTTTCCTTTCTTTTTTTTAAGAAAAAATAACTCTAAGTAGAATATTCTTCTGATGGCTTTCATCACTGAACTTAGTAAAGCAATCTTAAAATTTCAAATAAGAACAACAAAGCTCTTCACACGCACTGTGTTCTTCCCATCTTTCTCCCATTGCATACTTTTTTCCTCTGTCTAAAATGCCACATCTCCACTGAACTCAGCACCACATCAGCCCATTCTTCTCACACTGCTTCTGAGTATCTTCTGAGTATCTAGTTCAGTGGTAATCTAAATGGGGAGCCAAGAGATGCTGAGAGGCTCAAGAATGTACAGCCAACACTGAGAGTCCAGGAACACTGGGATCAATGTTTATTTGGGACAATGAGATTTTACCAGCAAAAAAAAAAAAAAAAAATTTAATCAGAAAATCATTTTATCCAAATGCCAAGGCACAGAAGAAATAGGTAAGGTGTCTTATGGTTGAAACAGTTGAAATGTATTTGTTAAAATGGGGTCTAGCTCACCGTTCCTTCTTAAGCTACCATTAAATTAGATAGAATGAAAGTGACAAAGACAGGGAGAAAGAGAGAACAAGAGGGGAAGGGAGGGGAAGGAAGAGGAAAGAAGAGGAGGGAAGGAGAGAGCACAGAACACGTAATATCATCCATCACTTAACTTGAAGACAGCTTGTTGCCAAGATCTGTGTGGCAGGAAGAAGTCTAGAATACTACTAGTAGCTCCCCCTGTATCTGCATGGGATACATTCCAAGAACCCCCAGCAGATGCCTGAAACTGCACATAGTACCAAACCCTATCTATATAGGCTATATATACACTATGTTTTCTTCCTATACGTACACACTTATGATAAAGTTTAATTTATAAGTTATGCACAGTAAAAGATTGACAAGAACTAATAATAAAATAGAATAATTATAACAATATACTATAGTAAAAGTGATGTGAATGTGATGTCTCTCTCTCTAAACATCTTGGTCTGTACTTACCTTTCTTGTGATATGTGAGATGATAAAAAGCCTGCCTAGTGAGGTGAATGATGTAGGCATCATGATACAGCGTTAGGTTACCATTGATCTTCTGACCCTATGTCAGAAGGAGGATCATCTGGCTCCAGTGATCCTGCATCCCTGAGCTACAATGATGTTGTTGTTTGGATGTCAGGAGCAAAAAATGTCAGTAGTTGGGGATCCCAGGCAGGACCCAGTGGGACAGGATGAGATTTCATCATGCTAATTAGAACGACACACAATTTAGACCTTCTGGACTTTTATGCTTAATACTTTGGGGCCACAGTTGACTTCAAGCAACTGAAACAGGGGACAGTGAAACTGAGAGAAAGACCCTATGGCCCTTTGCCTGCCTTTTGTCTGTAGAAAAACTTTAGCCAAAGAATAAGTTTAATCAGAGAAATGAGAAAATGCAGAAACAAAGCAATACAGCCAAAGGAGACTAAATAATAACAGTTTGGTCATGAAGCATAGACCTTTAGTTCCTTCTCAAGGGCTATAGAAAATATTCTGATCCATATCCTGTGAGCTGTCTTATAGATTCTGAAACGCTCTCCAGGTAAGAAGTTAACAACACGACGACCAGACTGTAGCCTTGACATAAGATGCCACAATTCCAAGAACTGGCCTCAAAGAAATGGAAACAAACCGAAGTCTCCTGCACTGGCAGGTGGATTATTTGCCACTAAGCCACCAGGGAAGCCCTAGGAAACCCTGTTGTAATGGAAATAATAAACAAATGGCTGCCTATTTTTGAGCCTCTCGAGTGGTCTCTGCTTAAGACACACTTTACTTACATGATTGCAGTTAGCCTCCACTCTTCCTGATGAGGAGTAGCAGTTTGTCTTGTTTCTAAAAATCCCATTAATCCACGATCTTCCTCACCCCTAGCATGGAGCTAGGCCATTATTGTCAGGGCTTCCCAGGTGGCAGGTGACATCAAAGGCTCTTCTGGAGCAAATGGACCAACCAACCAGCCTCTAGGATTGCTGTCAGCCATTAGGTCCAAGTCATGATTTTTGGTGGCATAATTTGACCACCTGAGTCTATATAATTAGGAATCTTGTTTTACACAATTTTGACAGACTCTGTTGACAAGAGAAACAAAACTGAACAACAAAGCAAGTAGAAGGAGGCGCACAGATCCTGGGAACCTCAGCAAGTTTGTCTCAGGCAGACAGGAAGCTAACAAACCATGTATGTGAGTGTGTGTAATCATGAAAACTTTGAATTAGTTGCCAGACAGAGTAAGTGCCCTAAAACCAAGATACATTTTAAAATGCTTTTATTCCGAATATTTATTCATAGGTCAAGCCTCATTTTTCATTTCATTAATGCATTCATATTGCACCTGTTTTCCTCTCCCTTAGGTGCTTTACATATCCAAATGAACAAATACCAATTCACTCCAGGTTCCTTTGCTGCCTCTTAAATCTCAGCCTCTGACATTCCCTTTCCCTCCCTCCTTCCTTCTCTGAATCCTGCTTTCTTGGACCTTCTCAATCCCCCATGCACAGTCCCACAATTATCAACCTTAGCCTCGCCCACATGTCTCCTTTTGTTTGCCCTGAAAGACACCAGACTGGGAGTAATTTTCCTTTGATTTAAAATCCAGGCATAAGAAAAGCCTTGTCAAGTCAATCTCAGCATCCTGTTCTAGGGAGAAGGTAGTAAAAAGAATTTGTATTTCCAAGTGTGTTTTTTTTCTCAAGATGCTTTAAGCAACACTGTGTTTAAACAACCAGACTCAACTGATCAGTCTGAATAGTTAAATATATGAGCTCCAGTCCTCCACATTCTCTACAACACTTAGTATTGTCAATTTGTAAAATTTTAAGCATTCTCCTGATGGTTGGGAATAGCTCATGAAAGTATTATCTTGTATTTCTCTAATGGCTATTGATGAGGATTTTTTTTATGCTTACTGGCTACTGAGATATTCCCTTTTGAAGAGGATTATTTCAACTTTTTGTCCATTTTTAATTGGATATTCTTTACCTACTGATTTGGAGAAATTTTAAAAATAAAGTCTAGGGGCTAATCCTTTGTCTAATATTTGTGATGTAATTATCTCTTCCTGTCTAATATAAATATGTCTCTGTTGCTTGTCGTTTCACTTTCCTTCATGGTAAGAAAAGATTATTGATTTTAAAGAAGTCCGTTTATCAATGTTTCACTTTACAGTTAGTTCTTTTTGTGTCTTATTTAAAGAATCTTTGCATATTCCTAGGTCTTAAAATATATTCTATAATGTTATCTTCTAGAATATTTATTTCACATTAAGGAATATGACCCACCAAGAACTGATTTTTGTGTACAGCATGAGATAAGGGTCAAAGTCCTTTTTTTCCTATATTTATATCCAATTGATCTAGCACAATTTATTGAAGAAGGAAAACAGCCATTGGCACTGTACTACTGTGGCATATTTGTCATAAATCCAGTGGCCAGGGATATATGTGAGTCTGTTTTTGGACTTTTTATTCTATTCCTTTAGTCGATTTGTCTGTCCTTGGGCCAACAGTGTTAATTATGATGGCTTTCTAAGAAGTTTTGGTATCTGAAAGTCTACAGCCTCCAATTTCGTTCTTCAAGATTGTCTTCATTACTTTTAACTCTTGAATTTACATATAAATTTTAGAATCAATTTGTCATTTTCCATTTTTAAAAAACTGTTGGAATTTTATTAACATGTCATTAGATCTACAGCTCAGTCTGGGGAGAACTGGCATCTTTTTCATATTGAGCCTCTAATCCAGAGCATGTTACAGTCCTCCATTTACCTAAGTCTTTAATTTCTGTCAATAATATTTTATAGTTTTCTGTATATAGGCCTTGTATTTGTTACATATTCCTTGACTATTTAATATATTTGCTGCTGCTGCTAAGTCATTTCAGTCATGTCCAACTCTGCGTCCGACCCCATAGATGGCAGCCCATCAGGCTCCTCTGTCCCTGGGATTCTCCAGGCAAGAATACTGGAGTGGGTTGCCATTTCCCTCTCCAACGCATGCATGCATGCTAAGTCACTTCAGTCGTGTCCGACTCTATGCGACCCTATGGACAGCAGCCCACCAGGCTCCTCTGTCCACAGGATTCTCTAGACAAGAATACTGGAGTGGGTTGCCATTTAATATATTTGATGCTAGTATAAATGGCATCTTTTTAAAATTTTACTTTCTAATTTGGTGTGGCTGATATAAGTAAATACAATTGATATTTGTATGTTGACTTTTTGTATACAATAACCTGACTAAACTAACCGTTATTAATTCTAATAGTTCATTTGTAGATGTTTTGGAACCTCTGTATACACAATCATATCATCTGTAAACAAAAACTTTTATTTCTTCCTATATAATACTTACATATGTTGTTTCATTTTCTTATCTCATTGCACTGGCTAGGAATCTCAATATAATAATGATTAAAAGTAGTGGTAACAGACATCCTTATCTCATTTCTGATAATGGGAAATACTTTCACTATTTAATCATTAAGAATAAAGTTTGCTGTTGATCTGGCAGGAAGGGAACTTTGATTCCTTTTGTAATTAAGAAGGTTACTTTTTAATACTAGCTTGCTAAGGACTTTTTTATAAGTTGGTATTGAATTTTATCAAATGTGGTTTCTTAATTCATTGAGGTGATCTTTTTTTTTTCTCCTTCACTCTGTTAAAATTTCTGCTTAATTCCACTATGATCAGAGAATATACTCTGTATGATTTTAGTTTTTTCAAATTTGTTGAGACATATTTTATGACCCAGCGTATGTTCTGCTTTGATAAATATTCCACATTCACTTGAAAAGAAAGTGTATACCTGCAGGCATTCAATACAATACTGTATATATGCAGTTAGGTAAATTTTGTGGATCATACTGTTCACATTTTTTATGTGCTTACTTAAATTTTGTTGTCAGAAAATCAGTAGCAGAAAAATAATTATAAAATCACCAAATGTTTGGAAATTAAGCAATATAATACTAACTAATCCATGAATCAGAAATATTCATAATAAAACTTAGGTAAAACAGAGCTTAGAGAAAAATTTATAACTTTAATGCTTATCTTGGAAGAAAAGTAAAGCTTAAATTTTTTTTATTGTTTTTATTTCCCTTTTAAGTTGGCTGTTTTAACATTATGAAATGTCTTTTTATCTGTAACAGTGCTTCTCAGCTGGGGACATTTGGTAAGGTCTAGAGATAACTTTGGTTGCCACAATTTGGGGTGGTGGGTGCTATTGATGTCTAGTGAGTAGGAACCAGGGATGCTTGCTAATAAGCATCCTACAGTGCACAGAACAGCCCTCCCCTGCCTCCAACAAAGAATTATCTAGTCCAAAGCTCCATAGTGCTGAAGAACTGAGTAACCAAAGCCTGTCCTATAGTGTCACTTCTTGCCTTAAAATATACTATATCTGATATTAATTTAATTAATATCCATGTGGGATCATTTTTTTGCCTGAATAATTCTCTTTATTATTCCTTTTAGTGTTCATATTCTAGAGATTAATTTCATCAGCTTTTGTTTATCTCAAAATGTCATTTTTTATTTTACCTTCATTTTAAACAATGTTTTCTTGGTAGACAACTCGAGGTTGATAGTCACTTTCTTCTGTCATTTAACAGATGCCATTCTATTTTTATCTAGCTTATCTTAGTTCTCACAAAAGTCAGGTGTTACTCATATTTTTGTTCATGGGCATGTTTCTTTTCTTTCTGACTCCTTTTAAATTTTTATTTTTGATTTTGTCTTTTCTTTAGTTTATTATGATACATCTAAGGATGGTTTTCTTTGCATTTATCCTAATTATAATACATTGAACTTCTGTGTCTGTGGTTTGGTGTCACATGGATTTATAAAAATTGTCGACCAATATATTTTTTTTTCTTTTTATTTTAATTGGAGGCTAATTACTTTACAATATTGTGGTGGTTTTTGCCATACATTCACATGAGTCAGCCATGGGTGTACATGTGTTCCCCATCCTGAACCCCTGACCCACCTCCCTCCCCATCCCATCCCTCAGGGTCATCCCAGTGCACCAGCCCTGAGCACCCTGTCTCATACATCGAACCCAGACTGGCGATCTATTTCACATATGATAATATACATGTTTCAATGCTATCAACCAATATATTTTCAAATATTACTTCAGACCCATTTCTCTCTTTTTGTTTTCTAGGACTTCAGGTACATACATTTAGGTACATACACACATACATTTAGGTACATACATTAGCTTTTCATCATTTCTATATATATATCTTATATTGCATGTTTTCTCCCTCTGTACATTAATCTGGATATTTTCTACTAACCTGACTTCCAGTTCAATAATCCTCTTTTATATGAGTTCTAATCTGCTATTAAACTCATCTTTGAATTATTAAATTAAGTTATTGTAATTGCAGTTATAAAACTCCTATTTGATTCACTTATATAGGTTCTTGTTCTCTGGTGAAATTTTCCATTGTTTCCTCTATTTTATTAAGCACATTAATCACGGTTGTTTTAAACTATGCCTGTGGCTGAGAACTGCAATATCTGAATCACCTATGAGTCTGTCTCTTCTATAGATTTTCCTTGGGTTTTCTTTTTTGTTGTTTGTTGTTGTTTGGGGGTTTTGTTTGTTTTTTATTTTGTTTTGTTTTTGGTCCTTTGATCCTGTTTCCTATTATGCCTGATAATCTCATATTTTAATGTGTGAGGAATTCTGTCTGTGTATAATTCCACAGAGAATTTTTTTTTCCTGGAAGACAGAGAACTGAGAGGTCATTCTGACTCAGGTAAGGTGAGTCTATTTCTGGTTTCCCCTTGTCCCAGTGCTTGGTCCTCAAAGAGTCCCAAGTGAAAGCTACAGCTCGTTACCAGCTCCCCCCACATACATACCTTCCTGAATTCCAATTTCAGTCTCCTTAACACTGTGACATCACCCTCTCTGCTTAGCTTTTTAGACTCTTGCATCTACTTTCTGCTTATTTTATCAGCATCTCATTCCAAGCATGTACTTCTTAGGATGTGACAAGTGACTCGAGGAAAAACTACAGGCAGGAGACTGGGATCAATATCCTACAGTACTCTTTCCTCTAAGATCTCACTCCTCAAGTCTTGGCTGCCTTAGGAATCTTGAACACCAATATCTGACTCCCAGCCTAATGAACCCACTTGGTACAAGGTTTTTGTCTAGACTTTGTGCCCTGAGCTATAATTGGCAGTGCTCCATGCAGAAAAATTGATAGTGAAAGCAAGACTTGCTTCAGTGCATTTTTCTTCTCATTGGAACTTTGATCTGTCAAGTCCTGCCTGCCTTGATTTCCCTTTGTTGCCTTAAAACATCTGTTTTATAGTTGCACTTAGCAGAAAGGTTAGTCTGATACTAGCTACTCCATCTTAATCAAAAGCACAAGTGGTAATTACCTTTTAATAGGGTATAAGCAATACAAAGTTAAGAACTAATTGGATTCATTAAATTATTTGGCTAATTAGACTAATAACTACCTTGAATTTCCACAGCACTATTCTTCCAAGGATTTCAAAGTACTTCCACACATTAACAAAGGACCATTACTAGTTCCCTCTAGCTCTAATTTGTAAACTTAAAACGGAATAATGGAAGAAAATAACTTCAGTTTCCCAGGTACATAGGTATCCTGAGAAATTAGATAAAAACTGGACTAACATGCTGACTGCCAAAATCATTGATGTGCTTTAAAATCCTAGGAAGTAGACTCCCCTCAAGTACACCATGATTCATATTAAGCCTATTACTCTCCATAACCTCTAGTGACCAAAAGGAATATGGAATGTATGCAGCTGGTACTAAGTGCTGGTTTGGATACTTCATCAAGCCAAGTAAATAGATTGCATCAAGGCTACTCAAATATGTTTTTAAAAATATAATTACAGGCAAACCTGAGAGATAATGCTGGTTCTATTCCAGACCATCACAATAAAGCGAGTATCACAATAAAGTGAATCACAAAAAAATCTTATTTGGTGGGGATGAGTGGTTCCCAGTGCATAGAAAAGTTGTGTGGGACTTCCCTGGTGGTCCAGTGGCTCAGACTTCAAGCTCCCAAAGCAGAGGGCCCGGGTTTGATCCTTGGTCCAGGAACTAGATGCCCCATGCCACAACTAAGAACTCACATGCCACAACTAAGACCCAGTACAGTCAAATAAATAGATAAATTTTGGGGGGTTATGTTTACACTATACTGTAGTCTACTGTGTGCAATAATATTGGTGGTTTAGTCACTAAGTCGTGTCTAACTCTTACGACCCCATGGACTGTAGCCCACCAGGCTCCTCTGTCCATGGGATTTTCCAGGCAAGAACACTGGAGTGGATTGCCGTTTCCTTCTTCAGGGGATCTTCCCGACCCAGGAATCAAACCCCGGTCTCCTGCATTACAGGCAGATTCTTTACTGACTGAGCTGTGTCTTTTTTAAATGTGCACAGCTTAATTTTTTTAAAAAAATACTTTATTGCTAAAAAAAATTCTAACCACCCTCTGACAATGCAGGGTGGCCACAAGCCTTCAAACTGTAAAAGAAACACAATATCTGTGAAGCTTGATAAAGCTGCTGCTGCTGCTGCTAAGTCACTTCAGTCGTGTCCAACTCTGTGCGACCCCATAGACGGCAGCCCATCAGGCTCCGCCGTCCCTGGGATTCTCCAGGCAAGAATGCTGGAGTGGGTTGCCATTTCCTTCTCCAGTGCATGAAAGGGAAAAGTGAAAGTGAGGTCGCTCAGTCGTGTCCGACTCTTAGCGACCCCATGGGCTGTAGCCTACCAGGCTCCTCCATCCATGGGATTTTCCAGGCAAGAGTACTGGAGTGGGGTGCCATTGCCTTCTCCACTTGATAAAGCAAAGCACAATAAAATGAAACATGCCTGTTAGAGTGAAATAATTTTCCTTAAGATTTATAGGACAACAAATACTGCAGTTTAATTCAGAATTGGTTTTCTCGTGTAAGTAATGCTATGACAATATTACAAACCATATTCTGTTTATCCTTTCGAGTTCACTGTAGCAGTAGCCTTTCAAGTGATTTTTTTTCTATAAAGTTGCAGTTTTTTCCATGCCTTCTCTCCAGAATTGGCATTAAACCTGGACTTCTTACAAATTCTTTCCAGAGAAATATATTCAGCTTATAAAAAAAGTCTGAAGATCAAAAATAACCAAAAACCTCAATGGGGAGAAAAATTACTAAATAAGCAATAAGAGCCTGTGGACCTGAGCTCTAAATCATAGCAAATAGTTACAAATGAAACACAAAGCACCCAATAGACACCCAATAAATATTTGATGATATTGATTTCTTGCATCCTACGATGAGTTTTTAGTGGGGCTTTGATAGTAATTGGGTACCTCATCTTAATACCTTGACACAAGGGAATTTGGAATAATCCATCATCACGCTTCTCTAAGATTCCCAATAACAAGCACCACAAGCTGGGTGAGAATAGGTTGACCTCATAAGGCCCCATGCAGCCCTGTGACTTGAGAATTAATAATAAATGGAGGCTGGCATTTTTATAGCCAATTTCTGCCCAGAATTGAAAGTATCTCATAGAGACTGGCTGGACTTCTTACCTTTTCTTGAAAGACTAGGAAGAAAGAAATATGGCAATGTCTATTTTATAACACAGAAATCAAATATTTCAACAAAGGTCACATAACATGCCCACCTCAGCTAGGGCAAGTACCTGGGTGTCCCCAGTACCTGTCAAATGAGTTATTGACTAGCGTTAATTTTCTGCTTACTGTTACTCCTACTATAGACCAAATCCTAACTACTAGACTGTTTCTAACATAGTGATACCATTCTTATGTCTGTAAATGGACCATACTGGTATAATTCTTTTAATGTACAGCTCACACCTATTTTGTCCCATTTATGAATAAGCAATAAAGCAAAATTATATAAGTGGGGAAGAAAGGGCAAATTGGATACTCATTTCCTTCTTGCATTTACCAAAAAAAAATGCCACCTATTGTATGTTTCTAGTAGGTTATTATCACCTGCAAATGAAGGTAAAAGATAGGATAGGTAAATAGGGCTTTTAGCACAGTAAGGTTAAAAAGGGCTTCTCAGGTGGCACTAGTGGTAAAGAACCCTCCTGTCAATGCAGGAGACATAAAAGATGTAGGTTCGACCCCTGGGTCAGGAAGATCCCCTAGAAAGGGGCATGGCAACCCACTCCAGTATTCTTGCCTGGAGAATCCCACGGACAAAAGAGACTCGCAGGCTACAATCCATGGGGTCGCAAAGAGTCAGACACAACTGAAGCAACTTAACACACAACACATACAAGGTTAAAAAAGAGTAGCTCAGATCCTAAACAACCAAACACTTCACAAAGCTTAAAAAATCTAAATGGAGAAGTTTTAGAAACTACATGAGTATCCTTGGAGTTTATGCAGTGAATAAATCAAATATTTACCACTTCTTGACTCCTGTATTATAACTATCTGTTATTCACAATGAGAAGATCCATGGTTGATGGTGTAAACCAACTCCTACTTTTTAGATAAAGACATAAAAGTCTATAAATTCAGCAATGCTGTTTCCAGTGGTTAACAGCATGCAATATGCTGAACTTCCATTATAACTTTGAGCCCATCTCACCAGTCTTGGGATAAAGGGGAAATTGTGTTGGGAGCCACCAAACTACCTCTTGAGAAATCTGTATGCAGGTCAGGAAGCAACAGTTAGAATTGGACATGGAACAACAGACTGGTTCCAAATAGGAAAAAGAGTACATCAAGGCTGTATATTGTCACCCTGCTTGTTTAACTTAGATGCAGAGTACATCATGAGAAATGCTGGGCTGGATGAAACACAAGCTGGAATCAAGATTGCTGGAAGAAATATCAATAACCTCAGATACGCAGATGACACCACCCTTAGGGCAGAAAGTGAAGAAGAACTAAAGAGCCTCTTGATGAAAGTGAAAGAGGAGAGTGAAAAAGTTGGCTTAAAACTCAATTCAGAAAACTAAGATCATGGCATCTGCTCCCATCACTTCATGGCAAATAGATGGGGAAACAATGGAAACAGTGACAGACTTTATTTTGGGGGGCTCCAAAATCACTGTAGATGGTAACTGCAGCCATGAAATTAAGACTCTTACTCCTTGGAAGAAAAGCTATGACCAACCTAGACAGCATATTAAAAAGCAGAGACATTACTTTGCCAACAAAGGTCCATCTAGTCAAAGCTATGGTTTTTCCAGTAGTCATGTGTAGATGTGAGAGTTGGACTATAAAGAAAGCTGAGCACCGAAGAATTGATGCTTTTGAACTGTGGTGTTGGAGAAGACTCTTGAGAGTCCCTTGGACTCCAAGGAGATCCAACCAGTTCATCCTAAAGGAAATCAGTCCTGAATATTCATTGGAAGGACAGATGCTAAAGCTGAAACTCCCAATATTTTGGCCACCTGATGAGAAGAACTGACTCGTTTGAAAAGACCCTGATGCTAGGAAAGATTGAGGGAGGGAGAAGAGGGGGACAACAGAGGATGAAATGGTTGGATGGCATCACCAACTCAATGGAAATGAGTTTGAGTAAACTCTGGGAGTTGGTGATGGACAGGGAGGCCTGGCATGCTGCAGTCCATGGGGTCGCAGAGAGTTGGACACAACGGAGCAACTGAACTGAACTGACTGAAACTGCCAGAAGGAGCAGCTCAAATACATCCCAATATCCAGCCAACACCTAGCAAATGTCTAAAGGTTGGTAGAGGTAAATGTGGCTCAGTAGTAAAGAATCCACCTATCAATGCAGGAGATGTGGGAGACTCTGGTTCGATCCCTGGGTCAGGAAGATCCCCTGGAGGAGGGCATGGCAACCCACTACAGTATTCTTGCCTGAAGAATCCCATGGACAGAAGAGCCTGGCCAGCTACAGTCCATAGGGTCACAAAGAGTCAGAGACAACTGAGTGAGCATGCACACACACACACACACACACAGGTAAGTGTGCCCACTGGGAATAGATGTGGAAAATGGATTAGGGGAACACATATCTGCTATTGGACTTGCTTTATTTACTCACATCTCATTGATGTGAGTGGACTGCAACCTCCTTGTTCCTACAGCCCTTTCCTATGTGAAGTTCAGCAGAAACTACAGTATCAACCACCCTCCAAGGGAGTCAGAGAGTTAGCAGGGAGGTAGAACACCAGCTCATCCCAGGGTTACTGCTTTAGCCTGCTTATTCCCCCTCTCCCCGAGTCTCCAACCCACTATCCTGTCAGGAATCAGACTCCCAGTTACCTCTTCCTCTTTTTGTGATCAGCTCGCTCGTTCCCTCCAAAAAGGACTTTGCTCTAGATTAAACTCCTCACCTCCTGCTACCATTTCTCAGGTTGCATTCAGAATCAGAAAATCCAAGAAATATATTCACAGATGTTCCCTTGTTTATTTGTTGACTCTGTGTAATTTGTTTGCCCTAATTTGTTTTTGTCTACCTTGGGACTTCCCTTTTTAATTTCCCTTTCTCTGTTTACCCCTCTTTGTGGAGCAGCGGTCTGTTAAGCTGTGAGAGGCACACGCCAAATTAAAAAAAAAAAAATGCACTGCAGATTGTTTTAAGCATGGGCTGCCCCTTTGGGCCTGAAGGCCTTGCTTGAAGCCTGCACCTGCTCCTCCTCCTGAGACACAGGGCTCCTGATCTTTATCCCCTGCCTTTAAGCTGCCTGATTCCTATTATCCAAAGTCAAACAGCGTTCTCTACATTCACGCCTCCAGCACTTGGCATGAAATTAATAAGCCTGGCTGATATATTTCCCTGGAAGCCTGCCACTCTTTAACAGTGGTGTTAGATTAAAAATTTTGGCATGGTTAATGAACAGGGAAAAGCTGAAGCCAAAAGTTTCATGCAGCAATGCAAAGATTTGGGGGTTATGAAAAGAATACCAACTTTCCTCCTATTTTCTGAATGCCATCCTAATTACGGGGTTAGATAACAAACACAACTAGACAGTCAGCACTAGAAGAAAGAGGGCATTCTCGTGCTCTGCTCATATTTAGATTTTATCATCTGTCCTTTCAATCGCATGGCCTTCTGTTAGACTGGGTTATCTGAAATTGTAATAATAGCTATTTGTGCTTGAAACAGGCCTCCTTATCCCAGGTCACTATTTTTCTCATTAAATGAGCACTGTGAATGGATTTCAGGCCACAAATTGATCATCCTGAAGTGAAAGTCAATCCAGTGAGAGGAGATGACTTGGAGTTTCTTGGAGACCAGTGTCTCATAGTTGGAATTCTAGTCTTCACCATTCACGTCTATAAGCACACTCCCTAAATCATAAAAACACATCCCGCCCCCCACCACAGGGGAGACACTTGTTACCTAGGACCATCGCTTGGCCCCCTACCCTCTTCTCAACACAGCACCATCTGTAGAGAATTAGCCTCACCCAGAAGATGTGAAATTCAGTGGGCGCATACGACCCATCCCACTGGATAAGCATTTCTCAAGAGGTCTCACAAGGGTTTGGCAAAACCAATGCAGAATAGTGT
The DNA here is from genome assembly GCF_054371585.1 of Giraffa tippelskirchi. Classification (NCBI taxonomy): domain Eukaryota; kingdom Metazoa; phylum Chordata; class Mammalia; order Artiodactyla; family Giraffidae; genus Giraffa; species Giraffa tippelskirchi. The sequence goes on along the minus strand of NC_137283.1, from coordinate 116,737,421 downwards.
ATGCCACACCAGGCCATCTCAGTGCAGATGGGGACAGGAACCTGAGCCACGAGGGCTCAGTTCCCAGATACCCCTCTCTACTTCTGAGCGGGCAATGCCATGGAGCCAGAAGCTTGAGGACATGAAGGGACCAGGATGCAGTGGGAAGCAGGAAAGAAGGAGAAAAAGGAAAATTCTTGCTGCTTAGCAGAAGCACACAAACACACTCTCCAGACTTTTCCATCTCCTGAGGAACGGTGGGGGAGTCACAGCAATGAGTACAAGTGCATGGCACCCCCTTCAGGAGCTCAAGTGCATGCCACCTGCTTCAGGAACTCTTGGTTCCGAGTCCCAGGGCCCAGCAAAGGTGGGACCTCAGAGCTCCCAATTCTTTGATCCAATTTGGAAAAGAGCTCAGAAAGGGTTGCTCAGCTGATCAAACACAAGATTTATTTTTTATGTGCTCTGAAGGGGCAAGTAAAATCAAACTAAACCCATCTATGATCCATGGATAATACAAATCCAAAAGACTGTTATTTTTAGGTTTTGCTTTAGTTTCCCTGATCAGTGGCGTGGTCATAAGCAAAAGCTTCATGTCAAAATCACCAGCTCTGCTCAAAAAGCTCACTTACAACTGAAAAAAAAAAAAAATCACCTAGAGGTGGATGCATGGGAATCACGTCACCTCCACTTATGATGGCCAATGTGACAGCCATTCTGGCACAGATACCCTATGTAATCAAAGACCTGAAGGAGAAACTTCCCCCACACCATGAGCTGAAAAGAGGAAGTATGACTAACACTCTTCTCTTAGGTTACTGGGAGGCAAAAGGCTTTTACGGCATGTGAGGGATTCATCCGGAGACAGGAGTTGACCCTTGGTAGAGTCAAATCAATTTCATAGCAACCCATTACAACAAGCGTCTACTATATTCATTACTGCAGAATACTTCAAAGCTTTTTTGCAACATAAAGCAAGCATAAAGAGATCAAAGCTCCTGGACCACACATAATGCAGTTGAAAGTTGTCCCAACATGTTCTCTGCCTGCAAGACAAATAAGTTAAATATATTTCCAAATGTCAACTTTGTCCCTTTTAATGCCTCTTAAATCAGGTCAGTGAGTCTGTTTTGGAAACAGAAGTAGGATGACTCACAGATACTTGCTTGGCTCATTACACGAGCTTAGACAACAAAGCAACTCAATTGTGAGTGCTCTGGAGTTGCCTTCCTACAGTCCACATCCTTAGGACACTGTTACACTCTGACCGTCTAGATTTAAAGTCCCAATCTTTTGTTCAAGAACAGTACCCTGCTATTATACATGTGCATCATTATCATGAAACCTGAAAAAAAGTAAACCCATTTTAAAAATGCATTTAACTCTGCTGGCCCTCAGGGTAAATGCCGGTTTGCTCCTGTGGCTGCACTGAGACTTTTGTCTCTCAAACAGAACTGGCCCTGAAAACTAAATTCCTTTCAGAGTCAGATGAACCTTTGCAATAAATAATCTGTCCCACTTTAAAGACTGGTTCCAGTGTCCCCACATACCTATTTTGTCTTTGACCATCTGAACACACATTGCCCCTTGCTGATACCTTTCTCGGGGAGTCGTCACAATCTCCTTTATATTGGGAGTCAAGGTGTGTGCTTGTTTTTTCTTTCAATCTGTCTCAGCTCCTTGACTAGGGGATAAGTATTTCAAGGGTAGATCCCACGTCCTTGAGGTGGACAATCCCACACATTTTCCTTTCCTGAGCAGGAGATATGTATCCTCATGCCAGCTTCTATACCAAAATCTTTAAGTTAATGTACATTGAATAAATGAATACATGTTTCTAGTCAGCCCACTGCTTTGAAGACAAAAACCTTCTTTTCATGATTCTTTGTGTTCTGAATAGCATGGACCTTCTGGAGTAACTGCCTAGGCTGAAGGGAACACAAGGAGGATTTCAAGTGTACAGTAGATACCAATGACTTAAAACAGGAACCACAGAAGTACTACTGACGAGGTGAAAAATGCTTCAGGTCTCCAAGTATCACCTTGTGTCTTTCCCATCTCCTCGCTAACCCAGTTTGCGCAGTTTAGAAACACTCGCAGTACCTTCCCAGGTGTCCATTCTTGGACATTATAAGTGTCTACCAAACAATCAACATGTACCAGCCAAGAGATTCAGGACAACCTTAGAAGGGCTATGGCATTGGGGACTCAGTCAATATTCCTACTAGGGTCCTAGGCTATGAATGGACATCTTGGACATTGTATTCATTTCCTGTTGCTCCTGTAACAATTACCACAAATTTATTATCTTAAGGTTCTGGATCTCAGAGGTTTAAAATAGGTCTCGCAAGGCTAATACCAAGGTATCATTGGGGGTACATTCTCTATTGAGAATCTAAGGGATAATCCCTTTTTTTTTGCTTTTCCCAGCTTCCAGAAGCCACCTGCATCCTTGGCTCACGGTCCTATTTCTGCATCTTCAAAGCCAACAACATCGGTCTAACTCCTTCTCACTCTTCCTTCACCCTGGTCCTCTCTCTTCTGTCTTCCTCTTCCACTAGTAAGAGCTCTTGTGATTATATTGAGTCTAGCTCATTCAGTGTACTCTTCCCAATTCAAGGTCAGCTAATTAGCAAACTTAATTCCACCTGCAACCTGAATTCTCTTTGCCATGTAACCTAACACATAGATGGGTTCTAGGGCTCAGGACATGGACAGCTTTGCAGTCATCATTCTGTCCACCATAGACAGGGAGAACAGGGGAGCAAAGTTCCCAATTCTTGGGAACCAGTGGTTTGGGATGGAAAATGGAAGGCCCACACTAGAGCTGTCTACAGAGAGCCCTCAACCAAAGGGCCAGTGCTGCCATCCATCCCAGGGAGGTCATGAGAGCACCCTTCCTCTAAGGCAGCTTCTCCTTTGAGGAAAGAGTGAGAAGAGTGAATGTATGCATGCTAAGGGACTCCTCAAGTCTTCCCATGACACAGGCACTCCTAGGGGAAGGGGCACCATTTGACACAGGGAGATGATGCAGACTTCACTTAGGCAATTATTTGGATGACTCTCAAAATACACCATGTACTCACTCCTCTCTCCACCTTTGCAGTTAGGCAGCCCTCATACCAAATCAATAATACAAAGACCCAACACACACACACACACACACACACACACACACACACACACACACACACACACACACACACACACACACACACACACTCCTTTCTTATGTGCTCTTAGACATCCAAAGGATCTTTTTCTCAAATACAAAGTTAAATAGGAAGATAGTAACTTTTCCATTACAGTTTGCTGTTACCTCCCCCTAGGGGTGCCAGTTTGGGTTGGTTAATGTCCTGTGACAAGCAGGGGTGAGATTCTTTATGGGGTGGTGTTTATCCTCACCATATGTTTTCTAGTATTGACTGAGAGTGTTAATTGGTGTTTCAGGAGTCAGGAAGGGAAAGATCAAGGGCATCTAGGGAGAAGGCACCATCTAGTGTCCCCCTATCCTCAATTAGTGGGTTAACACGTGTCTAAATGTTCATAATTTGTGCTGATCTACTGCTTAGCCAGCAAATGGGTCCCACTTGGAATGTGCTGTATGTCAGCCTCAGAGTTTTCCTGTCTCCTCATTTACTTAGAAAAAAAAAAGAAAGAGGTTTTTTTTTTTCATACTGTGGCTGCAAAATAAAAGTGAGTGTGACCACACTGAGATTCACAAGTAATTGAAGGTCTACGTGGTACCTGGATGTCCTGACTCCGCCCCCTCCTCCCTGTTTCTCACCCCACATTCTCACCTGCCTTCCTGGGCACCCATGGAAATCCCTTCCCGAGTCTATCAAGCGCTTCCCCTCTTCTCTTACAAACCCAAACCCACACTTCTCCAGGGAGCTTCCCAATACCTTTTGAATATCAACCTCACTACAGATAAAGACATTCCACTTAAAACTACACAGAAAGATCAAATCTCCAAATGGAGATGATTCTAAGAACTGATGACACTCAATATAATAGGGCTGCTGACAGTGTGAATAAATAGGTGCTATGGTTTGGAGGATTTGAAGCCACATAGCTGAAGGGCAATTTGGACACAGTCATCAAGAGTCCTTCAAATGTTTATGTGCTTTGACTCTGTAATTCCTCTTTAGGAATCCATGTTAAGGAAATAAAGAGAAACGTAGCCAAAGTCTTACATGCAATGTTTTCCATCACTAAGTTATTCGAAATTGAAAAAAAATTTTGGGAAAAAAAAGTACTATCACCTGAATGTTGTTTCTCCCTAAGCTTCATCAGCTGAAATCCTTACCCTATAATGTTAGTAGGTGGGCCTTTGGGAAGTGAGTACATCATGAAGGTGGAATTCTCATGAATAAAATTAGTGCTCTTATACAAGAGGCTTCAGAGAGATCCCTGGCCTCCTTCCACAAGGTCTGGATACAAAGTGAAGTTTGAAACTCAGAAGAAGGCTCTTCCCCAACAGTACCGGCACCCTTACTTCAGACTTCCAGCCTTCAGAACTGTGAGCAAAACACTTCTGCTATTTATAGGGCACCCTTTGTACGGTATTTTGTTAAAGGAGCCTTAACAGACTACGACACAATGAATTCTAACAATGGAAAGGTAGTTAAATAAATAAAGCAGCCATTAAAAATTCATGTTTTAGAAAAATATTTAATGAGACAGGAAAATAACAAAAACACAATTTTAAGTAAAATAGGATATTCTCCCATCACCAAATTTGCTTCATATACTGAGTTACTAATCAGGATTTTTTCCTAATATTTCTTACTATTCCTAATCTTATTGTTGTGATATTAATTACCTCAGGGAAGAGATGAGGTAGCAAAAAGTGGAAAACACAGAAGTCAGTTCTTGATTCAAATGCCTCTGCCTATCTTAGGCAAAACAATTGGAGAGAGGTGACGTGAAGAAGAGCCAGGCCCCACACTTACCCCACCCCATACGTGTTCTGTCGCTTCAGCGGTGCCTGATTCTTTGTGATCCTATGGACTGTAGCCTGCCAGCCCCTCTGTCCATGAGATTTCCCAGGCAACAATACTGGAGCGGGTTGCCATGCCCTCTTCCAGGGGATCTTCTGAACCCAGGGATTGAACTTGCGTCACCTGCATTGGCAGGTGGATTCTTTACCACTGAGCCACTGGTGAAGCTCTACCCTACCCCAGGGTCAGATAAAGAACCTCTTCCCCAGACGAAGGAAGAGCTGAAGGAGATGCAAATAAAGAGGTCCTACTGTATTCATGGGTGTGTGTGTGTGTGTGTGTGTGTTAGGGGAGAGCATGAAGTATGATGCTGCTACTGCTGCTGCTAAGTCGCTTCAGTCGTGTCCGACTCTGTGCGACCCCATAGATGGCAGCCCACCAGGCTCCCCCGTCCCTGGGATTCTCCAGGCAAGAACATTGGAGTGGGTTGCCATTTCCTTCTCCAATGCATGAAAGTGAAAAGTGAAAGTGAAGTTACTCAGTTGTGTTCGACTCCTAGCGACCCCATGGACTGCAGCCTACCAGGCTCCTCCATCCATGGAATTTTCCAGGCAAGGGTACTGGAGTGGAGTGCCATTGCCTTCTCCGGAAGAATGATGACAGGCTGGGAAAAGTGGAGAGCAAAGGGAACCTAGGCCCTTCCTGCACAGAGCTCTGGAAACAGCAGACCGGGAGTGCAGCAGAGTGCAGCAGAGTTCCCTGCACCCACAGAGGAAAGAGCCACATGCCTTCTCTAGGCTGATAAGTACTTTATCACACACACCTCAGCTTCCAGGAAAGCGTGGAAGCAGCGGGATGAATCAGCGTCAGGAGTGGCAGGCAAGTCACAGGCCCTCTGATGGCCTCATGAAGTCTTCCTACAGCCCAGGGCAGCACCAAAGAGCCGTACGAAGCTGGGTGACCATGACAGCGGGAGAGCGGCTGCGAGACAGAGGCGCCGGCATTCAAAGAACCAGAGCACACCCTCCTTCAGGCTTTACAACTGAACCAGCCCTTTGGTTCTTTCACCAAAGACTAGACCCAGAGTTCCCTCCCACCCTACATACCACTGTCAGGGACCCCGCAAAAGAGTTACGTCTTAAACTCCTGACTGATGCACAGTCAGCTCTCAGATCCTGTATCTGGCCAAACCTGTCTGCTCTAACTCTCCACAGATGAAGTCCTCCTCCAGGCGCACTACTCAGCACAGGAGAAGGTTTTCCCACTGTCCAGGTTCTTTCCTCCTCTCTCATTAATACCTTGTTGCCCGCAGTCATCCTCCTACCAGCTCAGAAGCCCCCAGCAGGTCTTCAGCCAAGAGTCCAGGCTTTACCTGGTCCCCAGACCACATGATAACCAGACCTGCCCAATGAATCCATCTACTTCCCTATCTCTGCGACAGAAACCCCATTTCAGACTCTCTCTCCTCACCTGGAGGATCTCTGCAATTCAAACTAGCCACTCTTCAAATTCCAAGTCAAGTCTCGTTTTCTCTAGCAATATTTTCCCATCCTTTTAGTTCCTAAGGATCTTGCCTTATCTTTGATTTCTATAGCACTTATCACCTAAAGCATTCCCTTAAATTCTTAACCACTTATGGACTTCTTTGGTGAAGCAGCTTAAGCACAATTTACCAAATGATAGCCCACAGCAGAGGTCACAGAAGAGTTGTGTGTGTTTGTGTGTGTGTGTGTACATGTGTATTCATGGCCAAGAGGGCAAAGAACTGGCCCATCACATTTTACCAGAAACTGTTTAAACAATATGTGTTGAAACCAAAAAAGAAAAGCATACCCACCACATCAGAAAAGTAGATGAAGGGATACATACAGAAAATTTACACACAGAGAACTTCAACAAGCATAGGGAAAGCACCCCACTCTAACAGTAATCAGTCAAAAATCTCTCTCTCTCCTCCTTCCCTAAGGCCTAACAGTATCATAAATGGGAATCTCAACAAGCAAATTCAACTTGTGTTTTCTTTGTGTCTATTGTCTGTCAGACACTGGGTAGCAAGCAATGCAAAACCATCAACAAGTTCAAGCAAGAGAGGACATGCTGACCTCTACATGCCCATCGCTGTGGAGGATGGACTGGGGATGGGGAGACAGCAGAAGCTAATCTAAGTGCCAGCGTTAGGATCGCGCAGTGCAGGTGACAACATTTGCTTCCAACTCAGTCATTCTTTTCTTCAGGTAAGCTATTTTCTCTTTTTTCTAATTTAACTTCATTTTGACTATCAATATTACAAAAGTCCTCCCAAAGGGAATTTTTGTTTTTTAAAAAAAAAGGCTAAAAAGTTTTCACAAAAACTGTATCTGGCTTTTACTTTTCACCCAAGTATTAAATTCTAAAACACAGAGATTGTGTACAAAAGTGCTCAAGTTCAGGAGTGAAAACGAGCCATGTGTTTTGGCTGCTTGAGTTAAGTGAACCAGAGCTCAGCAGACACTTCTCAGATGAAAAGTCAATTCACTTCAAAGAATTATCTCCCCTTTAATAAATCATAAACATGAGAGTAAGTCCCTTTGCATGAATCTGATGCATCATCATCATCATCATAATAATAATGATAATGGTGGTCATCTGGTAAATAGCGAGTTGCTATTCCTCACACAAACGAGGAGAAAGACATCCAGGGCAGGAGTCAGATCTCAGGTTTTCAACTACAGAGCTATCGTATTTTAAATGTAGTCTGTTTTACCTGGTTTTGCTTTCTCTGTTCCTCCTCATCAAGTAAAAAAAATGCTAGGTGTTATTTTATCAGAAGCCCTAGGTCCTCTCATAAGGAAATAAGGGGCAGAAGTTCAGCTCCTCAGAGCTCCTCCTCACCTTGAGCACCCCCTCGGCTGGTGGAGAACGTGACTGGAATCCAAAAGCCAGATGGCTGTCAGTGGAGATGGCCTCCAGCTCCCCGTGACTTCGGAGCATCATCAAACTCCAAGGTGAGACTCGGCTCTGAGAGCGCAGTGCTCCGTGAAAGACGTACGTGCTTGTGCTTGGCTGTGACTCTGGGTCTGCTGCTTCTGCGTGGAAAGGGTACTTGGTTACATGGACTAATGCCACAGCGAATCAGCTCAGCTGGGAAATCTTCTGGAAAGGGGCTCAAGCCTCTGTTTCTCTTGTTCCCAAAGGCCAAGTCCTTGTGCCTGATGGCACAGTGAGGCCAAACAGTACCAAAATGTTGGTGTTTGGAACAGAGAAAGGCTTACTGCAGGCCATGCAAGGAAAACAGGTGGCTCTTGCCCCCCCAAACCCCCAACTCCCCAGAAGGTTTCAGCAAAGTATTTTGAAAGGCCTGGTGAGGGAGGGGGACTACAGGATAAGCAATCCACCCATGCACAGTTCTCTGATTAACGTGAAGTAATGTGATCAATCCTTAGGCGTCTGAAGGCCTGGGGGCTAAATGCTCCTGATCATCAAGTAGTTAATTGCTTCCATTTGCTGGTGGTTGTTAGCATCTGAAAAACTCTGGAAATATACATGAGATACTATTATCTAGCTATTTCAGAGAGGAGCTAAGGCAGAGGCTGTGGGGGTGGGGTCTGCCCTTGGAAAGCCCCAAAGGGCAGTGGCTCCCAATCATTTTGGCACCAGGGACTGGTATCATGGAAGACAATTTTTCCATAGACTTACTCATCTGCCACTCATCTCCTGCTGTGCGGCCCTGTTCCTAACAGACCCCAGACTAATACCAGCCTAGAACCTTGGGGTTAGGGACCCCTGCCATAGGGTCCTGCTCAGTTTCAGGTTTCTGCGACTCCCTCCAAGTGAACAACACGCAACTGACCAATACAGGGAAAGCCCAAATTAATGATCCAATCGCTCGGCATCAAAGAGGCATAACCATGGTGTTCAAAAGTAGATACAGTCCAGAATCCTGAGTGGATCAAGATCTTGCCATAGTTGGCTCATTTCAGCAGCCTAAGCTGTGGAAGCTCCGTTATACTTTTCAAAATTGCTTTTGGAAACTCGCGTTCCAGAGAGCATTCACTCTGACTCCATTTTTACACCAGCTGTTGATTGAGCCCTGACCAGGTGTCTGGCATTGTTCTAGGTACACTGGAGACAGTGATGGGGCAGGAACCCTGCCTTTATCGAGCACGGTACCAAGAGAGAACAGTTTTTCTATTGGGGGCCACCTTTCAGTCTAGACATTTATTCATCATTCTTCTATCAGAGAGGAAGACAAAAACCTAAGTCTCCCCTAGATCCTTTCTTTGGATGACCAATGAAAATATTTTATAATTGGGAGCATCAGATCAGATGAAGATTCCTTTTTAAAAACCCTTCTACCTCTAATAAAGATAACATTCAAGACATTTCCAAGTGAGGAGGTAAATGATTTGGATAAGATAAGATTACCCAGGGAAAGGTTATTACAAAATATGTTGAAGGACTGTATGTTGGCTATTGATGACTTTGTCAGACTGCAGAGTTACCTGCAGCCATTCACACAGTCTGGGGGCGGGGGCGTGGGGGGAACGCTTCTAGAACCTGCTGTGAAGTCTCAGGGGTAGATGGCCTCTGCTCAAATACGTCCAAGTTTTGTGCCTTTCTGAGTCTTCAGAACTACACTACCAAATCTTCCCTTCTCTGGACCCTCATTCATGAAAATAAAATTATGAGAAAGAAAATGACTCTACCAAGGGAACCAGGAGAAGAAAACCACACACAAAGGTCATCAATGTTCCATGCACACCATGATCCCTGCACATCCTTCCCTGGCCTCCCAGAGCAACTACTGCCCTGCTTCTAGCACTGGCCACATTAGTTGCTTGTGAATATATATAGTCTTCACCCTCTAAAATGTGAGCTTCCCCTGAAGAGTTGTTGTTGTTTACTAAGTCATGTCTAACTCTTGGCAACCTCTTGGACTGTACCCCACCAGGCTCCTTCTGTCCATAGGATTTTCCAGGCAAGAATACTGGAGTGGGCTGCCATTTCCTTCTCCAGGAGATCTTCCCAACCCAGGGATCAAACCCATGCCTCCTGCATTGGCAAGTGTGTTCTTCACCACTGAGCCACCAGGGAAGCCCTCTCCTGAAGAGAGGCAATGCCAAATTCACCTTTGTGAATATCCCAGAACAGGGCCAGACAAGCTGGTAGATGAGGGGGTTTTGCCTGGCACTGTACCAGAAATATCCAGGACCCATAGGAAGAGATGTCTCAGTCCCTCCCCCAGCAAGGATCTCCAGAAGGTGTGTGATCCTACAGTCCTTGAGCAAGAGGGGAGTATAGCACAGAAGGAACAAGCTGCCCTTGAGACAACCCTGTCAGGAAGACCAGCTACATAATTTGCAGCATCTAAGAAAAAATGGCAACCCACTTCAGTATTCTTGCCTGGAGAATCCCATGGACAAAGGAGCCTGGTGGGCTACAGTCCATGGGGTCGCAAAGAGTCGGACACGACTGAGCAACTAACACACACACAAGGAAAAAAGAAAAATGCAGTTTCCTCTATTAAAAAATTGTTAAGAATTTCAAGACTGGACAGCAGAAACCAAGTATGGGCCCCTATGAGGCTACATAGGTCCCATATTCACGAAGTTATCTCAGCTTTGCACCTTCTCTGCTTCCTCTACCCTTTATATTTACTCCTGCTGTAACACTGGGCTTCCATGATGGCTCAGAGGTAAAGAATCCACCTGTCAATGCAGGAGACACAAGTTCCATCCCTGGATCAGGAAGATCCCTTGGAGAAGGGAATGACAACTCACACCAGTATTTTTGCCTGGACATGGACAGAGGAGCCTGGCGGGCTACAGTCTATGGGGTCACAAAGAGTCAGACATGACTTAGAAACTAAACAACAACAGTTACAACACTAACCTCTCAACTGAAAATTTTTCTGCTGTTTCCCCACTTAACAGTGAGTCCTTTCAGGATAAACATTGTATTTTATTGATTTGTTTTCTCAACTTTTAATACAACACCTGACTGATAATAGGTGCTCAATAAACATGAATTTAATTCAGTGAAATGGAATAAAACAATGGAATGGTATGCTTTGATATATCTTCTGGTCTAGAGGTTTCAGAATGTTTTGAGGTGAAAAGAGGTCTAGGGAACCGTGATTTGAAAAAAATTTGTGATTCAGTGACTGTGACCCTCTTACTGTTGAAAAGCAGGAATTTAATTTGTTTTCCTCTTTGGAAAGTAGATGCTTCTGCATCTCCGCACCTTCTCTTCCTTCCTGAGCTGCAAGACAGGGCAGAAAAAATACTCTGGGAAGGAAGATAGACTCATTACCTTTTCAAAATCTTTTAGTCTTTTGACTGTAAATGTTCATTTCAATCCTGAAAACCAATAATTTTATAAACAACAAGAATCTATGTATAGCACAGGGAACTATAGTCAATATCTTATAATTACCTATGATAGAAAAGAATATATATATATATAGGCAAATAGACTTTGCTGGTAGCTCAGTTGGTAAAGAATCCACCTGCAATGCAGGAGACCCTAGTTCAATCCCTGGGTTGGGAAGATCCCCTGGAGAAGGGATAAGCTACTCACTCCAGTATTCTTGGGCTTCCCTAGAGGCTCAGACAGTAAAGAATCTGCCTGTAATGCAGGAGACCTGTGTTCGATCCCTGGGTTGGGAAGATCCCCTGGAGGAGGGTACGGCAACCCACTCCAGTATTCTTGCCTACTAAATTCCATGGAGAGAGGATCCTGGTGGGCTATAGTCCAGGGGGTCGCAAAGAGTCAGACACAACTGAGCAACTAAGCACAGCATATATATACATATATCTATATATTTCTGAATCACTTCGCCATACATCTGAAACTAATACATCATTGTAAATCAACCACACTTCAATTAAAAATTATTTTAGGGTGTTTTGCCTAATGGCTGCTTTTTAAGGGAGATTCCTTCCTAGAGCAATCCTGTGGTGTCTGCAGCATAGTGAGACCAGGGTCAGTATGATGCCCTGCTCTGCAGTCCCTGAGTTCTTTCCTCTCCCTAACTGACTCAGAATCAGAGCTGTCCTGAGCACTCTTCAGCCAGGACTGGTTTGCTCTCAGTAGCACATTGGTACATTTTCATTTAAGCTTTAGTTAAATCGTGTCTGTTAAGGTGTCAGTGACCTATCCTGGCATCTAAAAGGTTAATGTAAAAGTTAATTTCCTAAGGTCCTAAAGGACAAAACTCAGGCAATATGTAGGGGATATGTATATGAACTCATTTCAGAAGATGTATGTTTCGATGGGACTATTCTGAGTGTGCTTGGATGGGACTAGGGTTTCTTTGATGGCTCAGTGGGTAAAGAATCCACCTCCAATGCAGGAGTCGCAAGAGACACAGTTTTGACCCCTGGGTCAAGAAGAGCCCCTGAAATAGAAAATGGCAACCCACTCCAGTAGTCTTGCCTGGAAAAATCCCATGGACAGAGGAGCCTGGTGGTCTATACTCTACAAGGTTGCAAAGAGTCAGACGAGACTGAATATTTGGCACATTCTGCGTAAACAGAATTGGAAAAAAAAAAGACTACCTTTGATCAACAAGAAAATGTTTATAAAATCAAGATAAGCCAACTCATTAAGTCTATTTGTTTTGACTTTATTTTATGCTGTCACATTGTCTAGAAATAAGGAAGCTAATGAGGAAATTATTCATATAGAAGAGCTGTCTAATAATGGAGGAGTTTGGATTAAGGAATTCCAGAACTGGTCCCACTCTGAGAGGTCTGTACTTATTAGTTCTCTACTACTGTATTAGTTTCCTATTGCTGCTGTAACAAGCTACTGCAAACTGGGTGGCTTAAAACAACACAAATTTATTCGCTTGCAGTGCTGTAGGTCAGAAGTCTGACACAAGTCTCACTGGGTTAATACCAAGATGTCTGCAAGACTGTATTCCTTTTAGAGACTCTAGAAGATGAATCCATTTCCTCACCTTTTCCAGCTTCTAAGGGCCACCTGCATTCCTTAGCTTGTGGCCCCTTCCTTCATCTTTCAAAATGAACAGTGTTGCCTCTCTCTAAACATTCTTCTGTAGTCACATTATTCTCTGCCCATAGCCTATAAAGATTCTCCACTCTTAAGAACCCATATGATTAGACTGGACTAACCTGTTCCCCTTACACCTCCTCCTACATGAGGTTGCACTGATCTTTGGTTCTGTACAACAATGGAGACATAAGCTTCCCTTATCTTGGCCTGACCTTCTAATGACCTTCATGGAAACATTCCCCCTGCCCCTGCCCATCTGCACACCCACCCCAACCCCTCATGCCCTCCCCACAGGGACAACTGGAGCCCCTTCAGCAACCACAGGTACAGACATCCATCTTCAGGCAAGGTGGTTGATAGCTATAAGCAATCACTAAGTTCACACATGTTAGACTGGAGGAAATGGAACAATTTTTTTTCTGGACACCTCACTTTCCTTTACATAAGCATCTTGAGGTCATTGTTGTTTAGTCACTAAGTCATGCCTAACTCTTTGCAACCCTATGGACTACAGCATGCAAGGCTTCTCTGTCCTTCACTTGAGGTCATCCAACTGTCCAAAAGTCAGAGAGTATTTGGAATGTCGACATAGCTATTCTCATTGGAACTTTATGACTATGAAATACACAAACCTGGACTTCCCTAATCGCCTAGTGGTAAAGAATCTGCTTGCCAACACAAGGGACACAGGTTTGATTCCTGGTCCGGGAAGATTCCACATGCCAGCGGGCAAACAAGCCCACATGCCACAACTACTAAAGCCCTTGCCCTAGAGCCAGCGGTCTGGAACAAGAGAAGCCACCACAATGAGAAGCTCATGCACTGCAACTAGAGAGTAGCCCCAGCTCATAGCAGCCAGAGCAAAGTCTACTTGCAGCAACAAAGATCCAGCACGGCCAAAAGTGAATAAATAAGTAAAATTTTAAAAAGTACACAAATCTAGCCCATATTGGATTAATAGAAGTGTTCCAAGATAGAGAGCTATAACACTATCTTTATATCAAAATGTATTTTACCTCAGCATAACTGACAGAGGTCTGTAGAAACATGCAAAGTCTTCTGTTGCTCTGTTGAAATATGAATCCTTTAAAAAGGATGTAAAGAAATTAATTAATTAATAGAAAGTATAGCTGCCAATGTTAAAAACAAAACTGTAACAGAAGAGAGTTCTCACTGATCTGTAAGAAGAGATATTTAAAAAACTTGTTTTCTGTCTGTAACAAAGCAGATTTGGCTGACAAATATTCCCTTTCCCCTCATTGTTCTCCATCTCCCAACAAAAACAGAAGTGTTAAACTTCACTATCTATGCAACATTTCTGTTTCTCAGTCATCAAATAGATATTTAAATTATAAGCTTTTTTAATACTGAAAGTTATGAAGTCTTTAAGGTCTTTTCTAAGTTGTGTGGGATGCTCCCAGGGGATTTTGTCTCTCTCCCTCCCTCTCTCTCTCTCTTTCTCTCTCTCTTTTTAACTAAGTATGTTTCTCTGCTTCCTTTCAGGAGGCGGGAATGTACAAGACCATTTCCATCAACCAGATTGCTTCTGAATTCTTCCACTCTCAGACACTTCCTGTCTCAAGTGACCCAGATGTACCTGAGAGCATCAGCTTCCCGGGAGATCTCTCAGGCAGAAGCTTGGGGTCTCAGGTCAGAATCAGCACAGCCAATGCACAGGGATGGGAGGAGAGGGAAGCACCCAAAGTGCTGGGCCTTGACTGGCCAGGAGAAGATTTAAAATAAGGGGCTCCCTGCCTGGGGCTTCTCTTGACAAGTGACCGGAACATACGTGTTCCTGCATGTGTCTCTGAATCGTTCAAAAACCAGAGTGGTCAATTGACAATTTGTTAGTAATGAGGACAAAATACTAGATGCTTCAAGAATACTTTCTAGTTTATTACGCTTTCAAGGTGTAATGAAAATGAGGAAGAAATAGGGAAAGGGGAAAAGAAAAGAAGAGACCTCAAGAAGAAAGGACATGTGCTTTGAGCATCTACTGTGGACCAGATACTTTACATCCCTGTCCGTCACCGTCCTCCCAATGGTCCTAGGTCATCGTTCCCAGTAACAGGGAAGGCAACTTGGGCTGAGTGTGTTTATGTGACTTGCACACAGCCCCCACCTTAGGAACATCAGAGCTGGGTCTATCTTTTTTCTACCATCCCTCAATGATTTCAGCTCCCAACGTCCACTCTGGTAAGGGGTTATGTTGGGTGGTCAGTTAGTTTCCTTGGTGAGACCTTGTCCTAACACACTAAGCAATTCCCTTGACACAGGAAGCAGGTGTCACCTCTCCTACCACCCAGAACCCTTGGTATCAATGCAGTCCACTGGCATGAAAAACTTCAACAGCTGAGAGTCTGAATCAGAGCCTCTCTGTCTCCTCAACACTCCCACAACCCAAAGAATTTTCTGGGCTCCCCCTCCCATGCATCCCAGTGGAGTCCTGCCAAGCCCCAGCCCCCCCCCAGGGGTTTCTTGAGGCCGAGATCAGGCCCTGGGCCCTCTCTGAGGGTTTTAAGGTTTCCCTTCAGTGGTTCAGAGTAGTCTGAATTTTATAGGCTGCCACTTGGGTTGGTTTCCTACCGTCCATGGGCAGCTGACAGCTGTCAGGGAGGCAAGCCTCCCTCTCACCGATGGCCAGTCCTGAGGCTCATTCACAGAGATGGGGACAGAGCCCAGACTGACAGAACATTCTAGCTGTTTCTGTGAGGCCGCAGAAAACTGGGTTTGGCTGCCTCTAAAGTCAGCAGAACATGCAAATTTCTTGAATACCACTGGATCCTGTTACCATGGACTGAACATGGGGCTGGTAAAAGACTCTGGCCCCTCCTGAGGATCACTTTGTTTCAGTCAAATATGCTTTCTTTCACACCACTAACATCTTTGAGTTCTTCCCATGTGCAAAGAATGAGGAGGTAGAGACCCTGGGATGTGTTTTGCCTCCACCTGCACTGAGAAAGCACAACGTGAGAAAGAGCTTTGTCATTCATTCATTCACCCATCCATTCATCATCCACTTACTCACTGATTCAATAGACAGCTATTGAATATCTATTCTGTGATACTGTGTACTGTGTTAGGCAATGTGAAAAATTAAAGATGAGCTCTCAAAAAGGTTAGTAGAGGAGATAACTCAGGATATAACTTCTTTAAGATAAGAGAATATATGATTTTTGCAATGAGACAAGAAGCAGAGTGGCATGCGTCCAGGGAATGGAAAGACATTGCTGCCATTTGTTTTTGTTTTTGTGTGTTGGCGGTGTGGATAGCACTGTGTCATGTGGGATCTAAGTTCCCCAATCAGGGATTCAAACCCATGCCCCCTGCATTGGAAGTGCAGAGTCTTAATCATTGGAGCACCAGGGAAGTCCCATTATTGGCATTTGGAATATCGGGAAAGCTGTCTGGGAGTTTGCCTCCCCGAAAGCAGATCCTGAAACAAAGATGTGAATGCAAGTAGTGTATTTGTGGGGGAAGGGATCTCAGGAAGCACAGGGAGTGGAAGGCAGAAAAGGGAGAAAAGAAAAAAAGATACGCTAGTGAGTATGTTACCACCATAAGTATCTGGGGCTCACCTCCCCGAAGAGCCCCTGGAAGAGCCATGAACACATCTCAGAATTACCACAGGAAGGGAGGGGGAAGCTACAGTGTTTATCTCACAATTCCCACCTCTCAGGCTTGAAGGTAGCTCCTGTGATGTTCACTCTTTTTTCCTGGCAGCTCAAACCCCAGCCTGTGACAAGAGGATACTCTCCAGAATAAATTCCATTGTATACAGGACCAGCCTGCAGGTCTTTCAGATGGGGCAAGGGAATGGGGGTGGGTCACCTAGCCTACAGTCCTGAAGTCTTTACGGAGAATCAGTACTTGAGCAGGGTCTATTTTGGTCCATTTGCGCTGCTATAACAAAAATACCATAAACTGGGTGGCTTATAAACCACAAACATTTCTTCTCACAGATCTAGAGGCTGAGAAGTTCAAGATCAAGGCTGGTTCTCCACAGATTTGTTGTCTGGTGAGAGCTCACTTCCTGGTTCATAAATAGCCATCTTCTCACTGCAACTTCACATGGGAATGACTAGATCTCTTTTATAAAGGCACTAATTCCATCCACCCTTGTGATCTAATCCCCTCCTAAAGGCCCCACCTCCTAATACTGTCATGTTGGGCATTAGGTTTCAACATACAAATTCTGGGGAGACACAAATATTCACTCCATTTCAAGGTCTTAAAGGAAAGATAGCATTTGACTTGTAGGGGACAAGGGAATTTCAGGTGAAGAAACAGCCTCAACAAAGGCACAGTCGCAAATAACCACAGGCTGTACATGGGAATAGTGAATAATTCAGCAAATCTGGACCTCAGGATCCACAGAGTGGGATGGGGAGAAAGGCAGTAGAGCAGGTATGAGAGAGCTGGATATACATCAACATGCAATAGGATCAATATGTAATATGGATAATTTTAAACGATTTTAGAAATACAGGTGACATTTAAATAATTCAATCCCTGCATAAAGAACCTGACTCTATCTCAATGGCAAGCTATTTGACTTGACCAAGAGGCAGGCTCGGACTGAATTTACTTTGCCTTTGTGGCTAAAGTTGTGTCTATAAGTGGCCTCCTATATTGACTGTGAAATGCTCCTGCTGGTGAACTACAGTCAATCTTTATGATCCACAAAAGAGGTTTCAAATATGTCAGTGGTGTGACTCTCACTACTGGTAAACAAATACTTCAGGGCAATGCAAACGAGACGAATCTCATCTCTAGGATATGTTAGGAATCATCTTCTCCGGGTATATCACCTTTACACTGAGATCATGCCTCTGCCCCTGGGTTGCTCTGGAATCAGAATTTCTCCCAACAGTCCAGCACCCACAGGAACAATCAGCTGTCTCAGAGAACTCCCATGCCAACAGTGACCAGTGCTGGGAGGCCAAGGGACTCTGACACACCAGCACCTCCTGTCCAGAGACTTTCTGTCCCCAGGACTGTTGCTTTACCACACGTTCGAGGACGAGGACTCGGATTTGGGATAGAGGCTTCAACGGGTGAGTTAGAGAAGGGCTTAGAATCTTAGCCTCAGGAATTCAGGTTTTAGGTCCATAGGAGAATTGGGGAGGTTCCTTTTCTTATCAGGGTCAGAGAGCATATATGCTCTGACACCTCAAGGAAAATCTAACTTTAAAAAAAAATAGTTTTAATAAGAAAAAATAAGTATCTGTGTTTCCTAGTTCACAAAACTAAACATGTCCCCAAAAGGGATGTAAAGATGAATTTCCCCAGGTTGAATCTTATTTTTAACTCAATACAGGAACCTTCTCTTTAAAGTTGTTTTTACTAGGTATAATAAGAAAGCATTTGTTGTATGAATTTTAACTTCCCTCACATTCAAATCAGCATCATGTGCCATATTTGTTTGGTAAATCTTGAGGTGTTTGGGGTTTTCCTTGAGAGGAGCTGCTGTGCTGTTCTTACTCGCTTAGTCATGTCTGACTCTTTGCAGCTCCCTGGACTGTAGCCCAGCAGGCTCCTCACATCCAATTAAAAAATGTTGTTTAGTAGGAAGCTTTTGAAGGTGAGGAATATGGGTACTACCTTGATTGTGGTGATGGTATCACAGGTGTATACATATGTTCAAACTATCAAATTGAATACTTTACATATATGCAGCTTCTCATATATCAATTATACTTCATCAGTTCAGTTCAGTTCAGTCGCTCAGTTGAGTCCGACTCTTTGCGACCCCATGAACCGCAGCACGCTAAGCCTCCCTGTCCATCACCAACTCCCAGAGTTTACTCAAACTCATCTCCATTTAGTCAGTGATGCCATCCAGCCATCTCATCCTCTGTCGTCCCCTTCTCCTCCTGCCCTCAATCTTTCCCAGCATCAGGGTCTTTTCCAATGAGTCAGCTCTTCACATCAGGTGGCCAAAGGATTGGAGTTTCAGCTTCAACATCAGTCCTTCCAATGAACACCCAGGACTGATCTCCTTTAGGATAGACTGGTTGGATCTCCTTGCAGTCCAAGGGACTCTCAAGAGTCTTCTCCAACACCACAGTTCAAAAGCATCAATTCTTCGGTGCTCAGCTTTCTTTATAGTCCAACTCTCACATCCATACATGACTACTGGAAAAACCATAGCCTTGACTAGACAGACCTTTGTTGACAAAATAATTATACTTCATAAAGCTGTAAAATAAAATAAAGTGCTGTTTTCTCATTCAGCTCAGCTCAACAGCTCTTTACTGAGAGCCCTCAAAGAAGAAGGTGGGAACCATTGTGTTAAAAGTCAGTGAGGCAGAGGTGAATGTGGCACATTCCTGTAGGTTTCAAGGAGTTCGTATCTTTATTTTATTTTCACTGAATGTCATAGTGGGCATTATGTCATGACTATAGAAAATCTGGAATTTTTTAATGCAGTGCTTAAAGGGTGACAGTGATAGAAATTTTACAAACTAATTAAAAAAATTGACCTCAATAGCTCCTCTTAGATTATTTGCAAAGAGTTTAAAATCATAAGAATAGGTTCATACTCATTTCCTTTCACTGAAACTGGAAAGGAATGTGTCAGATGAACAGTGATCTTTACATTGTTATTGTCTCTCTCCACAGACATTCATAATTTTATTTCTTTGCGAGAATTTCTCACTGCATCTTGGAATTCTCTCCACAGGTCCAAATTCAGTGGCTTTTCAGACCACCCCCATTTTTCTAATCATCTCAGATGCTGATCAGATCAGATCAAAGTCCTTGAATTTCCCAAGAGAAGCCATTAACAAAGAAAGTAGAAAAGTCCAATGGGAATATTTTCCCAAAATTCACATCAACAGAGATGCAGGCTGGCTTCCAGCCTAGCACAACAGGTCCGCTGGCTGGGACCACTGGTGCTCCATTTGCAAGCCCAGGTGCACTCCCAGGTCTAATCCTGAGCTGGGGCAAGAAGGTTAAGAAAGTCCCTTTGTGCATTCCCTCCGTTTTGAATACATTATACAATTTATCCCCACCTATTTAATTCTCCCAACCCCCTCTGCTAGCACTAGGTGGCATTAGCCCTGCTCTAAGGTAAGACACCTGAGTTTTTACCAACAGTGAGTCAGTAGTGAATCCAGAATTAAATCCAGGTCTGTCTGGCCCCAAAGTCTATGCCCTTTCAGCCATACCACATGGCCAGTGCTGGACTGTACCCCTCTCTTATGCTGAGCATCCAGCATCTCTGAACCCTCAGCTGGTGCCTGGAGCCCTGCTACCCACTGACTGGCTGCTCACGGGTATTCAGATCACTAATGAACTCCTTCTGCTGGGATCTGTCTCTCTTCTGGGGCACCCAATTTCCTTGTCTTGATCCCTATTGCTGACTGTATGGCTGGCTCTTCCAGGCTATGTCCCTACTCCTTGGACTCTCTCCTGCTCTGGCCAGACCAGTCTTCCCTCGGCCCCTGCAGGCTGACCAAGGGTCATTCCTGGCCTCTTCCCGGTGCCCCTCAATCTGCCCCACCTGCCTGTGAACCACTGATCCAGGGTAGTGTGAAGCACCCCCAGAAAAAGGACAGAAAATATCAGGACACCAGAGATGGCAGGTAATAGATTCTGTGATGGCACTATGCCCAAGAGACAGAGCAAAAGCTGACCTCCAAAAAAAAGAACAGGCTTTGCCCAGAACTTTCCAGATCTCTAGCCTCAGACCCAAAGTGAAAGTGAAAGTCACTCAGTCATGTCCGACTCTTTGCAACCCCATAGACTATGAAGTCCATGGAATTCTCCAGGCCAGAATACTGGAGTGGGTAGCCTTTCCCTTCTCCAGGGGATCTTCCCAACCCAAGGATTGAACCCAGGTCCCCTGCATGGCAGGCGGATTCTCTACCAGCTGAGCCACAATGAAAGCCCAGCCTCAGACCCAAGAAAGGTATTAAACTTTCTCCAAACTTTTTCTTAGCATTTCATTTACCACAGACAACCAGGGCCAGACTAGCAGAAAGGAGAATGTCAGAACAAAAGCAATTTTCTTCAGGAGCAGATGGCAACCTTTCCAACGAGAGGCCCCATCAGGCTGCTCCCCCTGAGCTCAGGCATGCTCTGCCCAGGCTGGGTGAGTAGGTGCCCACTCATCTCAGGGGGTGGAGAAGTGTACTGACTCTCAATGAAAACCACAGGCAGCAAGGTCCTACCCTAATTTAGAAGAGCGTTTCTGTTCCAAGCTGGATCACTGCATCTCCAAAAGCACTCTGGCTTCTGATTATCTTAGCCATCCCACTCTTGGATTCAACTAGTGTCTCCTGCATTGGCAGGTGTATCCTTTACCACTGAGTCACCTGGGAAGTCCTGTCTCAGCCATGGCTGTTGTAATAAAGTGATCGTTGAGTTGAAGCAATTCTCTAAATACATCAGAACCCTGACCTGCCTCTTGAGAAATCTGTATGCAGGTCAGGAAGCAACAGTTAGAACTGGACATGGAACAACACACTGGTTCCAAATAGGGAAAGGAGTACATCAAGGCTGTATATTGTCATCCTGCTTATTTAAGTTATATGCAGAGTACATCATGAGAAATGCTGGGCTGGAGGAAGCACAAGCTGGAATCAAGATTGCTGGCAGAAATATCAATAACCTCAGATATGCAGATGACACCACCCTTATGGCAGAAAGTGAAGAACTAAAGAGCCTCTTGATGAAAGTGAAAGAGGAGAGTGAAAAAGTTGGCTTAAAGCTCAACATTCAGAAAACTAAGATCATGGCATCTGGTCCCATCACTTCATGGAAAATAGATGGGGAAACAGTGGAAACAGTGACAGACTTTATTTTGGGGGGCTCCAAAATAACTGTAGATGGTGACTGCAGCCATGAAATTAAAAGACGCTTACTCCTTGGAAGGAAAGTTATGACCAACCTAGACAGCATATTAAAAAGCAGAGACATTACTTTGTCAACAAAAGTCCGTCTAGTCAAGGCTATGGTTTTTCCAGTAGTCATGTATGGATGTGAGAGTTGGACTATAAAGAAAGCTGAGCGCCGAAGAATTGATGCTTTTGAACTGTGGTGTTGGAGAAGACTCTTGAGAGTCCCTTGGACTGCAAGGAGATCCAACCAATCTATCCTAAAGGAAATCAGTCCTGAATATTCATTGAAAAGACTGATGCTGAAGCTGAAACTCCAATACTCTGGCCACCTGATGTGAAGAACTGATTCATTTGAAAAGATCCTGACGCTGGGAAAGATTGAAGGCAGGAGGAGAAGGGGACGACAGAGGATGAGATGACTGGATGACATCATCAACTCGATGGACATGAGTTTGAGTAAACTCTGGGAGTTGGTGATGGACAGGGAAGCCTGGCGTGCTACAGTCCATGAGGTTACAAAGAGTCGGACACGACTGAGCAACTGAACTGAGCTGATGACACTAATTTTTCTTTTATAACACAATATTACTGCTTGAATAGTATTTGCTGTGAGCTATTTAAATTGTTTCTAATTTTCTCTATTACAAGTAACATCAATAGTAAAAGATTTGTGCATAAAACTCTTTGTGCATCTCTATTACTTGTTCCTTATAAATTCCTTGAAGGAGACAAAGTTAGAAAGTGTGAATGTTTTTAAGATTTATTTTTATATTAACAAGTTGCCCATCAAAAGTTGTACATATTTGTAGAATATGCTCTATCTCTTGTACCTTTACCAATAGAGGGCATTTCCAGTTTTTGGAAATTTAATAGGTGAAATTGAGAGCTTGGTATTTTAATCGTCATTTCTTTGTTTACTCACGAGCTTAAACATTTTATCATATGCTTTTTGGGCATTTGCTTAAATATATATAATTTTTATCCATTGTTTATATTATGGTATTTATCTTTTTCCTATTTCTTTTTAAGAGCTCTTTATGCATCAAAAATATCCATCTTTTGTCTACTGTATTTGTTTCCAGGATTTTCAATGGCCTAACATTTGCTTTACAATATCACTTATTTACACTTGTTACAATTTATATGCCATTTTGAAAGTGTTCCTAGTAAGAGATAAGAAACTTTCTGCATATAGACCCTAACTAACATCGACTAGAGTGAGCAAGGCAGCCCATCACACAAGTTCAGGGGCTCCAGTCATACTGGTAGTGATTTGAACAGCACACATCCCCCACCCCTTACAGTGGTGCTAGATTCCAAACACTTTGTCCATAAAGACTGTCCAAAAAAAAAAAAAAAGCAGCTGAGACAGTCTGAACTCCTACCTGACCAAGTTGATTTCTGACCAATGATACAAGACAGGGTACAACAAACTTTTCCTGTAAAGAGCCAGACAGCAAATACTTCGGGCTTTGTGAGCCATATAGTCTGCCGCCACACTCATCTCTGTCATTGCATCATGACAGCAGCCACAGACAATACACAAATGAGTGACTTCATCTAAGCAAAACATTATTTACAAAAATGCTACAATCTGAATTTCATGTAAGGTTCACATCTCACAAAATATTATTTCTCTTTTGACTTTTTTTCAATCTTTTAAAAACCTTAAAACTTTAAAAACCTTCTTAGTTCACAAGCCACACAAAAATAAGCAGTGGGCCAGATCCAGCTCATGAACATGAATCAGTTTGCCAACCCCTAATGCAGGAGGATGTCTTGTTCGTGTGTGTGTGTTTGTGCATGCTAAGTCACTTCAGTCATGTCTGACTCATTGTGACTCTATGGACTGTAGCCCACCAGGCTCCTCTATCCATGCCATTCTCCAGGCAAGAATACAAAGTGGGTTACCATGCCCTCCTCCAGGGAATCTTCCCAACCTAGGGATTGAACCTGCATCTCTTATGTCTCCTGCAATGGCAGGCAGGTTCTTTCCCACTAGCACCACCTGGGAAGTCCTGTCTTTTTCAAACAGATCTATCAATACTAGAGAAACTTGAGGAAAAGGACATGTTTTAATTAGTGAGCAAAAGAGATGCGCACCACTTCCAGGTAAGATCTTTAGAAGCCATCACATGGCTGTACCATATTACCTCTTGCCTCATTCCCAGCAGTGTCCCTGCTTGTCAGCCTGAGTTCCAGAGTGAGGATATATGGAACAGGACCACAGTGTATCTGCAATGAACATGAAACCTGATTGAGAAATATTAATAACCCTTTGTTGATACAAGCCACCAAGATTTGGGGATCATTTTGTTACTGTCCATACTTTAGTTTATGCTGACTGATACATACCTGAACAGATTACTCTCTATTTATATTTGCTTAGCTCCTATGGGCATTTGAATTTAAAAGTCTTGCTTTGAGTCATGTCAGCTTTTGTTTCTTAAGCTATAAATCTGCAATACTGTGTGTATTTACAAGGTTATTATGAGGATAAAAATGAGATATGTGAAAATGCTTCATAAATTATAAAGCACTATAGAAAGCCTTTTATTATGTTTATCATCAAAAAGCCATAAAATAAGACAGATTTTACAGAGTTCTACTATAGAAGTAGGGGGTACTATGATCAGGGAGGAACTCAAGATAATTCAGATAACAGAATTTCTTCAAGAGAAGGTGGTATTTGAACTAGATGATGAAAGACTGGCAGGCTTCTAACAGAAGCATGAACAAATGCAATGGGGACGGTCCAACCATGGCACAGTCTTGAATTCTCTTTGTCTCTGCCCTGGTCAGAAGTCCTAAGACCGAATTTGTTCATTAAGCTTTGAGAAAGAAAAAAGAAATTTTATCACAGATAAACTGTGTAACAGAAGAGGGCTCTGAAATGTTCATTCTGAAAGCTGATGTTCTATTTCAAATTATTTCATTTCTACTCAAAGTGAAGGCAACACAGAGGAGTTAGCTACATAATTGCTCTTTTAACAGTCCTGACCACCCTTAGCACATTTAATTATTTCATAATTACTCCTACTTACAGCCCAATATGGAAATTATACGCAGATTATCAATCTTTATGACGAACACAAAAGAAAAGCAGTCATCACTCTCTGTCCCCAGTTCTCCTCCCCTTACCGTGAGAACAAACAGCCCTCTCTGGGCAGTGAAGAAAGCTGAGGAAAGGTGGAGACCAGAGAATTATGGGTGTAAGCTTGGAGACTTCGCCAAGGGCATAGGCACAAAATGCTTACACGTTTCCAGAGAGAGTTCACCTTTGGTTATCTCACCCACAAAAAACGAATGCTCCCTAAGACACCCAAGTGTTCAATTAGAAAAAGTCCTGCAAAACTCAACAAATTTTGTGAAAGTCAAAAACACTTCAGCATAATTTTTCTTCCTTTCAATCCCCCATCTTAGCTCACTTTTACATCAAAAAATAAGCACAAGCACAATCTAGTGAACCATCCGTGACTGAACACCAAGTCAGTGCTGGCATCACTAGACTTCAGCCCTACATCTTCAGTCAGACGTCTGGCCTTTCCTGAGTCATTGCTTTGCACTTAAGGGGAGGCAATTAGTGGGAACTCATGACAGTTGATGTGACAATAACTTGAATAACACTGAAGTACCCCAGGCTAATGCCTCCTGAGTCTGTGGTCACCCAAGTCATGCCAGAAAGAAAGGGAAAGCCCGCCTCAGAGTGGCCTGCTGCTTGTAACCAGTGACTCTGTGTTCCTGTAAGAACACAAACTGTCTGCAATGCTACAATCTTTCATGGCTTTTATGGAATAATTTCAGGAAAATAGAATTTGGGTAAGGCCAGTATTGCATGAGTGTCTGCTTATGTTCAGTCTTAAATCTCAGACCTCACCTATTCCAAAAGACACCAGGAGCATCCCAATTGCCAAAGAAGAGAACCATTTACCTCTTTCGTGGTTCTTTTAAGAGTCAATAAGTATAAAACAAAGCACTCACCCCTTATCCTCCAGTATCTCTGACTGAGGGGCCATTACGTTCATTCAAAGCCTCTTCCCTCCTAAAGTTTATAATCTAGTTTGGGAACAAGACAGAGAGATGAGTCATCAAGAAACAGCATCAGACTTGAGCAGCCACACAAAGCAACTTCAAGGCTATCCAGGCTTACCCAACTGAGGAGCAGTTCTCCAATAATTCAGAGGAAGAGAGAAATCTCGATGGTCTGGATTGGCCACAAGGATGTCTGGGTAGAAGGTAGGACCTGATGGAATTGTGTGGATGGAATTTTTTTCTTATGAAGAGATGGGTAGACAACATTCACAACATGCCCAGCAGACCCAGAGTCTCAGAGGAGGAACTGGTGACTTCAGGGACAGTAGGGCCACATCTGAGTTGTATCCAAGGATGAGTTGTGCAAAATAAGATTGAAAAGGCAAATTGGGGACAAACTGTGAAGGGCCTAGAAGGCCAGACTTTGGGGGTTCAGAAGCCAAACTAACTGTGAGCAGCTAGCGTGACCCTTTACTTGGATCTGCAAGAGAGATTAGTAGTTAAGAGCCAGCCTCAGTTTCTCAGCCTTTAAATGGGGACAGAACAATACCCACCTCCTCACAGTAATATATATATATGGAATTGTTATATATATGTATGTGTATGGAAAATCAACATATACATTTATATAGCTTATATATCTAAGCTGATAAATTACATATGTAGTATATATGTACATATACTGCTTATTGGGCCCCCCAAGTGGCTCAGTGGGTAAAGAATCCACCTTCAATGCAAGAGACACAGGTTCAATCCCTGGGTCAGGAAGATCACCTGGAGGAGGGCATGGCAATCCACTCCAGTATTCTTGCCTGGAGAATTCCATGGCCAGAGGAGCCTGGCCGGCCATAGTCCACGAGGTGGCAAAGAGTCAGACAAGACTGAAGTGACTGAGCACACACAGCACAGACTGCTTATACCTCACACACAGTATGCTAAACATAAATAATATAATAACATAGCTTAGAACAGGGGGCCTGGCAAGTAATAAGTTTTCAGTATAAGTTATTATTTTCTTATTACTGGTGACATTCTTCCACCCCCAGAAGAGTTTCACGCTCTTTGGACATGACTAAACAGGAATATTTAATTCGTTCTTTGAATTTTATAGACTGAAAATAAGTGTAAGTCTCTTGGCCCACGACAGATGGAGACCTGTTTCCCAGCTGCACCCCAAAGAGAAAGAAGGCACGGGGTGGAATACAAGTCCAGAATCCGAGCCTGGGCGAGCATGCTTCGCAGTGCGGAGTCTCGCGTCTTCCCCGGCCCTTCCCCTGGCAGCGGGGAACTGAGAAGCCTGCCCATTAGAGCGCCCGAAACAGTGATTAAGATGGACATCCTCTGAAACAAATCGGAAACTTTTTCCAAAGGGGGGAAAAGGCTGAAATTCCACAGTATAAATATTACTAGATGGCCTCGGGCTCAGATGCCATTCACAAACTCCTCAAGCTGCGCTGTCGCAATTTATGACATTTAACAGAGCCCCTGGAGAGAGCGTCAGTCCTGCCTTCGCTCCCGAGTCAAATATTAGCCTCCTCGTGTTAATGAGGCCGAGTCAGGGAAGAGGAAGACAGGAGATCATTTGAGTGATTTTGCTAGTTAACTTCCAGCCTCTTCTCTGCCCGCACCCCGACCTTTTCTCCTCTTCCCCTGCTCCAGAGAGAAGCTGGGCGCTCTCTGCGCGAGGACTCCAGCGCGCCCCCTTCAGCCGGCGCCAGGGTTGGACCCTAGGCGGCTCACTACCACCCCAGGTATCACGGGCTGCTCTGTCTGCAAGCCCCAGAGCACACAGTGGAATGAGGACGAGGAACACACAAAGGGAGGAGCCTGGCAGGATGGATCCCAGCAGGGCCATCGGCCTCACCCAGGGCTCTGCCTCGAGCCTGCCTCTCTCCAGCCCCGAAAGCTTGTGCGGCTCTACTGAAAACAAACTTTAAGGCTTCCAGCAAGGGAAGACCTGAACTTTTTACACTATATAGTGTGACCACGGTCCACATCTGGACAAGAGGCTTTTCATCTGCATCAGGCACATACCCCGCTCCTACACTCCAGCCCTGACCCTCTCTAGGGCATGCAAATTATGCTCTATAGGCTTAGGATTGTCAGAGGCGGCAAAAATGAATAATTTTAATGTAAGTCTTCCCATGCAACATTTTTTATATACTTACACTAAAACTTTCGTCTTTGTTCATTTGAAATTCAAATTTGATTAGGCCTCCTGCTATTCATCTGGCAATCTGATGAGGAAACTTCAGTTTCCTTATCTCTACATGGAATATTAAAACTAGATGAGTGATTTTCAGATTTTTTGAAGGATGAAGTTCTTTTGTCAAAAAAAAAAAAATTCTTGGAGACTTTCCTGGTGGTCTGGTGGTTAAGACTCCATGCTTCCACTGTAGGGGGCACGACTTTGAGTCATGGTCAGGAAACTAAGATCCCATTTGCTGCATGGCATAGGCAAAAAAAAAAAAAGTCTTAACCAGAAGCACAATCTATGGAATAGATAGAACACAGCAGCTATGGCTGAGGCAAAGGAGGGCCTCCAGAGCCCTCCCCCCATCTTCTGCTGAACCCAGTCTGCACTGCTGCTGCTGCTGCTGCTAAGTCGCTTCAGTCGTGTCCGACTCTGTGCGACCCCATAGACGGCAGCCCACCAGGCTCTCCCATCCCTGGGATTCTCCAGGCAAGAATACTGGAGTGAGTTCTGTTTAAAAACTAAGGGAGCACACCATCTATCCCACCCTTTTCATCTCTGCGACCTCCACCAGCCTTCCTGTGGCCTTCACAAATGAAGATCCTACAAAACTTCAGGTCATTCGTGTCCGTTTCTCTGACATAGGAATTTTTCACATGTGCACTGTCCTGGAGGTAAGGGGCTCATCTTCAGATTCTGCAGGTCCTGATTCCAACCTCCAAACCCATGAGATGTGGGCTAAGCACCCCCTTAGACTCATGCCATGAAGATGAAGCATCTCAGAGACTATGCGTACTGCAGGAGTTGCCCTAGCCAGGCTGTGGTTGGCAATGGAGAATGCATGGCCTCCAAGACCAAGGACTACCACTGTTCAACTGGGTGAACTTGGGACTTAGCCTCTCTGAATATCAGTTCCTTAGATAAAGGGTTATTTTTTAAATTATCAGATAAGATAAGGCATATAAAAGAGTCTCATGAAGTAAAAAATGCCAGAGCTTTCCCCTCAAAAGAGTACAATATTATATTATTTCATTTATATGAAACTCTAAAAAATGCAAACTAATCTACAGTAAGCAAAGATCAGTGTTTGCTTAGGGATGGGTGGCACTGGGAGATATTTTGGGGTGATGGTTATGTTTATTATCTTGATTGTGATGATGGTGTCATATGTCAAAACTTATCAGACTGTAGTCTTTAAATATGTGCAGTTTACTGAATGTCATTTATCTCTTAATAAAGCTATTTAGAAGGAAATAAATAAGCCTAAAATATTAAAAAATATTATCATTCTTATGCTTATTTTTATCCTGGCTTTGAGGGTTCCACCTGGGATTTAAAGATTGTCCTATTTCCCCCAGAGCAAAGTGTGTTCTTTAAAAAAAAAAAAATTCAAATTGTTGTGACCTTGGCCCCAGCTCATCGAATATCACCTCAGAGGTGCAAAGGATTCTAAATGGCCCTTTAGCAGAGGCATTCTTTTCTCCTCCCTCTCCCCTGCATCCAAATCCTATTAATTCTGTCTCCTACTGTCTCCAATACCTCTTCTCCTTCCTCTACCTTCACCATACTGGTCCAGACACTACTCTGTCTTACCTGGACCTCTGTAGTAGCTCCTGGTGACTCCCGGCTCCCCAGTCTTGCTCATCTCCATTAGCCACACTTTAGCTAGAACGATCTTTTTAAATGCAAATATAATCACGTCCTTCTGCTGCTTAAACCTTAAGGTTAGCCTTTAGAAAAAGACCCAAATGCTCCACCACGGCCTCTAAGACCCGCATGATCTGGCCCTTACTCGCCTGTCCAGTCATGGCCTGCACCACTCTTGTTTTCTGTGTCCCAGCCAATTTGGGCTTCTTTCAATGGACCACACTCTTTCTCAACCCCAGCCCTTCCCATGTTTCCCATAAGCTAGTCCTTCTGCCTGAAAGATTCTCTGCCATCATTCCTATAGCAAACGCATTCTTTGGGTTTCAGTAGAAATATCCCTTTCCTGGAGAAGCTTAAGTAATTCTCTAGACAAAATCTGCCCCCACCTAATTTAAGTCTCCAACGCATCTCCAGTGGGTTAGCTCTCCACTGTACCAGTTCCCATCCTGATAGCTGTTCCACCGTGCTGATCACCGTCACAAGTCCTGCAAGGGCAGTTGGTATTCAAATGCCAACTCTTTGGTGCAGACACACACTCGTATAAACTGGAAAGCAACTTTGTAATACAGATCATGAGCTCACTCTTGTACTTTCCTATGACAAGAAAAGAATATGTTGATGAGTGTTCCTTTTGATAATTACCTTTTTCGTTGTAAATGAATACCTTCCCTCTCTAATTTTACTGTTCATGCTCTCTAACTCACTATTTTCACGGAGGAAACACATCCTAAGGAAATGATCTAAGTTGTGAAACAAAAGTTTATGGAGAAAAGTGTTTATTAAAACAGAAAAAAATTAAGATGGCCAAAGTATCATGATGATGAAATTAATTATGATGTATCCATAGATTAGAATGGGCTTTCCAGGTAGCTCAGTGGTAAAGAATCTGCCTGCAATGAAGGAGACTTCAATTCCTGGGTCAGGAAGATCCCTTGGAGAAGAAAATGGCAACCCATTCCATTATTCTTCCCCGGGAA
The DNA here is from genome assembly GCF_054371585.1 of Giraffa tippelskirchi. Taxonomy (NCBI): domain Eukaryota; kingdom Metazoa; phylum Chordata; class Mammalia; order Artiodactyla; family Giraffidae; genus Giraffa; species Giraffa tippelskirchi. Next base: position 116,706,805 of record NC_137283.1, on the reverse strand, counting down.
ATCCCATGGACAGGGGAACCTGGCAGGCTACAGTCCATGGGGTCACAAAAGAGTCAGACATGATTTAGCAACTAAACAACAACAAATAAATTAGAATGCTAAACAATAATTTTGAAAAGCAGTTGCATATTTATGGTTTTTAATAATAGGAAAAAATACTTATGATTAAGTGAAAAGGTAGGTTTATTTTACCTATTCCATTTTATTACATCTAATATATCTTAGAAATGTCCCATTAAAACCATCTCTAATTTGGAAGAGAAACTGACACAAGATAGCCAAGAATTAGATCTGTGGAAGAGAACTACGGTGGCAGATCATTATTATTATTTAGTTGAAATAATATTCGTACGTACAATATACATCGCTGAGCACATTTTCAGTCATATCAAATATCCCTCACATGCTAGCTTCTAGAATCCCTGTGAATTGCTTACACAAAATCTTCGAACAAGTAGCCCCAGAATGATGCCCTTGAGGCAAACAAAGGAGTGAGATGACAAGAATGTATGTCGAATTCCGTGAAGCTGCCCCACAGGCAATTTTGGTTCTTCCAGACCTGTTACCCGAAGTCTGGCACGCTAGAGCCCCAACATAACTAAATGAGGATATTTCATCTGTAAATTGAATATTCAGCGTGTCCCCTGGGACTCCCTCATAACCAGAGGGGAATATTTCTGTCCTTCCTTCTGCCTTCTGCATCGGTGACTAACAAACAACTCACTACCTTACTGTTTCCCTGCCAGGAACTACATGTTTCACCAGGTGATCTTACCTTTATTTCAGTTCTTAATAAACAGATTAAAGATACTATTAACAAAGATTTAGGAAGTTTCGATTATTTGATTTACTGTAGAAAATATCCAAGAACTTGGTACTGGGGAGAATGTTGTGTTTTAGAGTAACAGAGGCCAGGATTCAAATTCTGGCTGAGTGTCTTCTGAGATATTTAATCTGGCCAAGCCTCAATTTCCTTATAAAATAATGCTCAAGTACCACTTTGCCAGGTAGTGATGAATTTAAACCTTGTCCAATGCCTAGTATATTATGGCAACATAATAAATTATTTGGGAATGAATGGCCTTAAAATACTTAGCAGGGTGCCCTTCTGTGTCCATCAGTGCTACCCAAATATTAAAGTGCATAAGGAAGCATCTTGGGATCTTGACAAAATACAGATTGAGATTCACTAAGTCTGGGGAGAGATTTCTAACAAGCTCTCTGGTGACACCAGTGCTGTGTGTATACAGACCAAATTTGAGTAGCAAGGTTTTACATCTGCTGCTAAGTCGCTTCAGTCGTGTCTGACTCTGTGCGACCCCATAGACGGCAGCCCACCAGGCTCCGCCATCCCTGGGATTCTCCAGGCAAGAAAACCGGAGTGGGTTGCCATTTCCTTCTCCAGTACATGAAAGGGAAAAGTGAAAGTGAAGTCGCTCAGTCGTGTCCAACTCTTAGCGACCCCATGGACTGTAGTCTACCAGGCTCCTCCGTCCATGGGATTTTCCAGGCAAGAGTACTGGAGTGGGGTGCCATTGCCTTCTCCAGGTTTTACATCACTGGTTCTCAAACCTGGCTATAACTTGTCAAGAAAGCTTTAACAATACTGATGACTGGGTCCCACTTTTAGTTGATCTGGAGGTGTGACCTGAGCTTTGGGATTTTTAAAGGCTCTCTAGGTGATCCTAGGTACACACTAGAATAGGAATACTCATGTTTGAAAACCACTACTCCCTATAGGAAGTGCTTAATAAGTAAGGCCTATCATAATTATAAGTTTGATGAGGGTCCAGATGATTGTAATCACATTTAAGTAACATATAACATACTATAATACATTCTATAATAAATAATATGAACCATGCTGTAATAAAGAGCAGAGAGAATCAAATAACTCAGCAGGTAGGTCTCAATTTGCCAGAGATGCAGGAGAAAATGAACCAACCAGAGTTTGGTTGGTTTAGTTGGAATTTAGAGTTTGCTAAACTTTTAACTACTTTAAGTGAATTCTATGCAATACTTTAAAAACAAAAAAAAGAGTGTTTTTTTTAAAGGGTGTTCTCATCAGATATACTCCAGTGCATGGTACACATCGGGAGGTTTTCATCCTGTCTTGTTAACTGAAATGTTTGGGTTTCTTTTAACTGTGCATTCTCATTTCCAGCAGAGAGTGGGAGCACGAGACACATGATACAATAGGGAAAATGTCGAGGCAGCGTTTTCAAACATAATCATCCAAATGTGAAGGGACATGCAGCTCAGAAGGAACAGAGTAAGACGATATAGCAAGGAGAGCAAGGAGAGAAAGGAGCAGGTGACGCAATCTGATGTGACGCTGACACGCCAGATCAAAGACAGACGGGCGAGCAACATTTCATTTGGGAATCAAGTGAATTGTTATAAAGTTAAGAGCGAGGAGGACTGTGGAAATAATAGGACTGGCTTTCAGCCACCACATCTAAGGACTTTGCCCAGAGGTACTATTCAAGTGCTCGTTCAGAACACACTGTCTGCAAGTGTAAATGAAAGTGTCCAGGATTCCATCGGGCTCTGCTTGTCTTTAAATATCTCCACCCCAACCCGGGAGCCTCTGACCTTCCTGAGAATGTCACTCAGATTCCAACAGTCTTCCTCCAAAAGGACCAATCTCCTCTCCCTGGGATATTTATGTATTCTATCCACTCACTGAGTTTAGCGCTTAATTTGCATTTAGCACCTGCTTTTGGACTCACTTATGATCTATGCCACTAACTTTTAAGCTAAAAAGTATTTTCCTGCACCATATTTTCAAACTATTAAATGTCTTTTCATACTCCCTTAAACCTAATAATTTTATAATGTCCTCTTAATTTTTTGACTCATTTCCACCACTTTACTGTTTTGCAGAACAAATCTGTCACTTCAAAGGAAACAGCTTTAAACAAGTCATTTGCAAAGCTGACTCCATTGAGGAGTCTGAAAAAAGCATGGGATGGCTTTCTCCCTAGCCTTTTCTCTCTCTAAAGTTGCCGGAGTTGTAGAAGATATTTATTCTTTTTCACCTTGTTTTTTCTGTGTTTTCCATTAGTGGATTGAAAATATGAGAGATTTTAACAAAATGATACAAAATTTCTCAAAAGGACACATCAAAATTTATCCTGATAAAAGTAAGAGTGGAATTAATATGAACAAATTGTACAACTTACAAAGAAGGTGAGCGTATCTAAAACAGTAGAATTATATTTACTCTGACCAGACTCTGAGTCTTAATAACTAAGGTTCAAAGAATACTATGGAGTTAATAGTAATTGGATTAAAAATGTGAAACTATGAATTTTCATAATGGTGATTAGAATCATAAAAGAAAGAATAAAAACTGATTTGAAATCTCTGTCATATGAGGGCAAATGAGAATCTCAGTAAAGTACAACTAGACAGAGTAGCTGGAAGGGCCTGATAACAAGGAAGATGACCACACCTGTATCCACCCAGTGGAGTCAAATGAGCGATCTAGTTATGAGCACTGGGAGGAAACACAGCCTGACAGGTGCAACATCATCTCTAAAGGGTACAGTCAGAGAACACGACGGCTGACATGCAGTAGGTACACCTGGATGGACAGATGGCTAGATGGATGGGTGGGTGGCTGAATGGGTAGATGGGTTGGTGAGTGAATAGATAAGTTCATGAAAGGGTAGACAGGAGGGTGGATGGGTGGATGAATTTGCATTCAGACTCAGAGTCCAAAAAGAGATAGCATGCTACCTAAAAAGACAGTATATCAGGGAATATAAGGGACTCAGGAGAACCCCAGCAGCCTTGACAGGCAGGCAGTATCAGAGAGATCCTTCTGCAGACAGAAGGTATTCGGGGAGAGAGAATGGAGAGGAATCTAATAAGGGCAGAATCTCCATCCTGGAGAAAGCAAAATAAATGGAAGACTGTTGAAACAATCATTTATAACAGGCAAATAATACAAAAACTAAACTCTCCAATGGAAGCAAGAACAATTAGGTCCTGAGAGCTAGACAGAACTCAGTTGTCAGACGTAAGGCACAGGGTGAGATGATGTCTCAGGACTGGCCCATAACTTTAGTTATTAGAATCGGGGCATGAGATGAAGGCTATACCAGCACCAAAAGCCACTTGATGTTCAAATCTGAAACTCCTTAAATCCCTCTTGCCTGCAAGTAGAATTAGTCCTTGAGCCCAGGGCTGAGACTACAAATGTGTTTAGGAAGATCCAGCCTTGGGGAGAGGAGATAGTGGCTGGAAATCAGACAGCCTAGGAAGCAAACAGAACCCTAACAAACAAAGAAAGGAAAGAACTGAGATGGAGCTCCAGAAAAAAAACACAAACATCAAATCCCAGGGGCCTTTCCAACAGTCATCTGAAAGCACATCCACCCTACAGACAAACAGCACTGTGGCTGAGAGCTTGAAAGCTCATGCAGTCCCACTTCTACATGCCCCTGTTACACTAGTAACCTGGTAACACCAGCACCACCAGCCACCAACATTCCCTGACTTCCTTTCTGTGCAAAGAGCCCTGTCCCGGGTTCCCATCAGGAAATGGAATTCCTTCGATTCAGAATAAACTGATGACAGCAATGGTAAGACTGAGAAGTGATGATGTGAAAAATAGCCAAGGATTTTCTCTTCCAAAATCAAAAAGAAGACCATTCATTCGAGTAGCAGGGACTTCTGCCACCTAATAAAATGGATGGGAAATGGTCCATTTGGACTCATGGAAGTGCCACTTGCTGCAATCAAAGAGCCAAAGTGTGCAGAAGGCACTTCATGTCCTAGCCTAGGTCCAGTCCTATGATGCCCTCATCCAGGTTGGCCTCAGTGGCTGAGCCTCTCTCCACCCAGAAAGACAAAGCAGAGGAGCTGAGGTCATGGACCCAGTGCCCTAGGATACAGCCATTTGCTCATGTGGAGAAAAGCCCCTTCTCCCATTCTCTCCGCCTGCGGTTCCGAGGTGCCTTCTCCACATCTGTATTCTGAAGGGGTCCTCTGATGCAGTGGCATTGAGGCTGAACAGTTGTTTGGGTCTGAGTCCATTCCATATATTTAGCCCCCAGCATTGCCTCCAGCCATGCGCACTTGCTTAAGAGGATCATTTGCTACTGATGTTTGCTGGGAGCATCAGCAAGATGTGATTGTGCTGCCTTTGCTTAGCAAATAACCCTGGTTTCAAAGAAGAGAGACAAGCTGCCGTGTAAACCCAGAGCCACAACAGAGGATTCCACTGCGGAGACTCGACTTTCGAGAACCAGGGTCTGGGGGACCTCATCCCACAGCTCTGTGAGGCCCCGTGTGGCAGCATCCTCACCCCTGGGGGCCATGTGGATCTAATAGAGGAAAGGAAGTACTTTTCCCAAAGTCTGGCTCCCTGTGCTGAGAAAAGTGGAAGAAAAAAATGATCTGAAATCTGAATGTTAATAAGACAGCCACCGGACTGACTTTAAAGAACAGGAGAGCACCCCTCACACTAATGAAAGATTCCTGGATCTTCACACCATAGCTTCCTTAGTGCCAGCAGTGATGCGAGGAGATCTCATCCCAAGGATCCACTCCTCCACGCAGACCCTCCATGATATTTCAAAGAATTTGGCTGGACCAGTCTTGTCTTCTTCCCATGGGGGGAAAGATGCTCATGTGTGTCAGAGCCTAGAGACTCAAAACAGAGCAGCTTTATTCCATTCACCTCCACTTCCCTTTGAGAGCTTGTCCTAGCTTGAGCCACTAATATGGTCCTCCTTTTCTGCTCTTTCTGCATCTCCCCTCTTGCCCTTCCTGAATTCCCTAAAGGGTAAAGCAGGGTTGGGGAGGCAGGACTCTTCCGTATCATCCTGGCAGAAAGTTGAAAATCTCTCTTCCCCACCAGGAAAAGGGGATGACAATACCTACCTCACATAGCTGCTGAGAGGATTAAATGATACAATGAATGCGCAGAGCCCAGCATGCAGCAGGCATACAATACGTGTCGGCAGGTATCACATTGTTCTCTCTCCCCTGACAAGCCATGCACACTGGCAACCTGCACGCCATTGTTACCTCTTCTGTCACTGGCTACCACAACTACCACACAGCTCAGCCTCACCAGACAAGGCAGTCGCAGCATCGTTCCAATCTGGCTGCCATCAGCTCGCACCCCTGGAGAGCAGGCAAACTGTTCTCATCAAGGTGAGGTGAGCCCCAGAGGACAAGCTTTGCCGTTGGAGAGGACTGAACTTTAAGCTAAACTGGAAATCAAACAGAAGTTCTTTTCAGAGTGCAAAACATCCGGTTACCCCTCTTTTCCCGTTCATAACACTGCCCAGTATTGCAATTACAGGCTGGCTTCAGACAGCCATGCTGTAGTCCTCGGGGCAGACTGCATCCATTTCTGATCCACCTGAAACCATATAAGTGTCCGCGAAAATCCCAGACCCTGTTAAGATTTACAGACCAATTTTCTAAACTGAAGTGGTTTGCATAGGCTTTGGATAAGAATCTGAAACACGTTTCTTTCTCTAAACTGGACCACTGGAAAAGAAGAAAATACAATAGTAGCTTTCTAGGGAGTGGTTTGCAGCAACACAAGACCAAAGAAAACAATTACGTGGGAAATGAGTGTTACAAATCAACAGTTCTTCTACAGGAAAGACATGAGCCTGCATTTCATAGAGCTTGGGAGTATACACCTGAAATCGCTACTGTGATGCAAAAAAATCACCAACTGAACTCCAGTGGTATCATTTACTTGGTCCCTGACCGCTATCTCCCAGGTTATGACAGAAGGGATAAGAGGAGATATTGTCTATCAGAATAGTCACTGGGAGGTGGTTAGGAATCATAAATCTACAGCGGTGTCCACTTCTCATCACAGTTTGTAACAGCTCTCACCATGGAAGGAATGGGGGTTCTGGACTTGTCTGTCTCACAAGGAAAAGAAACACTGAACTCCATGTAGCTACAGCGGAAGCCAGTGCTTTCCTGGGTATAATCTCCCCTCTAGTCAGTCAGTTTGGAGGTCTCTTAGGGTGACCAGGACTTTACTGGGAGCCTAGAAGCATATTCTTAAAAGTAGAAGTAACCCCACATGACTTAAAATGTTTACCATATTGAACTGGCAAAATGAAAGTCTTACTGGGTAAGAAAAATGAAAATAAATAATATCTTTAAATGACAAATGGTCTTTCAGATAGGTTTTTCAACTATTTCTCATCTTTGTTGACCATCTGAGTTCTTCAAACATCATTTTCATCTTCAAATGAATTTGGGGCTCTCATGGCATCTGTCCACAATATCAAAGCAGTTTCAACATTAGCAAATTCCCTATTTCCCCAAAAAGGAATCTCTGAGACCGTTTTACAGGAAACGCTAGAAAAATGGAATCCCAGTACACCTAGGGGAGGGGAGTGTGAAGCGAGAAATGTTTAAGAAAATATCTGAACTCAACTTGCTGAAATTGCACAAAATAAATAGACAAAAAACCCAAGACAGTTGCCTCCATTCCTTCCCACACACCTGCCTTCTGGAAGGTCACTGTCTTTATTGGTCCTGCTAGAGAAATATTCTTGGGGTAAGAGCTGTCCGGAGAAAGGACTCCTTTAGCAGTGCCCTTCGGCATCACCTCCAAGCTTCACTTACTTTTCTTCATCCTGAAAACTTTTCTCATTTTTCTCCTTTCCATTTGATCTTCCTTAGACAGACAACATCAGCAATACCTGGGCTGTTGTTAAGAACACAGACTCTCAGAGTCCACCCAAACTGCTAAGTAAGAATTTGCCTTTTATCAAGACCTCCCTCCATGTGATTTCCTCACACATAAATGTCTGAAAATCCTGTGCTCCATTACATTCTTTCTATTCCTCAACCCACTTGGACCTTCTGAGTCCTCCCTCTTTTGACTGACATTCCTAACGCTTTTCTCCTGATTTCAGCCTCAAGTCTCTCCCTTATTGGTCTCTGCCCCATCCCCCATCAAATACGAGGCTGAGTGTAGGAAGATAGTACTTTTATTTTGTCTCCTGTGCTTCCATTATCTGACCTGGCCTAGGTGAGCCCAGTCTCCTTCATTATATCTGTAGCTCAACTGAAACAAGTCTATTGTTCGTGTACCCCGTGCCAGGCACTAGAGCTACAAATGGAGCCAAGACACTGGCCCGTCCTCCAGGAGATAGAGTCTACACGGGAAGAGCTAGACTCTCTCTTGTCATTCAGCCCCACAGCAGCTCCACCGTGAGCTCTTCAAAGGCACAAACGACTGACCGAGAGAGGAGCAAACATGACAACAAACTTCGCCAGAGTCCAGCAAGGAGGACATATCAGAAGCCAGCAGACTCAAGATGCTGGATAGTGAAACCAGCCAATCCGCAACCCAACCGGCTGAAAGACAGAAAGTTCTACAGGAGGCCTGCAATGTCCCAGCATCTATCTCACACAAGTGGGGACAATTTAACTGAATTATGCATGGTTGACCAAGCCCTGGGAAAAGACATATAAAAACTTACACTGAGGGGGATTCCCTGGTGGTCCAGTGGTTAAGACTCTGAGCTCCCAATGGAGGGAGCGTGGGTTCGATCCCTGGTTGGGGAACTAAGATCCCACATGCTGTGTGTCCAATAAAAAAAAAAAAACAACTTACATTGAGATACAATCAACTAAAATTAGAGGTGTAATTAAAGTAATCAGGGTTTATTTATATGAAACTTACCGTTGCCATTAAAAATTATGTCTAGGAAGAGACAGCCCTTGTAGTCCAGTGGTTAGGACTCTGAGCTTCCACTACTGGGGGCACCAGTTCGATCCCTAGTCAGGGAACTAGGATCCTGTTTGCTATGCAGTGTGGCAAAAATGAGAGAAATTATGTCTAGGAAGAATACTGATGACATGGTAAATGCTTACAGCGCTTCCTGCTCGAGCAACCTTGGACACTTTACTGAAGATTTCTGTGCCTCTGTTTCCTCAACTATAAGTGAAAATATACTTTAAAAAAACACAATCCATTAATTTTAAGATGCATGTTTTCTCACATTTTAACATCTCTGAAAAAACCAATCATCATTTATGGTGACTTACAATGAATTGGTGATGTTTTTCTTTATTTCTTAGTGTACATACAATGATGATGCATCTTGGAACCCTCTTAGACCTGATGAAAAGGTAGGACTTCCTGAATAGGCTTTTGTGAGAATTAAAAGAGTTAATAAAGGTAAAAATTTTTAAACTGCCTCAAAAGGAACAAGTACTCAAAGCAATGTTAGTTATTATAACTGTTATTAGCCGGGAGCTCCTTTTAGACACAGGTACCCATCTTTGCAGAAACACAGAGAAGCAATCTCAACAAAAACAAATATTCTCTGTTCTTCATTTTAGTCCCTGGCCTTTATATCACCCATCCTTTCCCCTCCACAAGAGGAGGGCTTCTCAAATCTGGTTGCACAGAGAAGTCACCTGGGGGAGATTTTTAAAGTGCTGGCACTACACCCTCTCCCAGCACACACACACACACACACACACACACACACACAGCTTTTTAAAGTGCTGGCACTACACCCTCTCCCAGCACACACACACACACACACACACACACACACACACACACACACACACACACACACACACACACACACACACACAGCTTTAACTGGCCTGGGATAAGACCCTGGCATTGGGATTTTTAAAAGGTCCCTGGGTGATTTCTGATGTAGACCCAAGGCTATAAACCCACTGCAATAAATTATAAGGTCTTTGAGTCTGCAGGCCTTTCTAAGAAGAAAACCAATATAGCAGTGTACTTAGGGTCCTGGAGTCAGCCAAGCCTGGGTTCAAATTTCTGTTCCTCCCCTTGATCAGCTAAGTGACAAACTGCTTCATCTCTCCAAGCCTCAATTTCTTTATCTGCAAACTGGGAATAATACTTGCCTCCTAGGGTTGTTTAGGACATTCATGAAGTGAGCTGAGCATACATACTTAATAAATATGTTGTTATTATTAGTGCCATTTGACAGCCTTTTCAGCCTCTACTCAGTGACTCAGCAGCAGAGGTGCTTAGTAAATATTTGTTGATTTGAATTTGGAGAGTATAAAAAGCTCCTCCTATGAGAAAAGGACATAGAGAAGGTAATCAAATGATGCCAGGTTAGGGCCACTCTCACAAGTCAGCCTAGGCCTGGTCTGTGCCTCACAGACACAGAGGTGGGAACACTAGAATGATCACACCTCATGACCAACAAAGCAGCGCTCCTCTCCATGACCAATGAGGCAAAGATCTCTGCCCTCCAGACATCCCCTCTGCCTTCAGTCTCCTGTGGAGGTGAATTGGCAACTGAGCAGCATCTAATAACTTTGTCCACAAATTATCAAAATCTGAGGGATCTTTCAGAAGAAGGGAAGTTGAAACAAGACAATATATAAATAGTCTACTAAATACAGGGCTGTGATGTTCCTTTCCTCAGGGATAAACCCTGACCTCGAGAGCTGAGCAGAGAGAAGGCCCCATCCCACAGGCCTCCCATCCTGCGTGCCTGGGCCCGGGGACCACCAGCCAGGACTTGCCACACTCCAGCGATAAGCTGCACTAACAAGGATACCCGGGAAAATGTGCAAAAGCTGCGAAGGGAAGTGAGCCCCAGGTCCCATTCCTCTCATCAACATCAAATTTTTATTTCTTGACTAAATAGCTGCTCTGTGGAAAAGAAACAAAGCTAGAACAGAAATCATTTGCTGCCCTCTTGTGGCTGACTTGGTATCCTGTCCCTCTGGTTTCCAAGATGCTGCTGCTGCTTGCTGCTAAGTCGCTTCAGTCGTGTCTGACTCTGTGCGACCCCATGGACGGCAGCCTACCAGGCTCCCCCGTCCCTGGGATTCTCCAGGCAAGAACACTGGAGTGGGTTGCCATTTCCTTCTCCAATGCATGAAAGTGAAAAGTGAAAGGGAAGTCGCTCAGTTGTGTCTGTACTGGAGTGGGTTGCCATCGCCTTCTCCGTACAAGCAAAAGGAGGGACATAGACTTGGTGTCCAAAAGCTCTGCTCACTTCTGCAAAGGACCTGGAAACATTGCACTTCTGCTTGTTCCTGACCATCCCATGTGTGTCTGGAAATCGGTCTAGTTCTGGCCAAGGCTCAGTGTACTTAAGGGAAGTCTGAGTATACCTTTAGCCTTGGAGGAAAAGGGCAAGAAGGACAAACAATAAAAGGTCTGACATGGTTTTTATCATTTTCTTTTGCTACAGTCTGGATCAGGGCTCTTGGCCTAACCCTGGCCAGCCAAGGGTGATGGGAGGTGGGGAAGAACCAAGAAGGTGAGCGATTCCAGGACCGGTCCTGATGGTTGCATCTTCTCTAGGGCAGATGAGGTCAGAAGTTGAGGTCCATTACGAAATCCTGGACTAGATCAACAGTGAAACCAAACCCAGCTCCAGGGAGCTGGAAGCGAGACCACCAAAGGCAGCCTGGTTGGGGAGCAAGTGCTGTACCCACCACAGCCCCCTAGCCCCAGCCCCACTGGGCCAAACGAGGCCTTAGCCCATCAGAAGCTTAAAAAAATGTTTGTGTTTTTAGGATTGTTGAAAGATATCCTCCCTAATTTGGAATACATCCAAAACATGTGTTGAAGTTGTCTCTCTGGGGAGTACCCTGTGCTAACGAAAGACTAAAGATGTCCCTGTTAGCCAACTCATCATCTGCAACTTGACTAGCAACAGATAAATGAACCAGAATGGATTTTTTTTTTAATTATTGCATTCTTAGTGCATATATGAAACTTCAGAAACCTTATAGAAATGCAGCAGCACTGTCTAATAATCTAAGGAAAGAGGAGAGACTTAATAAAACAGTATTTTATTTGCTATTATCTCTTTACTGGTGTCTCACAATACAAAGGCTACTGATAGCACTCCTGGAGTTGTGGTTTTAAAGCAGCATGGATTCTGATCCCAGGAGAATTCACGTTAGAAAAGCCTGTTTCATGAGCATTCTCCATCCCAGGATAGCTGTTGTTTTCATTCTGAGGCTGGTCTATGCAAAAATTGATCAATGAACTTATTTTTTCCTACTTGATTGACTGTCCTAGCATTACATAGATTCAGCTTCATAGTCACAATTGTTCAAATGGAGGAATCACTAGACATACATTTGACTGCACCACTCACTTACCTAACATCTCTGAAGCCCCCACATATTGTAGAGTTGAACTGTCCAATATGGTAGCCACTGACCACATGTGTCTATTTAAATTTACATTTTAATGCATTAAAATTAAAGTACTTCCATTGTATCAACCACATTTCAAGCGTTCAGCTACCAGATTGGACTATAGAAATGTCAAACATTTCCAAGACCACAGAAGGGGCCCTTGAACAGTACTTGTCTATAGGATATTGTTGAAAATCTTTGGCAAAGCAAATAAGGCCCTTTACAACCTGGTCCCATCTACCTTCTTACCATTTTCTCTGGCCTCTTTTCCAAACATCCCACTATTTGGCCCCCTAACCCACCACTTCTGCTGATTTCCCTGGAATGTCTTCCCTGTACTTTCCACCCCCACTACCTGTGAATTGCTCCTAATTCTTCAAATCCAGGTTAAATATCACCTCCTCCCTGCAGTTCTCCAAGATATACTTTCCCCCATCCCACAACTAGGAGGTTCATTGGCCTCTTATAAGTAATTCCATAGCTGTTTATTTCTTTATTAAATGTGTATGATATTAATTATGCTTAATAATATATTTTACTAGATGTAATGTTTTATTATTTAATAATAGTCATTATTATTATAGAATAGTCATTGTATCTTTGGAAATTTTATGAAATAATTATTTTAAAAAATAAATGTGAGCTCTGATCCCACCCTAGTTTGAAATACAGTTCTCAAAAAAAACAGCTACTCTATCTTCAGGGTTAGAATTATCTGGAGAAAAAGAATCGAACTGGGAAGCAGGAAACTCAGAGTCAAATCCTTGGTTCCATCCTCACTAGCTGTGTGATCTTTAGGCAGGGATCTAAAACTCTCTGTTTTCTCATTTATCAAGTGAAACTTTGGGTCTGATTATTCCTAAGAACTGTCTGAGTTCTTCCAGGGCCTACATCTAAGCAGGTAGCCAGTGGGAGAATGGTAGAAATACAGGGTGGTGAAACTGGGAGATCAGAATGCCCCATTCTTCATTATGAAGCTTCTGGAAACTAAATCTAAACCTCTCCTTATTCTCCCCTCATGCACACCAAGCTGGATAACTCCAAGGGCTATTACCTCAGTCAAGTCACCAGATTCTTATAGACAAGTCAGGGGTCAGTCTACGTAGGTCTGGGCTTTTGGTCTTGTGTTTGTAATTGACTTTCAAATACTAGAATTATTCAGGATAGCTAAAAGTGCTTTAAAAAAAGAACTCAAAATAACACAAAGCAAGTCAGATATTGTTAGCTCTCCAAAATTAACATGCACAGTCTCCTGAGATGTTCAGGACTCAGCTCAAGCATCAGCTTAGAAAGCCTTTCCCTGACTGTGCACCTAGCCCACCCCTGACACTCTCCTTTACACTACTCCCTTCTGTGTTCTTTATAACACTTATCATTGTCTGAAGTTATCTTTCTTGTTTGTTTCCTTATTGATTGTGTGCCCAAATATCCACTAAAATACAAGCCCCATCAGGGGAAGACTATATCCAGCTTATTTATTGTGGTTTTAAGCCCCTATGATGATGACTTGCATGTGGTAAGCACCTAATAAGTATTTGAGGACTATCTGATGAGCAAATGAGGTCAGCAAAACTGTGGCAGAATCACTCCTACAGTATAGCTACATTTTGCAGTGTCTTTAAACCTCTCACTGTCTCTGTAGTTGCTCTTCAGCCTGGTGCAGCTATTTAAGAAGATCTCTTTACTGCCTTGACCTTGCTATCTTATACAGTAATAAGGCTACATTCTCCTGTCCCAGTAAGCACACTGTCTTCCTTTGGCACTGTCTTTATACTTTGCTATTCCTCTAGCAGGCATCATTGGGTGAATAACTTATAATATTTCCCCTTCCCTAGGAAGTCAGGACACAGGAGTTGGCTCGTGTTGGCTCTGTGTATGTGTAACAAAATTTTGTACCGCTTACTATGTGACACAGAGCAGAATGAGATAATGGGGGCGGGGAAGGGGGTAGAAACCAAGACTGCTCCAAGGACCTCAGTGGCACCCAAGTTGGAGCAATTAGATTTTTTTCACCATGAATTTTGAAAGGTAGCATGGAAAGACCCAGAGACTGAGAGTCACCAGTTCTGGAAAACATCCTGAACGCTTACTGTAGAATTGCCTATTCTGAGGTTTAGCTGTCCCATTCTTCCTTTAGCTTTGTGAGATACAAGGGTTCTTCCAATCAATTTCTATTGCTTGTAATCAAATGAACTTTAACTGATACAAGCCAAGGTGTCCTCCATTCCATTCTGTAACACAGAACTCTGTCACTTAATGTTCTATCTGGCAAGTATCACTATAACCTATGGACACTTTATTCAGCTATAGTTAAAATGAATTTACACATTGATCAAAGTTGTTCACCAGTTGGAAGCTGTCAGTGCACTGTAGGGTGCAAGAATATGAGTGAAAGCTACCAACCTAGAAAGAGTCTGTGCTAGAAAATGGTACAAAACCAAAATGATTGAATTTTTTAGGACTAGAAATCAAGACCTAAAGTAACATTATACTCATCTACATAATCAGAAAAGAGGAGCTGGAGAGATCTGATTTCTCAGCAGTGTAAATGGAAGAGACCTGAGGGTCTCAGCTGAATCTAATCTCAGACTTACCTAAGACCGTATCAGCCCAACATGGTGAGCACTAATAAAGTTC